>NC_133904.1:50518958-51194402 GCF_964199755.1 Larus michahellis | reverse complement strand
TCTCTGCCCTGCTCTCAAGCAGCAGACCCAGGTCCTGGCACCGCTCAGGAAGGCTCTTGGGGTGCCAGGAGCACCCGGAGGCTCCTGGGGCTCTTCACCAGTTTCTGCAGCCTCCACTGAAAGCAGGAGCACTTTCACTGAAGCCTTTGCTGAAGCTGGAAAGCTTTCACTGCAGCTGCTCTCTCGGCTGCTGTGCATCCTTCGGCTGGGCTGGGATGTCCAGGGCTGCACTGGGCAGGACGGAGGGCTCCGAGGATGGGGCTGGATTTTCCTCCTTCTTGCAAAACAATGTCTAAAGTGAAGCAGCCGAGTCTGACAGACGCATGTGAGGCATTTACTGCTCCGTGCAACGGGAGCACCCTCTTCCTTCAAATGGCCCCGACTTCCCTTGGGAAATGGGTGTGAAGGTGCCCCGCTCCTTTTGGGAGTCTCAGGGCCCCGGAGCCTGGGACAAGTCCTCACAGTGCCCAGGGTGGGGACGGAGTCTCCCGTGGGAGCGAGGGCTGGGATGGTGCCGGGAGACTGCTCCTGCTGCCAGGTTGGGTTTGTAACCCCCTCCCGAGATGTAGGACAGGCGCACCGTGCACCTTCAGATCAGTGAAATATCCTGCCTGGACCTGTGGCCACAATTGGGGAAAACAACTAAAAGCACCTGTTTAGAAGCTCAGAGGCAGAAATGTCACCTGAAGCCACCCAGGGCAGCAGACATGGGGCAGAGGAGAGAGGCAGCCACCTACCCTCTCCGGGGAGCATGGGGAAAAGTCTGTGAAGTTTATTCAGGTGCTTTGCAATCAGACGTGTGTGATTAGTGCTTTTGACACTGAGCTAAGTGCAGAGGAGTTGTTTTCTCCACTTGTGTTGCAGCCTCTCGTGGGGATGGAGTTGCTGGCAGGGCTTGGAGAAACCTCCTCTGCATTTTGGGTGCTCCGCACCCTGGCCGGGAGCTTCCCAGCCACACTCCTCCATCATTAGAAACTTGTGCCTGTGGAACAGGAGCCACTGTGTCCCCAGAGGGGTTACTGGGGATGGAGCCTCTGGAAAGGTCAGTCCAGACCTGTTTCTTGTGCCTGAGCCCAAATCCCTCTGCTGAGCAGCTGAGCAGCTGCTGGGAGGACTCCCAGTTACAGCAGTGGAGAGCACGGGTACTTGAAGAAGTCTATCAGGCAACAAACTCTCACCTGAAAAGTTAGAAATCTCTTTGCAAATTGGGTGTGTTTGCTTACACGTATAAATACGTGTAGATATTAAAAATATATATCTCTGCTGCCCAGTGAGCAGGCCAAGCACCATGCAGGATGGGACATGTAGCTCACCAAGCCCGGTGCTGGGAGCTCTGCGCTTGTGGGGGCCGAAGCTTTGCAATCAGCTGATTTATTCATGCTCTGTCGTGCCATCATCTCTGCCACGCTGGGGAGGGCATCGCTAGGTCTGGGACCACGCTTCCCTGCAAACTGGGCAATATTGGCAAATGAAGTGCTGGCTCAGTCTCCTCAACCGGAGCGGGGGAGCCTGGCCGGGCTCGGGGGGAGAACGGCCCCTGGGGAGGGGGATGGCGGCAGCTGCATTGCCGGTTGGTGGGGACGGTGGGGACGGGGCCAGGCTGGGTGAGCTCAGTGCGTCCCTCTGTCCCGGCTGCCCCAGGTTTCAGAGGAGCCCCCAAGGGGAGGTTGGGGTCGCTGTGTGCTGGGCGCTGCAGCTCCCTGAGGCGGGGCAGAGCCATTTCATCCTCCCTGTGCCCCCGGGGCTGGCGCTCACTGGAGGGGTCTGGCTTTGGGTGCTCTGCTGTTGCCACCAAAGATCTTGAGGGCTTGGTTGTTGCTTCTGGGGTGAGCTGGGGGGGCAGGATGGCTCCATGGCCACCTGTGTCCCACTGTTTACCATCCTCCCTGCATGACCAGGGAGCGGGTGGAGATGCCACAGCCGGCACCTTGGTCCTGCCAGCGGCCCCAGTGAGGGGGGGCGTCAAAGCTAAACCCCCATGTGGCTTTGGGGGCCTGAGCACCCCATTCCTAGAGGGGGAGGAGGGCCTGGATCCCCTGGAGGGGATCCTGTGCTGCCTGCCTGGGAATATGGTGATCCTGGGAGCGTCTGCAAGGGCCCATCACTGACACGTGATGGGGACACACAGGGGAGAAGCCGCTTTCCCTGTGCCCCTGGACAAACCCGAGCTCCATCACAGGGCAGCCCCCGGGGACATCTCACGGTCCGTTTGCTCCCAGACATGGTTTGGGAAGCTGTGCCGCTGCCGGCGGGGCTGTGCTTGCCCTGCCGTACCCACGAGGTGGAGACGTTTTGCCACCAGCACCTCGGGCTTGGTGGCCATGTCGGGAGCGCTTGGGCTGGCGCTGGGCTCTGGGGCTGCTGGGGCTGTGGCACGGGGACACTTCCCAATTTCGGTTAGGGATACAAAGAGTGTTTTTTTTCCCCGATACCCTGTCCGAAGGAGCAGGGGCTGGGTTTCATCTTCGTCTCCCTGGGGGGTGGCCGGCTCACTCGGGAGCTGTGCCCAGGGGAGCCCAGGGCAGCTGGGCACGGTGGCACGCGCGGGCTGCTTCTCTCCTCAGAAAGAAAAACTGGAGCAAGCCACAACTGAGACAAGGCACTATTTGATTTATTCGCTGCGTTGTTTATTTAACTGCTGCTAACAGCTCTCAAAGAGCCATCCTTCCCTTAGCTCCCCAAGTCCTGTCTCCTCCTGCAGCGAGCTCTTGCCGGCTCCCAGGCTCACCATCCCGACGGGCCATGGCAGGTGCTCAGACACGTGTGGAGGATGCGGTTGCTGCAGGAAAACCCCGTAACGACCCACCAGGCCAGAGCAGAGGGTCCCTGCTGCAGGCACGGCTGGTGCCTCCTCACAATTTGTCTGAGGTTCAGGATGGGTGTGGGTCTGCTGGCCATCCGGGATGGGTTATGGGGCAGGCTGGTGCTATGGGGCAAGGTGGTGGCAGCCGGCATTTTGTGGGGATGCTCTCTGGGGGCTCAGCTGGCACCGCAGGGGTCTGGGTAAAACGCTGCTGTGGGGCCACCCCCTGCAGACGCACTGTTTTGGGTTTTGCAGACAAAGCTCTCCCAGCCCCACTCTGTCCCAGACCCACTGCAGAAGGGCTGGGACAAGCCAAGTCTGGCACGGCATGGCTGCCGGTGCCATTGCCCTCCTGGATTCTGCTGGAGGCACTGGTGTCCAGGGTACAGCTTCCCTCCGGAGCAGAGCTGTGGGATGGGGAAGATGGGTGTTTTCGGGCTCCCTGTGCCGTGGCAGTGATGGTGCCGAGCACCGCGGGCCGGGGCTGTGCCAGGGGAGGTCGCTCTGCTACCGCTGCTCAGCGTCCTCGTCCCCTGCCCCGCAGGGCCGCAGCTGTTCCCGCTGCACGGAGCCAGAGTACACTGTGTTCGCCCAGAGTCCTCGATTAAACAAAATGTTTATGCATGCCTCCGCTCCGACGAACATCTTGGCCGGCTTGCACGAAGCCTGCTCTCTGCCGCAGCTCCAGCTGCGCCGAGGGCAGCCCCAGCTCCGGCAGGGCTGGGAAGGGTCTGTGGGACGGTCGCTTCAGGAGCCGGCTGGCCTCTGCATGGCCCCCTCTTCAGGGACCCCCGCCCTCAGTCCCTGTGCCCCCAGCTCCACCACGAGGGGCTTTGGCTGCTGCCCCGCAACCCTTGGTGCCAACGAGAGCTGCTGGCCCCTTTGAGGGGCTGCGGGGGGAGCACGCTTTGCTTCTTTACCCTGGGGGGGTTGACGGCCACCCCATGAACCTGCTACCCCTTTGCCACTTGACCAGGGCTTTGGGGTGCATGTCGAGATTTCAGGAACAGTTAATAAATTCCCTGGGCTGCAGGGTGTCTCCAGCAGTGCCGAACACCGTTGCTGACACTGAGCCTTCTCAGCACCCTCCTGGTGGCCACCTGCTTATCGTCACCGTGTACCAGACCATGGGGTAGGGCGGACCATCTCCAGCACCAGCCAGGGCAATGGCAGGGCTAACACTGGTTTCCAGGGCTGGCCTGCTTGCAGCTCCAGCATCCTCTGGGATGTGCCTGCCTCCTTCCCTGCCCGAGGGGACTGTTTGTGCCAGTTCTGCACATCTGCAGTTAACTGGGGACAGGCTGGCCTCGCTGGCCTGTGTCATCTCTCAGGCAGCGTGCTACTGCCCGGTCCACGCCTGCATGGCAGCCCTTAGCCAGATGTGCCATCGTCATACTCATGCTGTTGCTCCTGCTGATACCTCCAAACCCCTTGGGGCGGGCGGGGTAACTGCCCCCAAGCCATTTCCCCAGTGGGGAAGGAGCAGCACGCCTTGGGCAAGGGGGGACCAGCATATTGAGGTCATTTACAACCCTGCCAGGAGAAACCAAAGCCAAGGAGAGATGTTTGGAGGCTTACTGGGAGCTCTGGACACAGATGTGACTCAGGGATGGATGCTGGAGCCAGGATCTGCTCCATGGACCCGAGAGTTGAACAGTGCCTTGGAGACGGGCACTATCCCGTGTTTGTGCACATGCTAAGGAGAGACGCATAAGATGGAGCATCCCAGCGCGCAGCGTTTAACAGCCCAACAACACAGCTAGGGATGGGCAGGCAGGGAGGCTGGAAGAAACTGGTGGGATCGGTGCTAAACTCTCAGTCTTCTGGCTGGTTGTTGTGTGATGGGCACCCAGCAAGAGAGACCAGCCCTGTGTGACAGACAGCCTCGTGAGGAGCGGGGAGAAGGGGTCTGTGGGGCTGAGACAGGGCCAACAGCGAAGCTCAGGGCTCAGTGCCTTGAATTCAGGAGGCCAGGAAGGAGGAGAAAATGCTGATGGCCACCAGGTGCTGATGGCCACTGCGATGATGACGGCCCCGCACCAGACTCCCAGCCGTGACTCGCTGCCCGGGGCAGGCTGCAGGATTGTTTCCCAAGAGCTCTGGCTTTCAGCAGAGCTGGTTGCCCAAGCGGCGTGCGTGCCCCTGCCAAGCTGTGCCACGGCCCTTGCGAAACGGTGTTGATAAACACTGCGGGGCATGCCAAGTCCTGCGAGACGACAGCTGATGTGCTCGGGCTGCAGGGAGTGCCTGCACGGCGAGAGGAATTTTCCACTCCTCTCCGGCAAGCGTGTCTGACCCCGACAGGGGACTGTCCCCAGCAAGTAAAAGACTTATTTGCTGGTGTCCCAGCCGCCCCTCTCTGGCCCTGTAAACCACGCCATGCAAGGGCTGTCCTAGGCACAACTCAAGACGAGGGGTGGTTGGGTCGCCCGGGGCATGGTGGCACCCTACAGGGCTGGGCTGGGGTGCCACCATCCCCAAGGCAACCCAGCTCCCCGCATCTCACCACGGTGCCGTTCTTGTGTCCTGGTGATGAACTACCCATTAGCTTTGCCTTTTCAAGCACGTGGGCCAAGCTGGGGCGAGCCCTGAGCCCGGTCCCTGTCCCAGCGATGCTGGTCCCGTTCACACGTGTCCGGGGACACTGGGTGACCCTCGCCAGGGCCCTCCAGGCTGCCTGGGTCAGCTCTGCCCTGCTGTGTCTTCTGGCAGATTGGAAACGTCTCAAAGAGCAGCGGGTTTGTAGTATGAAAAGGGTGTGCTCCATCGTGTGCTGGCTGATGTATGGTAATTAGCATGCTAAATGCCCAATTTAATTGGACCAGCCAATGTCCTGGAGCTGCAGCTCGCTTCGCCTGCCCTGCGATCCTGCTGTGCTCTCGGCAGATGCAGATAAAGCTCTCAGTAAATGAAGGCTGATCTTTCTGCAGGGTCCGGTTGGGTCCTGGGCAGGGCCATGCCAGGCAGGGCAGACCTGGCTGTGCACGGTGCCACGCGTGTCCCCGGGCAACTCCTGTCCCCCATCGCAGCCTGGCTTGTGCTGCACCCACAGCCCCGGCACCTGCGGGGGACGGGCATTTCAAACCCTGACATCACGTGTGGCTTTCCGTGAAGTGTCCCCAAAGGGCCAGGACCGTGCTGATGAAGGAGGAGTGTAAAGGGCATTTGGAAAGCCTGCGTGTCCCTGCCAATAGCCATGAGCACGCATGGCATCCACAGCTGCCTGGGCAGCAGGAAAATACAATTATTTAGGGCAACATTTGTAAATCATCAGCAGCTGGTCTCTGGCACAACACGACTCTCCAAAGGCCTTCCCCACAGCCTCCTGTGGAAAGCCACCAGCATGAGGATGCAGATGAACCCGGGACGGTCGGCGTGCCCCGTGCTCCTGATGGCAGCCAGCCCTGGAGCAGCCTGGGGCTCTCCTCCCTGTGTCCCCCAGAATGATTTTGGGACAGTGCTGCAACATATTTTCCAGTGCTTTGGCCAGCTTGATTTAAAGTGACCTAAGTGACTGAAATCCTGGCCATTCCCTTGGGAAAGTGTTTCAGAGCCTGGTGTGAAGCCCTTGTGTTTGCTGCTGAGCTCTGCCGGCACCGCTTGCTCTGCTGGAGATGCGGCGCAGGGGGGTAACCCTTGGGCGATCGATGTGTGTGGGTGATCGGTGTTTGTTGCTACATCAGACTGTCCCATGGAGGCGTTTCTGCTTTCTCTCGGGTACCGGGTGGGGATGCGCTCCCATTCGGCAGGCTGCAGGGTGACCTCGTGCTCCCGGGGGCAGCGACAGCCCCTCGAAAGCTGTAGATTGGCTTGGTTGGAGGTTTCCTCAGGGACTCGTCGCTCCAGCAGGGACCTGCCTGGGAAAGGCATGGCTAGAGTTCCTCCTCTGTCAGCAGGCAGAGGAGCCAAACGTCAGCCAGTGCCTGGAGAGAGAAGAGACGGGGGATCACGGGTCTCCTGTTGTGGACAGGACGCTGGGGACGAGGGCTCTGGGAGGACTCTGCATCCCCCCTCTTTTCCTTGCCCCCTTCTTTCCCCCCTTCCTCCTTCTTTCCTTCCACTCTCCCTCTCACTTTCACTCTCTCCTTCTCTTTCGTTTCCTCTTTCGTTTCCTCTTTCATTTCCTCTTTCTGTTTCTGTTTCTTTTTCTCTTTTTCCTCCCTTTCTTCCTCTCTTCTGCTGCCTCCTGGACACGCCCCTACTGCCACTCTGCTGCCCCTGTGCCCGTCCATCTGGCATCAGGGCTGGCAGCGGCAGAGCTGCAGGGACGGCTGATGTGACACCCTGCCCGCAGGGGGTCCTCCAGCAAAGCCCCAGCGCACGAAAGGGACCCGTGCCCCGCAAACACGGCCACCCCCTCAGCCGGGGGGGCTGTCCTCCCCATGTCCCCCGTCATCGGGGCGGAGGACCCTGCGTGGGGTGACAAGGTGGGCAGGGAGCAGCCATGCGTGGCTGGGAAGGCACTGCTGATGTGTCAGCTATATATAACTGCACTTGCTGTGCGTTGTGGCTGTGCTGACCAAAGGACATGGTGGATCATGGTTTCAATGTTGAGTAATTGCTATTATTACTGAGCTGGTATTATAAGGGAACAAGTCAAGCTTTGGGCACGCCACCTCCTCTCCTGTGTTGTGCCCATGGGGTGTCCTGTGGCCCACATGCAGCGGACATGCACGGCACAGCATGGCAGGTTGCTGCCAGCAAAGGCAGGCACGGAGGCAGACCTGGCTTCCATGAAGGGTGTCTGGCGGGGCAGGAGGAGCCCCTTCTGCCCCCTTTCTCCCTGCGTTGGCTCGGACCATCTGCTCCCCCTGCAAGTTAGAGCCCCCCTGGGGCTGCTCCCCTCTGCGTCACCCGGGACAGTGTCGTCAGAGCTGGGACGGCACCTTTGCTGCGGCCTCAGAGGGGAGGTGGTGGAGGAGGAAGGAAGTTTTCCTTTGCTTCTGTGCAAAAAAGACTGGCAATCCCCCAAAGCCAGATTTTCCCACCAGGTACAAACAATTCCCAATTCACGGGTTTCCCCCAGGGCTCCCTTGTGCTCAGGTGCCATCACCTAGAACTGCCTTGGCAGGGCACCGGCCTATTGCCTGCTCCATGTCTTGCCCACAGGATGAATAAAAATGATTAATTGGAGTTGTACTGCCCGGCCAAGTGACTACTGCTGTAGTTTCAGCATCCAGCCAGTGTCACAGCTGCTCACAGCCCAGGGCTGCTCCTACCGTTTTGCTGCCGACGGTTCCCCCCGCACCACATGCGATGGCTGTGCCAGCCCCGCCAGGCAGCACTGCCATCTGCTCCGACACCGGCGGCAGATCAGCATCCCCCATCCCTTCCCAGGGGATGTCCCTGCAGGCCCAAGGCTGGTGGGCCAGGGCTGGGTGGGAGTCGGACCCCTGCTGAGAGGGCGGGGGGGTGACGGGATGCACCCGCTGAGGGTCCTGCTGGGAGCGCTCCGGGAAAAGGGCACATGCTGGCACCTGGCGCTGTGCGGGGAACCCGGTCTCTGGATGGAGACAGGGCGAGAGGAAGGGGGAACGGGTGGTTTGCTCATGGCAGAGGGCGGCTGGGAGCAGGGGAGAGGCTACTTTCTCCTCCCGGCGTCACGGCTTGTGCCCGCAGGCAGAGGCGAGGGGGCAGCGGGGCACTCGGTGCCTGCGCATTCTCCACTGGGGAGAGACGGAGCTTGGGCACAACGCATCTGAAGAGGCAGCAGGCCCTGCCCTGCCCCCAGATACTTGGGACGCGGTGTTCTCTCTGAGCAATGATAAGGACAATCAATAATAACAACAGGCAGCTGGGACGCAAGCCCAGCCTCCAGCCAGCGACCTTCGGGAGCTGGGTCACTGGAGCAGGCGCAGGCGCCCTTGGCAGGGCGAGAGCAGCGCGCCGGGAGCCAGCGCGGGGTACGCACGGATGCTGGAGGCAGCCCCCGGCGCAGCCCCCCCCGGCACAGCCCTTCACACCTTCGGCTTGCCACCCCATGCAGACGTGTCTCGCACCCGTGGGCACACGCCGTGCTCCTCGGGGAATTTCTTGGAGGGTGACGAAACTCCCGCAGAGGCTCGGGCGCTGTGTTGCCCAGCTCGGTGCGGCAGTGAGCGGCCGGCAGCGCGCCCGGCACATGCGCACGGGGGAGGCACGGCCAGCCCAGCCTCTGGAGCAACCCTGAGCACTTGCATAACGATTTGCATTTACAAACCGCTGCACAAACATGACCCACTTGCGGAGAACACAGACGATCTCAGCAAGATCCTGACAAAGCAAAAAAAACCCACCAACCCCAACCCAGATCCTGGACCCAGCTGGCGGGGACTGTTTGGGTCTGCTGACGTGGGAAGGTTCGCAGTGCCCTGGCTGAGCTCTGCGTAACAGCCTGGAAGGTTCGAGCTGGCCGATAGCCAACGCAGGCGTCTGTCCTGCAGCAGGTTCTGGCACTTTCTGAGCTCCTCAGGGCTGCAACGAAGCTCAGGGGTTTGCAGGCCTGGGAGAAGCCATCAGAGCGCAGGGAGCCAGGCTGTGCGTGTCCCCTTCCTGGGGCTGCCCCAGCCACGGAACGGCTTGCAGGCTGCTTGCGCAGCAATAAGGGAACAGCCCGTTCCCCGCTGCGGCACCCTGGGCCCCATCCAGAGGGTCCGGCGCTGCCTTGCGACGGTTTGTTGTGGGAACAGGCAGTTTTTCGTAGCAAGTGGGGGAACCAGCCCCTTGCAGCCCATTTGCAGCCAGCAGGCGTGCAGGCTATTGTATGCCTACAGCTTTCCCTTGGAAGGTGCTGGAGGCAATCAGAAAGCAGAGTATATAAAAGCTCATTTACAGAGTCCGGTCAAGTGGATCCGGCCGATGCCCGGCACATCCCGATCCTCCTGCGGTGTGCAAAGGCCAGTGCCCTGGGGCTGGGAGCCGCCTGCTTAAGGTGGCCAAGAGCTTTGTGGGGCCCTCCCCATCTCAGAGAGCCAGGAAGCCAAGTGCTCTGGAGGTCAGGAGTCTCTCCTCTGCTTGGCCTCGAATGCACCCGCAGGCCCGGAGCAGCGGGGGAGCTCCCGCAGCTGCAGCCGCGATGCCTTATCTCGCCCTGCCTGCCGCTGCTCTGCTGCGCCCGGGAGCCTGCAAAGCAGTGAATAAACACCCCGGGCTCTGCCCCTTGTCCCCCTGCAGGGTGGCAATGGCATCCCTCAGGGGCACCCCTTTTTCCTGTGTCCGCATCGGGATGTCCCACCTGCAGGAAGCAATTCCCAGCCTGCGGGACAGCCCCGAGCACCGCGCATCCCTGCTTCCTCTTCAGAGGAGCCTCGTAGCTGGGAGCAGGGGGACTGAGGCTGCAGAAATGGGCTCCACCAGGGACAAACCTCACCGCTTTAAACATGCGGGATGGGTTTTCATTCCTGCCTTTAGTTCAGTATCTGGCCCATTCCTCTTGTCTCCCTGCCAGGGGCTCCTGAGGAGCTGGTGGAAGTCACGAGCCAGCAGATAGCACCACGGCGTGTCTGCGGTGCTGGGCAGGGAGCATGCTAGCGCGGGTGGATGGAGGGCACGCTGCTGGCACGGGGGAATGCACAGCAGAGCCGGAGACGGAGTTTGTCCCCCGAGCTGGAGCCTGAACCTGCCCTCATCTCAGGCGGGTTGAAAACAAGCCTGCCCTGAGACCACATGAAAGCGCTGGAGCCTGTAGCTTTCTTGCTGCCTCTGATCTTGCCTGTTCCCCAACGTACTTGGTGCGGAGCTGTTGAGGTTAGACAGTTCCCCAGGACACCCTGTCCCAGGTGAAGGCAAACCACCCTGGCTGCTGCAGAGCCTGCCCCCACCTTTAAAACCCCCTCTCCCCATTGCCTGAGCAATCCGTGAGCCCCTGGGGCTGTCCCCAGGCCCTGCCCCTGGGGAGGCTGGTGGGCAGCAGGAGAGGTGCATCGCTGCAACATGGTGGCTCCCGAGCTGGGTGCAGAGGGCAGGTGTTGTGCCAGGCCTGGGATGGTTTTTAGGACCACGGTTTCACAGATCGGTGGGCACCAGAGGGAGGAAGAGGACTTGCAAAACCTGTGGAAAAACGCCCCTCCCTGTGATTGAGCAGGGATGTCCCCCTCTGTGGGGTGGGCTTTGTGTCCCCGGAGGGGATGCTCGAGCTGTGGATCCCGGTCCCAGTTCAGACCTGCACGGCCAGGCAGCTCTGCTCCCACCTCCACCGTTGCCATCCCTCTGGCTGAGTCCAGAGGAGCAGAGCAGCCTTGGAGGGACTCTCGGTGTCGCTTGTTTTCCCCTCCTTGCAGAGCTCTACGTGCCTCATGTCCTCACCTGGTGCCTGGGACACTGAGGCACAGCACCACGCCGTGCCGGCAGTGACACCCTCTTTGGGCTCAGGTGCTGTGTGGACCCTCCTGGTCCCCGAGCAGGTGACACCGAGCCCCGCAGACCCCTCAGCCCCTGCTTGCGTGGGGAGATGAGGTTGTTCAGGGCATCCCCACGGGATGCCCAAAGGTAACCCAAACCCACTTCCCATCGCTGCCCCTTGGCAAAGCCATGCTGGCACGCTCCCTGGCACACGCAGTGGCCTCGCTGTCCTCCACTGTTCTCTGTCCCAGTTCACAGCAGCAGTAGGGCTGATAAGCGCCATGCAGGGGAGCATTTAACCCTTGCGCGGCCGGCGGTGGCGGGTGCAGCCCAGGTCTCCCAGCTGGGATCTCTCAACCCTTCGCAGCTGGCAGCTACCAGGTTTGTTCAGTGTTAGAACATGCTTTGAGGAAGTGGGTATTGGGGTGTACACCAAGTGGTTTGGTGAATCCGTTGGCTGACCCAGAGCAAACATCTCTGAAAATTCCCAATAGACAAAATATGTGAATTGTCATTACTCTTGGAGCATTTTAGGGCGTTTGGTGGTACTGTAAGGTTCTGTGCTGGTGGGGACAGCATTAATGTTACTGTTTGCATTTCTGTGAAATCCCGTTTCTTTTATTTTTGTTACATTCTTCAGATCTGTCCCGCAGGAAAGCAAGATGAGCCTGTTCTTGTGTGCCTTCCAGGGGAAGCGTGGGTATGTACACAGGATGGCTGAAGTTAACGTGCCGCTTCCATTTGTGGTTGCCTTGCAAGGTGATAGTGCTGCTGACAGGACCTGCCTTCATTTCGGTGGTGGGTTTTGGGGATTCGTTTGCCGACGTCCGGCGCCCTGCCCGTAGGGTGCCCGGGCAGCACCCGGAGCCGGGAGCGTGGCCAGGAGGTGGCAGCAGCCCCTCACCGCGGCGCCAGGGCTGGGCTGCAGGGCCGAGACCCCCGCAAAGGAGCGCTCCCACCGCTCTGGTCCCCTCTCCGGCGGCGAGGAAGACACAGGGGGAGGAAGGCAGAGCTCCGCAGGGCTGCGAGGCCGGACGTGCCGGAGGGGGCTCCGGTGGCACGCTGGGCGGCGAGGACCGGGGGACGCGGTGGCCCTGCAGGGCCCCGAGCGGGCACAGCCGGCTGCGGTTTCGGCTTCTCGCTGGCGGGCCCGGCGGGGCGCTGTGGTTTGAGGCAGCAGCGTGTGGAAGTCGGAAAGAACAAACTGTTCAGCCGCCAGCCCTTCCAGCTTCTGCTTTCGAAGTTATCGCACGGCCCAAACAAACAGGCGAGCGCTGGCTCGGCCGCAGCTGGCCCGGCCCGGCAGCACCGGCACAGCCCGTCCCGTCCCCGTCCCCCGGCACCACCGCAAACGCCACCTGGCACAGGGCAGCTTCCCGGGCATCCCGCTCCAACCGTGGCTGGTGGACCATGGTGGTCCCTGCAGAGATGGACAACGGCTCGGGGGGGGGTTCCCTTGCACTCTGCTCGGTCCTGCCTGGCCACCGGCAAACGGCAGGGGATTGCCGTGCCGATGCCGTGTGTGTTGGGATGCAAGGGCAGGGTGGAAGGACTGGCACAGAGGTGGAGAAGAGAAGGAGAGCGCTGGCCCACCACCCCCAGGTGCTTCAGTGCAAGCCACGGCTCTGGAGATGGATGCAGTCTGCTGGAGCCTGGGGAGGATACACAAGGTTCAGCCGTGCATGGGGACAGGGACAAGCCTCCGTGTCCCCAGACAAGCTGTGGGACCAAGAAGCTGCCAGCTTGAGGGATGCCGGAGGTGACCACAAAGGTGCAGAGAGGGGGGAGCTGTGTCTGGAGCAGGGTCCCACCCCACGGGTGGCCTGTCCAGCCCCGGCCCGTGGCAGAAAGGGGAAGCTGAGGGCTGTAACCGACTCCAAAAAACAAGGCTGTGTTGTGGTGTCTTGTCACAAGTGCCGAATTCACACGCAGGGGTGCAGGTGGGAGGGGGAAGTGGGAAAGGGGTGGGGAGCCCGGTTACGTAGAGTGAGTCCGCCAGCCTTCCTTCCTGCGGCCGCGGGCTGAGGGTATATAAACAGCTGAGCTATAATTATCTGGGGCTGGTGAGCTGCGAGCCCAAGCTGCTGGCTGCCATGGGCACGGCTGCGAGGCCAGCGGGCTTGGAGCCCCCAGGGCTGGCAGCCACGGCCCAGGTGAGCTGCACCTGGGGAGGAAGGTATGGTCCCCAGCTTGTCACCTCAGCAACAGGAGTGATGGGCTTGTGGAGACCCTGAGGAGGGCACAGAGGCTGCGTGGAAGGAAAAGTCCCTGTGGAGGGGCCCAGAGGCTGCTGGGTGACTCTCCATGGGGCAGGGGGGGGCCACCAGTTTATACCAAGCTGGTCTGGGACTGGTCCTCACGATTGTGTTTCCCATCCAAAATTGCCACCATTTGGGAAAGGCTGGTACAGGGTGAAGGCACCTGCCTCTGCACTCCTTTCTGTTTGCCTTTTGACCATTTTGGATCTGTCTTGTTCCTCTTCCCAGGGAAGCCCCTTGCTCCTCACTCCTGTCATCAGGTACTTGCTGGGGAAATGGGGGAAGCACCAAAGAACGCGCCCCCTCCCCAGTGAGGAAAGGGTGCTCTTCTCCAGACCTCGGGTGCAACATCAGGAGGTCCCTTGTGCAGCTTGAGTGAAAGCAGGAAATTGTGTTTGGGTGGTTAAAAAGAGCCTGGCGAGGGGAGCACCCCAGGGGGGGTGGGGGTGGAAGGAAGGCCCCAAGGGACGGGGTGCACCCTGCACCCTGGGCTGCGCAGATGCCACAGATGAACCCCTGCTTCAGACTGCACGGCCAGGCAGCTCTGCCGGCTCCCATTGGCACGTGGCCCGTCTCCTCCAGGCGTTTTGGGTTGTAGGTTGCTCTCTCTCTCCATTGCACTCAGGGGATCCAGGATGCTCCGTGTTTCCATAGACAAAATGGACACCTGGGAGTTTTACTGGACCTTGATATTTATAAAATGTGGGCCAGAGGCACTCCAGGATGCATTCTGAAGGCACCAATGTCTGTGAAGATGCCCAGAACCTCTGGGTGCAGGCAGATGTTTCTCCTGACCACACCAGCACATGCGCAGTGGTGGGAGGAGAGGAGATGCAGCAGAAAAGGGTGAGGGGAAGGCTAGGAACTGTTGGGGGGATTGGGAAGGGTGAGAGGGTGCCTTGGCTGGTCCTTGTGTTGGAGAAGTGCTGGTATGGTGGTAAAACAGGGCAGAGAGGGAAGGACCAGAGTGCGTTTGGAGATTGTCCCCTCGAGCAGAGAGGTGTGTAGTCCGGGGTGGATGGTGGCTGCGTCCCTCTGGGGGGACACCTCGGCTTTCTGCTCCCAGGCGTGGGTCACGTCGGGCCAGGCTAGGCTGAGAGAGCTCTAGTTTGGGCTGGGATTACTGCAGCTAATGGGAAACAGTGAGCTGGGAATGAGGAACTCAGACACAGCCTGAAGACACCCGACCGTTGCAAAAGGCTCAGCCAAGGGCTGGCTGTAAGATGTGGAAAGTGCTTGGGGTTAGTTTGTGCTTAGAATTTCCAGCTCCTGCAGCCTCCTCGTGCTCAGCTGAGCAGTGTTTGCTTTCACTTCCCTGCCTGGTCTCCAGGACAGACAAATGCTGGGAACTTTCCACATCCAGAACAACAAAAACAAAAGACACGCAAGAGAAAACAACATTCAGATTTGGAAGTAAAGAAGGAATCCATCATTTCCTACCCAAAAACAATCCACACTTGGTGGGGAGCTGGGTAGGGAATGGAAACAGCCACATGAAAAAGCTGGACTGGTCACAAAACAGGTCCTGGAAGCCCTGCTGGGCTGCCCATCTTGGGGCAGGTGGTCTCTCTGGTCACACTGAGAAGCCCAAAGGCTTGGCTGCCAAGCCCAGGGAGGTGTTTTGGGGTCTTTTAGAGCACTTTGGAGCCCGTGTTAGCTCTTGAAGAGCTCAGCGTTGGTGAGTGCAGGGTTGGAGGTTGCAGGTGAGGAGGTGCCAGGCTGTGGCTCCAGTGCTGGTGGCTGGTTGTCACAAGGAGACAAGCTGGGTCAGGCACGGGCACACCTCCTCATGTGGGTACGAGGATGTGCTTCACGCCGTAGCCTGGGGTGGTTTGAGCTGGCTCTGGCCACCCTCGAGTCAGATCCTCTGCCCTCTGGCTGCGGATTCCTGGCCCTCAGTGCTGGCTCGAGCCACTCGCATCTCATGGGGGTTTTTCATCCCGAGCCTGGTGCTGCTGCACAGGAGCTCCCTGCTGTCTCCCAGGAGCTCGGGGGGGTTGGCAGGTCTCAGCTCCCCCTGTCCCCATGCCACTTCCCACCCTGCGCAGCACTGGCTGAGAACAGCCTTCAGCTGGGGACAGCAAACCAGGGTCAGGTGCTTTATCAGAGATATCAATTTGTGATGGTGGGGACACGTTTGATGGCAAACTCCGGCAGTTTGGCAGGGACCCCTTCCCCTTGCAAGAGGGAAGGGGACAAACCATGCGCAGGCTCCGGTCTGGGTGGATGCGGGCACTGGCACGTCCCCTGCAGAGGGTTTGCAGCAGGGTCAGAGCGAGGACGAGCCCTGGCCCTGGCGCGGTGGCCGGGGGAAGCGAGCCAGCGCCTGCAGCCCCGTCTCACCTGCCCCGCTCCTCCTCCCCTGCGGGGAAGGGCAAACCTGGGATTAGCTGTTCCCAGCACATTCCAGGTATTTACCTCCCGGGACTCCCGCTCCAAAGACCTTTGCTGATGAAAGACACAGACCTGGAACAGACGTTTGGCTGACGAAAGACGCAGTGGAAGTTGCCAGCAGAGCAAGCTCCCCGTGTGCTTGCATCAGGCTCCTGGGTTTCAGTGGGGTGAGAGGCACGGCCAGTGCCCCGCGCCCTGCAGAGCTCCTGTTTGTCCCATGGACCTCCTGTCCCAGAAAGACAAGGGAGCTGCCGCTGCGTCTGTCCCTGTAGGGGAGCTGGAGAGTGTGGCTGTATCACATGGCTACCCTCGGAACAGGTTGTTTTCTTTGGTCCTCTTCCCCACGCTGGGAAGGGCCGGAGCAGGGACGGGTTTTGTCCCAGGTCTGACACAGGACCTGTGGCTGGAGGGTAACGAGGAGCAAGAGGGGAGGATGCTGGAGACACTGTGGCTCCACGGGTCTGAGGGAGTCACGCTGCAGGCAGAGGCATCACCCTGCAGCACCAGCACTAGTTCACGTCTCCGCGTGGACGTGAGACACCTACAACCCACCCACACAGGTTGGCCAAGGACTTCTCCTCCATGGGCGCAAGCAGAGGGTGAAACTCTCCCACTGCAGTGGTGTAATCCTGAAATCACCCCTGAAGACGCTCGTCCAGACACCACTTTGCAAGCTGACTCACGGTTTGGGGGATAAAATTGCTTTAATTTTGGAACATGCCATGCCCACGGGGTGCTTTTCTCAAGCGGCTCTGGTGGGGAGCTTTCCCTGTCAACAAGCCCTGCAGTTACAGACCGTCCCCGGAGGAGCAGCGGAGCCTGCTGGGTGTTTGCTGAGCAGCCGGGACTGCACCGTGCGTGCCGGCGGCCGCACTGGGCTCTTCATGTGCCTGCGACCCTGCAGCCCTCCCGTGCTCCCCCCAGCCTGCTCCCGGCACGGCATGCTGGCCTCAGCCTTACATAAATTTCCTTGTGGGGCGACAGGGAAAAAAGAGAAATAGTGAAAACCACGGACACTGGGCAAGTTTTTTTACAGCGGCTCCATCCAGCTTGGACCATGCAAGGAGGCTGGAGGGATCATTGCTTTGCCAGGCGCCAGGCAGAGCGACAAGGCTGATCGTGAGCCAGGACCATGCGTGGTGGGGTATTTAATGTAACCTGGAGCTGCAGCAAAGCATTTGTCACCTCCCCTGCCACGCGGAGAGGACAGGTTCCCAGGGCAGAGGTGATCTGTTTGTGTGGGATCGGAGCACAGCACCGGGGCTGGGGCAGAGCGGGGACCCAGAGGTGTCTTGGCAGGGGGGATCCCAGAGGGTGCTGGCCTTGGCTCTAGGGCGGGTTGTCTCCAACCTGGTGAGAAGAGCTTCCCTGGTGAGACACCATCTCCTGAAGAGCCTCCCTGTCTCGCTGCGGCAGGACCTGCCCCTTTCACCCTCAACCAAAGTCCATGGCAGAGGGGTGGGTGTGGGGTGAGCTGCCCCCAAACACAGCCCACCCGCGGCAAATCATGGAATCATAGTTGCCTGGGTTGGAAGGGACCTTTCAGATCATCGAGTCCAACCTAACATTGACAAAAACCATTCCAGCTCCCTGCCTTTGCTTCACTCACGGCTTGTTTTCTCCCAGCACAAATACATCTGGACTGGCTCATGGGCTCTGTTTTCTTCTTTGGGCAGAGAGTTGTGCCAACAAAGCAAAGCTTCTTCCTTATCCCTCCCCTTTCTAATTGTTTCCGTACGGATCTAATTTCACCACGTCCCGGAGCAGGGTTGGGTTCCCTGCTTACATAAAGTTGAAAACAAGGGGTGAGGCGCTGGCGGCTGGCAGGAGAGCGTGTCCACCCTGCGATGCCCTCGGAGCATTGATCAGCTTCCAGGCTTGGCTTCTCCAGGTGCCAGAGACCTGTGGCCCTTCCACAGGGAGTGAAAGACCAGGGGACGCTGCTGTTGGTGCAGCAGGGACCCAAGCAGGGCTGGAAAGCCATGTCTGGGCTCTGCGCTGTGCCAGCCACTGGCCCAGGCTGTGCCCTGGGCTGTCTGACTGCGGGCACCATGCTGCTGCCCCTTCTCCTGCCCCTTCCCTTGGGCTCCGGGCCGCTTCTCCTTGCTCGGGGGTCTCTGGTGCCACAAGTGCCCACGTCCTTCTTGCTCAAGTCAGACCCTGCACCCCTGGGGTGAGGGACAGCTATGGAGCTCTGGGGGTCGGGTAAAGGGTGGCACTGGAGCGCACTTTCCAGCGGGGTTCCTGAGGTGCCACATTCCCCCACTGCAAGCCCTGGGTCTCCCCTCCACCTGCTTGGCTCAGCAGTGCCTCTGCCCTGTGCGCTGCAGCTGGACAGGACGATGGGAGGAGACACCACAGAGCTGGGATGGCCCGGCCATGCCAACGGCCCTGGCAGCCAGCGATATCCCGTAGGAGAAACAGCAAGCCTGTCTGGAAAATGCTTGAGGCTTTTTGCATCGCGTTTCTCTTCTGCCTTGGCCATCTCCTGGTACATGCTGGGCCATAGTGTGAGTCCCCTCAGAGGAGCAGTGTCACCTGGCCGGTGGGGACCGAGGAGCAGCAGTGGGGCTGTGGCACACGTGGCAGATCAAGGAACAGGGGACGCCGCAGCCCCCGGCTGTGTGTGGGGACCTTGGAGGGGGACATGCTTCGTGCAGCCAGCAGCCACCGGAGAGCGTGTGCTGGCTGTGCCAGGGGAGACGTCAGCCTGCCCGTCTCCCCAGCAACGCCATGGGGGAAGCACTCTCCAAGTGCTTCCCGCGGCTCTGACCCCAACAGCCCCATCTTTGGGGGTGGCTCCCGCCAGCCCTCTGAGGAGCCAGCGCCGAGGGTGGCTGCAGGGCTGGGTGAGAGCCGAGGCTCTGGAGGCAGGATCTGCCCTGCAGTTGAGGCAGTTTATGCCCAGGGCAAGAAGATAGGCCTGGGAAATGCTCCAGGCTGTGCACGAAGGTAGGATGCCCTAAACCCTAGCAAGCGCTTTTAGCTAGAGGCTGCCACTGAGATGTCCCAGCCAAACTCAGTTGTGTCCTGGGGGGTTATATGGACTCCCACCTGCTGGGGGACCCACCGGGACCTAACCAGCCTGGATGGAGCTGGTGTGGTGCAGCTCAGGTCAAACAGAGCTGGTTCAAGCCCAGTTCAGTGCACTCCAGGCCGGGGGCTGGAGTCCGCAGTTTTTCTCCAGCAGGTGCAGCGCTGGCTCTTTCCCAGGCCATTCCGGCAGTGTCAGTGGGCAAAGGTGGTCTTCCCCAGCCGTGGCCATGTCCTGATGTTCACTCTCCGGGAAGGAGCCAGCTGAGTCTCATGGTGGTGGTGCGGATGCTCTGCCAGGTCTGTGCTGGCAGGCAGTGCCAGTACCCCCGGAGATGGCCACTACCAAACTGGGGACCCGGCAGCCCAGTCCCTCCGCCTTTTCCCTTGGGTTGCAACCCCTGCAGTGCGGTTTGCGCATGAGCACCCTGCCCGGAGCGATGGGGCTCTGGCTTCGCACGCGGATGGGGCTGGCCCTGCTGAGAATCCCGGCACACAGCCCTGGGCGTGCACTGTGCTGTTTGCAAACAGGAGCTTCGCTGACGCGCCGACCGCTGCTCCCGACCGCTGCGCCGTGCTGGCCTCGGGAGGGGCGAGGCAAAGCTGCCTACCTGCTGCCTGCAGGGCTTGGACCCGGGGAAAGGCTGTCTCTGTGACCTGGCGTGGCATATGCCGGCTGTTGGGTTCACCGGTGCCAGCCTGCCTGCCCCTTGCCTGCTCAGCACAGACTCAGGGAGGAGAACTTGCCCTTCTCCAGACCACGATCTGGCAGCGTCCACCTGTGTTTACTTGAGTGTACAGAAGCACTCCGGTCTTCGCAGAAATCCCGTCTCCAGAAAGAGGGATCACTGCAGAACACATTGTGCCGCTCAGGGGCTGGGTGCCGGTGACTCACTGGGGATGGGCTTTGACCTCAGTGAGCAGCTCTGTCGAGGGTTTGGAGCTGCCTGGTGTTCCACATGGCCCCCTGCCATCCCTGCGTGACACCTCTCTCCACCACCTCAGCACTCACACGCACTTCCCCCTTGGCTGGTGGATGGTGTTTTGAGGACACTTCAGTCCTCCCCCTGCTCTGCTGGGGATGGGGTTGGGAGAGCAGCCACCCCAGAGCAGGAGGCTGGCGGGGGACGGGGCTGGTGTTAGGGCCAACCAGTGGGTGACTCGGTGGTGCTGCTTCTCCCCGCTGTCGCGCCGTGCCGGGAGGTGCTGGGCTGGCTGTGGGGTGGCGAGGCCCCTCCGATGTGCAGCTCATGCAGCCACGAGGCGTAAGTCACACTGACGGGGCAGGGCTTTTAGGATGGAGCAGGGATTTGGTGATCCGGGAGAGCTGCAGAAAGCAGCCGGCTCCCGACACCTCAGCCTCCTGGGTGCCGTCCAGCCTCGCCAGAGGTCAGCCAGTGCTCCCAGCACTTCCCATGCGCGGGGCCATCCGTGCAGACCTGGTCTGGGATGGGTCGGGGTGACCTGGCTCTGGGGAACCCAGCCCCATGGCCCGGGCCGTGCTGGGGGACCCATGGTGGTTGCAGAGCTGGAGATGCTCAGTGGCTCACAAAGAGCTTTCTGTCTGCAGAGGACTCGCACCGTTATTGTCCCCCGTCCTAGTTTCAGTGTCGGCTGCACACACTGCTCATCTTTCTAGGTCAGTGAAGGGGGCCTTTGTGTGCCAACAAAAGTGGTTCTCTCCCCGCGCAGGGTCTTTCCCTCGCTCCTCGGATCACGCTGCTTTGTTTGCACTGGTTTTGACCAGAGTAATGAAGCATCTTCTCACACGCATCCATCCATCCTCCCACCGGTGCTACCAGGGCCGGCGCTGCCAGGCAAGGGGAGATGCTCTCTGGCTGGTGGGCTCTGCCCGGCGGTGCCTCTGCTGCGTCCCCGCAGCGCACGCTGGCTGTGCCGCTCAGGGATGCAGCCATCGGGAACAGAGATGCTCTGGGCAGCCCAGGCATCCCCTGAGGACAGTGGCACGGCAGGAAGGGCAGGGGCAGGGCAGCGTGAACTTTGCATCTGCCACTTGGGCTTCCTGGGCACGGAGGGACTGGCAGGACTCCCCCATCCTCCCCAGGCTGCGGGGACGAGGAAAGCTCCGTTGACCCAGAGCTGAGATGGAGCAGGGGCCATTGGTGGTGGCCATCTCAGACCCCTGGCTGCCCGGAGACCATCTATGGGGCTTTCCTGGGGAGTCCAGAGAGCATCAGACTTTGAATTCAGACCTTGGCTTTTCCACGGGAGGATTTGTCCTGAGTCAGGAGATGCAGAACTACCCATTGCCCCAGCAGCCTGGGATTATCCCTGGTGTCTCAGTGGGATGTGTGGAAAAGCAAGAAAGCAGGATGCAATCAGAGATGATGGCAAGGGAGGGCAGGGAATAATGCAAAGACAGAAGGGCAGGCTTGGGAGGAGGCCAAGGGACAGATTTTTGCTAGCAGCAGGCTGAGGGCTGCGAGCAAGGAAATCCGCTCTGTCATGGCCTCGTTCGTTCTTGCTGGGTTCAGGGACAGGGATGCGAGGACTCCCCTGGCACACCGTAACGGGCTCCACAGGCGCTCCCCGCCCCGGAGCAGCGCCCTGCAGGGTGGGGGCAGCGCGGGACCCACGGCGTGGGGCTGGGGACCCCGAGCCCAGCGTGCTGCCTGCTGCGTGCACACACGTGCTGCCGGGACCCCGGTCCCAGTGGATCCACCACCCGTGTGCGTGTGCGTACGCACGTGTGTGCACACATGCCCTGTGCGCGTAGCTGGATCCCGCAGGGCCGGAACACCAGCGCGAGCGGGTGTGGGTGTTTGTGCAGGCATGCTCCCCGCGCACAGCTCAGCACGGCCGGCAGCGGCTGCTGCAAGACTCTTCCCTCTTCTATGCCTTGACTTTTTTTTTTTTTTTTTCCCCTCAAAACCCGGCATTTAATCATTTCACACCCCAGGAAGATCACTGCTTTCTCTCAGCAGCTAAACTGGTGCCCTGTGTGGGATGGGGGGATGCGAGGCACTGACAGCCTGTGGTCCCTTCAGTGTTCGCTGTAGGCTTCCCGTTGCTGTGGCGATGTGACACGCACGTGTGCTGTGTTTTGAAATGCCCATCTGATGGAGACGCACGCCGAGAGCGGGGAGCACCGGCACAGCCAGCCTCTCCTGTCTGCCTTTGCCGCGGGCACCGTGACTTTGTGGTGCCGGTGATGGAGCACTGAGCCCCAGACGCAGCATCCCCGCTCATCCTCAGCCTGGGCAGGGCGGGAGGAAGGCAGGCGCGCTGTGTGGGGAGCCGGCATGCCTGCCCTGCCTGGCACGGTACGCCAGAGAGGAGAAAAGGCCCTTTCCCAGCATCAACCGCTTGCTGCTGTTTCTCAACGCGTCCTTCAGGGGAGAAATCCTCTCTGCTGCATACGTGTGCGCAGGCACAGACCCGCGCTCCGGCTCACCCCGTGCCCTGTGCTCCCGGGTCCTCCCACGTCCTCGGGCTGCAGCAGCCCCTTGCGTGTCCTCGCAGGTCACCCCCGCTGCAGGGACGCGTCCAGCTGCGGCTCCATGGCTGGCGGGGACACAAACACGCACCCCGCTCATCCCCACGGGCCCTTCTCCGGGGGCACCCTGCCACCCCCACAGCACCCACCTTCTCTCTCCCCTCCTGCCTGTTTCTTAAGGTTTCGTCCTTATTTCAGCAGGCAAAAGCAACCACCTCCCTCGCACCTCCCCTCCCTCTCCAGATCCCAGCTGTTCTTCCTCTTGTTTTCAGCCAGCTACTATCCTGGAGCTAAAAATAACAAGGAATTTACAGCCCTCGACCTTGAACTCGGCGAAGTGCAGGGCTCCAGCTTTGTGCTGTGTCAGCAAATCACTCCATGGCTCATCCTGGGTTTTCCTTGCATCTCCTCAAGTCCTTTCCCCTGGGGACACGGCATCGGGACACTGGCCGATGGCAATGGCTGCCAGAGCTGCTGTGAGCTGGTCACGTCAGAGGGGTGAGACGTGCCATAGGGGCACGGGGGAGCGGGCGGTGTGCGATCCCAGGAGTTCAGGTCCCCAAGACGTCATGGGATTTTGGTTTCTTGTCCTTTCAAGTCACGTATTTTCACCGTCTCTCTAGTGACATTTCCTTTGCAGACGTTTTTAGCATATATTTAGAAAAGTTTCCAAGTTTTCCCCACCATACTTGGGAACGCAGGAAACTCACTGTTTCTGTGTCATTGTCTTTAAAAGGAAAACTGAGGTTGTCATGTAATCACGGGACTCCTGCAGCCAAAGCCTTCAAGAAAGACACCCCGCCCAGGTCCATCAGGTTTGCCGTGCTCATTGCTATTTCAGCGACATGACGAGCCCCCCCATCCGTACGCTGTCAAAAAGGAGTTTGGAGCCTGCTCCCTACTGCCATAAGGAGGATCAAAACCTCACGGATCACTTGGGCTCTGCCCTGGTCTGCGCTGAAGGAGGGCAATGTCCAACCCCGCCATAGCTGTGCTAGGCGCAGAGGCCGCTGGCTGTCCCAGCCGGGCTGTTCCAGGGCTCCAGGATGACTGCGGTCACCAAATCCTCCCCTCACTCTGTCTGCTCCTCTGTGTCCCCGTCTGTCCAACCCATCGGGCATCCCCGCCATCGGAGTCAGCAGAAATCAGGCAGTTCAGGGTGAATTTAAAGAAAAGCACAGCAGTGCTGGAGCTGCACTTTTCAGGAGTCACTTGAGTGCGTAGGAGCCTCCGTCTCCCCGACAGCAAGGGAAATCTCGTACTGAAACCACAGCCCGTCACGGGCCTGTTGTGTGGGGCAGAGCTGGGCTGACGGGGGCAGGACTCTGTCAAGTCAGGGGGTGCAATGGAGACAGGGAGCTCCACAGCTCCACCAGCCACCCTGCAGCACTGCGAGACGCCGATGCACCCACCGACACACCAGCGTGTGCGGCATCCAGACCCCTCACTCTGCCTGTCTTCCCCCGAAAGAGGTCACTGGCTGCAGGGAGGGGGTGGAGAGGACCATCCTCCACCCCTGGGAGGGGATGGAAAGGACCGACCCTGGGCCTGCTGGTCTGAACGTGGGCTCCGAGCGCGCGTGGAGCGTGCAGCGGTGCTGCTGCGAGGATGATGCCAGCCTTCAGGGAGCACTCAGCCTCCCACGGAGGACGGGGCAGAGACCATCAGACTGCACAGGAACATCCCGCTCTCCTCCTGGCTGATTTTGAAGGCCGTGACATTGAACTAGACGGATTTGTTCGTCCATCTAGATGGATAAGATGTACTGTGACCCAGCCTTCCCCTTCCCGTCGTAACCCTGGTCCCACTGAGGGGTCCTGACGGGTCCCCCAGGATCTGGTCCCTGGTGTGGGATGGGACTGGTTCCTACACCTGCGTACCCAGTGACAGCACAGCGTGAGGCTTCCCATCCGCTCCCTGCCCCAAATTAGCACGCAGCCCGCTTAATTGCTTCTTTGTGGGATGAGTTTGGAGAGCGTCCACCACCCGGAGAGGGAACACGCTGACACTATTGTGGGTCGATGGCACAAGTCTTGCTGCAGCAGTGAAGCCAGGCAGCTCGGTGCCGGGCTGGGCCAGCAGCAGCCTGCCTTGCTCTGCCTGGCTGTGCCTCCCCTCTCCCCGATGGCAGCAGAGGGCTTGCAAGTAGCCCGGGGCACAGCGGGGTGACACACCATGTCCCCGTGGTGATGTGGGGCCCCGTCCCCAGCCTCCCCACTGCTGTCATCCCTCTGTCCCTGCTCGGAAGTGGGTCAGGAAGGTGTGTGGTGGGGCGAATGGTGGGGTGCTGGTAGGGGTCCCTGGCTAGCACCCCTCTGGAGCAGCTCTCCCGAGGCAGCCTGTCCTGGGGCCGCTGCTCAGCTGTGGGACGTGGGCATGGAGCAGCCCAGACTGAGCTCTTCACTTGCCAGCCTGAACCCTGTGGTGCCTAGTGGCTTTGCCCATGGCCAGGGAATATTTAGGAGGTGGTGGCTCATGGTGGGGCGGCAGTAGCAAGGCATCTGCATCTCTGGAGGAGCAGCCAGGCGAGAGGAGCCTCTCACCTCTTCTTTCCTCAGTTTCCCCACCATGGGCATAGGGATGCAGCAGCCCAGCCCACGGGTCAGGACACAGCCCGATATCCATCCCAGGAGAGCAGTGCCAGCAGATGCCTGTGTCTGCGGGTACCTGTGCGTGGGGCCAGGCCATTCCCAGCCGTGGCTCAGCTGGAGCTCTGACAACTGGCCCAGTGACCCACAGGGACGTGAGTGGCTCTGCCTGTGGGCACGTGGCCAACAGCCCGAGATAAGCGGCTCCCGGCCATACCAGCCACACCACCGGGGCTGTGGGTCACCCCAGGAGAAGGGACAGTGCCCGTCGGACAGGTGGGGGCTGCACCTTGCTCTGTGCCTGCAGCCCGGGGTGGCACCCTGCCAGGGTGTCCCAGGGGGCTGGGACGGGGGCTGGCCAGCCCCGGGTCTGAGAGGGAGGGTTGGGCCATGAAGGAGAATGGTGTCCCCGTCCGTCAGCCTCATGGCATTTGTCTGGCTTTCTACTCAGCTGTTAGCGTCGGCTTTTGCTCCCATGGTCCATCTCATGTGGGGATGTCCTCGCGCCCTGCCCATGGTGTCTGGAGATGGGGGACACAAAGCTGTTCGAACCAAGCAGCCTTGTCTTATCTCACCCAGCCCAAATGCCTTGCTCTAGCTCCTGAAGACCTTGTTTCGGATTTTGACTGTATCTAAAAACCCCAGGCAGCCCCAAGAGCACATAGTGAGCATCCAGTTCCTGCTGACAGGCGGCATTCCCACTGGGGAGCCCAGGGGGAGGAAGCACTGGCCGTGATCCCCCGACGTGGTGTTTTCTCTTGCAGTTGCTGCAAGCGGCTGCCCCGTTGTTCCCCATTCGGCTGCCGATGCTGGTATCAGCCATGGGCTGTTTGCAGCCATCACCGTAGCCTCGGGTGCCTTCGGGTCTGCAGGAAGCTGACCCCGCTCTCGCCTGGTTTTAGCCAGCGGCAACCAGCATCCCAAGGGGTGGCTGCAAAATCTGTCCCTACATTTTTCAGTCGTGGCTGCTTCCAGTGCCTGCTGTCCTCTTCCCTGCTTGGCCCGGGGAGGCGGGGAGAGGGGAGCTGGAGGCCGTCCTGCTGCCATGGTTGTGAAAGCCATGAGTCAGGGAGGCCGGGGATCTGGCAGCAGAACGCTGGGGATCCGGCAGCGGAACGCCAGGCAGGTCCCCGTCCCTCTGTGAGGCTGGGTGTGCTGGGAAGGGCGGTGAGGCTGCGGGGAGGGTGCAGGCAGCGCTGCTGCTGCTGCTGCTCAAGGGATGCTGCTCGGGTATTTTTTTGCCTGTGTTTTTTTCCCAGAGCAGGGACAGTGAGGCTCCGCTCGCGGGAAGGGAGCCCACGGGGAGCGGGAATGATTCATCAGCCATATTAAGCAGATTTATGAAGTTATTTCTCAAACGAAGGCTGAGCGTGTGTGTCATGCCGTCCTGGCCCGGGCTGCATCCCAGCGCTGCTGCCAGCGGAGAGCCTGCCAAACCTCAGCGCTTCCATGAAAACAACTTCAGTGGGCAATAAATCTGGGATAAACACAGCAGCACCGGCTTTGGAGCAGATCTGCGCACAAGGCCACGCGTGGTGCTTTCCGGGGCAAGGCTGGCTGTTATCTGCCATCATTCGCGGTGCCCTGGGCAGAGGGGGAGAGGGCAGGGACTCACCCAGGGATTGAGGGTCTTGAGCTGTGGCTGGGGATTTCGAGCTGGGGAGTAATTTGCGGGGGAAAAGGTGCGATTTCTCCTCTCTCTCTTGTCTTGCAACATCTGAGTTGCCTGACCGGGAGCTGGCAGCACGCTTGCTGTGAGCTGGGGGCCATGGTCCTGCAGAACAGATGTCCATTGGGACCACAAATGGTCCCTGAAAGATGCACCGCCAGGAGCTGTGGTGGCTGTGAGAAGCTGGAGAGTGACCCGTGGGATTGCGCCCGTCCCTGGGCACCAGGAGGGAGAGCGGGAAGAACCCGTGAGGTGCATTGTCTGTTCCCAGGACAGGGAACTGCCCTTGGGTCCAGCTGGGACCCAGTTGCTGGGACTGGGCTTGGGTAGTCCTAAGGAGTGTCTGCTTCTGGTCCATGCCCGAGTGAGGGACACCGTTTGCGGATGGGCCAAAGGGAATCCTCCAAGCAGCCGGGCAATATTCCTGCAGTTCACCTCTCCACCAGCACCGCCTCTTCACCATGAGGTTAAACGCGGGTGTCCATCTGGCCTCTCCTCGGAGGTGCTGAGACTTTCCCCTTGCCAATGAGCTCCCCCAGAAAACATCATCCATCCACATCAGCGTCTCCTCAGCTGCTTCCCTGCGGTGCCCACCGCAGCCCTGGGTCCACCAGGGCCAGCCTGGAGGCACGGCACGGCCAGGGACCAGCCTGTGAGCTGTTTTGCTAAACTAGCAGAAAACAGGTCCTGGGACATTCCTGCCTGGGATTCATTTTAAAGCTACTAAAGAGGTTACAACCTTCCAAGAAATGTGTCTCTGGGAAGCTGCCCAGTGGGAAAGAGGACAGACGCAGAACATCACAGCAGTGAGGGAAGATTGAAAACAAGCTAGAAATAAAAAAATGACTATATATATAAACACACTGGGCAGAAAAGCCAGTGCTGCAGCCTGTGTTCTTCATTTGTTGTTGTTGGTTTTAATCTTTGATTTGGAAACTTGCTGCTATTTTTAGCCCTCCCCTCTCCCCTCAGCGGTTCCCGGCGCTGATCCCTTCCAGATGCTGGTTCCTCACAATCCTGCAGCCTGTGCTGGTGGGGCTGGGGGCTGCTGGGCCGGCCGGCGCCGGGGGGAGTGGGTGAGGATGCCAGGAGGAGCTTCAGCCTTGCTGGCCCCCGCCGTGGCCAGCCCTAGCAGGGGATGGACCCCCCCACGATGCTGCTGAGCTTCGGGGAGCCGGGGTTAATTTTGCAGCATTGCTAAATTGCGGGATTTTGCGGCATCAGGGGGAGAAAAACACCAGCGATATGTCCGCATTGGGGTCTGGGGGGCTGCCAGCTCCTTGGGGAGCCACAGGGGATGCCCAGGCTTGGCTTAGCAAGCAGTGACATTTCTTGAGACGGCTTTTTTTTGGGGGGGGAGCTCTTTAACTTTTGCCATCTCCCAGTCGATGGAGGCTGACGAGCTCCCTCCAGAGCCCCCAACCCTTCCCAGGCAGCCCCAGGTCCCCCCGGCTCGGGGATGCAGGGTGCCGGGCACGGGGCTGGGGGATGCCCCATAGCTGCTGGCTTGACCCAGAACCGGGGGCTGGGGGCTGGCTGGGTTTTCTGCTGATGGGGACCCCTCCAGCCCCGTGGCAGAGCACGGGCACGCCAGTCGCACCCGGATTTGCCCTGGTTGCCCACAGGTGGCATCTCTGTTCTCCATCCCCTCCGCAGGCAGGAAGGGGTGAGCATCCGCAGCACCCGCTTGCGGGTTCGCTCCCCACGCGTGCTGCGGATGCTCACCGGGGGGGGCCTCCGTCTGTCTGTCCATCCGTCTGGGCGAGAGGAAGGACTGGAGGTGACGCAGTGCCTGTAGGAAGTCTGCTTTGCCCCACCGTCTGCCCGGCAGCAATGCACCCGCTCACCTCTGGCAGGGCATCAAAAGCTGCGATCCTGACCGTGGTGTCCCCCCCCAACCCCGGCCCTTACATCCCACCCCCGGTGACATCTGTGTTGGCTGGTGGGGAATCACCACCCCACCGTCGCTGTTGTCCGTGCCTGTTCCTTGTCCTGGCACACCCCTTTCCAACCCAAGTGGGAGATTTTTGCCTCTTTCCAACCTGAGTGGGAAACTTGGAAACAAATCAAACATGGGAGGGGGGTGACGGGAGCCTGGGAGGCAGCGTGTGTGGAGGGATGCAGATGAGCGGCATCCCCAACAAGGATGGAGGGTTCTCCCTCAGTGACTACCTTGCATCCCTGCATCACAACCCCCCTCCCCGTATCCTCATCTGCCCTGGAGTTGCTTTCTGGACAATGAAAGCTTTTGCTGCTGTTTGTTCGAGAGCCGTTTGGCTCCGCTTGCCCCTAAGGGGGCAGGGATTTGGCCAACTGGCAGCAGACTGGGTTTACTATCAGAGTGCAACAGCGCGTTGGGATGAGTTGCATCTACAGAGCCCGGGATCCCGGTTGCCTGCGCGTCCCCGCATTGCTCTCGGGACGGAGAGGCTCTAGGAGAGCCCAGCTTTCCACCCGCTCTCCTGGGTCCGTGGGGCTGGGTGGTGAGGGCTTGGTCCCGTCCCCAGTTGGTTTGGCCGCACTGCACACGCTGCCCTGTCCCCTCTGGAGAGCTGGCCGCGGGGAGTTTGCAGCATGGACGCGGGCTTGGACCCTCGCTGGGTGGTGCAGTGATCCCAAAGGGGCTTGCACCCTGTCTCTGGCACTGATCAGCCCCGGGGCAGCTGGGACCCGTCAGTGCCACACAGCAGAAGTGCTGAGCCAAGCCATGAGCTCATGCTGAGCCACTGCAGAGCCGCCTGACAGGTGACGTCTTCCACCGTGCCTGGAAAAATCTGCTGTAAGGCTGCAGCTGCGAAGTGACGGGTGCTGCTCGTCACACCGTGGCCGCGCTGCAGCCCCTGTTGCCCAAGCTTTGCCTCATCTCGCCGGCATCTGAGCTCACTTCCCCCAGCTCCCGGCTCTGCAGCCAGACCACGTCTGCCTGGAAACCCATGACCCTGGGACTGGCACGGCATGGGGTTGGCAAGGTCCCCATGTGTGGGGCTGGAGGGCACAAGTGCAGGCCAGCACGGGCAAGGACGTGGGGCTGAAGATGCAGCTGAATGGGTGATGGAGCAAACCATCCCACAGCCGCGTTCACGCATGCACCTCAGCAGCCCACGGCTGCACTGCTCCGAAGGGACCCCAACATCCCTGCAGCGCTTGGACGCGTCCTCGGCTGCTCCCCGAGCGGGTAGTCCTGGTCCCTGGGAGGTCCCTGCTCTGTATCATGCCCTGTCGACATCTCTCCCCACCTCGAAAGATTGAATGAGTTGTAGAGTTCTCATGGAAAATATGAGTGCGGGCTTCCCCGCTGGCGCGGGGAGGTTTCGTGGTGACTCAGGGGCTGGTAACCAGGGCAGCAGCACACAAACAGGCAGCGCTGGGCTCGCCGGGGGCGAGGGGATCCCAGCCGGACCAGGGCCAGGCAAGGGGGGGCCCTGGGGACCCGGAGGAGCTGTTGGCGCTTCCCGGCCCCTTTCACAGGGATAAGGAGCAGCTTGGGATGTCTGAGCACCCGGTCTTGGGCTCTGCTCAGAGATGGGTGGGGGTCCGGACGCTATTTAAGAAACCCCATGGAGAAGATGCCCTGCAGCTCAGGGGAGTGAGCCAAAGGCTTTCAGGAGCCTGCTGCTGCCGTGTCCCGGCGTGGGCAGAGCGGAGCTCCCCTGGGACAGTCCCCAGCTTTCCCAGCTGAGACGCTGCAGCCCCGGGAGAGGCTGGAGTTTTGGGTGCAGTTTCTCCGCTGTTCCTTTGGTTGGGTGTTCGCAGCGGTGGCAATGGGCAGGAACAGGGCAGCTGTGACTTTTGGTCCTTCCCCTGTGTTCTCAGGAAAACTGCTCCAGAAAAAACATCACACCACAGCCCCATGCCCTGCCTCCTCCAAGAATCCTCTGTGCACAAAGAGATCGGCTTCTGAAATGCCTTTAGCAAGTTCCCACACTGGGAACCATGTGGAGAGGGGTCTGTGGCAGGCGGCGGGGGCCTGGGCAGAGGTGGCGGTGCCTGAGCTACCGTCACTCACAGAGCGGTGACAGGCTGGGGGTGATTTATAGTACTGGCTAAGGCAGAACAGGGCTGCAGAGGATGGGGACACCCCATCTCCCAGCCTGAACGTGCCGAGTGGGACCCAGGTTCCACATCCCGATTCCTGATGGGCGCTCTGGGAAAGCTAAAGGTGCCCAGGCATGGCGAGAGGGTGGCCGGGGAAGTCACGTCCTCATCCTGGCTGGGGGCCAGGCAGGGCTGGGGCCGGTGGCCAGCACTGAGTCACGGCCAGGAGAGGCTGGAGCCGCGCTCGCCAGCGGCCGGCCGTCTGCTGACGTCGCAGTCACCCCATTTTGCGGGAGGAAGCAGAAAGCGCTGAGCTGTTGCCACGGCAACAACTGTTTTGCTGCCCAGCCCCAGGGAAATCGCGCTCCCACGGGAGGTACTTTTTTGGGCTGGTCCCTCCGCTTGCCCACCCCTACCCTTGCATGCACTCCTACGTCTTCCTCAGGGTACCGAATGGGCTGAGTGGGAGCAGGAGGCTATTTTAGGGCCTTTTGAGCTATTTTGGGCAGTGGCTGTGAGACACCGTGGGCAGGCAGGAAGGGCCAGGCTTTGGTTTCTGTTCTCGGAGCAATGGTGGGGTTGGGGAAGGAAAGCCCTGGGGTGCCCACAGAAAGCAGCCAAAGGACTGCCTGGGGAGCTGCCGCGGTCAGGCGGGCTGGGGGGACGCGTGGGCTGTGCAGGGTGGCGGGGAGCCGGGGGGCACGCTGGAGAGGCTCCCGGATGCCCTGGGAACACCATCCCGGAGGCAAGGGCTGCCGGATCAGCTGCAGCAGACCAGCAACGTTGGCTGCTGCCCGGCCAGACCCAGCAGCCACCCTGCCATCAAGGGACTGTGGTGCTGTGGAGCAAGTCCTCGCAGGGCAGCCCAAGTTTTGGGGTCATTTTACAGACCCTTTCCCTCCGACAGCCTGATATCAAAGGGGGATGCAGCTGAGCACAGCATCGGTGCCTGTCCAGAGAGTGGGGGGACTTGTGCTGCAGATGCCATGCCAGTGTGTCACCCAGCCTCTCCCATGCCTCAGTTTCCTCACTCATCCTGCCCCCGTCCATGGACCATGTGAGGATGAGGGTGCAGACTGGGAACACCGAGGCAGAGCAGGGGGCAGAGGTTGCCCAGAGGGTTTGTTCTCAGCCTCCCTCACTCTGGAGGGCTTGTCGTGGCACCGGTGACATGTCTGTCCCCAGAGCCCTGGGCTGAGCAGGCTGCGGGGGAACAGCCCGCCTCCGAGCAGCCCTTTCATCTCAGCACCCCTGCTCACCAGGCAGAGCTTCCCACATGCCAGCAGGAGCTGCCTGCTCTCCCTGCCTGCAAGCACCCGCCTGGCTCCCGCACCCACCGCCCAGCACCCCGGGACACCTACTGAGCTCCAAATGCTCCCCAGCAGTATTGATCCTTAATTTATCTCAAGCTCTGCGTGCACGGAGCTGCGCAGCCGCAGGGCACGGCGGCTGCCGGGGCTGTCACGCTGCCTGGCTGCAGATGCCCTTTGCTGTTGCTCCACTGCTTCCACCCAAGAGCTTCCCCCGGGCGCTGGGACGCGGGAGGCTGCTTTGCTCAGCCACCTTCTTCCCCCGCTGGACCCTTTCCGCATTCAGGAACCGTGCAGTTTTCACTTTCGGACTGGTGGAACTTCTGTGTTTCGCCCGCTCGGCTCCAGCCAGGGACTGAATCCCCCCTGGAGGACGGGGAGGTGACATCACCTCCGTCCCACCAACGCCTGCAAGGACAAGGACGGAGCAGCCAGGCCACATGGCGTGGCTCTGCTCTCCTGGGCACCGGGCACGAGCAGATGAGTCGGTGGGTCCCAAAGCACCCCCTCTTTGCGAGGCCGCGGGGTTCCCCCTGCCCGAGCCCCCAGAGCTCGGCCCCAGCAGGGACGCCAGGTCTGTGCCGGCGTGGGCTGGGCACAGCTTCCCAGCATGGCTTTGCTAAGGGTAAAACCACTGCGCAGGGCACGCAGGGAGGGGGAAATAGAGGCGGAGGAGCCTGCTTTGATGAATGTTTCTCTCTCCCTCTCTCATTTTCCTTGTCAAGCCAGATGCTTTCATGGCTGAGAACCAAGTAATCTAAAAAAAGCGTCTTTTCAGCACAAAGCCAATTATTAACAGCAAACAATCCTGCTACGATGAAGATTGTGGAGCAAGATATTTCCCACGGGGTCTGCAAGCCCCAGCCCCAGCCCGTGGGCTGTGGGCAAGCTCCAGGGGTCCTGTTCCAGCATGGCGGAGCTGGAGGCTGGGGAAACCCCATCCCCACACCAGCCTTCCCCTCTGCACACCTGCCTCCCCGCCTGCCCCGCTACAGGCTTCATGGTGGCATCTGGAAGAAAGCAGCCACCTGGAGAAGCCCAGAGCCATCCGTCTCCCCTCCCTGCTGGAGGGCAGGGTGCCAGGGGCTGTGCCGGAGGCTGTGGGCATCGCCGGGTGCCGGGGGCGAGGCAGGAGAGCGGGAGAGCAGTGGCTCCTTGCTCAGCCCTGGGGAGTTTTGCGCTGTGTTTGCTGAGCTGCTGTTCCAGGCAGGCCAAGAAGTGGCTCCGTTTCCAAGAAGTCCCAACGGCATGATCCCCACCAGCCAGGCAGGCAAGGGGACACGTGCCAGCTGCTAGCTGAGAGCCGGCCACAGGACGGGGACACAGCCGTGCCACGGGCACAGCTGGCAGAGGGTGGGGGACTGCATAGCACCAAAATTCAGTAAGGACAAAAGAGGCTGCTGGGCCAATCCTGCTGGGAGGGGGCAAAACAACCTGAAATGCCCTGGGTCTGCCTCCGCCTCCCCCCGTGCGCGGGGCACGTCCCTCCCCTGGGGTTCGTCCCTGCTCGCGGGGGCCCAGCGAGATCCTGCTCCGAAAGGAGAGGCCGTCCCTTGCCGCCCTGGCACGGGGACGGGAGCAGGTGGCATGGCCGGCTGCACGTGGGGGGCACGGCGGGCACCACACGGCCGCCGCGGTGCCAGCCGCGCTCGCACACGCTCCTCCTGCTCCCGCCCAGCTGCGTAAACAAGTCCAGGAACGAAGATCTGAGTCATCCGCCGGCTCAAAAACACCCAAACATGGTCACAGGCCAAGCAACAACTCCAGCAAGGCAGGACCAGAGCTCGGCGGGGGTCCAGGCACGGAAACGGCTGAGCAGGGACGCGGTGCCCCTCCAGCCCTGGGGGTTTGCGGGACCCCGCACTGGGGGGATGCAGCCCCCTTCCCGGGGCACGTCCAGGAAGAGTCACTCAGTGGCACAGCGCGGGTGCCCGGAGGCTCTCCTGCATCACCCGGCTGCAATGTGCCCAGCTGGGCACAGACCTGGGCGCAGGGTGGCCCCATCCTGCCAGCCCTGCTGCGCACGCACAGCCCCGGGCACGCGTCTTGCGTCAGCCCTGCGGCACGGGCGCCGCTTCAAAGTATGTTCCCTCTCCAGGGAGGGCTACAACAGAGAGGATGGATATTATCGACATGGCAAACACCCGAGGAGACCAGGTTTAGGCAAAAAAATAAGCCCTATTCTGCAAGACTTTCTTCCTCAGCAGCACAGTCCTGCTGGGAGCGGACGTTTGTTGGGTGTCTCGAGGCATGTTGATCTGGAGCTGCAAAGTTTAGAGGGTCAAAGCAAGGGAGGGGTGGGTCCAGAATGGGATCCAGCTCTACCTGCTAAAAATACAGGGCACAACACATCTCAGCTTCCAGCCCAGAGGTCCTCCCCACCAGCCTTCCTTTACGCCGGTCAAGCATCATCTGTGGGATCTTTTAGACCCAAAAAGTGGGGGATTCCCAAAAGAAACAAAGTTAGCAGAAGCACAGTGCCTGTTTCCAGGTTTACGGCTTCAGTTAAAAATAATCAGTCCTGATGCAAAAATTAAGCTTGAAACAGGAAGAAAATGTTCTGGTTTTGGTGTGTCTGGGAGCTGATCCCTCTTGGAAGTGGTTTGGGGTGGAAAGTACCTGCAGCTTCTTCCTCAGCCCAGCCAGGGACCGGTGCCTCGGTCGGTACATGTGGGTACGTGTGTTCCCCTCTTCCAAACGACCTCTAACCAAGACATCTGGATGGGATGAGGGGGGGCTCAGGGTGCTGGGATGCTTTTGAGGGCTGGCTCCTACCCCAGTGCTGAGGACCCATCTCTGGAGGCTGCCCTGGAGGAGCTCGCCCTGTGCTGCCCTGCCAGCTCTGGGGCTGACGGAGGTTGGCAGAAGGTGTGAGCAGAGCCAGGCTGCTCCGAAGCAGCTTGCAGGCTCATGAGAGGAGGAGGAGGAGGCTGAAGGCAAGCCTGCAGAGCTGCCTGAGCCACGGCAGTCGCTATCCTGTCAGTGAGGGGGCCCATCCCCACGACGGGGTGCAGTGGGAGAGGCTGGGAGCGGGGGCAACGTGCCAGCCTTGGGGTTCGGTTTCTCTCCCCAGCCTTCCCCAGGAGTTTTCCAGCTCCATCAGTCCAGCTGCCCTGGGGAGGTAGGAAGGGAATGGCATTTTTGTCCCGGTGCCCACTTGCCATAGCGGTGGGAGCAGCAGGCAGAGAGCAGATGTGTTGGACTTATATAGAGCGCTGTGCCCTGCTGCTGGCACCCGGCTGCCCCAGATGCCGCAGGGATGAGCACACCGGGCGGCTGGCCCATGGCTGGGGGGGATCAGACAGCCGGGGACCTCAAGGCAACCTCTGGGACATGAAGCAATCCCATCACCTTCCCACCGCCAGCTCCTGGCCCCTCTTGACCGCTGGGGTGGGAGCTGCAGTGACCCCAGGCTGGTGGAAGGGGAGCAGGGACGGTTCTTCCAGCCCTGGGCAGACGTGGGTCACCCCAAGCTGTGGAGCAGGGATGGGCCCAGGGACGGGCACACCGGTTGCCGGACCCAGGTGCTGGTTAAGGCACCCACACACTGCAGAGGCATTTTCTCTTCTTGCCCGCTCCCCGCCAGCCCTGGAGGTCTAACCCGGCCCCAAGCTGGTGCCTGGATTAATTAGTATTACAGCTTTCCCGTGGTGCAGCTGTGCTATTCTCAGCAGCCTCCAGCTGTCTGATCACACCCGGCGTGTGTGCAGAGCCAGGTCCCGCACGCCGCCTGCCCCAGCTCCGCTCCGCTGGCACTGCCCATGGCTCACCAGCATGCAAAGCTTCTGTGCCAGGCATTCAGAGGGGAGGGGAGCTGCCAGAGGTGGCTGGGGCGGACTGGGAGCTGATGGGATTCAGGACCGGGCAGGTCAGCTCGATAGAAACTTTCCAGCAGAGCTTGTCTTTTGATAGCAAGCGCATTTTGTGCAGGGCTGGGATGTATCCGGGGAGCATTGTCGCTCCTGGCATTTTTGTGCTGGGGAAACAGAAGCAATGTGTCATTTTAACAGCTCTGCCACGGCAGAGGTGTGTCAGAGCTGTTAAAATGACATGTCGCTTCTCTGTTTCCCAAATACAAAAATGCTGAGAGGTCACAGCCTCAGGGATTTGGGTACCGCTGGGATGCCCAACGCAAGGCCCCGGTGCAGGGTCTCTGTGCTCACATGTCCCCCCACGCGTGCTCCTTGTCCCTCGGCATGACGCTGCAGCCCCAGGGCGGCGGGGGGGGGCCCTGGGCAGCCCTGCTGCTGCAGAAATCCCCTTAGCGTAATCCGGGCCCGGCTCGGAGGAGGGATTTGCTCTCTGGGCTGGGAAGGACCTTCCTCCCCTCTGTGCGGCGACGCGGTGGCATTCAGCAGATGTGTGAGCTCCGTCACGGCTGCGCTGCACGCAGCAGGGCAGAGCTGGGGCCGGCCAGAAAAGCCCCAGGGTGCTCCTGGGGCTCGGCCAGCGCTTTCCTGGTGCCGGGCTCTGGCTGCTTTGATCCCTCACAGCATCCCAAAGGAACCAGGCAGCTTGGGGCAGAGCAGGAGGGATGGGTGGCCTTTGCTGGGTGCGGGCTGCCTGTGCTGGGTGTTCATGTGCTTCTCGTAAGTGGGAAATTAGCGAAGAGTGATCAGTTACGGGAAGCTGGGGATTGTTTCCCTTTGCCCAGGGCAGCTGGTAAGCTTTCGGGTGATATTGGTCCCCAGGCACTGCTCCACCACACCAGGAGACTGGGCACCCCTATCTCGGTCTGTAGTCGAGCTGCGAGCCCCAGCCATGCAGCAGGACCCCTCTGGGAGTGGAGGTTGAGGACAGGCAGGTGGCATGGAGGGAGAGAGGCGTACAGCACCCCCGCTTCGGCTGCCTGAAGGCAGCAGAGCCGCCAGCCGGGCTGGGCGCCAGCACTCATGGGGCTCAGCTCCGCGGCAGCACCGGCGCCGGGGGGAGAGCTGCTGGCACCGAGCCGCTGTCCCAGGGTAATCCCCATCCCTCAGCAGCCCACAGACCAGACCTGCTTACCGCACAGACCCCTAATTCCCTAATAATCCATCCATTAACGGCAACGTTTGCTGGGGTGGGAGGAGAGCTGGAAAGCCGAGCGGTCCCTTCCCACGAGCGGGGCATCGTCCCTGGCAGAGGCAGAGCTCTGGACGGTGACACCCGCCCTGGCTGCCCTCCACATGACACCCTGCCGGGCCCTGGGGACGGGGTGAGCTCCTGGCAGGGCGCTCAGGAGCGACCCGGGGAAGAGGCACAGCCCCTGGACCAGCAGGGTGCCCTGGGGCTGTCAGCCCGTCTCCAGCCCCGTCTGTCTGTCCTGCTCAATCCAGACATTAAGGCACCTGCAGTGGAGCGGAGTCCCGGGCTGTGGGTGCCCTGGAGAGAGGGGACAGACCGCGGGACAAGCGCCTGCACGGGGTTCCCCTTCCCGTTGCGCTTCCTGCCCGCGGGGAGGCAATTTCTAAGTGAAACGATAGTGGCGATGATCCCAGCGATGATGCAAGCGTAGCAGGCAGTAGCTGTTATTGTTACTGTTATTGTTATTGTAATAACAATAATAACAATAATTGCCCTGTCTGCCAGAGGCTGCAGGCGGCCGGTTGTGCGGTGTTTTGCCATTCAGGCTGTTTGCAGCACGGCTGCTGGATCCCCGGATCCCTGGATCCCCGGATCCCCGCTGCCTCCCATCCCACAGCCCTGGGCTGCGCTGGTGCCAGGGCTCTGGACGACAGTGGCGCCAGGGGCTTCCACCCCACATCTGCCTCTGGACCTGCATTCCCAAAATGCTGTCACAGGCAGACGAGCGGCTCACGCCCTGCTCCCTGGCATCTCTGGAACCTTTAGCTGTCCCAGAGGCTGCCCGGGGGGATGACAAGGCTTTGGTCCCCCTGAGCACAGAGCCAGGCACGTGCCCGGAGGGGTGTGCATGTGTGTGCTGGAGCGTATGGCTGCAGGGCTGTGTGCGGTGCACTCTCCCACAGTGACACCAGGGCCAGCAGCAGCACTGCCACCAACAAACGGGCTCTGTCTGCTGGCTGGCCCCAGCCCATGTCCCTCTTGCCCCCAGCACTGCCCCGGTGCCACGGGCTGGCACAGGGGCCTGGGCATGTGTCCGTGCACTGTCCCACCCGGCGAGGGACGCCTTTGGGTCTGTCTCCCTGCAGTCACCACCCCAGGAGTTTGCTGACCTCGGAGCATCCTCCCATTAGACAGCACAGGTCCCTGCCACCGTGCCATCCGTCTGTCCTGGGTTTATGGGATGTCTCCTGTGCCCTGGCATGAAGAGCTCAGCCCGCCGTGTGCCCTCAGCCATCAGCACAGGCTGTGCCTGCAAGCCTTGCTCTGTCACCCGCCGCGTTCCCACGTGGATGCTCCTGTCCCTACTCCACCCCAGCTGCTCTGACTATTGGTTATATGCTGGGGCTGAGCTCCGGCAAGTGGAAGGGGCTGTTTGGCACAGGAAGATGTCCGTTTCCCCGGCACAGCCAGGGCTGGCATGTCCCCGAGCCCCAGCCCCGCGGGGACCCTGGCCCTGCCTCCCTGTCTTCCCTGCCACTCCCCGGCCAAATCCCCTCTTTGTGCCGGGCTGGGGGCGGTGGGGAGCTGAGGCAAGAGGGGCTTTGATGTGCCACTCTGCTCGGCGCCACGGCTCCTGGGCACAGCGGGCTGGCACCAGCGGGACCCGGGCCGGGCGGCAGCTTCAGAGGCGCCTCCGGCTCACATCCCAGCACGGCGCTGCCTTGTTTTTGCCTGGCGAGGCCGGGACAGTCCCCGGCGCTCGGCCCCCGCTGGGATATGTTCCCAATAAGGCGCATGGAGAGCAGCGGGCCGGCGGCGGCACTGCCCCGGGGGATTGGGGCTGCCTGTTATACAAGAGAGCAGGTGCTGCCCCAGGATGGGGAGGGCGCTGGGGGGACAGGGAGACCCCGGGGGTGGCCCGAGGGGCCACACAACTACAAAGCCTCCAACTCCTGCATCGCTGGAGCCGTCCAAGAAATTGGTTTAATTGGGAGCCTCCATGGGAGGAAACCGGTCCTGGCTGGGAGCCGAGGCAGCCGGCAAGCAGCCACGGTGCCCGTCGGTCCCTCCCCACTGCCAAGCACAGGGCAGGGGCTGCTGCCGTGGCTGTGTGAGCTCAGCCGGGTGCGCAGGAGCCGGCCGGCAGTGCTGGTGTGGGGTGGACATGGGGGTGAAGACAGCCTGGAGAGGCCCAGCTGCTCTCCTGCCCGGAATGAGCTCTGCAGCGGTCCCCAAGCTGCCAGCCGTGCTCCACGGAGCCCTGTCATGCCATGAAGGGACGGCACCCCAGCTCGGGCCTTCCCGAGACAGCACCAGGGCTCCGCACACCCCGTGCTCGCACCCACTCATCCTGCACAAGGGCTGCGGGGGTCTGAGCCCTTTGCTTGGCTTAGCCCAAACCGGGGGGGATGTGAGCGAATAGGGGAGATAAAAAGGGCCTCCTGATACATGGGCTTTGCTGCTGGGGGAGATGCAGCAGCCCCTGTGTGGTGCATTCCCCTGAGCCCGGCACAGGGCTGTCCCCAGGCCGAGGTCACCCAGCCGAGGCAGTTGGGCAGCCGCATCCCAGCCTGGACTCTGCCTTCGCCCCCGCCCTCCCCGAGCCTCGAACTTTCCGTGGTCCAAAGGTCTCCCCCCTGGAGAATGAGTAACAGGGTGCTGGCAAGGCGGCAGCCCCTGGCCCAGCGCCTGGCAGCTCCCTCCCCCCGCAAGCCTCCCCTCCCACCCGTGGGAGCATCTTCCCGTGGCAGCGACCCAGTGGGGATGTGTCGGCCACCGCCTGCGTCCCCCTCAGTCAGCCCGTGCGGGGAGCGTGCTGGGGGGGCTGCAGGGGGGGTCGGGGCAGACAAAGGGCTCCAGCACGCACAGACCCTCCTGCCTCCCTGCGTCGTCCAGCCATAAGCATCCTCGTGGGCTTCTCCCAGCAGCGTGGGGCGGCGCAGCAGCACAGTGGCTGTGGGCAGGCGGTGATGCTTGTGCTAAAGTTTGCTGCTTAAAATGGGACCACGCTGATGTTTCACATCCTCCAGATCACAGGGATGCTCCTGGTTGGTCAGGAGCCCCGTTTCATGCCTCTGGGATCTCTCAGAAAGGAGGTTTAGCTGTGTTTGGCTCAAAGGTGGCCAAGGACTATCTTTAACCTTTCCAGTGCATCTTCTGCTGTAGGCATGAAAGAATTACCAAAATGATTGAGGGGAGAGTACGGACAGGTTCAGGGGCCATCCCCGCCAGACAGGGCCCTGGGAATCTGCCGTACGTGACCTCAACGGTGATTTCCCGGTGACGAGGGCTGATGATAGGAAAGGCAATTCACAGTGGATGATGAGCTGTCTGACCCTGCCGGGGTTTATCGGTGCCTTTGCCGCTGCCTTCAGGTCTCCGAACAGGACTGGGATCACGGACCAGCCATGGTGCAGAGCTGCCCACCATGCTGGGAGCCAGACTAAGCAAGGGCTGAGCCGTGGCCATTCCCCAAAGCCAGGGGCTGCCGGGGAAGGGGTGGAAACGGCCGTGAGTTTTCCAGGGCAATGCCAGGGCCGTGCCAGGGCGGTGGGCAGGCAGCGGGAGCGGAGTGTGCCCTGCGGCCGCATTCCTCTCCTTGTATGGTACCCGAGCACCCGCTGGGTGCCCTCCTCCCTGCCACGCCTGCCTCGGCAAACACGCATGGCACGCAGGAGGTGACAGCCACGGGGCAGCACCGCCGTGCCACCGCCTCCACCGGATGAGCATCTCCCCCATCGCCATGGGGTGTTGGCTCTGCAGGGGCAGGGAGGAGCGACGGGCTCCTCTGCGGTGTCTTGTCTGTCCCAGTGCAGCAGATGGCCAAGTGACCAGGTGGTGGGGTGGCCTCGCATGCCGCCGGCTGTGTCAGCAAAGGGCTGTCGCAGGAGCTGGCACCCTGCCCTGGCCAGGGCCGTTTGTGTTTGTTCAGGGATGTCGTGCCTGACCTGTTCCAGTCCCGGTGACTCTTGGGCAACCTCCCTCCCGGGTAATCATTGACGGGGTTGGGAAGGCTGGCAGGACAGACCTCAAACACCGGCCAGAGAAACCTGAGTGCTGAGCTCAGGAGAAATTTCCATGGCAGCGTGTGGGGATGGTGTAAACCTGGCGCAGAGCTGCCCCCCAGTAACACCCACACCCAGGTCACCGGCCGCTGTCTGCCCCTGGCTCGGGCAGCCCTGGCTTCGGGGTGGCAGTGGGACGTGGAGGGATAGGATGGAGACATCAGCCTTCCCCAGGGTTCCCTCGGGGGAAATTGCGGGACAAGCCGAGCTTCACGTGCTCGGGAGCCTCTGTGCCCCCTTCTGAGAAGGAGACAACCCCTCCGTGACTTGTGCCCTCTTGTAAGCCCCAGCAAAGTCCTCCCGGAGCCTGGACGCCTGGATTTCCCACACTGATTTTCCTGGGGATTATGCTGTTTCTAATGATCAATTAAAGCAAATTGGCCAGGTCCCCGAGGCCCCTAAATCCTGTCTAATCCCTGGCACCTTCTCAAACTGCCACTGCTCATTCATTATGTGGCAGTCCCCTGGGTGGAAGTGTTTGCTCCGAGCGTGGCTTTTCCTACACGAAAGCCTTCCGGGTCCCTGGGGCGTTTGTCTGGGTTTGAGAACTTGCTGTTTCTAATTGATTTATTTGTTATGGTGCTGTTTGCTCTGAATGAATCTCCCTTTCTTGGCAGGAATGAGGAAGTTCACTTTCTCGGGAACATTTTACTGCTTAGCAGCCTCCTTATCGCCTCTAATAGATCCCATTAACCTTGTGCAGCAGTCGCACTGGCTCTGGCACGGACCGGCAGGAGGAAGCTCAGGTTGTTTGTGTGTTTTGTGCAGTCTTTTCACCCTCCCGTGTGACCCAGCTGGTTTCCACCTTGCTCAGCTCTTTTTGTAGTTGATACTGTTGTTCAACATCATCTCCCACTTGTCTTTTACACAGTCCTCAAATGCCATCTCCTTCCCTCTCCTTCCTTGCTGTTCCTTGGGGCTGGACCTTGTTTCTGTCTGGGAAGCTGAAATCCTTTTGCAGCTGTGTAACAACAGCTCCCAGCACCGTCCCAGCCATGGGAAGCGTCTGCCCAGAGGACTGTCCCCGCACACAAAGCCACCTCACCACGGGGACAAAGCCGTGGCTCTCCATGTGCTGGCCCGCAGTGGACTGTGGGCAGATGGCTCCTCTCTGGGCCCCCCTTTCCCCATCTGGCTGGGGGTGAAAGGGCGGCCAGTGCTGCCAGCTCCACAAAGTGACACCCCTGTGCCACATGGAGGGACCTTTAGGGACAGCTGGACCCAGCATCTCGCCAGGCCATGGCATTTGACCAAGCCAAGGACATGGCTGCCACCCATGAGCCACAAGCCATGTAGGTGTTCAGGGCATATTTTCTTTTCCCTATGGGAAAACTCATCCTGTGGTCCACGAGGATGCAGGGTGGACCCCTGAGGGTGGAAAGGAGGAGCTGGCTGAGGTAGAAACGCGCTGCCTGCTCCCTTCAGGCGTCCCCAGCAGTCCCTGGGAGCAGGGAGGGGTGCCATGCCCGAGGGCAGGTGGTGGTGGCCGTCTCAGCCGGGGTGCACGCCGCCCGCCGGGCGCGATGGGGCTGCCTGCGGTCCCGCTGCCTGGAGACTGCCCACTGTTTATTTCACTTCCTGACAGCAGCGAGCGCCGGTGGCCGGGTGTCAGGGCAGGGTGCCGGGGACCACAAACCGCCGGGGAACATGGCGCACCCACCCTGGCGCCCCTGCCCACGGTCCCCGCTCTGACACCAGCCCCTGCCCTCCGTGGCAGCCTGGGCTCTGGAGGGTCTCCATCCTCCCGGAGATGCAGGGGTGGGGTGACAGGGGGCGGCACCTGGGAGAGGGAAACAGCCCCATGATCTGCCAGGGGGATGGAAACCCTGATGGGGCTGGAGGTGGGCACTGCTGGGTCCCGTCCCAGCAGCGTGCAGGAGGGCGCAGGTCTGGGCCAGCTCCCCGTGTTTGTACAACAGCGGCACAGTGCACGCCGGGGCAGCAACAGCTTCTCCACGAGGACGGCTTGTGCCGTTTCGGGAGGTGTTGCCTGCACCCCACGGGTGCCAGCGCCCATGGGCGGGCAGAGCTGGCGATGGGCACGGCTGCAGCGTGCCCGCGGTGGGCAGGTTTGCCAGCAGCTCTGACAGAGCCTGGTCCTGGCACGCACGCACCCTGGAAACAGTTCCCTTCCCTGGCCTGTGTCCGGGGCCTGATCCTGACTGCCGTGTGGTCCATGCAGCCCTGTCCCCAGCTGGGCACCCTCTGTAGGAGCACTGGGGTCTCAGCCTGGCCCTGCCCTGGAGAAACCCCCTTCCCAGGGGACATGAAGGGCTGCTGAGGGGAAACTGAGGCACGGCAGAAGGGCAGGTACTGCTGAGCTGCAGGGAAGGAGGCAGGCTGGACCAGGACCCCCAGCCCTGAGCATCTCCCCAACCCTGTGCAGCTCCCAGGCCCAGGTGCAGCCCCAAATGGGGGGTAGCCCTTCTGCCCCCCTCATCCGCCCTGCTGCAGGGGTCCCTCAGGGACGATTCCCGCGTGCCCCAGTCTTGACGTTGGCTCATCCTCAGGCTGCGTCTCTCCCCTCTCCTGCCCAGCTGGGGAGGGGGTGCCAGTGCCAATGCACCGCTTGTGCCCTTGTCCTCAAGGGGCTGCTGCAGGCAGAGCCCAGGCAGCCCTGGTCACCGTGCTCAGATCTCCACCGACCCACCACTTGCTCGGGCCTGGCAGACACGACTCATGCTGCTCTCCAGTGGGAACCTCCGTTTTGTAGCACGGCTTTCCCTTCCCAAGGGGTCCCAGGGCTGCAAATGCTCCCAAGCAGCCCAAGGTGGGCTAACGCCAGGCTGGCTGGAGGCGTGAGCCGATCTGGATCCATGGGGGACACTGGGTTCTGAGGACTACGTGGAAAATCCCAGCCACGCGTTTATCTGCAAGGCTCCCGCGGGGCTGGGCCGGGCTGGGACACGGCGTTCGAGGAGCAGGGAGGAACGCTTGCATAAGGCCGACTGCTTTGGCTGCGGCTGAGTCTTCCCAGATGGACTCCGGGCATGCAGAGCCCAGCGGGGCAGAGTGGGGAGAGAGCAGGAGTGTGCAGAGCTGGGTGGGGGGGCAGGTCTCCCCACGTACACCTGACCCTTGGGTGGACGCCAGACCCTTCTGCTCTCCTCGCGCTGCTCAAATGTCCTCCCAGGCAGCTGCTTGCCCTGTGCACGCTGCACTGAGCATCAGCTACACGTGCACCCCCCCATCTCTGACACAAAAAGTCCCCCAACTCTTTTTCTCCACCATGTCCCTGGGGTGAGCCAGGGTCCTGGCTGGAGGGAGCGCTGGAAGCTCAGCCTGCCCCAGCAGGGTGGGAGCGGAGGGATGCATCCTCATCCCAACCCCCTTTCTCTCCCCCTCCCCCTTCCATCCCGATCTCATCTCCATCCATATCCCATTGCCATCACCCCCACTCCCATCCTCATCCTACCCACACCCTCACCCCCAATTCCAGCCCCTTCTCCATCCCCATCCTATCCCATTGCCAGCTCCATCCCACCCCTATCCCCATTCCCCACCCAGACGGGCCCTGGCCCCAGGGCAAGGGGGAAGGAGTGGGTGCACAGGCCCCCCTCCTCCCAGTGGCACGTTTGCATCCCCCATGAATGCCGGGATGCTGGGGTGAGGGGATGCCGGGATGCTGGGGTGAGGGGATGCCGGGGTCGGGGGTGCCGGGATGCCGGGATGCGGGAATGCCGGGATGCTGGGGTGAGGGGATGCCGGGGTGGGGGGTGCCGGGCCGGCAGCATCCCGCCCGGCCGGGAAAGCACCGCTCTCGGGTTTTTTTACAAATCAGCCGTTTCTTAGAGACTTCCTGCTCGGCGCATTAACCCCCGGGGCGCCGCTGGGCTGTGGGGAGCGGAGGCAGCCCGTGATGGCCAGAATTGCCCCTCCGCTGCCCGCACGGCTGCCGTCACCCACGTCCTTGCCGCAGGGACTTGCTGAGCTTGACTCGTCCCCGGGCCGCGGGGAACGACGAACCGGGGGAGCCTGGCCCTGCTTCCCCCCTGCTGCTGCCCGTGGTTTGCCTCCTCACGCAAGGTGCGTCCTTGCTGGGGGGCCGGCGGGGAGGGCTGGGGTGCCACGCTGGCCCGGCAGCCTCGCGGCACCCCGGGATTAATGCTCTTGGGCCCGGGGGCCGGCGGGGGCAGAGAGCCAGAGCGCGCAGGGCCAGCGGGAAGGGAGGGGCCCTTCTCTCATTTTGGGTGCTGCACAGCGTGTGCCGCTGCCTTCAGGGCCTGTGGCACAGTGCAAGGGGACATCGTGTCCAGAAGGAAGGGAACAGTCGGGGAAGGGTGTTTCCAAGCCTTTTCCATAAGCAGAGGGCCTGGGAAGGGCATAGGGTGTTTTCGGGTGATGTAGGGGTGTTGGTAAACCTCCTCCAGCCCCCAGATGCAGCAGGAGCTGGGCAGCAGCCCCCGTGCACCCCAGGGGCGGGGGGCAGCCCCTTTGCCTTGGCCACTGCACCCACAGGCTTGCTGGGTGCTCAGCCCAAGGGTTTGTCTCCTCTCCTGCTGCTCTCAGGAGACCCCCAGGACAGCACTGGGCTGGGCTCAGCCTTGTGCAGCTCTGCGGTGGCATGTGCCAGGCGCAGGGAGGGATTTCTGGTGGGGCTGCCCTGTGCCATTGGCTGGCACGGTGTCACGCCACGCTGCGGGGACAGGAGAAGGCTCTGCCCACCCGTGGGAGGAAGGCTCATCTGGAGCAAGCGGTTTGTGGCGGGTGGCTTTTCCCGAGTGGCTGCGATGAGCGGGGGCTGCCCAGGTGCCATTGTCTGTCCCCCCTGCACAAAGGCAGGCAAGAGCTACGGGGCATCCCAGGGCCATGGGGAGGGGACAGAGGATGGGGAGAGATGGCAAACAGGGCTCCAGACTCCCAACGCCACCACTGCATCCCTGGAATGCAGCCGGGGTGTGGGGTGCAGCAAGGCCAGACGGGGTACGGAGCTCATGGCTGCAGCCCAAACCTCCCCCAGCTGAGAGGCGCAGAAGGACGGGCGGGCGATTTCCCAGCAGCTGGGAGCCCAGTAGCACCCCTGGCACCCACTGTAGTGAAATGGCCGGTGCAAACGCAGCCGGCATACAGCCGCCCTGGGGACAGCCCTTCCTGGAGAAGCTGTACCACCCGAGAGACTGGCAGCACAGGGGGTGCGCTGCATGTGTGTCCCCCCAGCTTGCTGCAGTGCCTCTAAGTGCAAGGGATGCATACATACGTGGTATGGGGGTGCCTAAGCCTGTTTGCACACCCATACACCCAGCAGGGACAGCAATCACACACACGGTACATGTGTGCACGCTGAGCCCTTGCACTAGAGCGGCTGCAGGGCTGCCTGCGTGAGGCTGCGGTTGGGTCCCAGCCCTGGGACAGACAGGAGAGGGAGGGGACAGACACCCCGTAACAGTTTCGAGCTCCCGTGGCCTGTGTTTTGCTGTTTACTCGGCGTTTCCAGGGAGCCAACCGTCCTCAGCTCCCGGCTCTGCCATGACTCACACCAGGCTGGGGCTGAGTCGCTCTCGCTACGGCAGAGGCCTGAAGCAACTCAAAGCCCTAAAGCAGTGCAAAGCAGTGCCGCAGCAGTGCAGGGCATGGCCACCTCCCCGCTACCCTGGGCACTGCCAGCCCCCTTCTCTGGGCTGGGGATGTCTCCAGCCGGCCAAGGAGCTGTATCCCGGGTATAAAGCCCTAGGGGAGGATATTGCACCCTGCTTCAAACACCCTGCCAGCCTGGGGCTCTGCTCACACATCTGCCTCTCCTGGTACACGCCAGCCATCAACCCTCACCCCAGTGTCACAGCCACCCTGCACCCCCAGAGATGGAGGTTTGGGGCTTTTTGCTCTCTCCCACCAATGCTGTGGGGTTGAATCCAAGGCTGGCTGTACCCTAGAACAGGGTTGTGGCACCCTCAGCCCCCCTCCAGCACTGTTCAAGCCAGCTAATCCATCCTCTGACCCTCACACCACATTTCAAGACAGTTCAAAAAACCCCAACAGACCAAAACCACGGGAGGGAGTTTGGTCCCTCCCGCACCAGCAGCCCAGCTCTGCAGAGCCTGGGAAGAGCCTCCTCCCTGCCTGTCCCCCAGCCTGCCCCGCACACAGCCCTGGGCCCAGGCATGACACAGGGTACAAAGACCTGCAGGCTCAGGGCACCTTTTCCCACCACACACCAGCCCCCTGGAAAAGGGGGGGGCCTCTCACATCTCCACAATCCCATCTTGGCTCAACCAGGGCAGTCCAAGGGGGGAACCGATCCCCCAGAGGTGGGGAGCAGCCAGGTTTTCCCAGCCGAGGAGCAGCACCAGCCCAGCCCCCCCAGGGTTTGCAGCACAGTATCCTCACCAGTCCCATCCCTGTGAGCCCCAGCCCCTTCCCCAGTCGCCCACGCTGCCCCCCCAACACCTACCCATTCCCAGCCACAGACACACAGCTTGGGGCACACATTTGTATAAAAAGTAGAGTTTATTGCCATTTCTATCTAGATTTACACAACTGTGTCACCGCTTCTGACGTCAAAAGGGACGTCCCGTCACTTCCCAGAGAGCTGGCCGGGAAGGTGGGGGGCCCAGGAGCACAGGCCAGCTCCCCCCAACCCAGCGGGCTGGAGCGCAGCCCCTGTCGCGGCTCTGCCCAGGGGTCAGCCCGCATCCTCCCAGCGCTGCCGCGCGGCTCCGTCACGGTGGATGCTGGAGAGGGGTGAATCCGTCCCCTCCTTCGGGCCGCTCGCAGCACTGGCCACCCAGTAACATCCACTTGCCATTCCAGTCTTGCCTCGAATCCCCCAGCTGTACAGAGATGGACACATCTGGCCCAGAGCAGGGCACCCCACAGCCTCGTGGGTGCCGCTCATGCGTGTGTTTATACATAGATACAGCTACAGAAGATGCCCAAACTAATAAAACAAGCTTTTTTTTTCCTTGTAATCCCCACACTGATGTGCGTACAGCCATGCACTACACCACAACTGCCACCACCGGTGCTGCTCAGTCAGGTCTGGGTTCCAGCATGCTCCTGGGTGGCGAGCGGGACGAATCTGCATTGCTCACTAAACAACGGTCTTCCTCCAACGTCAGGCTTTGCCAGAAAGAGACACCCCCCCCTGCACAGTGCAGCCAAGGCACGGGACTCGGCGTGCGCGTCTTCCAACCGTGGATTCCCATTGAAGTGCCAAAGGCCACCTGGCACTGCCAGGGTGTCACGGACGCCCAGGACGGGCAGGCTGCAGATTCACTCCTGGCCCACGGCGGGCCAGGTGGGGAGGGGTCAGCTGCCCACACTTCCCTCGCAGAAGAGCATCCTCATGCAGGGGACGGCCGCTGGCTCTGCTGGCTGGCCGGGGTTGCCCGGGGGGGCACGGCTCAGCGCCAGGGTCTGGCAGTCCTTCGTGTGAGATGAAGGCGGAAACAATTTTGCAGGAGATTAAGTAGAAAGAGTTCCGTGGCTCTGCCCACCCCAAGGACAGAGCCACCTTACACCGCAGAGCCCCCGGCGTGCTGGGCCGGGGCAGCTGCCCCTGGGCTCTGCCCCTCCGGGCACAAGACCTCCGCGGGGAGCCGGGACTGGAACTTCTCCAGCTGCTCAGGGCTGGCAAGGGTCTTCAGGAGGCTGTTTTCACGCTCCAGCTGGGAGTTTTTCTCCAACAGTTCTTTAATTTGCTCTTTCAGGACCTCCACCTCCTCCCGCACCGCGTACATAAGGTGATTTTTCACAAGATCCTGCAAAAGGCCGGCAAAGAGACCGATCACTCAACGGTTACGCCCCGGGGGCTGCTCCCACCCTGCCCCGCAGGGCTCTGCCCCAGCCGCTCCCGAGTGCCGCAAAGGCTTTTCCCGAAGGCTGTCCCTCCCCACCCCACTCTCAGCAGCCTGGCCAGGGCTCGGTGCTCACCCAGTGTAGCCCCCCCCAGGCCTGCACCCGCAGCATCCCTTGGGTCCCCCATCTCCCAGGTCTCGCTGCCTCCGGAGGCACTCTCCAGCTCCCCCCAACCCACCCTTGGGGGTCTGGCAGGCTGCAGTTCCCCCTCATCCATGGGGCCTGGCTTGGCCACCCCCCACACCCCCGGAGGGTCCTTGCCAGCCCCCCCCGGCCGGCTCCCTGCGCACTGCGGCGCTGCCGGAGCCAATGAGCTCCGCCAGCTGCGGCGGGCAGACAAAGGAGCTGCTCTGCCCAGCAACAGGCCGGGGAGCGGGGACCCCCCCTGCGGGCAGAGCACCCACCCGGGGCGTGGGGACCCCCCCAGGCAAGAGCAGCCGGGGGGGCGGGGGTCAGGGTGCACGGGGGGCAGCACTGCGGCTCACCATTGCCTGCTCGATCTTGTTGTCGATGGCCACCACGCTGGCTCCGGAGGCGCTGGAAGAGAGCGGAGAGGCAGAGCGTTAGCAGCGGGCCCGCGAGCACCCCCCTCCCCGGGGGATCCGTGCGCTGGGACACCCCCCGCCCCAGGCTGCGACGCGCCGGGGCTCCCCCCTTCACCGGCGGTCAATGCAGCGAGCTCGCCCGGGGCAACGCGCCCGACCCCCCCCAGCAGCAATGTGCCGGCCCTCCCGGCGGAAAACGGCGGGGCTGACCGCGGCCGGTACCGGGGCTGCCCCTACCTGTTGTCGAGCTTCACGGAGACCACGTCCCCCCCGAGCAGGGAGGAGAAAAAGGAGATGGAGAAGTTGTGGAGCTGGTAGACAGCCACCTCCATGGGGGACTGGTACATGCCGGTGCTCATGGCGATGGCTGCGGCGAGCGACGCGACTACAGCAAACCGATTAGGACGCACTGCGCCTCCCCCCCGCGCCGCCCCATCTTATATAGGCCGCGTCCGCCCCATCGGGCGGTGCCAGCGCAGCCGGGCCCGCCCGCCGCCCCACAGCGCCGCGCCCGGGGCGGCCCCGGTGCTGCGCCTCGGTTCCCGGCACCCCTGCACCCCGGTACTGCACCCTGTACCCCCGTACTGCACCCCGGTACTGCACCCCTGCCCCCGGTACTGCACCCTGTACCCCCGTACTGCACCCCAGTACCGCACCCCTGCCCCCAGTACTGCACCCCAGTACTGCACCCCTGCACCCCCTTACTGCACCCTGTACCCCGGTACTGCACCCCAGTACCGCACCCCTGCACCCCGGTACTGCACCCTGTACCTCGGTATTGCACCCCCATACTGCACCCTGCACCCCGGTACTGCACCCTGTACCCCCGTACTGCACCCCAGTACCGCACCCCTGCACCCCGGTACTGCACCCTGTACCCCGGTATTGCACCCCCATACTGCACCCTGCACCCCCATACTGCATCCCTGCCCCCAGCACAGCACCGCGGTACTGCATCCTGTACCCCAGTACTGCACCCCTGCCCCCGGGACTGCACCCCGGCACTGCACCCCTGCCCCCGGCACGGCACCCCGCACCCCACTGCTGCACCTCTGCGCCTCCCAGTTGCACCCCAACACAGCACGGACCCCTCCCGGTGCAGGACCACTGCCCCCCAGTACCGTGCCCTCCCGACTCCGCGCCCCTAATCTGTACACCCACTGCTGCACCCCTCGTATTCCGCAACCAGAGCGCTGGCACCCCGTCCGTCCCTGCACCCCCCCGCACCCATCCCTCCACCCCACACTCCTCAGCACCCCCACCCTGTGCTCCCCGCATGTAACCGGGATGGGGGTCAGCTGAGGAGGGGCAACCTGCTTGGGGGACTGGGAAAAGGGGGTAAACCCGCTTTGCATGTGGGGGTGCAGGCCTGCAGGACCCGCCCGGGTGGAAGCGGGGGGTCAGAAGGAGAAGGGGCAGCCGGGGGCGCGCAGACCGAAACGGGAGCGGAAAAACAACGCGGACGCGCAAAGCAAGGCCCGGAGCGCAAAACAAAACCGGGCTGCAAAACAAAACCGGGAGTGGAAAACAACCCCGCGGTGCAAAACAACCCCCGGGGTGCAAAACACGGCCCCGCCCGCCCTTGCGTAACCCTGCGCCGCGCCGGGCGGGGGGGCCGCCGACCCGCGGCCGCGGCCGGCACTGCAGCGCCGACCCGCCGGCAGAGCTCCCACGGCGGGGCGCGGGCCTCCCCCCCGCCCCCCCAAACGCCCCCAGCAACACGGGGGGGCCGGGGCTGGCATTGCCCCCCGCGCTCGGCCGCCCTCCCCGTCTGCCCTGCCAGGGCCAGGGCTTATCTCTGCCCTCTGGACCCGGACCCGGGGGGACTTTGCTCGGCGCCCGGGCGGTCACCCCGCTGCCACCGACCCCGCGGGGCGCGTCCTTCGCCAGCCCGGGCGGGGGCTGATGCTGAACGAGACCCTGCGAGAGAGCCCACGGCGCAGCGTCCGAGGAAGCGTTAGTGCTGGCCCCAAGATGCCGCAGAGGACCCCGATCCCCTGATCCGGGGGGTGCTGAGGGTGGCCGGCACCTGGCTGGTGGGTGCCAGCACGGGCAGCAGCCCAAGGAGCCCCAACTGGCGGCCGTGCTGCCGTGCCCCTTCCTCGGGGAACGGGCTGAGGGTGGGCAAAGCGGTATTTCCCCATCAGAAGGGAAACTGAGGCACAGTGCAACATGGCCGCTGCTTAGAGTAAGGCTCGAGCAGCTTGCTCCCCAGAAAATGGCACCCCCGCCCCCCAGAGCAGGATGAAGACCACGATGTCCTGAGTGGTGAGAGACATGGGCACCCTGCGTGGGACGCTGCACTGCCCATGAACCACGGCCGGGCACGCGGTCTGGGACACACAGGTTTGATGTGGGGATGTGAGAACGCGTCTTCTCCCTGGTGGGGGGACTGCGCATGGGAGGGGCGCTTCTTCCTGGGGGGGCATGTGTGGGACCCATTTGTCTCTCCACCTGCCAGGGGGGGGATGATGCACATCCCCCCATGCCAGTGCCAGCCTGGCCCATGCAAAGGGCTGGCGCTGCAGAGAGCGGGCAGGGGTTTGTCCCCCCCAGCCTCGGGCTGGTGCATGTCCCCCCTCTTCCCCCCCGCCGGGCCCCACTCACCAGTCCCTCCTCCTGAAGAGGCTTGGGGAGTATGGTGGCTGGAAGGCCATGCCGGTGCCTGCACCCCGCTCCGGCCCCTCTGCTCCCTGCCGGCAGCCCAGCACCCCGGCAGTGACGCTGGCTCTGCCCACAGCCGCGTCCCCCGACCCGGCAGGGTGGCAGGGACAGCCTGGGGTGCCGGCCGCATCCCGGGGCGGCGGGCACGGGGTAAACACGCCGGGCGGATGACCTCAGCTGCGCTCAATTGGCCCTTTCAGGGTTGCGGGCCAGCGTGCCACCCCGAGCTGCGCGGTGCCCCCCTCCACGGGCAGATGAAAGGCGCTCTGTATGCGCCTGTCCCCAGGGTGGCTGGTGGTGGGCAGGATGGCAGCCCCCGGGACACGGGGTACAGCTCTGTCCCCTTGGCCACCCACACCGGGGGTCCCGTGACTCAGTTTCCCATCGCAGCTCAAGGAAGGTGCCTGTCTCGCTGTGGAGAGGGCAGAGAGAAGGGGAGAGGCATTTTCTCTCCCACGGTTGGGTGCATCACTGATTGTGCCACCCCGTCTCCTGCAGAGAGGTGGGCAGCAGCAGGGAGACGGGGTGGGCAGAGCCCAGCCCTGCCAGCCGTGCCTCGGTTTCCCAACCTCCCCATCTCCCGTGCTATGGCACCCCCATGCCTGGCTCAGCCCCCTTCCCAAAGAAAAGCCCAAAATTATTAATGCCAGGGACCAAGGGCTCCAGGACGGACACAGCACAATTTCCGTGATTTCCGCGGCTGCTGAAGTGAAGCGGGGAAGCGCGGCAGCGTAGTGCTTTGGGAGGAAATCACTTCAGCTCTGCCACCTCCAATATTTTTCCTATGCAGCTGGGACTGTGGCAAAAATAAACATAAGTAAATTGATGACTTCCTTGCCACCCCTCCCGGGGTCTTTCCCACCCCTGCACAGCCGTGACCACGGCCATCACTGCGTGGGGCGCGGGCTCCCCGGCTGTGGGCTGGGAAAGATGCTCCCCTCCTCCGTGAGACCCCCAGGAAGGGATGCTTTTTAGGGATGGAAGTGCAGAAGGCTCTGCTTTCTCTTTCCTTCCCAGCACTTAATTAATGAGGAATCCCAAGGCAGCCTGCTCAGCAGGTCAGGGGCTGCCTCCTCCTCCTGGCACAGCCTCAGCAGGAATGCAGCCCACCCCCCCGCAGTCCCCCACCCGCGCACCCACTTGGGGATGCGGCTTCTCCTGCAGACGCCCCTGGACGTGTCGCTGGGTGCACACAAATGTGGGGACACCTCGCAGCACATAACACGCATGCACACACGTGCGAGTCCTGCGTGCCTGTGCCCATGCATGCCCCGTGCACCCAGGCACGCCCCCAGCCCCCCCATGCAAACCTGCATTTTCTAGCCCACATGGGCATCCACCCTGCACACTCGCTCATGCACCCTGCACGCACACGCATGCACGCGCACATGCTTGTGCACAGACACGCCAAGAGCACGCCACTCGTGCATGCATGCCGATGCATCCTGCACGTGCACTGCACGTACCCCCCCCGCGCGCACACGTGTCCCTGACTCACAGCTGACGCAGCCGCGCACCCCTGCATGCACACGCCGCGCCGGCAGTACCTCAGCTGTCCCCTTCTGCAGGGGGGGGCACCCCCAGCCCACCGGGCGGCCCCACTGCAGCCCAACCGGCATCTCAGAGGGGGTCCCAGCCGGCCCCCCGCCCTGTGCTCGGCTCTCCCCGGGGCTTTGCGGCTGTCCGAACGCCTCCCACCGCAGCAGAGTCCCGCGTGGGGCTCCAGCTGTGCCCCGCGCAGCGGGGGACCCTTTCCCAGCCCCCCGTGGCCCTGGCAGACGCCTCTCTGAGCTGCTGGCCCCACTCCAGCAGGGCTGCCGGGATCCGCTTCCTCTCCCACCACCCCGCTCCGGCGATGTCCCCCCTTGCTCGTGCTAGAGAGCTGTGGAGTCGCCGGTGCTCTGCAGCACCAGAGGCCATGGTGATGGGCGCCTTGGAGCGGGCCGGGCGAGAGGGGCCAGTGGCGGGAGCTGCGTCCCCGGGCAGCAGCGCGGCCGCTCTCGCCTCACGTCTGCAGCTACGGGAGGTTCGTCAGGCCCGGCCGGCTCGCGCCTGTGGTTATTTTGGGAACAGTAACAGCAGCCGCGATACAGTGTAATTGTGACACTAATTGCTGCGCTCTCTGCGGGAAAAAAACCCCCGTGGCTGTCATGGAGCAGCTAGGAGAGGTGGTGACACCAGCCATTCGCTGGTGTCACCCCCAGCAGTGACCCTGCAGGACACCCCAAAGCTGGCAGCAGCCCCTCTGCCAGCCCACACACAGCCCGGGAGATGCCAGCGCCCGCCGCCGGGTGACATTTGGTGACCACCCCCTCCTCTGCGACAGGGCACGGTGGCACAGGCACAGCTGGGCGGCAGCCCCCGCAGGGCTAAGCCTGGCCGGAGCAGGGACGTCGGGGAGCAGGGTGATGGGGACATCTCGCTCGCTTCCTGGCACCCCACACCTGCACCGCGTGGTGGGTCAGGGGACGCGTCCCCGTCCCTGCCGCCCCAGGGACGAGATGTGCTACCATGCTGAGCCTCCGGCACTGAAGCCGTTCCAGGCCTGTGGTGCCACACGGCGAAGGATGCCCCGTCCCCGTCAGCTGCTGGTGGGAGCTGGAGGCACGGCCCGTGCTGCAGGAGCAGCTCTGGCCTCTCGGCCTCGGCTCTCCCCCAGCTCCAGGCTGTTCTCGCCACTCCGTGGCAGCGTTCCTGGCTTGCTCTCTCCCAAGGACTCAGTTCAATGGGAGGAAGGCCCTTCAGAGGGTCCGAGGCGTGGGAAATGTTTATTGCCTGGCCTCGGAGACGCTGGAGAGCAATACGGGAAAGGCGCAGAGCCAAAGCTGCCCAGGCTGCTCCGCAGAGCCAGATCTCCAGCCCAAAGGGTCAGAGGAGAGGGGGAGAGGAAAAGCCACTGCTTGCAAACACGCAACTAAGAAAACTCTGCCTTTCACAGCCTGGAATCCTGCAGCCGTGGCTGTGCTGGCCAAGGGGACGGGGGATGCCAGCGCCAGGGCCCGCCGTGCCCTGCCGGAGACGAAGGAGGGGTGGCCAGAGACATGGGTGATGGCTGGGGCTTGTGGGAGTCCCTGAAGGGAAGGGCTGGTTGTGGGACAGGTCTGTGGAGCCCCCAGTCTTGCCCTGCAGCCCTATCCTGGTGCTGGGGAGGGAGAGGTAGTGCCAGGGGCTGCCCACGGGCAAGCAGGCAGCTGTGTCGCCTCCTGTCCCTCTCCACAGTCCCGCTCCCAGTGCCCCAAACTGCGCCTGCCCCCCCTGCAGCGCTGGCAGGGGGCTGCTGTACTGGTCCCCAGGGCTGCGGACGCTGGAGCACACCAGTTGGCCAGCTCTTGGTTTCCTCATCCTGAAGAGGTCCTGGCCAGGCTGTTTACTGCAGATTTGGCACCATCCCTGGCTCAGACGGTGCCTTCCAGGGGCTGCGCAGGACCTGTGGCAGCCCCATGCCTCCAGGAGCCCCCTGACATGGGGACCTGGTTCATGCCCACCAGAGCCTTGGAGGGCTCATCAGTCCCTCGACCCAGGGCAGGTGCTGCTCCACAGCAGAGGGCAACCCGTCCTGTGTGCATCTGTGAGTGCCCAGGCAGGTTTGCAAGCCCCTGCCTGCGGACCAGTGCTGCTGGCCTTGCTAGACCTAGTCCCAGTCCTAGTCCAAGGGCTAGGGGACACCAGAGCCACGGGGAGAGCTGTGCGGGGAGGTCACAGCCCTTCTAACGCTGGGGAAGCCCAGGGAGGGTTTGTAATCAGGGGAGGGCGATGGGGAACCTGTCCTCCCCTGTGACGGGGGCAGAGGAGCTCCCATGGCCGGGGACACAGCCCACACCCCCGCCGAGCAGCGCGGCACGGGCAGGGATGGTGGCACGGGGACTCCTCCAACCTGTTGGGCTGGAGGCAGCGTGGGGCGGGAGCAGGGAGCCCTGGCAGGCCCCCATGTCCAGCTGTTGGGCTGCCTGCTTCCTCTGATAAAGGTACTTGGCTGTACTCCCAGTTCTGTGTTTTCTGGCGTGTGAGTGCACACCCCGGAGTCAGCCTGCTGAGAGCTGCAATTTTTCTTTCTCTAACTTTGTCACTGGCCCCCCCTTCTTCCTCCCGTGCTCCCCACCCAGCGCACCCCGGTAGCAGCTGCCCCCCAGCAGTGGTGCGAGGAGGGAGGTCAGGGATGTCCCGGCTCCGGCAGAGCCCTCCCCGCAGTGCTCTGCACTGGGAGCCCCTGAAGCCACGGCTTCCCCGGGCACGCTGGGCTGGGAGGGGAAGAGGAAAAAGGGCTGATCCACTTATTACCAGCCCTGGACCAGGCAGCCCAACCTCCCTCCCCGCCTGTGTTTGTCAACACCAGCCCCACATTGCTGCTGGCACGGCTCGGGCCGCCCCAGGGGCACCCTGCCAGGGGCACCCTGCAGCAAACCCCGCGGCTGCCCGGCTCACACCCCGTGCAGGGTCCCACCGCCGCAGCATGCCAGGCACAGGGTGTCAGGTATGGCGCAGACCAGCAAAGAACCCCGTGCCGTTCCCACGAGCATCGCGCCTGGCTGCGGTGGGGGGAGCACAGCCAGCCCCCGGCCATGCTCCCTGCCCCCCACGGGTGAGGGATGCCCAGCCCCAGGGAGGATGGGAGGATTGAACCCTCAGCAGCGTTTTCACCCGCAAATCTGTTCGCGCAGCATTTCACACCCACGGGCCCTGTGGGGTGGAGTCCCGTCACTGAATTCCAGGTTATCACCTCCCTTGGTTGGCCATGCCCTGCCCCGCAGGTCTGCTGCCAGCCCAGGCTGTGAACTCCAGGCCTGTCCTCGTTTCGTAGCCCACTCTTATCATCTTGGACAGTCCCAGCTGGATCATCCCCAGATGCTGGCTGCCCTTCTCTGGTCCAGTTTCAGGGAACTGGGGACAGAGCGGAGGTGGCCCGTGATGCTGAAGGGACCCCCCGCAGCTCCAGCGACACGCGGTGCCCTCGGTCCCCAGAGCATGCGGCGGGCAGGGGGCTGCCAGCCTGCGCTCTGCCCTCCCCAGCCCCTTGCTGGCACAGAGCCGACTTTTCCTGAGGTCCCCAGCCCAAGAGAGGAACCCCGTGGCAGGGCCTCCAGCATCCGCAGAAAGAAATCCCCGGCCACTGTGCAGGCAGGAGCGGGCGCTCTGGAGGCAGGCTGGGTGCTGGCAGGCGGCGTGCGGGAGTGCCCGGCTCGCTAATTGGGAGGCAGCTCGTTATATAATGAGAAGACGGCGGCTGGGAAGCTGCGAGAGTGCAGCGCGTCGACACCCCATGCAACCAAAAGCTGCTCTTCCAGCCCAGACTCACCCACATTCAAGGAAACCCTTAAATCCCTCACCTTCCCCTTTCAAAGCTGCCCGAGCTCTGGGCTCTCCCATCTGACCCCATGGGGATGCTCGGGGGGAGGCCCAGCAGTCCCCCAGTGCCCCTTCCCTGGGTCCAGACCCAGCGTGCTGGGGGGTGAATCCCAGACAGGGACCACCCAGTGGGGTTTGGGAGCAGGAGAGGAGCCGTCCCCGCCGGCACGGGAGCCTGTGCCCCGCAGGAGGTCAGGCAAGGACGCGCCGGGGCTGCACAGCTTCAGCCGAGCCGGTTATTAATACCCCGCCTGGCCTTTGCGAAGAATCCTGGGCATTTCGAACGGGGGACGCTTCGTTAAAACCCTTCCCTCGCTGACATTTCAGAACAATAACAACATGAAAGACAACAAGCTGCCGGCGGGACGTGTACCTGCAGCGCTGCCGTGGCTCTCCATGTGCCCGGCCTCGGCTGACAGCCAACACCTGGCTTGTGCCAGCCCTTGGGGACAACCTGAGACCGTCCCCTGCCTCCAAACCGCCTGGAGCAGTCCTGCTCCATGCCACGGGGGAATCACTAGGGTGGCCATGGGGATGTCTTCTCCTGTCCCGTGGCACTGGTTGCCACTCCCAGGGGAGTCACAGGCAGTGGGTGGTGAGGACGGGATCACCCCCTAACCCCAGGGGCAGGGGGTCAGCAGGGCAGGGAGGGGCCTGGGGCTTCTGCTCTGACACTGGAGTCACTCTGCAGCAAAAGCCCCTTAAATACATCTATCTATCTATCTATCTATCTATCTATCTATCTATCTATCTATCTATCTATCTATCTATCTATCTATCTATCTCTAAGCACACAGACAGAGGATGATGAACTCCTGTCCTGAAGCCAGCAATGTGCAGCACCTGGATAAATATAACTCGGAGCTCATGGGCAAAGCGTGGCTTCGGGACAGGTTGCAGCCTTTAACGCCTCCCCAGCCCTCACCCCCCCACACACCCCGGGGGATCCTCTGCCCTCTGCAAACGGGGTCTCACCCTCTTCCCCAGGGCAGGGTCCGCACGGACCCCCTCTGTCCCTGGCAGCCACCTGAGGGTGCAGAGACACACGCCGTGGTCACGTCCCCTGCGCACATGCAGCTGCCCCGAACCCCTCCGTCTCACGCAGGTCACGGTGCTCCCCCAAAGTATGGGCTCGGCTTTAACCCTCCCTGCGCTGGGAGGTGGCTGGGGAGGTGGCGTCGGGTCCCAGCACACCAGGAGCTCGGCACACCCGCAAAGGTGTTGCCCAGTGTGCCCAGTGGGAGCTGAGATGCCGGCTGGGCTGTAAAAGGCTTCCCCTGTGCCCCAGCCCCAACTCACAGCCGGGCTCAGCAGTGCCGGCCCCAGCACCATCCGGGATCAGGCTGGTGTCAGGGAAGGGGGGAGCACGGTGCTGGAGGGGTGGGCATGCTGCTGGGACCAGGGCAGACCCTGTAGCCTGCTCCAGCTTCCAGCTCCAACCTCTTCCATACCTAAAGTTCAAAGCTTGAAATAAATCCTGGCCAGCATTTTCCCCACCGGGCCGTGCTGCCCGTCCCTGCCTGTCCTTGGGACACTGACACCCCGCCTGCCCGGAGCCGGGCGCGTGCCCTGGCAGACCGGCAGTGCCGAGCACCCGCAGGGGGCCGAGGTGACCAGTTTCTGTGCAGCTGGCGTCGTCATCACTGGACTGTAGCTCAGCTGTGCCAGGGCCCCTTGGCCATAGCCATGTGGCCAGGGGCAAGTGGTTTCATCCTGAGGGGCTGGAGGTGCTGAGCAGGACTCTCCTCTGCTTCAGGGCACGCTGGGGAATCTCCGTACTGGAGGGAGATGGGTCTCGCAGAATCGGGCAGGGATGGCCACGGTACAGCGCATGTGGCTGTGCCGAGCGCAGTGTGCCATGGCTGAGCCCGGTGCTGTGGGGCTGCCCCGGCCAGCAGCCCCTGAAGGCCCCTGGGCACTACTCTGAAGCCTGCTGTGTCACGGGGGGGGTCCCCAGGGTGGCAGGATCCCCGTGATGGAAAGCCAGGTGGGCACAGCACTCTGGCAGCCTGGCATCTTCCAGGCGGTGGAGGATTTGGGCACGCCAAGGTCAGCTACTCCCCGGAGCCACGGCTCTTGCTGCTAAAGCCAAAGCTCCCCAGCATCTCGCTAGGCTGCAGGGCTCGGCAAACCATGCTCCAAGACACGGGTCAGGCCACGTGCAGCTCTGTCCCACGAGAGCACAGCAAAAAAGCACCCGGCGCACCGGTCCGGAGCGGGAAGGGTGGCTGTCCCAGCCCCCTCCCCGGGCAGAGCTGCCCCCAGGACCCGGGGGGAGGCCGGCCGGCGGTTCGGCTCCCCGCTCTCACACCCACACCTCTCTCACGCTCACACGTGCTCCCACACGGCCCCTCTCCCTGTCAAAGCCTCCTTGTTGCTGCGGCCCACTCGGCCGGCAGGAATGCGCTCCCCGGCCCCCCGCCCCGGGATGCCCTTTACGCCCTGGCTCCGTCTCCTCCTCCTGCATCGTTGCCGCAAAGTGACACCCGACGGACGGGAACAAATGGTGCCGTGCCACAAATGCCACCCTGGCATCGTCGCCTGGGCAGCTCTTGCTCGCCTGTCTGACCTTATGGTGGGAAAGGCGGTGCTGCCCGGCTTCTCCTGCCCCAATCCATCCTTCCCCAGCACGGCGCTCCCCTGCCTCCCTGCCCTTCCTTTGGCTTGCCCAGACCCAGGGAAGGTGGTCCCCAGCCCCTTTCACAACTCAGACCAAAGCGGGGGTCATTGCCCACCCTGTTCAGTGGAGCAGCGGGTCCCACAGTGCCCGGAGAGGGTCCGGCTGGGTGGAGGTGTCCCCTTGGCGCCCGGAGCGGGACGGGACACAGGCTGGCCAGGCTGCCAGGCCATACCTGGGAGAGGCCGGGCAAGGAGAGCTGGCACGGGCCGGTCGGTGTGGGCGAGCAGGTTGGCACGTATCTCCTCTCCCCACCCCAGAGCCAGGCGGGGCCCCGTGTGAATCACACGCCAGCACGCACCAGGGAGGGGGCTGCTCCCCCCGCAGCGCTGACCCCCTCCCACACCGATGACCCCTCAGCCCCCCCAGACCCGGGAAAGGTGCCATGTGGTCACGGGGCTGCTCTCCCTGGCCCACGCTCGCTTGGGCGCGCGCCTGGGTCTCGGATGAGCAATCTCGGGGTAACGTTGGCTTTGCAGAGGGATGGCGGAGACCTTTCTGCCCACAGCGCTGGCATCTGTGGGGAGATCATGTACTGCCAGGCAGTAGCTGGCCTCCCTATACCTGGAGTTTCCATGCGAGCTTGGCCCCGTGGCACCACCCAGGTCTCCCTGGAGAGCAGTTCGTGATGCCCCATGTGAGGGCTCGGAGGGGAGAAGCCCTTTTTTAACAGGATTCCATGCACTCCCCGAACAGGAAGGTTTCCTGCGGGACTGGCAGCCCTTGTACGCACTTGGTCCAGAGCATCCCTGCCTTGTGCATCCCTCACAGCATCCCTGAAGCGAGCAAAGAGCATGGAGAGCCTGGCAGGGACCACCCAGGAAGGGGAAACCCCCAGAGACAGGCTGGAAATGCTGAATGTGGGTTGTTGAAGACCCCCAGCACTGATCTGACCCTGACCTGCGGAGCCCAGGGCTTGATCCTGCATAGGCTGAACTGTCTCCAGCAGCCCCAGAGCCAGACACGGACTCCAGAGGCAGATGCTTGGTCCTCCCGTGCCGTGCTGGACTTCAGCCACGCACAAGCGTGTGCATCCACAGGCTTCCTCCTCCTCCCGTGCCAGGAGCACACCAGCTAAAACAAGGGGCACAAACCTGCTTGGGTTCCCCGGTGCCAGCAGCAAGGGTGCCCTTATCAAGCCTGTTATCGGGGTGTTCCGCTGGCACCCACAATCCTCCGCTTTGTATGCTATCGCTTCTTGGGTATCTTGGCTCATTCCCCAGGAGGAGAAAGTTCAGGCTGGAGCAAAACAACAGCAAACACAGGTGTGGGCACACCTGCCTCCGGTGCCCGGGGCCGTGCCCCCCAGCTCCCACACGCCGTGCCACCCAGGGGCGACGGGGGATCACCCAAGCAGTCTCCAGAGCACACTGGCAGCGGGGTGCCTGGAAGTGGGGTGTGATGGAGCCTCTCGGGACACAGCACACACCAGGGCACGGAGGACGGGCTTGGGCACTGCAGCAAGGGGCACCGAGGGGCACAGATGGGGAGAACCCCCGGTCCCCTGGCACCTCCGCTTGCTCCCTAGCCTCAACAGAGTGGAGCGGAGCTCACCGGGAGCACTGCGGGTCCTGCCCCAGCAGGGACAGTCCAAAAGCAGCAAGCCGTGCCCACATCACCCTCTCACCCACGGGCACTGCCACTGCCTTCTGTGGCCCAGCAGCCTGGACACCGACACCCAGCCCCGACAGCCCGCGCTGGGGACGGTGTCTCGCTTCCCCTCTCCACACACGATGCCAGCTGTCTGCTGCTCCCGATGCGAAGGGAAACCTCTCGCCCCTGTGTCCCTCCCAGCACGGTGGGTTGGCTGCTCACTTGCCGTGCGGCCGGGAGCCCGGGCCGGGTGCCGGGTGCCTTGGCGGGCAGCCCAGCTCCTCCTTCCCCACCTGAGCGGCAGCTCGGCGTTATGCAAGTGCAGGAGGAGCGTCTCCGCCGAGGAGGGCTCGGAGGAGCAGCCTGCTCAGCGTGAGACGCTGGCGGGGGCCAGGAGGCGTGCACACACACACTGCCGGGGCAGCTGGCACGCGTGGGGCGGCCACGTGTGAGCCCACCCGCCGCCCCGCGTCGGGCCAGGGCAGCGAGGTGTGGCTTGTGCCCCAAGGGCCAGCCCAGGAGCACGTCTGCAGGTGCATGTGCGTGCAGGGAGGGGAGGGGATGGCGAGGTGTCTGCAAATGCGTGGGTGCTGCTCCGCGCCCCACCTGCACGCCACCCCACCCACGGCGGAGGAACCAGCCCCAGCGCCGCTGCCGGCCCTGCTGCTCACGCAGACGCCTGCCACACACCCCACCGATGGGCCACACGTCCCCAAGCCCTGGGAGGGGGGGATGCGTCCCCCCTGCTGAGGCCACAGGGCAGCTCTGGGTGCCACCGCCCTGCGGCACCCCCTGGCCCAGCTCGCCTTAGCTGGAGAGCCCCTGGACCACCAGCCCGCGGCACAGGCTGCTGCCCCGCGTCCCTCCGGCCCTCCGGGGCGGCATCGGGCCGGGCCCGCGGCAGGCGGCGGTGCAGGACCTGAGACAGCTCTGACCCCCCCGCCCCGGGGCTGGAGCCCGCCCCGGCGACACCCCCCCGGCCGGTGTCCTCTGCCCGCAATGCCGGAGCAGGGGACAGGGAGGGACCCCGCAGTCCTGCCCCCGCCCCCCAACCTTGGGAGGGTAAAGCCCAGCCCTCTGGCAAGCGGATGGGAGCAGCCCCGAGCCCGTCCCAGAGCGGCTCGCTCAGGGGCAGAGACACTTTCCAGGGATGGGAAATACCACCCAGGCCAAACCTGTCTCCACTCCAAGGAGGCACAGGGAAGCTGCTGAAAGAGCAGGACCTGGCAGCAGGACTCTCGGGCTCCCTGCGTGGTTTCTCACTAATTCTAAAGGTGGTTTTCGAGGCAGCAGAGCTGTCTCCCAAGTAACGAGCTGCCCCCCAAGTAACGAGCTGCCCCTCTCCACGCAGGACCAAGTGGACGATGCCTGTTTGATGCTGGACACTGTCCATGCCCCCTCAGGCAATGTCTGCGTGGATGAGATGTAGCCAGGGAGATGAACACAGAGCCCAGGGGCCAAGACATGCAGCTGGAGGCCGTTGTCACTGCCCTGACAGACATAGGGCACTAACGGGGGGCACCGGTGGCCGTTATGGGGCAGAGCCACCCGGATCTGCACCCAAGGACTGGGCTGGCACCACCCCTGGCGTGAGGACTGGGCTCCCTGCCACGCGCGGCCACTCACGCTTCTCCCCACCTAGAAACCCCCAATGCTGCCCAGCCCCTGGGTCACACGGGTCCCCCTGCCCCTGCCAGCCCAGGGGGCTGCAGGCCCCACGTCTGGCCCCCATACTGCCAGCTCCCGAGCGCATGGCCAGCCCAGCTCCGGCTCCAGGGGCACCCAGCAGACAGGCAGCCCCTCGGCATCCGTCGGTGACACCCACCTGTGGAAGAGGAGGAGGATGGAGAGCAGGGTCTGGTCGATGTTCCTGTTGCAGATGCCCTGGTTGAAGAGGTAGCAGGGGTCCCGCACGACGGGCTCCAGCGAGTCCTGGCGCATGATGGAGCTCAGCTTGTCGGTGTTGAGGTTCTTGCGGACCAGCTGCTCCTGCAGCTGCCGGAAGCTGCTGACGGTGGGGCTGCCCAGGTTGTTGTTCTCGCCCCCGGCCCCCTCCTCCAGCCCGCTCCGGTTGGCCAAGTCCAGGCAGCAGCTGCAGCAGTCCAGCCCCACGGGCGACCGGCACTCCTCCGCGGGCGACGAGGACATCCCGGGATGCCACGGCGGCGCAACCGGGGCCGCTGCCGGGGCCGCGGAGGGCGAGCGGCGGCAGGACGCGCCCGGCTGCTCGCCCGCCCGCCCGCCCGGCCCCGCCGCCCGCCCCGCCCGGCCCCGGCTCCGCCGCGCTGATTGGTAACGGCGGCCCCGGGCGCCCCCCCCGCCGCTCCCCGCCCCGCCGCCGCCGCCCCCTCCCGGGCACCCGCCCCCGCAGCCCGGCGCACCCCACGCCTGGGTCCCCGCCGTGCTTTCTGCCCCCCCTCCGCCCCCCAACCGCCCCCGGCAGCGCTGAGCCCGCAGCGGGGCCTCTGGGGGGGCGCGGCCCCCCCGGCCTGGCGACGGGTGGTGAGGGGACACGGTGCTCCCTGCCCCGGAGGGGACCCCCTGGCCCAGGTGAGGACCCCTGCCCTGGAGGGGACCCCCTGCCCTGGAGGGGACCCCCTGGCCCAGGTGAAGACCCCCTGCTCTGGAAGGGACCCCCTGGCCCAGGTGAGGACCCCTGCCCTGGAGGGGACCCCCTCTCCCAGGTGAAGACCCCCTGCTCTGGAAGGGACCCCCTGGCCCAGGTGAGGACCCCTGCCCTGGAGGGGGCCCTCGGCCCCACTCGGTGCCTCCTGGGGAGGGGGCAGAGGGGCTCAGGGAGGCTGGAGATCAGCTGCAGCATCAACTCCCGAGGCTTTGGCAGGGGCATGGTCCCTCCAGAGCTGGGGCAGAAAAGAGGGGAGAGAGGAAGCAAAGCCCCCAGGATGGCAGGAAAGCCTGGAGTGAGCCGGCACCACCACTGCGGCCGGGAGTCGCTTCACCCAGAGCCAGAAAAAGGCACAGGTGGAACATGTGCACGCAGGGCCGGGGTGGCCAAGGATGTGGGGAGAAGTTTCGACTTGCCTGCAGGGTGCTGGGGGCTCTGGGGGGACACGAGGGGAAAGGAAATTTCTGCGAGGGGGGTTTGTGAGTGATTTTTTGACTCCCTCATCCCAGCAGCAGCATGCTGCCCCACCAGCGAGCCACACTGAGCTCTGTGGGCTGGCAAAGAGCAGTTGTGCTGCCCTGATGGTGCGGGGTCACAGGACAAACCCAACAGAGACGTGGGGATGGCTGGGCTGTGACGCCCAGGATGGGGAACGGGAGGGAGCTGAGGTCCCAGCCCTGGCAGAAAGAGGGTGAGAGCGGGCAGACGGTGTGCAGGGCGGAAGCTGGGCTGGCCATCACCGACGGTCAATGAACCCTCCGAGGCAGCTGGCAGATCCCACACCCCTTCAGAGAGGAAAACATCTGGACAAAATGACTGGGAGCTGCTGAAGAAAGGTTGGCCAAGGATCTGAGAGGCGGCCGAGCTGCCCGAGGGAAGGAGCGGGCAGGCTTTTAAAAGCCCACCATGGGCAGGAGGGGAAGTGAAGGCAGCGGGAGGAAGTCTGTACGGAGGAATTGCAAATGGATTGATAGAAGGAGTTGCAGAAAGCAGCAGTCGGAGGACAGCAGTGAGTATGAAGTGCAGAGAACTGATAAGAGATAAACCAGGTCAAAATCCGGCAGGGCAAAAGCGCCAAAAGCACCAGGGCACAGGGATCCTGGTGGTAGAGTGGTGCTTGCAGGAGATGTTAATAGTGGCTAACGCTGCTGAAGAAAAGGCAGAAGTGTTCAATAAACATTTCTGTTCCGTATTTGGCAAGAAGGAGGAAGATGCATTCGCATCACATGAGGATGAAGTACTTTCCAGTCCATTAGTAACCAAGGAAGGCACAAGACAAAGTCTACCACAGATAAACAGCCGTAAAAGTGGCCAAGGAGACCTCCGGGCAGCGCTTTTCATTTTGTGTCAATCCAGCAGCCCTGGGGACGGGCCAGGACGTGGCCCTACCAGTGGAGGTGGCACTAGCAGAGGGTCCAGGCATGGGGCGGGGGTGACTGTCAGCCCTGGGATGATGCTGGAATCAGGCGAATTCCTGAAGGGGGGTAGGGGGCTGCCACAGGGGTGTCCCCTCTCTCTGCGGCACTGGTGGATGCCGAGCACTGTTTTTGAGGCGCTTCCTCACCCCTTCCAGCGGTCGCTGAGGGTTTGAGCCCCATGGGAGGGGAAGGGACCCGAGCCTTGCCCCTCTGCCCCGCACGGGGTGTGTCGGCAGCGTCAGCACAGCCTGGCAGCGGGGCTGGCGAGGGGTCCCGGAGTGACCCCACTGCTGCCGGGACCCACGGGAGCAGGGGGGCGCTGAGGTTTCTTCTCTTCCACACCTCCGGCTGGAAGACATCCCCCTTAATCTGGGGAGGGGGGTCCCTGCCCGGCGTCCCCCGCGGGCTGCGGCCGCGGGCAGAGCTGTGCCCCGCAGCGGGCCCGTGGGGCGGGCTGTGGGGGTGGGTGCGCGGCAGGAGCCGCGGGAGGCTGCTGCCATCCCGTGGGCACAGGGGGTAGGACACGTCCCGCGGCCTGAGCCCGGGGCTGGCCCCCCTTTCTGCCCCCCGCCTCCCGTGGCTCTGCCCCTCCGCTCTGCCCCGGGCCCGGGGTCCCGCCGCCGGCGCTGCCCGGCCGGGCTGGGCACGGTGCTCCCGGGGCCGCGGCTCCTTCCCGTGGCTGCCGTCCAGGGAGCCTGTCCCGGAGTGTTTTGGGGATGCTGCTATTTTCAGCAGGTCGCATCACCTCCTGGAATGATCCCGGGGTGCAGGTCACCGGCTCCTTCTGCCCTTCGGCTGCTGGCCCACGGCCTCTCCAGCAAGCCCGGGAGTGGCCGCTCGGGGCAGCCTCAAGGCCAGCAATGCCTGCCATGGGAACGGCTGCCCCACACCAGCCTTGCTACTTCCCGGCCATCAGCTCCTCATCCGCAACCGGCACGTGTCATCGGCTGCCACATTCTCGCTTGCAAGCCTTGCAAGCCACGACGGGCTCCCTAAAGCCCCAGATCCCAGAGCCACGTGATGGGACGAGGCTACCAGGCGGGAGCAGGCATCCAGCCCCGCTGTTGGCAGCGACAGCTGAAAAGTAGGTTTCCTATGTTTAGCTCTGGCCTTTTTGGGTCCTGCTGTTCTCAGGGCTGGGGCGGTGCTGATTTCTGCCTGCAGCTCCGCACACCCGCTTTCCTCAAGGGCACCGGCTGCTCCGCGCCCCAGGCGAGGCAGCTGGCACCCGGGCACGGCACTGCCAGCCCCACGCCACGGCTGGCACCGGCTGAGAAGCCAGAGGGGGTGAGAACTCGTTCAGGGCTGGTGCAGCCTTGGAGAGCAGGGGGCAGCTGAGGCCGGTGCACTGCACACAGAGAGGCTCCATGTCGCTCTCTTGGCTCTAAAAAGAATCGCCTTCTCCTGGCTGAAATGTGGGGTGGTCAGAGCAGGGACCCCAGCCCTGCAGCCCCCCAGGCTGGAGGGGGTGATGGGTGGGTAAGAAGGGCACAGGGGGAAATGCCCGGGGCCGTGGGGGGACCCAGGCTCAGCCAGCTCTGCGCCAGTCGTGGGGTGGGTGGCTCTCTCCTCTCCTCACAGGCAGACCCCAGCCATGTGCCGCCTGTCCGGGAGCTGCAGGGTCTGTCCCGCAGCCCATCTTCCCAATGCACACTCTGGGACAACCCTCCATGGGTGAGTCTGGGAGAGGAGACAACACCCCGTCCTGCTCTCAGGCTGTCTCCAGAGCCACCCCCTCTCCTTGCAGACCCCTGCTGCAGCGGGGTCGGCACCAGGCAGGGCTCCGGGCGCAATCTGCCCGCGCCGTGTTCACCATCCCTTCCTGCTTGGTGCCTTGGAGGGGGCCGGTTGATGCAGCCAGGCCATCTGCTGCTGGGGAGCCGGCGGCTCCCGGCCGCGCTGCCGGGCAGACCCCCCTGCGCCTCCATGGGTGCTAAGAATAGCCCGCGCCGTCAGCAGCCCTGATATTTGCTGGCGCCCGCTGGTGCCACCCCCGCTCCGGGCTGCTGGGCACAGGAGGCATCTGCTGCCTGACGTCAGCCGCCAGCCACGCGCGGGGACGCGGTGGCAGCCTAGGGGGACGCGTGGCTGGGGAGCGGGGGGCCCATCCCCCCATCAGCCTGAGCAGGGGCATGAAGGCTCTGGTGGGACAGGGGGCATTGCTGCCTGCATCCCTGCAGCCAGCGTGGGGACCTGGCGAGCTGCTGGCCCTCCGTGTCCTGCTTTTCCTGGTGTCCCACAAACAAATGCCTTGTCCCAAGCTCTGCAGGACCCCCAGGAGATTTGGGGAGGCCTCCGGGGCAGGATGACCATAGTTCTGCCATCGTGCCTGGGCCCTGCTCCACAGCTGCCGGCAGAGCCGGGGCCACGGGCAGAGGGACGGGGACCCCGCGGGGCTCTGTCTCCTGGCAAAGGGTCTCCTCCGTCCAGGGGGGTGCAACATCCCAGAGCTGCTGTCGTGGGGCAGAGTGGTGTGTGGGGCAGCTTCCACTGGTTGAGTCACCATCCCTAGAGGTACTTAAGAAACATCTAGATGTGGCACTTCAGGGCATGCTCTGAAGGGCAGAGATTGTAGGTTGTTTGGTTGGACTCCATGATCTTGAGGCTCCTTTCCAACCATGAAGATTCTGTGATTCTGTGATTCCCTGAATCCCTGCGTGGCCCCTTCCCCTTTGCAGGGGTCCGTGGGGGCTGACGCAGCTCTCCTCAGAGGAGTAGGACTGGGGGTGCCCCCAGCTGCTGCCACCCTGTTTTGGGGGGTCCCATCAAGCCTGTGTTCTCCTGAAACCCACCTGCCCTGGTGGGGATGGGGTCGGGCAGGGACGGGGCAAGTCGAGCCCCGCTGGCTGCAAACGTGGGCGTGATGCCCCCCCCCCGCCTCTTGCCTCCCTTATGCAGGGGGGGACAGACTGTTCCCCCGATCCTGCCCGCCTCCCCCTGGCTCTGCCCTGCTGACTTGCTGGCTCCTGCTCTCCCAGCTGCAGCGAGTGACAGTGTGTCACCCCAGCGTGGCCGTCCTCGTGCCTGCTCTCCTGAAGGCAGCAATCCGGATGGTGAGAAACCAGGACTTTGCAGGGGAAAAAGCCAATAGATAATCCCCGATCCTTCCCCTTGCCAAGCGTTTCTGGAGCTTTTCCCGCAGGCAGCCTTTCCTAGCCCTGGTCACCTCCTCTGCCCCCACCTGCAAATCCAGACACCCCTCCTCTCCTGGCTGGGAGCACGGACCCCGCGGCACAGCCCGGCCGTTCCGGCTGGGCCAGCAGACAGCAGAGATGCTGCTCCTCCGCTGAGCACCCGCAAGTGCCCAGACCGTGCCCTAAAATGTGTGGGTTTTGGTTTTGCTGGGACACAGCGAACCCACCAAGGGCTAACACAGCCCCGCTGAGGGAGCCCTTCCTCCCCGGGCGAGGATGAGTCACGCAGCCCGCGCCAGCCTCGGGTGTTTTCCTTTGTGTAACACTCCAGCAAATCGTGTGAAATGCCCTGACAGGCCCCGGCCGAGGAGCCTCTTGGCAAGTGGGTTTCCACGCGCTGCCCTTCCCCGGCGCGGGGACTGTCACTGTCCCGGGGAGCAACCCTGGGGGGACGCCGGCTCTGGAGGGGCTCCTCCAGCTGGGCCAGAGGGTGACGGGTTATTTCAAGGCAAGACTTTTCAGCTCGTTTGGAGGGGTTTTAAGTCAAATTGTCTTTCCCGTGGGGGTGGGTGCAAGCCTGGGAACGAAGCCTCGCGGTGAGGGGGTGAGGGCAGCACAGAAACCTCATGCACCGGGGCCAGCACCCACTGGCATCGTCACGCTGCACTCAGGATCCGTGGGGTGCACAGCGGAAGGGTGGCAGGAGCTTCAGGGATGCTCTGAGGAGGGGGCTTGAAACAATTATGTCCCCCCCGGGGGCGTGGGGCTGCTGCTGGCCAGTCCGGCAGAGCACGGAGCAAGCGGAGGGCCGGCAGCAGGGCACAGATCCGTGCTGCTCCTCCAGTCTGGAAATCAGGGTTTGGAGTCGGCCGACTGCTGCCCATGGATGGAGAGCGGGGGCAGCCTCGGGGAGCGCTGGGGCAGGTTCTGCCCAGAGGCTGCGTGGGGACAAACCACGCTGGCGGTTTGGGCGGTCTTCAGTGTTTTATCGGAAGTGTAAAATAGGCTGCGCTTTCCTCTGGCGAGAAAGAATTGCTGGCATTGGGGGTATAAAGTCCGTGGCTGCAATTAGACACATCGTACAGCGGTGAAAAATCCTTCCTGGGGTGGCTGTGGGTGACAAGCCACCCAGCAGGGCCACACTGCAGGCGGGTGTCCCTCTCCTCTGCCCAGAGCTTCTCACTCACTCCTCTGCTGTGATTTCCTTGCCTTGTTCCCATGAGCCTGGAGAGGTTATTCCCTCCCTCCCGTCTGCTGGCATTTCCATGCTTCAGGAATGCCGCTGCATTCCCTGTGACCTGCTCCATGTGACACAAACCCCAGTGACACGTGCAGGAGATGGTGGCCCTTGCGCAGCTGGCAGGCGGGACAGAGGACACGGGGCATCGCTGGGCTTTGGTGGGCATGGGGGGACATGGATGATGCGATCCCATGCCGGGATCGTCCCAGGTGAGGAGGGGACACGGGGCAGCTGAGGCGCTGCGGGGGGTGCAGGAGATGGTGGGAACCGTCCCGTGTCCCCGCAGCCACGTGGCAGCAGCGATTCTGGAGGGGCCCGAACGCCACCAGCCCCGAGCTTCTCCCAGGAATGTGCGCACCCACACACATGCGCACCCTCGTGTGCACTTCCCCTCCTCATCCTCTCCTCTCTGCGGGGCTTCTGTTCTCCAGCCGGTTTTGGCAGTCACGGCAAGTACCAGGAATGTCTTATTTTTGGTGGCATTTGAAAGAATGTACAAATATTCAACGAGACATTTATGTCTTTCCCTCGGGACTTGCTAGCTGTTTCCCCATGGCAATAAACTGCAGTTTTGAGCATTTTGAATTATGAGCAATGCTTTTGGCTGTGAATTCATCTTTCCAGCCCTTTCGGAGGGAAAACCCTTGTCTAGATAGAAAGGCCCAAAGAAGTTTGCACACACTGAGGGGCAGCTTCGTAACAACCTATGGGACAGCCCCGATAATGCTGCTCTTTCTCCTCATATTTGCTGGCGGAGGATGAGCCAGGCTCTCAGGGCCCATCCTGACCTCGTCGTTCAATGCAACATGTTGTTGGAAGGTGGGAGATGGACGAAGACTCTTCATGGTATACGCTTGACTTGAAAGCACCCACTCGTTTACAGGGCAGCAGGTCCCAGCACCTGGACATGGATCGCACAGACCCTACGTGGGTGATGCAGGCATGGAGCATGTCTGGACATCCCCTTCCGCCTCTGTGGCTGACGTGAGCTGGCCATTTGGAGATCCACCCCTTGGGGGCACCAGGAGAGACGAGGCCTTGCAAGATGCATGTGAGGGAAGCGAAGTGCCCTGACCTTGGCTCCCCTGGACATGCCAGGTCGTGGCTTCTCTTCACATGGGCATCTTCTCAGAAAAGCCTCCGGGGCTGGAGGAAGGCCATCGCACCCAATGCTCCTGTGTGGCGCGGGGCGTGTGGGTGCTGCCCCGGGGGATGCCCGCACACCCACCCTGCCAGCTCTCCACCGGCGTGGAGCGGCAGCGGTGGCATCAGCCTGACATGCTATTGCCTAGCAGCTGCCGGCATTGCAGATAAATCCCCTCACTGTGTCACCGCAGACCTGGCGCTGATGTCCTCTGACAGGGCCCTCGGGGGTGTTGCTGGAGATACAGGAGATGCATCCCCCCCCAGGCTCATCTCTGCGGGGTGAATGGCTGCATGGTGGGAGCACGGCGGGCTGTGGACGTGTTACATCTGGAGTGGCCCAAGAACACATTGGGGGTCTCCTGCCCCATCCTGGCCAGGTACGAAGCAGGTCCTTGTTCTCTGAGCCTTGTCTGGAGAGTTTTTTGGGGATACTGCCCCACTCAGGCACATTGCCCAGCACATTTCGCCTGCCCAGCCTTCTACACCTGCCTTTACACCCCTGCTGTGGGCATGCAGCAGGCAGGCAGCCTTGAAGACCTCCTTGCCCTTGGTATCTGTTGCAGTGTCGCGAGGAGCAGTGCCCTGATTTGGCCCTCACCCACGGGGTTCGGGCAGAGGGTGAGGGACCACTGGGAAAGTCCGTCTGACCTTTCTCAGCCGGCCCGGAGGGACACACTGGCTCTGCGGGGAGAGGAGCCACATGCGTGCCCCAGGGTCCCTGTGCAGCAGCACTTGCCAAAGGGGACGACTTGGCATGGGGTATGTGGGGGAAGAGAGAAGAGCTGTTTTGTGAGCCTCGGTCACCCTGCCCCCAGTGTGTCCTCTCCAGACTGCCTGATGAGGATTTCTCCCACCCTGGAGCCCAGACTTCAGCAGTAAAAGGCGATCCAGCTTCTCTGCTCCTTTCAGGTGTTGCAGCCTTATTTCCCATGCTCTCCGACGCGCCAGGCGCAGCTCGGTGCTTGCTGGTTCAGCTCGGGCGTCAGAGAATGGTGCCAGCTCCTGGATATCTGCTTCCTCCACGCTTCTAATGTCCCTTGTCTTCACGTCCCTGATCAGGAGGGAGGTGCTGGTGCCCAGCTGAGCGGGGCCGAGTGACTCCGTCTAAGGAAGGTGCACGGTGCCGGGGCGACCGCGGGGTGCACAGAGGTGGTTTGAGGCGCTCCCTGCCCGCTCTGCAGAGCTGGTGCCAGTGGGGGGGGCACCGGCAGAAAAGCTCCCCAGAGCAATAGCTCCAGTGCCCCCCAGCTTTGCCTCTGGGGGGCTGAGGAGTGGGGCAAGATGCAGGAGGCGACAGCTTCTGAAAGGTGAATTGTAGGAGACTGCGCCCAACGCCAGCCCGAGCAGACACTGTCTCCTGCAGCAAGGCTAATCCTCCCCAGGGAGGCACTTGTTTGCACAGCTGGGAAGCGGTGGGACCCACTCCGCCTTGCTGGGATCGCGCGTTAGAGAAGGGCTCTGCGCGTTAGAGAAGGGCTCTGCGTGCCGGGGCAGGCAGGAGGCTAATCCTCCCGCACAGGGACCGGCCCGGCCCATGGCACGGCCCCAGTGTGCAGCCAGCTGGCAACGGCAGCATCCCCTGGTTCTGGTGGAGAAGGTGACCATGGCTTGGTGCCGCCATCTCTGCAGGGACAGCTGAAACAGCCACAGCCACCGCACGGAGCCCAGGAACCTGCTGAGATCCCATGGACTCGCCCCCTCTTCACTGGTGCCAGCCCACGCAAAATCATCTGGCGGCCTTGGGGTGCCGCGGGAGCCCTGGGCAGCACCGGGGGAACGGTCCCCAGGCCTGCCAGGGAGGGGGATGTACCCCGTGCCCTGTCGCTCATCCCAGCCCCAGGCGTTGTGTTACCATTTGTCAGCACAGGTTTCTGTCTCTCTTTTCCTGCAGCCACAAAACAACAGGAAGGAGGGTGAGTTATGGCCTCTTTGGTTTCCCAGGCGCTGATGCAGAACCCCTGTGGAGAGGGGGCAGGGACGGGGATGCTCCAGGGAGGAGTGGCTCGGAGGCTGGGGACGGTAAATTCCCTATGCACAGATCTGTGACCCAGCAGCAGGTTTCAGCTAAATGTGGGGAAAATCAGCCAGTCCTTCCTTCCTGCAGCCCTCCTTCCCTCTCCCGGCCTGTGGAGAGAGGGCTGGGAGGGTGAAGGATGGATGGGCTCGCTCTTCCACCTTCGGGGTCACATCTCTGAGGCTGACGGGGGTCTCCAGGGCGGACACGGCAGGACCAAGGCTTTCCTGGTGCTGGGCTATCTGGGCTGGGTGCAGAATTCTTGTGTTGGGTTCAATCCAGGTCTCGCACACCCAGCTTGGGGCATCCCAGCACCCATGGAAGACCCATCCCACCATCCAACCTCCTTTGCCCCTCGGGTGGCAGGGACCCCACAGTCATGGCTGCGTGTCCCCAGACATCATTCACAGGCAGATCCCAGCTCCGTGCTATGGGTCTCCAGCTTGCCGCCGTGACACAGTGAGGGACGTTGAAAGCCAGGTCCCGTGGCCACCCCTGGCAGCCAAAGGAGCCTCTCCTCCTGTGCCTGGCCAGTGCTCCTGCAGTGCTGGCACCAGCCAGGGACCGGTGTTTGCTCCAGACGGGCTCGTCCCCAAGGAATCCTCCGCCTCCCTTGTCCTGGGGCTGGCGAGTGCCCCCCGTCCCTCACAGCGGCGCTTCCGAAAACAGGTAATTTGAGATAGTAAAAAAACGATCATCCCTGCAAAGCAATTCACTTCCCTGGAAAGCCCCTGCAGTTATGGCATCGTTTCTTCCCTTGTTAATTTATGGGAGATATTATAACTTATCAAAAAGACAGAAGCAGCACAGCCATGGTTATAATTTCTAATTCCGCCTTTAATTAACACTGGTGATGGGTTGTCCAGCTGTGGCACTGCCAGGAGCTGCCACGCAGTAAATCGCCACCTAAGACACTTGTTTGACTGACCATGGAGATTAGGGCTTTATTAATGTGAATGAAGTTGCATTATGGTCAATTCCGTGCAGAAAGTAATTTAATCATGCTCAATGGTTGTCCAATCAGTGCCAAAATTGATGGACAAAGTCTCATTCTTGCCAAGGTTTCCCATGGTCAGAGGATGAAGATGGAGGCTGTCCAAATTGTGGGCATTCCTGAGACCAGCTAAGCCTGTTCGGGGTGCAGGGGATCAAACAGGGACGCGTGGCTCCAGCTGCCCACTCGACCGTTGCCAGCTGATGAGGGTCCATTGGTCGGTCCTGCCCACAGCCTGGCCAGGGGAAAGCAGAGCCATCGCCTCTGGGTCCTTCCCCGCTGGGCTGGGAGGCGTGGGGCAATGTGGCCGGCAGAGCATGGCCGTGGGGCAGCAGCAAGAACAGACATTAAAAGTTATACAGAGAATGAGTTGTACTAATTAATGACTCCAGGGCAGGGACCTCCACATGCTGCCTTTGGGGAGGAGGTGAAGGGGCTGCTGTGTCCCTGATCCGTGCCGGGGGAGAATCCCACCTTGGAGATGCCCACAGTCGTGGCTGGGAGCAGGAGCTCGCTGCCACCCCCTTGGCTGTGACGTTGTGGAAAAGGAAGGAGGGGGCTGGACCAGGACACACACCGGGCTCCCTGCCGGGGAATGCCATGGGGATGCTGCGCCCCTCAGCCCTGCATCCAGTGGCAGAGCAGCTGTGGAACCTGCTGCGCTCCAGCATCACCCACACAGCCAACCTGCGCTCCATCCCCAACCTGGCACGTGTTTGCGGATCCTTCTGGGAGAAAGGTCCTGCTCCTTTGGCTGACAGCTGCCTCCGCATCCCCCTTGGGGCTCCCTGTTGCAGGCAGTGGGAGCAGCTGGGACCTTTAACAGCAGCCGGGATGCCGCCACAGTTAAGGCTGTCTCTGCCCTGTACTCGCTGCTGATGGGGCAGGATCCTGGGTGATGGCGGTCAGCCTGGGCATTAGCAGCTTACGGGCAAGACCAGGGAGAGATGTTCGGAGCGGGGCACCCCAGAGCGGTTCTGTGGCCAAGGAGGGGGCTGAGCAGGAGCGACCTCCCACTTCCACACCTCACGGCTCTGCAGCTGGGCGGCAGATGCATCTTGCCAAGTGGAAAAGGCTTTCGTTAAACGCAGTTCAGCTCTGCCATCAATTACACGAAGGCTTGAGCGTGAGTGAAGATTTCCCAGCACCAGCAGAGCCGTATGCTCGGGAGCCGCTGCGCGTTGGGCAGCAGCTGGAGCAGGGCCGTCTCTCCCACGTTTCTCGTCGGGATGTGCTGGGCCAGGCAACGCGTGTCCCCGCAGTCTGATCTCTCATCTCAGTCTCCCCTTTTCCAGTTTGAAGCCATCACCCCTCGTCCTATCACTACATGCCCTTGTAAAAAGCCCCTTCCCAGCTTTCCTGGAGCCCCTTTAGGGACTGGAAGGGGCTCGAAGGTCTCCCCGCAGCCTTTTTCTCCAGGCTGAACCCCCCCTCCCCCCCAAGTTCCTGCCTGTGCTTCCCTCCTCTGGGGCAGCCAGGATGGGGGCTGGCAGCCAGGTCTCCATCGCTGTCTGCAGCAGCCACTGGATGGCAGCAAGTCCCCAGCGCTGAGCCGCCGGTGGCCCCCGGAGAGGGGAGCGGGGCTGGCTGGTGCCCAGCAGAGGGTTTGGGGGGGCTTGCGGGGAGCAGACACGGGGACGTTCTCCCTGGAGTCCCCCGGGGGAGAGCGGGGGTCTCCTTGTGGGACGGGGAGGCTGGAGCCAGGCTGCCCTCGTGGAGCGCGGTGGGTCTTAACGCGAGGGGTGGCCAGTTGGGGACGAATAAAGTGGTGGAGATGGGGGGCAGCCCCTCTCGCCGGGTCAGGGGGGACGGGGCAGATCCTGCTGCAGGCCCAGCAGCGCTGGACGCTCCCCGGGACGGAGGGCACGGCGCCAGCCTGCACAGCTGCCAGTGGCAGAGATACCGTAGAGTAAATGATGCTCCCGTTTGGCCCATAAAGCAGCCTCTTGTGCCTGCGATGCTAATTATTGCAGACTTAACGAAAGCACGCTGGCTGCAGTCCCTGCGGTGGCCACTTGTATAAACATAGTGGGGAGAACAGCCCTTAAAATGGAATATATTTCAGGAGATTCTGTAGCAAATGGCTTCTGAACATAAAGATGCACCTTGCACAGAAGTGGGCATTTGCACGGGTGTAAGCATGACACCATGGCCTGGTCCCAGGCACTTCTCACCTCTCTGGCGCTTTGGGGCTTTGCAAGAGAAAGGCAGGTCTCTGCCCGCCGGCTGCAGAAGGCCGGGAGAGCACAGAGCTCCTCCGGAACCCTTCCCGGTGGATGCAGGGTGCCGCTGCTTCAGGTGCGGAGGAGGCAAAACCCCCAGGGCTTTGGCCTGCGAGGATGAAGTTTGCAGACATCTTTGCACCCAGTGAAATGTCCCAAAGATATTTCCGGGGATTAGTGCCGTGGAAAGGCACACGAGGAGAGGGGCAAGGGGAGAACAGACTCCCAAGCGCACGCAGGCAGAGAGATTTAAAAGCTGCAGCACGGCTAACTTACCCAGACCCAGCGGGGAAAGAGGGGTTGGGAGACCACGCAGGGGTATCAGAGCTGAGGACCGTGAGGACTTGGAGGATCTAGGGCAGCATGGCGTGGTTGGTCCTGCTGGGAGCCAGGGCCACTTGTTTCCATGTTTCTGAGGTCCCAAAGCCAGGGAGATGGTGGGGGAGGAAATCCCGGAGGAAGGAGCTGTTTGAGCCACGGGAGCCTGGTGCCGGTACAGCTCCGCAAGGAGCCTCTCGTTCCAGCTGGGATTTCCGATCCTGCCTGGGCTCGGGTAAAGGCTTTGGCAGGATTCCTCTGGGGATGCCTCTAAGCCTCAGACACAAATTAATGGGCTGTCGCAGACTGAATGCAAGTCGGAGGGGCTTAGAGCAAGTTGGGGACAATGTCACCGCTAACAGCCCACGTGCGATCCAGACACAGGAGTGGCCGAGGGGAGGCGGGCGGTGGGAGAACCGGCGTGGTCCAACCTGGCTGGGCTGCGCAGGAGTCACAAATGCCCCCGAAATGCTGATGAGTCATTGGGGCACGTCGGTAGCCGTGTGGGGACTAAAATCCCCGGTGCAAAGTAAGCCGGGCAGCGACAGGCTGGGCCGTGAAGGGGCCACTGTGCAACCGGCCAGGAATTGCTCATCAGAGCTGGGGCAGAGCAACGAAATGAGCAGCTTAAATGGTTTACGAATGAGATAAAATAAAGGTTTATTATAAGTTTAATATAATTAAGGTAAATTAGCCATTACATAATGGTGAGACACGCACGTTTAACAACGCCCTTTGGGCCTGTCTTACGTGTGTGGCCCGTGTGAGTAAGAGCTGCCGGCTCTCACCTGCAGCTGGCGGGCGCAGGGGGTGCGGGGGGGCCCCGGCACCGCGACCTGCTGGGCTGGGGGTGCTGCGCAGGGTCTCTTGTCTCGCTCCCTCGTCTGCCGGCTCCTGGGGGAAGAACAGCCTGCAGCGCAAAGCCAGAGAGCGAGGCAGAGGGTGCTTTCTTGTCAAAGCCTCATTATTCAAATTCCAGCTCCCCTCCCCTCTCCAGAAAACAGTTTGTCAAGGAACAGCAAGACTCCAGCAGCAGCGCTCCCCTGGGAGAAATGTTAAAAGTGATATCTTCAGCATGGAGTTTATGTATGTAATACGGGGAAGCCTTGCGATGGGTTGTGCGTTGACTGGAGTCCCCAGGCAGGCTTCAAAGGCGCCTCTCCCCCCCAGCCCAAATCTCTTCACCCAACGTGGGGTTTCATCTGAGGAGACAAACCCCAGGTGGCCGAGAGTCCCTTGGAAGTCGGGGCATCCCTTGGAGGGGTGGTTTCTGTGTTAGCAGCACAGCACCAAAGCCAGTGACCGACCCTTTCCGTGTGGGATTCAGCATAATGGGCTCCCTGGTGTCCGTGCTGCCGTTTGTCAGCCCGGATGGAGCAAGGCGAGGGTGCTCGGCCGCAGCGCTGCCAGCTCCGGGCTGGGCAGGGGGAGGGTCCTGCCTTACCCCAAGAGCTGCTTTCCCGCTGGAGGCAGTGGGTGCTCAGCAGACCAGGGAAGGACAGACCTGTCCCTGTTTGCTCCCCAGGGTAAAAATAGCCCTGGCTGCCGGCTGCAGCCTGGTTTGCTCTTGACATCTTGCAGGGCTTCAATTTAAACAATGAGGGACCTCAAATCAGAGTATGACACCAAAGCGAAGGACAAACCCCAGCTGTGCGGCCACCCGGCAACGCGTCTGCCTGCCGGGGGCTGCCCTTGGGAGGCTGCTCTGCAGCCCGGGCTCCAAGGGCAGCACGGAACAGGACTCTCTCGTGGCTGCACCGTCCTCTCCATGGGATGACGGAGTCTCCAGTCCCAGGTTGACACCAGGGCTGTGGTTATACTGGGGTTCCGTCTGGACCTAGCACTGCTATTGCCAAGAGGAGCGAGCTGAACAAGGCGTCCCCAGCCCCCAGGGACTGCCAGGCGACAGCAGAGATGGTGACCCAGAGAGGGAGTCTGCTCTCGTGCTTCAGAGCTGCTGGATTTTAAGACCTGCCCATTCTCCAGAAGTGGGAAATTGTTTGGCACCCCAGTCCTTACCTTAGCACATCTGTGAGTGTTTGGTGGGGGTTACCCGGGTAGAAGTGTGCCTGGCTGGGAAATGAAGATGGTTTTTCTGCAGCCTGTTCCTGCTGCTGTGTGCTCCCGGTGCCCTGTCCTGGATTCACTGAGGATCCAGAGGCAGGAGTGGTGGAGAAGGGCAGAAGTCAACTCTATAATGGGAAAAGGGTGTTGCTTGGATACACTGCTAAGCAACCTCAGAGCTCTTCAGGGATGGAAATAACCTTCTTTTCCTTCTCCAGCTCTTCCTCTTCATTAGCATCAAGTTTGAGCAGTGCGCTGGGACCAAGAACATCAACCTGCTGCAGTCTGGGACGTTACTGAGGCCACGTGGAGCCGTGCCTGGGCTAAGCTGGAGGGCAGAGCACAAGGAGGGGGACATGGCGTGACAGCACGTGTCTCGCTGGGGAGAGAGCTGCCCTTGGCCAACGTTTGTTCAGTGTGGAGTTTTTCGCCCATTAATTTGCCCATTATGCCAGTGGATGACCAAAGCACACCCAGCATCAGTGTCCCACCCAGGGGGACCTCAGGTGACGCCCAGTGGACCTAACACTGGATCTCATGTCGAGCTGCACCCAGCCTGATCCCTCTCAGCCTTGGTGATGTTCGTGCATGCTTCGGGCATCCTCCGCCCCTGCTGGGGACTCCTCCCTGGCTCCTCCTGGTGCCACGTCCCTCCGTGCCGAGGGAGAGTTGCCAGGGCCAGGCACAATCATGGGGACAGACCCCAAACCCCCTCTGCCTCAGAGAGGTCCCTCCCTATTAGCAGAGTCGCCCACCTCAGGTCTCCCTCCTGCATAGCTGTGGGCCCCCGCTGTGCCCCTGCTCTGGGTGCAGATGTCCCTGCACGGACGGGCGTAGGAAGAGGGGAGACAGTGACACGGGGGACACACACCAGCTCATCCACTCTTGTCATGCCCAGCAGCCGCCGCGCTGCCTGTCTGGCGGCTCGGCACAGCCGGGGACGTGGTGCCAGCTTCCAGCCCCGTGCCTACACCCCGTCCTCCCCGGCTCAGCTCCAGCCATTGCTTACAGGATAACTTTCAGGCTTTTAATTAAATCTCCATGAAACACCCATTTGAGATGCTTAATTTAAAGTGAGAGCTAATTAATTTTATGGGCCTTTGCCGCGTCTGTTTTATTTCTGAATTGATGCCTGGGATGTGACGGTGGGGAGCGCAGTGGGCAAGGCAGCCACCGACTCTTGGAAACTGTCTAGACAGTCACGGCTCGTAAATGCGGCTGGTAGCCGTGTGCGAGGCTGGTAGCCGTGTGCGAGGCTGGCAGCTCGCTTAACTTGCTCGCCAGGCTGGCTCGCACTGCTCCGGCGAGACGGCCGGGGGGGCAGGGAAGGATGCTGGCTGGGGCTCTGCCCTGGCTGGGCTCTGCCCTGGCGCTGCAGCGGCTGAACCCGAGCACCACGTGCCGGGAACGGGGGCTGCTCCACAGCGGTGCCCCTGTTTGCCACGGACCAGCTCAGCATGGCATTGCCTCACCATGAGTTTGCCCCCCCTTGCAAGGACGTTTTTCTCGCACTTCCGAGCAGAATTAGGGCCAAAGCTTTGCTTCCCAGTGCTGGCCTCCACGAGACGCCCAGCTCCCCTGCAGACACCCCCACGGCCATGCAGGTTTGGTGGAGCTTTTTCACCAGCATCTGCTCAGCCTGGGGGTGCTCGGACCAGTCTGCCCTGCCCTTCTTCTCCCCGGGGATGGATGAGGATTGCTAATGCTGGTCCCAGCTGGAAGAGCACCAGCGTGGGATCCAGCATCCACCCGCTCCCACGGCCTGCTGAGCCCCATGGCCGGGGGCCAGCAGTAGCCCATGGCACAGCTGCTTGCCGCTTGCTGCAGGGATGCTGGGGGCCAGAGCACGGGGCGAGGAGAGCAGAGCTCCTGCCTGGAGCAGCCCTGGCTGAGAGTGTCAGCTGGACTGGGGAAGGGGGAGATTTCCCCGCTGGAGCTGGCACTGTCCCTGGGGCACGGGGTGTCTGTCTCTCCCGTGCACCGGATCCGCCGGGAGAGGGTCACGGGTGGCTCTGGTGAAGGTCTGCAGGTGCTCGGGTGCAGCTGAGCCTCTCGGCACGGCCACGCTGTCCCTGCACGGCATCCACCCGAGGAGACCGAGACGGGCTTGTTTTCAAGGGCCTGGCAGACCTGCCGTCTCCTGCTTTACTGCTGACTGTAAAGGGCCTGGTATTAAACTGTGATTGAAAACATGAATCATCTCTCTAATTAAACAGAGTTGCTCTGTGCCAGGAAATCTGTCTCTTTGTCAGGATCTTTGTTTTTAAAGCGGCATAAATCTCAGGCAAGGCTAAAGATTGGCTTCTGGACCCTTTATCACAGAGCGGCAGTGATTTATTCTGTGCACCCTGGCACCAGAGAGGGAATAAAATTAATAATAAATATTTATTTATAAGCCACAGTAAGCCTGAAAGTGTCTAAGCACCCACAAGAGCAGCATTATCATTCTGTAAACTGAGCTTGCTTTCGTTCTGATAAAATCTTGCCGGGACCACCCTTATCCGGCAGGCGGTGGGGGACCAGGGCACTTTGGGGGCTGGCTGGCAGCAAATCGCCCCTTTCGGCGGGGGTCCTGCGCTCCCCCACTGTGCCGGCTGGGTGGGCAGGACAAGGAGCAAACACAGAGGCCATAGAGGACCGGTTTGTCCTTCAGGCTTTGTGCAGCAAAACATCACGAGATGCAAAGCACCGCTCGGCCGCGCACTGGTTCCTGCTGGGGGCAGGTCAATGCTTGTGTCCCGCCTGAAGCACTGGGCACAACCTGAACCAAGGTGGGTTCGGGGGTCTCAGGGTGACATGGGCTTCAGGAGTGGGATGCAGGCACCCGAGTCCCCGTCCTGAGTGGGTCCGGGTTTGCTGTGGCCATGAGCCGTCTCTTCTCTTCCCTCTATCCCTGTGTAACAAGGGAGGGCTGGGACTCTGCTCTCCTCATCAGGGGGTTGTGGTGGAAACACACTGTTTGCAAAGAGCCTGGGCACTTGTGCGTGACGGTAAATCCATGCAAATGCCGCTCGCAAGTGTCTTTCCAGAGTATTGAGAGAGATGGAGGGCCACGTCAGGATGCTAGTGTCACCATGGCTGTGGCACCGCTGCTGTTCCTTGTCACATCAGCAACGAGACTTTTCCACCCGGGCCAAGCTGCCCAGGGCGTGCTCCTCCTGCCTGGCCGGGGGCTGCCGAGCTCCTGCCCCAGCAGCCAGGCGGTGCCTTGCTCAGGCTCGGGCTGCCCTGCCCAGCTCCAGGAGCATCCTCATCCCTGGCATTTGTGCCGTTTACTCGTAATGCCTCGCTGGTATTTACAGAGGGATCCCAGGGAGTCACCGCACATCCACCAACCCCTGGGTCAACATTGACAGAGCCTGCAAGGAAGGAGTGAGACAGCACTGGCAAATAGTGCAATGTGTGCGCCCAGGGGGATACTCTGAGCTGCCATTTGCAGCGTCTGAGCAACGCAAGGAAGAAATGTGGAGCAGATCAGAGCAGTAGATCCTGCAGTTGGAGCCAGATGTTAATGCTCCTACAATAAGGAGGAAGAAAAGCCAGCCCTGAACCTCCTGCCCCTCAGCCTCCCCCCAGAGCAGGTTTATCTGTGTTCGTGTCTCCAAGAGAGCTCAGCAGAGCAGCCACAGCAATGCACTCAGCAGTCACAAAATGGATGCAGTATCACCAGCAGAAAAGACCACTAAGGATGGTCTGTGCTCCCCGGGGACGCCAGGTGAAGCTGTTACAGCCCGGGCTGATAAGGTCATGTCCCCCAGCTCAGCTTTTCCACCTGCAGACGTGCCCCAGGGCCCCCACCTGGGTTTTCTGAGGGTACCAAAGCGGGGACTTCACTGCCTTACAACCCGGCCGCATCAGCCCGTTGCTGGACAAAGGACGTCTGTGGAGGCCACCAGGATGCTGGTGGTCCATCTCCATGCGCTGCTGTGACTGTGCCTGTCGCTGCTTGAAGGCTGTGGAGCGACCAAACTGCTCTCAGCTCCCTACAAGGCTCAGGGCTCAGTGAAGAAGCTCCAGCGAGGGCTGGTTAAGATGCTGTGTCCCCAGCTACCAACTTCTCCTGCAGCAAACCAGGCTGTGACCTCTTCCCCACAGCCCAGTATGCCCCACAGCCCCAGTGAGCCGGGCTGGACATTACCTTTTGCTGCTCCCAGCCACAGGCACTGGGAGGGAAGGACGGTGGGGGGTTGTCGTCTCCAGAATGCCATAAAATAGGCTGCCCAAACTTTCCACTATGGCCTGCCTGGTACCCCCGAGCCACTTCAGTGCTGCCAGCGTTCGCAGGGAGAGCGAGGAGCCACCACCGAGCCCTTCCCTGGGGCCTGGGGTACATCTCCGTCCCTATCCCAGGAGGAGACAGGGAGCAACCCGCTCTTGCTGCTGCCCGGGGGATGACTGGGGGCTTTTGAGGCTAATACTGGGGTATTAGTCACCAGCCAGAACCGGGAGCAGGGAGGGATTCGCACCCACAGCCACACTGTGCTGCGACCCGCCGTGGCGGGTGCCCGGGGAGGAGCGTGTCCAGCAGGGAGCACGGCTCCTGGGGGCTCTGCAAACCAGCCCGGCCATTCCCAGCATGCCGGGCTTGTGACGAGTGTCCTTTACCCGGTGGCAGCAAACACTGGCGGGATAATTAGAGCTAAAACATGAACTGCAGCAGGAGACCGGTGCGCGTGGGAGCTGTGATGTGTTTCCCACAATACCAGGAAAGTCTCACGCACAAACGCTGCTATAAAACCTACCGGCTCCCTGGGTGATTTGAAGCGAGTGACAGGAAGGGAACAACTTTACTGCCTTAAAGAAAATCACCAACCCTCCACGCTTCTGAGGCAGACTGCATGGGCGTCTGCAGTGGGGGAGCGCGGACAGAACGCCCGCGCAGGAGAAGGCAGGAGAGGCAGGGGCAGGCAGGAGAAGGCAGGAGAAGGTAGGGGCAGGCAGGAGCCGTCCCCACTGGTGCCGGGATGGGGGATCGTGCCTGGGCTCCCTGCAAAGTTCTTCAGACACCTCGCTCCCTTCCAGCCAAACTTCCCGCTGCCTCCCATCCGCAGCCAATGCCGCCGAGCTGACAAATTGCAACCCTGAGGGGTATTTTCTTCTACTTTAAACAAGGGGTTTTCAAAGAAGATGGCTTTCAAAACCCACTTGAAAAGTGAAGAATAACAGACTGGGATATCACTGACAGTACAAAAGGGCTGGGGGAGGGAGAGAATGTTGCTGGGAAGGTTTTTTAGGTGAGCAAATGCTCTGGATTGCTCTGCCTGCGTTTGCAAGGCAGCTCCTGCTTATCTGGGGGGATGCTCTGGGCCAGCTGTAACAGCCCTGCACGTCTCGATTTCTGCCCACAGTCCCCAGACAAACCGGGGGAGCTACTAGAGAGACTTTTAGCAAACATTTTAGATGGTTTTAACAAATGTTTGCTGTCTGGGGTACCCAGCGTAGTCAGTACATCAGACCGTGTCCTGGCCAGAGCAAACAGATTCAAGCAACGTGACCCACGTTTTTTGTCGGCTGCTGCTATAAATCAGCCAGAGAGAGCTTTAAGGGTTATATTCACACAGGAGTCACTTGTGTCTCTCTGACCTGGGCAGTGATGGAAAGGGAGGTCTGGAGCTGGGTGTGTGACACCCCAGTTGCCAAAGCTGGCTGCGAGGTGGCCAGGGACGAGCGCGGTGCTGGCCCGGGGGATGCAGGCACAGGACCAGCTGGGTCCCAGGGAGCTGGCAGTGCAGTCCCGCCATGCCTTTTGGGGGTCTCCGCAGCCCTGCGCCCGCTTTGCCCCCCACTTCCCCGCCACCCCGTCCCATCTCTGCTCCGATTCTGTCAGTGCCGGTGCCGTTTGAAGCCGGCTTTTCCAGGGCGGGCTGTCAGACGGGACGTGGTTTGACGCCGAAGCTCCTGACACACTATTAGTAGCAGAGATGAGAGGGGTTTGCGGGAGCTGCCGAGGATGCTGCGAGGAGCAGCTTTCCAGGTGCGGTGGGGGCGGCAGCGCTCGGGAGCAGGGGGGGCTCCGTGCGAGCCTCCCAGCCCACCCATCCCCCGTGAGCACCCCGGGGCAGGAGCCGAGCGTGGGGTGTAGGGGGGCAGGGCTGGGGGGCGTGGGGGGGCCCCGGGATCCAGCAACCCCCCGTCCCCTCAGAGCGGCGCTGCCGGGTGGGTGCCGTGCCCCCCCCGGCGGGGCGGTGGCAGACGGGGGGCAGCTCTGCCATAAGATCAGCCCCCACTCAGAGGCAAAGCCTCTGCACCCTGCAGCGCTGAGAATTTTTGCTGCCCTATTTACGTGCTGCCGTCGTGCGCCACGGCCTCCCCCCGACCTGGAAGGGTCGCTCACCATCCTCGCCGTGCTCCCTCCCGCGAAACAGCGGGGATTTGGGCAAAGTGGGTGGGTGGGAGCGGTGGGTGTCTGTGCCGGCATCGCTCCTGGGCCAGCCAGAGCAGCTGGTGGCTCCTCTCGCGGGGGGGGAGAAAAGAAATACTGCAAGTTTCAAATTAATTGCAAGTTCAATGACTGTGTACATGAATATTTAATTAGATACATCTTTAATGAATATGCATGATATGCAAATGCAAGATAGAGCAAGCAGTGAGACGCAAACGAGGAAGGCAGAGAGCGGGCGGCGGAGCTGGAACCGGCCGCTCCTCGGGGACGCGCTCGTCCCCACGGCCTGGCGCACGGGGACCATGGGGAAGAGGAGCCGTGGGACGGCAGGAGGTGACCTGGGGCTGGCAGCATGGGGTCGTGTGTGCGCATGGGGTGAGACCCGCGGGGACACGTCTCTGCCATGTGTGAGATGGGATTGCTCCTGGTGTCAAGGAGGACCAAGGAAACATTTAGGATTTTCCTCTTGTCCCAGAATACATTTCCCAGTACCCCCTCGAGGACGTGATCTGACCTGCAGCTTGAGGAACTTTGTCAAACCAACCAAAAAGCCCCAAGGCACCAACCGAATTTGAGCAACTCACGCTGACCAAGGGGCTCCTCACCGCTTTGGTCAAACACCCCCTGCCAGCTCCAGCCCCCGAGACCAGGCAGCTCCTGCTCTTCAGGGCTGCCCAGGCATCCCACGGGAGTTTGGAGGTCGGCCGTGGCAGGGGGTGAAGGAGGAGGGTGCAGGGGGAGCAGGCGGAGGGCACAGGAGCTCTCGGTCCAAACAGCCCCCGGGCTGACCTTAACGCGTCGCACCTGGGCTTCTGCCTCTCTCCAGTGAGGGCACCAGGAGGGCCCTTGCAGGACCGTATCTGCCAGGCTCCAGGGCCGGGGGCGTCCATCCCATCTCACCCAAGACACCCCGCATGGGTCTGCCATTCGATCACAGAACCTGCTGGTGCTGTGCTGAAAACAGAAATAGCAAAGCAGAGCTAAAGCACGAGCGGCGACGGTGCAAATACCCACGCTGCGGGGTGGATGCAGAAATCCTCGTGCGGCCACCGAGCGTCTGCAGCACCGCGGGGTTGGTTCGAAAGCTGCAGAGCTGTGGAAGGTGCCGGAGGGGGGGCTCTGGGGGTCCCCCCTCCCCTGCCCCAAGCGGGGCGGCGTCAGGGACCGTGCGGGGCCAGGGCCGCCTCATCTCTAATTACTGCTGGGATTGTTATCGTGATTAGCGTTAGTGGGGCCTGGCTGCCAGAGGCAGTTACTGGGGTGTTATATATCTGTCAGCACAGCTCTTTTTATGACTTATAATTACAGCATGAAATAGCTTTTTTTTTCTTTTTAATTTATTTTATTTTGGCATTAGGAATAGCTATAATGATGTGGGGATAAGACTGCTACTCTACTTAATTTTCTGATAAGAGCACTGTCAGCAGCAGTCGGTGGCTCTCGGTGCACGAGGGCCATGGGGGTCCAAGGCAGCCGTCTGTCAGCTGCGCCCCCGCCGCCCACCGAGACCCCCTGCAAGGGGCTTGGGGGGGGCAGCACCCCGGTGGGGCAGCCCCACACGGGCCAGGCTCCACCTCTGCACCATGGTGACACTGCTTTTCCTAAGCTTCGTCGAGAGCAGCTCAAGATGAACAGAATATCACAGAATGGTTTGGGTTGGAAGGCACCTTAAAGATCATCTACTTCCAACCCGTCTGCCACGGGCGCGGACACCTCCCACTAGACCAGGTTGCTCAATATCCTGCCTCAAGTTTTCTGGAAGGGTTATTTTGGTGCAAAGCAGTGTTTCACATCAAAATATATGAAGTATGTACTCTGGATTCCTCCCAAGGAAGAAACAAATGTCTCACCTCGGACTCTGCCCTGGCAGAAGATCAGCAGCCTGGGCTCTGCTGTAAATGTGGTGGTGAAGAGCCAGTCCCACCCCCAGGTCCTCTGCAGATGGGGACTCATGCCGGGAGCAGCCCTCCTGCTGCAGGAGGTGATGAGGTTCTCCATCTGCCTTGTCCATCTCCCCAGCGTCTTGCAAGCCTTGACCTGGCTGTCCATCAGCCTTCCCTCCAACCGATGGAGCCCTGGCCTCCCCCTCTGGATCTTCCCCACCTCCCTCTGGAGCTGCGTGCCCAGACCTGTGCTCAGCACTCCAGGGACACAGGCCAAGTGACATCCTCCGTCTTGCTCCCAGCACCCTCTCAGGTGGTATCAGGGCCTGAGACAGGTCTTTCTCTGGCTGCTTCTGAACACTGAGTTCAGAGAGGTGAGAGATGGCTCCAAGGTCCTTCCTGACCTGTAACCACCAGCTCGGAGTTCAGCGTCGTACAGACCCGACTTAGATTGGTTGTGTCTGGGTACATTTAGGGATGCCGTAGAGGGCATCTGGCCTAATACGACCCACACAGTTACTTCAGCTTGATTCACCTCTGAAGGATCTGCTATAGAAACCCACGAGTGTCCCCAGCACCTTTGGCAGCAAAGACCAACACAAAGAGGTCACTGGCCTCCTCTGCTCTGCCCTCAGCATCCCCAAGCACCTATTACCCCGTAGCCATCTCTTGCTTTTGGTGGGTTTCCTCGCTTTGATGCTGTGTCTGTCTTTTTTTTTTTTTTTTTTGACAACTTGTCTCATTTTTACATAGTTTCCTTTCCTAAAATTGAGTGTATGTACCCTGGATTTCTGTGGCCTGCACTGTCCCTCTGCAGCACTAAACCCAATGGTACTGTGGTCCCCGTCACAGAGCACTTCACCCACTGACACAGCTGGAGCCAGGTCCCGTGCAGCACTCCACACTGAGTCCAGAACAGCAGCTTTTCTTGGGGATTTTAGACAATTTGGTTCAGGGATCATCATTTGTGTCCAAGAGTGTTATCTCTGCATCTGTCTCTACCTGTCTATCCTGACAAGGCAGCACTCAGATCTATACAGGGTAGCTGAAGTCTCCTGCTGTCATCTTCCACTTGAAATTTGCAGTTTCTCTAATCCTAGTTAACTTTTCCACATCAGCCCTATCATTACTGCAGTCTGGGATTTTCCCCCGCAGGCAGCCTGATTTGCCTTGCTTATTTATTGTGATGGCATGTCTCGCTCCGGGCTTTCCGGAGGCACATCGAGCTTCGGCTGCATCCACCCCTAAATCACATCAGTCTGGACCAAGTGCTCTTCTTGCTGCCTTCCCATGGCCCCCAGTTTAAATGCCCCCCCTCCCCAGAACTTCTCTGGTGTCCGCTGAGCTTTGCTGTCTCTCCCACCAGAAGACTCCCCAGGATCTAAGTTGCTGAGTCCCTTCCCTCTGCTCTGCCTTCTCTCAGCAGGGGCCGTTTCAAGGAATGCCACCAGCTTTGCCACCCGCTTCTCATTGTTGGAAACTTCCCAGGACCCCTCAAAGTCTGCAGCTCTGCCCTGAGCCCAGCACGAGAGGAAAGACAGAGGAGAAGAGCTGACCCTTTTGGCCCTGCCCGAATCGTTCCTCGCCTGCTCCACACCCCGTCCGCCCAACCACGGTCCAGTCAGGGCACCCCCCGCCACAGCGCCCCAGGGCCTGGGCCACCCCGTGGTGAAGCTCGCTCCGTCCATAGAAATGTCCCACGTTTAGCCCCCTCTTCTCATTGCCTGTTCCATCCAGAACCGTCACCGCGCTGCCCCAGCTGTGTGACATTTGCTCGTCCAGCACTGGTGTGCCAAAGCAGAGGGTGGGCACACGGAGGACTTGCACCAAAGCGTCCAAGCTCCTGGGAATCACGCGTCCCACTCTCAGCTTCTTGCAAGGGAGGACTGGCAGGAAAAATGAAAGCCAGCAGCAAGCCCGAGGAGTTGGCCCTTCCCAGAATCACTGTCTTGAACCGTCTCTGCGGTGGGGGCAGCTTTTGCACTTCTGCACCCCGTCGCATCCTCCCTCTCACGCAGCCCGGGACTCGCAGCCTCTGCCCTCCGCGGAAGGGACGGAGCAGGGTGCAGGACTGCTCCCAGGCAGGGCTGAGGTACTTGTGCATTGCATATGAATAATCTCTATCCGGGTTGTCATTTTAACCTGGGACCTTTCCAGCAAAGGCTGCAGCTTATTTTGCCACAGCAGGGCCAAAGCCAAGGTGGGACGGGAGCAGGAGGGCAGCGTCCTCTTGTGCAAAGCAGGAGGCGAGCGTGGCCCCAGCGACGCCCTGTGGGAGATGCCGGGAGAACTTCTGCCATGGAGACATACCGAGAAGGTCCAGGCTGTTTCTCTCACGGAAAGGGCAGAGAGACGGGGAGGTGGCAGTGATGACAAAGGAGAGTTTCCAGACAGGGAGAGCCAGAGACCGGGGCTGTGCGCAGGGAAATGGGAAGTCAGGGAAAGAAAAGCCAAGGAGGGGAGTGCTGGGGAGGGGGCACGCTCCCGCCGACGGGGGTGTGTGGCAGAAGGGGGACAGCACACGGGGGCTCTGCAGGACTGCACATGGCGGTGCCAGGAGATGGGTCCCCCCCCCGCCTGTACCTGCCAGGAGGTGGAAGCCCAGAGCCAGCAATTTTATCTCCTCCTTCCCCTTTTGCTGCCTGTAGGACGCCGGCCGTGGTCCCTGCAGCAGCCGGGTGATGTTTTATTGAGGCCTCTCAACAGCGACGGGCTGAGCCGGCAAACCCTGCGGCCGCGGCTCCCGCCGTCGTGGGCGCATCGAGCTGGGGCTGCTGCTGGAGAGCCCTGCTAAAAAATGCAAGCTCCGGAGTGAAGCGGGGCAGAAAGGCGAGCTGGCTCGATGCAATTACTGCTGACAGCTCCTCCGAGCGAGAGCATGAGAGAGTCGACAAAGCCTTTGAAGTCCTGGACAATCTGTGATGGAAAAATCCCAGGCTCTGAAGCATCCAGGTATGTTTAGCTTTAGGTATTATAGTGCTGGGCTCACGGGCTCAGAAACTCACATCCACTCTGAACAGCCAGTCAAAGGTCTCCTTTCTCCAAAGGGAAGGAAGAGTTACCTCCCGTTAATCTGTCCGGAGGTAGTCAAACGAGATTCAGAAAAGGTCTTGGTTCCCCTGGCAGGGCTTGGGGCAGGGAGCTGCTCTCTCGTTCCTCCCCGAAAGTGGTTCAGAGACGCAGCATTTAATAACCAGTGAGGATTAAAGTACCTTTGGGGCAACACTCCCATCATAAGTTAAAAGCAGCTGATTCAGGACGGTTAAAGCCCAGATTTTCCTCCTGATGCTGCTCACTGGGCAAGGTGGGCATGGAGGACGGCGTTTGCAGTACCAGCAATGTTGGCATTGACCAGGTGGCTGTGCCTCAGCGAGCAAAATGTGCCGATGAGGGGACAGCTGGGAACACGGCAGCTGACGCCTTGTTCCCGGCCCCATCTTCTGCCCCAGACTGGCCCATACGTCCAGGCCATGAACCCAGTTAAACACTCCGGATCCCTACTGGAGCCATCTCTGCGCCTTTCAGTTTCCCTCTCCCTGAAAAGACTTTGTCCTTTTTACTGCTTATCCAGCCAAAGCCTGGAGATCTTGTGGAAGAGCCCTGTTTATGTGAAATCTCTGGTTTAAAGGGACTCCCATGGGTTCTTCCCTTCTGTTGGGCATCGGAGAGAATCTGGGCAGTGGGTCCAGTTTGGAGCTCTTGTTACTCTCCCCAGTCCTTGCCCTTGTGGAGGTTTCGCCCTGCCTGACAGACACAGCCCAGTGTGCCCACAGCTGGTGGTCCCCCCCGATGGAAAGGGCATGGCCCTGGGTCCCTCTGGTATTTGCTCTCTGCAGAGCTCAGTCACAGGAGAATCACTGAGAGCTATAAAATTGAGCCAGCTGCCGTATGTTTAAAGCCTGAAGTGGGCAGCCGGCTGTTCCTGGAGAACTGAGCACCCTCCTGCAGCGAGAGATAGCATTGACCATCACCTAATCCCTCCTTGGACGGGGATTTATCACCTGCGAGCGCTGAGCATGTCTCTGCCGGGTGATGAAGCCCACGTGAGGAGCAGAGAGGAGCCCACTGGGAAGCGGGAGCCCGTATCTCCGAGCTGTTACGGAGCTGGTTTGTGCTCACAGCCAGCCCCGAGCATGCCGGGGCAGCCTCGCCGTCCCAGCCCCATACCGGCTTTTTGCTCCTGTCTTCGTCCTGTGGCCAAGCACGTGGTGAGGACACGGGGACCAGATGTGCTGATCTGTTCCCGGGACCGAAGGGAATCTTCTGTATCCTGGCACAAGCCTGTGTTTCACACCCACCGCTGGAGTAAAAGGGAGGGAGGTGTTAAGGGCTGGTGCTTTGCCCCAGCACCTTCCAGAGCAAAGCCGTGCTGGGAGCCCAGAGGCTGAGCGTGGCCCGTTGGCTGCGTGGGTTTGAGAAGCCTCAAAGGCGGTGTGGGGCAGGGAGCCAGCCTGCCCCACTGCTGCAGGCATGGCACAGCGCTGCCCCGGCACGCACCCACCAGAGACACCCAGCGCCCGGCAGCGACTTACCCCAACCCAGGCAGCTCCCGTCCCTCGTGCTCCTTCTCCCCAGCATTACCGGGGTGGCTGGGGCCGCAGGAGGCAATCCCTGCCCACGGACCATGCCTGCACCCCCAGAGTGTTGCTGTCACCTCTGCAGGCATTGCAGGCTGCCCCTCTGATAGCACACAGCAGGCCAGTGTTAGCATCCCCAGCGCGTTAGCATCCTGCGTGCTGCCAGAGCATCAGTGCAACGGGAGGGGCCTTGTGGAAGCCAGAACCACACAGAGACAAGCCCGAGCCCTTTCCAGCACACTCTCCCAAGCCACGTGGCCATGGGTGACACACGGCACCTGTGACGTGGGGATGCTCCAGCACACACAGGCACCTGCACCCCTGGTACCCGCGGCTCCCCAGCAGAAATGGTCACGCACACAGATGCGAGCACTTGGTCAGAGGTTCCCCCTGCGTTCGCATGTCAAGACCCACCCGCAGTCCCATGGGCTTAGACACAGCAACACACGGGGCCAGAAAATGCAGACCCTGGGGAGGCAGAGCCTCTCTGAGGGCCAAAAGGGTGAAAGCCAAAACTGCCCTGCCACCTGCTCTGCTGCCAGCGGGGCTGCAGCAGGGGCTGACCAAGCATCCCTCAGGGCAGATGACCAAGCCCTTTGCTCATTAAGAGCTGATTGCACAAGAAGCCCAGCCTGGCTCCAGTTTATAAATTTGCAAAGCACCAATTATATACTACAGCTGAGCTGCAAGAAATGACCTTGTCAATATACAGCCAAAACAGATGAAAACTATCGGCAAGAGCTGAACAGTATTAACAAAGACAGGCCCTTTTATAGGGACCGGAGTGTGTGAATTATTAATTTTAAGTCTGTCCTACTTTCTTTGCATAAGATGGGGAGTTTTACTCAGCCAGTGATGGGAACCAGCGCAGGGCACGAAGGAGGAGGAGGCTGGAGGGGGGAGCACCCGCCTCTCTGGGTCCAACAGCGTTACACAAGGGCAGTACAAGGAAGGCCGCCTCATACATTTATTTATGAGCCATCAGCTACCAGTTATTTGGCCTCTCGAAAGTGTTTATTGCATCTGAAGCCATTCTCAGGGGGGCGGGGAGGGGGCTTGTCTGCCGGCACCCCAATGGCTGTGTGGCTTTCCCCTCTCCAGTCCCTGTTTGAAAGGGATTAATTTAAAACATCAAAAGCACTTGCTTTAAGTCCGCGTTTGATGTTCCCGTAGGCTGGCTTCAGTGGAGCTTACAAAGAGGAAGCCCATGAGCAGCTTTAGCCCGTCGCAGCCCGCGTCCTCCTGCCGTGCGAAGCGCCTTCTCTCCACGGATGGGCTCCAGCCGCGGCTGCTCCGGGCTGGCACAGCCACACGCGGCTGCCGTGACCCTCTCGGCTCCTCGGCTGCTGGCCCTGCTACGGCGACTGGCGGGCCCGGCGTGCCTACCGCTTCTGCGGGCTCCCTGCAGACCCCGCCGCGGCTGCGAGATCCCTCACCCCCGTCCCCTGCAGGGGCTCTGCCGACGCTCTCTAATGGATCGTTGTCAAACGGGCTTTTGGGATAGGTTCGATTCCTCTGCTGCTTGTGCCAAAGCGCGGTAGGCAGTGCCACTGTCGAATGCATTTCTTGGATTCTTTTAAATATGTTGTTCCCCTGCGCTACACGGATCTTAACAGTAATCCTCCTTTCTGAAAAATGTGTTTAATATTTCTGGACCCGCCGTTCCCCGAGTATTTGGCCTCTGGGATCCCTTTTCCTCCTGATGCCATGTCACGCACATCATTTCTAGAGAACAAGAGGCTTTGGGAAGGAAATAAATGACATCCTTACGGTTCCTCAAATAACAGGAGTTGCTCCATAAATGGTGGGATTATATCTACTCCTTCGAGGTTTAAAACCAAACTCGAGCTGCTGTCACCAACTCACAGGCATAAAGCCAGGAGGAAGGGCAGGCTTTTGCAGCTTCTCCCATTTTTGCAGGATCTGGGTTAATAAATAAATCAGCGTAGCTTTTCTTCTAGCCCAGATCCCTCCTGCGCTCTGTGTGCTGCTGGCTCACAACAGCGAGAGGCAGGAGGCAAACGGCGCTGCACCCGTGGGCAACCAGATCTGCTGCTGCAGAGAGCGGCAGAGCCCCCGGGGCACAGCAGTGGCCAGGGACGTGCTCGAGATGGTGTGACATTGATTAATGGCACGGTGGCGCTGGGACATGCAGTACGGCACGTCTGGGGCAGTACTTCCCTACATGTCCCTGCCTCGGGGACCAGGGTGCCCATGGGGTGCTCCGGCATCTTACAAATGCGGGTCCCAGTGCTGTGCTTCCAGCCCAGCGCCACCGGTATGCCACCAACCCCGGCAGGCCATGCTCTGCCCACGCAGCTGGGGGCCTGAAGGCTTCTTTGCAAGTCACCAGGGTAAATGTAAATTTAAATGTAGAGTTAGCGATACCAGAGCCCTGACGGAGCGGAGACCATTTGCCATGGGGTGACAAGCTGGGTTCACAAATGTCCTCCTGCTCACTTTACCTCTTGCGAGGGTTTGACTTAGTGTTCACAACTGATTCAAAAGTTACCGCTCTGTAAATTTATAGGCCAAATAGATGAGATCTTTCCTGGCTGATGGAGCTCGCCTGTGAGTTGGAGACCATTGCACGGTGGGGACGTTGCAAGGGGACGCTGCAGGTCTCCACCCTTGACTTGGTGCTACCCAAACACTCCATCAGTGAGATGGAGGAGAAAAAGAGGTATTTTCTGCAAAGGTTTCAGGCTGCCAGAGTTGTAAATATGGATAGAAACAAATCAGGTTTCCAGCATGGTGGAGAGGCGGAGGGCGGCATGGCTGCAGGCTCCACGCTCTGCCGGGGAGTCCCACGGCTCCTGCCCTCGCTGCGGACCAGGACGTCCCTCCTGGGCAGGGGACGGGGGCTGGAAGAGGCTTAAAAGCCGCTGTCAGAGGGTGAGCCACGTCTGAAGGGCTCGGGTCAGTCTGCGAAAGCACCAATGCGTGCGGGAAGATGGATGAGACAGGGCACGGCTGCAGCTTGCCGCTGTGCTGGCTGCATCATCGCTTCCATTTTGCATCCATCGGCATTTTTGTCATCGCTCGCACCCGTGCTATAAGACTCGTCTCCTTAATTATCCTCCCTCACCGCGACACCCTGGGCAGAGGCCCCGCGGGGTCCCCTCGGCCGGAGGAGCACGTGCCCACGCTCGAGGGCTGCCAGGCGCCCCAGCAACCAGGAGCTGCAGGTGGGACAGAGCCGCTGCCGCCCCCAGAAAGGCTGCGCGGGAGGGAGGAGCGGGCAGCACACACCGCCCCGGCACCGGGAGAAAGGTCCTGCCGCCTCTGTGAAGGGGCCGGCGCATGAAAAGAGCATCCCTCGCCCCCAGCGATGCCACGTTCTCCCACAAAGGTCTTTAAGACCTTTCACTTGGAGCTGCAGAGCCGGGCAGCTCCCCCCGCTGTCGGGGTGGAGCCGGGGGTGTCCTTGGCAGGACGGAGCCGTGCTGACGCCAGTCGAGCTGCCCAGGGCAAAGGCAGACGGGCAGCAGAAGCGCCCGCAGCACCTTGGAGGCTAAGACGTGGGGCGGCAGCCACGTGTGGGGCAGGCAGCGGGGGGTGCTGGCAGCACAGACGGTCTCGTCTCCCGCTGCTCTCCCACAGCAAGTCCCTGCCATCTGAGCCACGGGCGCTGGGAGAATGGGACGGTTTGGGCAAACTGCTGGGGTGGGAAGGAGGGGCATGCTACACTCCACCGCCCGTGCTGCCAGGCTCCGCTGCCCGCGAGCTTCTGGCACGGTCTGTCCCGCTTCAGCGAGCAGCGAGCAACTTCAGCTGCCGGGGCCAGGCACGAGCAGAGGGGCAGGATGAAGGGGCAGCCTCACACTGTCATCTTGAGGGTTAAATCAGGCCACCGCTCTTCAGCAAACCCCTGCTCTTGCTGAGCACGACCCTGATGGATAAAGTGTTGTCCTAACACCCTGCACAGCCCATCGTTTGCTCACGGGGAGAGGAGCAGGCATCTCTTGGGAGGGGCCGTTAAGCATCTGTCGATACCCAAATTGTCTCTCCCCGCAGAAGTACACGAGCACAACTGTTTGCAGCTCTCACGCCAGCGCGATCGACTGCCTGGATGCCGAGGGGATGTGATGGAAAGAGGGTTACAAACGCCCAGGACAAAGGCAGCCACGAACTGCCCGGATAATTGAGTGTCTTCTGCTGCCTCTTGCTCAGGACGGAGCCAGACGCAGCCCGTCGCTGGCGCCCGTGCTCGAGGCCGGCCCCGGCCCTGGGGCAGCTCCAAACGCCCCCGGAGCTCCGGGAGAGGATGGGGAGAGTCAGCAGCACGTCCCGGGCACGGTCCTCATCCCCTCCTGAGCCAGCACCGAATGAAATGAGCCAGCTGAAAAATAACCCCTCTTTCTTTTCTTTTTTTTTTGCAGGGGGAGTTATTTCTCAGTCGGATTTGCTCCCCGCTCTGGTTCGCAATGCTCGCCCCTGCGGCAGGGACAAACGATGGAGGACAGGGGAAGAACAAACTCCTCAAACTGTCCCTGATGCCATGGGAGCTCAGTGCCAAGCCGTGCCGGGTGGGCCAGGGGCACGGGCTGGTGGCCAGCATGACCACCCCCAGCATTGCCCGGCCAGGCCGGCGTCCCACATGCCATCAGACGGCGTGGGGACATGCCGAGGCCGGGGAGGGACGGGAGTGCTCCGGCTGCCAGCAAAGGCAGCGCCATCCCCCGGCTGAGGGGCACAGCCCGGCGAGCGTCGGCTCCCCAGGCATTGCTGACCCGTTCGTTTAACAGCCAGCAGGGAACGGGGGGGAATGTAAGTGTCTGTGACTTGTTAATGGCAGCATCTCTCCCCTGACTGCCCTTGGCTCGTGCCAGTCGCCGGTCACTGGCTTGCCACCTCAGAGTGACCCTGATGGTGTATTTTCTTCATTTAAATTCTGTTATATTTTATGGGCTGAAATGATCCATGTGAGGTTTAATTTTCCATCAGCTTTTGCAGCTCCAAAGACTCGGTCGAGGCTGGTGGGGGGCTGGGGAGAGCAGTTTTGGGGGTTCCCCGGAACCAACTCTGCCCCGAATTGGTCCAGCAGGTTAAGCCCAGGGCTGCACAACCATCGACCTCAAAAAGCCAAATGACAAAAGGCCATTTTGTTAGTTCATAAAGCGTTCTGTTCAACTGGACATAAAGCGGTTGGGTCTGTCACCCAGACCGCGGGGTGTGCCCCTCCCCACCCCGAGGAGGTTCCCGACCCTCGGGGGGACAGAGCCGGGACGCGGTGCTGGGACAGTCCTGCCCCGAGAGGGCGGCCAGACTGGTCACCCTGGAACCCCCCTGCCCGCCTGCGAAGCTGTCTGAGTTCTGGCAGGTTTCCAATGTTTTTATTTTTGGGGGGGAATTCAAGGAGGGGGTTAGGTGTGAAAGATGGGTCTGCCTTGGACAAGGGAAGTGTTACTGGAACGGTGATGTAAAAGGAGTCAGCAGAAACATAATCATAAACAAGACACTAGAATCAAACGCAAATCTTTAGGGGTTTTGTGTTTTGGGGGTTTTTTTCAGCCCTGAGGATTGGCACCACGTTGCAAAGCAGCTGCTGTGCCCACGGGGAACGGCGCCAGCTCCGCCGTAGCTGGGCGGAGGGGAAGCACCGCCAAGAAAGCAGCGGCGCCAGGGGAGAAAAGCTTCGGTTTTAAGACTCTGCTCCCACTTCGCTGATACCCAGCGTTCCTGCTAAGTCAGGGATGTGCAAAGAAACACAATTTTGTGATGGGGGCAGGATTCCCAGTGGGATCTCCGTGTGTGGGAGAGACGTTCCCCGAGGTTCCCTCCCAGCGAGGGGCGGCTCCGGGTCCGGCTGATCCCGGGTGTCTGGGGCTGGAGGAGCGCTGGGGTCTGCGGGCTGACGCAGCAGCGTTTATCTGATGGCCGCCCTGCATCTCGCCATCTTGGAACGCCAGGCACCAGTTTACAGGGAAACAAAGACACTACGGGTAAACAACACAGAGACGAAGCCAGGATTCCTGATTTTAAGCTTTGATGTGTGTTTATTTCCAAAGAATCTTGATTCAAATACAAAACCTGGGCAGAGGAGCAAATCTGTTTAATTGCAGTGGGTCTGCTCTTTTCTGGTGTCGCTGGCACTGGGAGAGATTTTATCTTTTCATGCAGGCTTTCTTTTAGTCCCATAACTCTCAGCATTTCTTAAGCCCAGTAAATTTGCAGGCTTCGGGGCAGCGTGGTTGGAGGTGGAGGAGGCACAGCACACAAAACGCCCCTCAGCCGTCCTGTGCCCCACGTCCTTCTACAGAGAATGCAGCACCATTTATTTTTTTCTTTTCAAACCAACTCTGCGAGCCAGACAGGTGCTTTCCATTGCAAACTGGGCAAAACTGGGCCATTTTGAGAAACTGCGTTGACTTAGCAGACAGGTAACTTCAGATAAGGAATGTTTCCCTGCCCACCCCTCCCCGCTGCTCGTTAGAAGCGCGAGGGTCAGGTTCTGCCTCTCCGTGCTTGTCCCTTCCACCGCTTGTCACCATCACAGCACCGGGCTGCGGGGCGCGACTGTGTCCCCCCGTGCTGGGCAATGCCCACCCGCCGATGTGGGACCCGCTCTCCCCCGAGGAGACTTGCACCGTGTTTCCCGTGGGTTCTGCGAACTCCCCACGGCAGAGGCTGAGCCTGTGCGGAGGGTCCGAGCCCTTCTTTCAGAAACAAGCTGGGAACAAACGGCTGTGCCAGCCGCGGGACAGTGTCCTCGCTGAAGCGCTCCCCAGCTGCTCTGCGTGGGGGCTGTGCCGGCTCCGTCCCTGCTTTCTGCTAACAGCGACCGGGATTTCCTCCCTCCCCTCTGCTGCTCTGTTTCCCTGTATCCCACTAGTCCCTGCCAGGTTCCGGGTGTTTGTCAGCTTCCAGAGGTAATGACTCGGTTTTTGCTTTCTACGATCTTCCATGGGACGGCGTGTGTTTGCTCAGGTGCTGCACATTCGGTGCCGCACATCTGCTCTGCGTCAGCGCCCAGCTGCTCCCACCGACCTTCCTCGTGGGTCACATCCATCCTTCGGTGCTGTGCTTTCAGCAGCCTGTCCTTGGGGCTGCAGAAGCCGTGAGCTATGGAAAACACCATCCAGGGCATTAGATCTCCTTTCTCTTCAGGAGGGGTCTGCCTCTGACAAACCAGAAGCTATTTTTGCTCTCAGAAGCTCTTGGAAGACACTGCTGAGAGCGCTACCGCTCTTGAGGTGCCAGCTGGAGATGTGACACTGCTGCCCGTAGCAGATAACAGCATTTTTGCTTTCTTCTCCTCTTCGCTTTTCCCTTTCATCTAGGCCACTGCAATTCCGCAGTTTGCCTGCTGGGATCAAAGGCGGCCCAGGTGGTGAACGCATCTGCCTCCAGTTCCTCCGCGCGGGAACCAGCTCCGCACAACCGCCACGGACTGCGTATCCTCGCTGCTTCAGCTTCAGAGCCATCGCCTCCGCTCCTCCTTTCTGGCAGCCTGCAGGAAAAGGCGCCATAAAGGCTGAGCAATCCCAAATCCCAGCCACAGCCAGACGGCAGCAGCCCGCCTTGCACACCCAGGAGTGCAGGACCGCGCAGCCAGCCAGCCGAGCTCCTCGGAGCTCCTCTGCGCCCGCAAACGCTGACCCGCCAGCGCCCTGCTCCCACCATCTCGCACCATCTCACACCGTCTCGCGTCTCACCACCAGCACGAGCGCTTGCACCAAACTCACATAAACCAACGGCACAGCGGGAAGCGAACCCGGGAGTTTGGTGCCGGGTACGCTCAGAAACTGAGCTGCTGTCGCGGTCACAGGGTGTCTCTGGCCACGGGAGCGCGGTGCTCCGTGGGGACGCGGGCAGAGACCACCTCTTGCCCGGGGCTGGCCAGTTCCCGGCCCTCCCTGTTCTCTGGGTTGGAAACGCAGCTGTACCGATCCCTGATGGGGTTAGCCGCCTTTGTTTTTGTGCCAATATTGTTTTTAAACAAGTAACCGCTTTCTCCTCTGCCTCCTCCCCTGCTGTGTTTATGGACAGCAGCTTCAGCAAGCTCCGGCTTGGTCCCACCTCTCCTTACGAGACCCGCGGTGCCCTGCACAATACGCATTCCCGCACGCACCCCGTTTCTCCTGCACCGGCCCCCCCGACCCTCTGCTCCCTCCTTCATCTCCTGACACTGACAGCGCTTCCAAAATTCGGACCGTCCTCTCTCTCCTTAGCACAGCACCGCATCCCGGGGAAGGGCTGGGAAGAGACACGGGATGAGAAGGTCTCCACGACTGACTGTCCCAGGCCAGTGCTCTCCCGTCCAGCCTGAGACCTTCAGCCAGCTCCAGGTGTCCTTGTCCTTTGCTGTCCCAGCTCCAACGGGTCATTCCCCGAGCGGTGCCAAACTCCTGTACTCAGCTCCGTGTGGATTAAACCTGCAACTTTTTCTGTTCACAAAATCAGCTTCTCCATGATGGTTTTGGCCTCTCCTGTAGAAACACAAAGTTTTTCACACTCAGGGACTCAGGCTAAAACCCTCTTTCCACCCACAATGATGCTCCTCTTCGGTAACTCCTGCGGGGATGCAGAAATCTTCAGGGACCTGTTTGGATCAGACCATGCAGATGGTCTTGGCATCCTCCCTAACGGAGCTGGTCAGCCCTTTCGAGACCATCGGGGATCTCTGTGGTGTTGTGCTGATGGAGAGGTGGCTGGAGCAGGCGCAGGACCCCCTGAGCAGACCCCCCCATGTCAGCCCCCCGTGGCAGACAAACCCCGGAGTCCACCGGAGCATCCCGCTCGGTTACGTCTCACTTGGCTGTGCCATTTCTAACAGTGGGGATTTGACGGTTTGGTTACCTCGGTCCCAGAAGACCTCACTTTTCCCCCAGTGTTTGGAGCTCCCGGTAAGCAGCGTTGCAAACGTTCATTTTCCAGATCAGCATGCCCCGAGCAGAGACCCCGTCGCTCCCCTCTGTTTCCCCCTGGGATGACAGCAGCCAGCAAAGCAACGGGCCGCGGGGGGAAGGCGGGCTGTCCCGCGGGGAGCTGACTCTGCAGAGAGGTGCCAGGAGCCGGTGCCAGGCTCCCCCGGTGCCTCCAGCGGAGATGACCCCCCCGCAGAGGCTCCCTCGCGGGCGGTGGGAGATGTTCCTCCTTCCCCCGCAGCCTTGCTCGCAGAGAGCATCCCCGCCGGCTGGACACCCAGAACAACGTGCCGGCCCGGCTCCATGTTTAGTCGTGGCAACGGGAGCTCCCCTGGGGCACACGGGGCTGAGGTCTTTCAGCTCTGGTCGGCTTTACCTCCCCCTTCCTCCTCCTCGCAAATATTCTTATATTTTTTCCCTCCCCTGGGGCTGCCCCCAGTCTTTCCACACTCTTACCAGGGCTTCCAAGGGCTCGACACATTTGCAACCCACTAATGAGGACTTTTCCCCCAGTGCAATTAAAAATTAGATCTTTTTCCCATTAGCAGCAGAGAGAGGCGATGCCGCCTTGCTCTGGCCTGACTTTTCAGGGCAGCTGGAGGCAGCTGAAGGCCTCACCCCCTGCACCGACAGCGGGGAGCGGGGGTGTCGGGACCCCCCCCCCTTGTCTTCATGCACCCACCGCTGCCCTGAGCCCTCCCCTCTCCGTCCCGCCGTCTCCACCTCACTCAGTCTCAGCTGAGTGTTATATTTACACCTCCTGGCCGCGCTTCTTACAATTCCCCTCCCCAGATGTACAAATCCAGCCCATTCAGCAACGGGCACGAATTCGTATATTACATCAATTAAAAATCCGCTTCATTTTATTTTTTAGCTTGTAGAGAAAAAACAACAACAGCGCCAGAAAGGTATTTAATTATACCTCATGATTGCAAATTTTATATCCCTAAATTGGAGTGTACTGTATTTAATTCAATTAGATGTTATAAAACTCCCTTTATCCCCTTCAGATGTTAATAAACTCAAGAACTTACAACTCACTTTATTTGTAGCTCTTGCAACACCAAACTGCTGTTATTTATACATTTCTAAGCTGTTTCTAAACATAACAGATTTTTATTACTTTCTGGCCATATGCCCAGAATGGGTAAAGTTTGGGGGGAAAAAAAATTAAACCCGGGAGCTTCTCTTTCTGGTTTTCTCTCCACTGCCCCTTTCCCCGAGTGGCTACATAAGCTGTGAAAAGAACCCCGGGGGGGTCAATCGCCGGAGGGGTCGGGTGAGACACCACCGGCGGCTCCTCGGGGCGGCCCGCGCAGCGTGGCGCAGGCTCAGCGCCCTGCAGACGTTCAGCGCCAGACGCTCCCCTCGCCCCAGACCTCGCACGGTTCACGCCTGTGGAGGCTCTTCCCAAAAGCGGGTTTTCTCAGACCTGTTTGGGAGCTGGGCGGGGGGCGGGTGCCTGGGTCGTGGCGAGGAACAGAGCGAGTGATGCCCGTGGAGGCTCATAGGACCACAGAAGGGTTTGGGTTGGAAGGAACCTTAAAGACCATCCCGTGCCCCCCCGCCCTGGGCAGGGACACCTCCCACCAGCCCAGGTTGCTCCAAGCCCCGTCCAACCTGGCCTTGCCCCTGGTTTCTGTCTCGTGTGATAGAGGTGTTGGCAGAGGAAGCACCAAAACTGCCGTGGCGAGAGACAAGGGGCCAGAGGAGCTTTTTTGCTGCTGGTGGTAGATGGCACAGATGCATGAAAACTGGACTGAAATTGGCATAAACTCGAAGGTTTTCCCATTTTTTTAAAAAGAGAGGAGCTTTGGGGTGAGTGGCCATCAGGACCACGCGTCTCTGCAAGCAGACGAGCTCAGGGTGGGTATTTACAGCCGAGCCTGGGTGTCACAGACCCGGCAGTGGGGCACAGCTCCATGGCGTGGGACCCTGGCACTGCGGCAAGGGGAGAGGTTTTAGCCAGCACCGGCTGACGCTCCCGGGGAAGCACACGCACCGCCAGCACCCAGCACCGGCTGACTGGGGAGGCGCCATCCATCTTCCAGAAAGCACCACCTCAGGGTGCAGGACTTTTCCTCCCTCAGCCTCCAGCTCCTTGGCCTGGATTTAAGATGCCAGGGAGGAGAGCTGGAAAGCAGCCTGTTATCCACGGGCCATTTAGCACTGAGCCTCCAGGAGGCTCAGCCGCCGCTGGAGTTAGCGCTGAAGGTGTCACTGGCTCCAGCACATGTCACAGGGACGTGGGGATGGCACTGAACAGCTGTCTGCTGGAAACGACTCTTCTTGTTAGCAGCTCCGCAGTGGAGAGCCAGGAGCATCATCGCCTGCAGCCCCGCACTCCAGCCCCCGCTGCCATGCGTCCCTTCCACAGGGTCCTGTCTGCCCTGGGTCCCCTCTCTGCTGACAAGGGGTGAAGGGGAAGATGGTCCTCACAGCTCTGCTCCTTGATCTGGGCACAGATGAGTTGGGGAAGGTGGGGGAAACGTGTGGCTCCGCAACCAGTTTCTGTTCAATTACTCCTGGACAAACACAAGAGCAGGTCTGGGGGTTGTGCCGGGTGTCCCGGCTGCCGGCACGGTTCATGGGAGCACTGGGACACAGTACGGGCAGCCGTGGCATCCAGCAGAGGCTCCAAGACCCTGTTCCAGGGACCAAGTGTAGAATAGAATCAGAATTGCCCAGGTTGGAAGGGACCTTTCAGATCATCGAGTCCAACCACCAACCCAACACTGCCAAACCCAGCACTGCTCCATGGCCCCCAGCACCACGTCTGCCCGGCTTTTAAATCCCTCCAGGGATGGCGACTCCACCACTGCCCTGGCCAGCCTGGTCCAATGCTTGACAACCCTTTCAGTGTAAAAATTGTTCCTAATGTCCATCCTAAACCTCCCCTGGCGCAACTTGAGGCTGTTTTGTCTTGTCCCTCTGAGCCCCGACGCTGTGAAGGCCGCAGGGAGAGCGGTGGCTGTGGCGCGGGCAGAGCTGACTCACGCTGAGGAGCGCTGGCGTGATGTGCAGCAATGTCATCCTGGTGTCCATGAAGGCGTCTTAGTGTTCTTAATCTCGGCTGTTTTCTGGTTATTAACGCGCACGTCTGAACTGCAGAGGGGCTTGCGCTCAGCTGCCTTAATTAACAAGAGAGGAATTTTCTCAGCTAGTTAAATCCTGGCTGTAATGAGCAGCTTCATGCTGGTGTTAACGGTGTCTCGCTCGCCCCGTGAAGTGACGACAGCTCCCTGAGAGGCAGGGCTGGCGCGTCCCAAAGGATCCTACAGGTTTCCCCCGGCTTTCCCTGTGCTTTCCGCTCTCCTTCCCCTCGGTCCCCACTGCCACCACTCTGGGTCCCTCCTCTCCCTGGGCTTTGGGTGCTGGGGGGGCTGCCCGCACCCTCTGCCCTGCCCGCCCTTGGGACTGCACGCCGGGGGGGGCGGTGGGGAGGGGAGAGAAGTCACGGGCAAGGCAGCACGAACAGGGCACTCGGGGGCACCGAAAAACAGAAATTAACTGCCATGACTGAAGTTAAAAAAAATAAAGGAAAAAAAGTTTCCCATTTTCTCCATGAAAATCTCAGTTCCAGCCGAACAATGGGTCTCGTTTGTCCTGAGCACTATTTCACCTTAGAATGACAGAATCATAGAATGGCCTGGGTTGGAAGGGACCTTTATGTTCATCAAGTCCAACCATCAACCCAACGCTGCCAAACCCACCACTAGCCCATGTCCCCCAGCACCACGTCTGCCCGGCTTCTAAATCCCTCCAGGGATGGCGACTCCACCACTGCCCTGGGCAGCTTCTTCCAATGCTTCACAGCCATTTTGGTGAAGAAATTTTTCCTAATATCCAATCTAAACCACCCCTGCACAACTTGAGGCCTTTTCCTCTTGTCCAAAAGCACCTTCAGGTCCTTGAAGCCGAGGGGGCGGGGGCTGTGCTCACAACAGCCAGTTCAGCCTTTCCTCGCAAACCACTCTGACGTACCCGCGGGTTTTTGCTCCGCTGTGAACCTTACCTGGCTCCACACCTCCTGGGCCAGGCCACCCTCCCTCCCACCCTTGTCCCCTCTGACGCCGCATCCCTCGCGTCCCCAGCTGGCGCCCGAGCCCGGGCTCAGCCCTCTCTCCCCGGTGTTCCGAGAGGAGCCCTGCAAACCCACCGCCTTCAGCTCGCCGGGGCTCTCACAAATGCCTGGAAACCACGTGTTTGGGAAGTGTCAAAACAAGCCGTTTGCCAATTAAAAAGCTTTTGCTGCCAGGCTGAAGCGTTTTGTCAGCCTCACCACAGCTGATGCTGCTCAGCAACTTGGGCGGCTCATTACAGACCTTCCAAAACAGTAACTTGCTCCAAACAGAGATTCCCCTCGGCTCTCCACGCTGTGCCAAAGTGCTGGCCCGCTGGGAGACCCTGTCAGTGCCCGTAAATCCCACTGAGCCTCTTGTTGACGTGTGACCCTCCCGCAGCCCCAGGGGACACGGTGACACTCGTGCCGGTCGCTGGTGACCAGCGAGCATCTCCTGTAAGGGTCTGCATGGGTGAACAGGCGACGGTGACTTGCGGAAGCTGGCATCAGGCTCAGGAAGACGCGGGTGGATGTCCTGAAGCACATGGGGACCGTCGTGGGCAGGAGATTCCCGCTGTGGGCAGGATGGGGGGCAGAGGGGTGTGAGGTGTCCTGGGGTGCAAGACTGTGCACGCTGACAGCCTCGGGGTGCAAGGAGGGACCCCTGCGTGCTCCTCCCCTTGGACAGGGGGACCTGCTCTACATTCCTGCTCTACACATCACGGAGCCACAGCAAGAGGTCCTGGTGATGTGCCTCCCTCTAATCTTTTCCTCGGGTGACCCTGGGTGGCATGAAATCTTGTACAAAAAGGATCAGTTGAGTCACTTGCTGTCCCCAGCGCTGCAGGTCCTTGCCACGTGGCCCCAGGTGACCATGCCTCCATGCTAACGCTGCTCTGGCCCTACCTTCTCCAGCCCCCAGGGCCCTTGGTCTGGCTGGGTTGGAGATGTGAGGATTCCACAGTTCAGCCATACTTTCCGTAGCCCAGGTTCAAGTGTGGGACCTATTTCTCCCTCTCCCCACCTGGAAATCTCAGGTGGGATTTTGCTCCTCTGTCGCAGCCCTTAGCACACACAGAGATGGTGCATTTTAGTGCTTGAGAGCTCCCAGCTTGGTCTGCGTTGACCAAAGTCCATCTGCCCACGCCGGGGCTCGGGGCAGCGCGGGGCGAGAGGGACCCTCACACGAGCCAGCGCAGCCAGGCAAAGCCTCCAGACAGGCAGCAGTGGCCCGGCCCTACCCACGCGTTAGCTGAAGCGTGATTGCAATTTAGCAAACAAGATTGCCAAAGCGAGTGTTTTGTTCACACTGTCTGGAGACGTTGGCTCGGTGGCCACATCCCACAAGGATTTTTTTCCCAGAGCTGGGATGAGATCCCAGATGACCTTAGGGTGATCTCTGGAGTGACTCAGAGGAGGCTTGGCCATGTCCAGACAACCATGCCCAGTTAAGCTGTTGCTTTCACAGGATACAGTCCCTGAGGTCTAGTCGGGATTCTTGCTTTTACTTACGGGAAATCAGGGGAATCTGGGCTGGGAACCAACTGGTAGAGCCTTTGGAAGGCTCCCTGCCGTTTTCCCTCTGACTCATGACACTGAGCTACGTCCAGGCCTCTGGTGAACACTCAGAGGCAGGAGCTGGGGGTGCAGGAGGGTGCCGACTTGCAGGGCTGGTCCCTTCTGTCGCTCCCGAGGAACGGGGAGCCCTTTGTCCCCCGGAGGTATGCGGAAGGCAGGGACTTCAGGAGAGCAGGTGCCTAGCAGAGGGGTTTGGTACCTGCTTCTGCCTCTCCCCAAACCCACAACCCGCGCCTGTCGTGCGCGGGTGAGCAGCATCAGCATCATCCTCGGTCGGTGCTTTAGGGTCCCACTGAAGCACGTACCCTGGCACTGCCACGGCCATGAGCCGGGGTTGGGGCTGGGCATGTGACGAGGCTCTGCTGCGCGTCAAAGCGGCGTCCCCACAGGCAGGGACAGCCTGCAAAGTCCCGCTCCCCACGTCCGCGTCTCACAGTCAGCATCCATCAGAGCGGAGCAAGTGGCTGGAACAGAAAGTGTTTTGTAACCGACTGACAGAGGAGGAGACGATGAGCTGGACACACATTATTACTTCAGACACATTTTTGACGATGCTTTGACTCCAAACTGCTTCAACTGTAGGATGAAAAATATCAAGCTATTAGTTCAGAGCTGCTTGGAGACTTTGGGGCTGGAGGGAGATGTGAACATTACAGAATTATTTTGTATGCATGTTCTTTTTTTTTTTCCTCTTTTCCCAATTCCCCTGAGGCTTTTCTACTTATAAAGCTGTGCACTTGTGTGGCAGCTCCATTGACCGGCTCTGTCATGTCAATAACCCATGTCATGCTGCATCCCGAGAGCTCGTTGACACGGGAGAGCACAGCAGCTCATCTCAGTCCCAGGCCCGCCTGGCATCCACTTTCAGGGATGTCTTCTAAATAAAAACTGACTTGAGTACAGGGGATGGGAGCAGCAGGGACTGCTCAAGAGTGGAAAGAAGGTCCATCGCCAGAGCAAGGTGGAGATCCAGGGTAGGAATAGCAGCGTTTGCTGTAGACTGAAATACAGAAGTCGGCAAACAGGAACCAAGAGGAACAGCAGGGCTGATCTGAGCCGGGACTCGGACAGACACATCTGGTGCTGGCGCAGGCTGGGAGAAGTAAAAATAGGACTGTGGAAGTGAGGGGCACCGTGCGGCAGAGACAGCTCAGCACAGCTGCTGGAAAGCAGAAGTTGTTCTTCCCTGACCTGCTGGAGCCCCGTCTGCATTGTCCGAAGGACAGCCCAGGTAACACCTGCCTGGGCTCTGCCAGGCCTTCAACAGGTTCCCTTAGCCGCAAGCGCTCGTGGGGCCCAAATCATCCCAAAGTGACCGAGGAAAGTCCAGAGAAGCACCAAACCTAAGACTCACCTTTCCATCGCTACAGAGACCTTCAAACGTCCATCCCTGACGCTCTCAGTGGTGCCTGCAGCAGAGCCCGATGTCCTGCTGGCCACGCTGAGACCAGGGTGGAAAATGGGCACCTCCACCTTCTCCCTTGTGTCCCTGTTCTCGGCGCTGGGCACAGATCCTCTCCTGTCTGAAGTCCACATCTGTTACCCATGCACATTCCTGATGGGAGGTTCCAAAGTGCCGCTCCACTATCCAAGGATGAAAGGGCCTACCCTAATTGATTGCACTCTCCCCAGCAATTAGCTGCTGAACCCACTAATGCTTTAACGAATTCTCCTCATTAAAGAGCAAACCCCTCAGTGCTGGGGGCCAGCGGAGCGAGAAGGCAACTGGAGCAGCCCCAGCCCCTGCCCATCCGCAGGCCTGGCCACGGACACAGACTCTCCAGCTGCTGCTTGGGAGGGCTTTGTCACCCGAGTCCTCTCCCCACCGGATCTGCCATGGATTTGCCCCACGGATGGGGTCTGCAGCCCCCCCCAAAACAGCTTGGAGACAGAGGCTGGTTTTGTCTGTACTGAAGCAGCACATCGGTGGCCACCACGTGCCACTGGTCCCAGCTCACGGTCTCCTCCTCACCCAGGCATACTCCCAGCTGAGACAATCCAGGGTGCTTTCCTGTTTGTGACACCCTGGGCTAGCAAACCAGTGATGTCAGCTGCCAAAATTAATGTCACCTTGGAAATGCACAGCCTTAGTCCTCTTCTTGCAGCTCCCCACCTGCTGTCACCCATCCTCAGGAGAACCCAGTGCGACCAGTGAGCCACAGCTACCTACTTCTGTCTACCTCAGGGCAGGTTTAAATTGGACATAAGGGAAAATTTCTTCATGGAAAGGGTTGTCAAGCATTGGAAGAGGCTGCCCAGGGAAGTGGTGGCATCGCCATCCCTGGAGGTATTTAAAAGACGGGTAGACCTGGTGTTGAGGGACGTGGTTTAGTGGTGGTTTGGCAGTGTTTAATTAATGGTTGGGCTTGATGATTTTAAAGGTCTTTTCCAACCTAAAGGATTCTACAATTCTATCCTGTGATTCTATCCCTCCTATGGTATTTCCCTTTGCGTGCCCGGCTACCCGTGATTCCCCTGCACGTTTCAGCTCGGTTGGCCAAAGCATCACTTTCAGGGCTTACGCAACTCCGAAGCCGGAGGAATCCCGTGGAGGTGTCAGACCAGCCTGCACATCATTTCCCAACCCGACACGTGAGCCCTGAACTGTCTCCCCATGCTGTAATGGATCTGCTCGTCGCAGCACCGTTGTCACTTCAGCTGAGACATTCCTAGAGGGCGGAATATGTCAGACGTTTCAGAGAAGCACCGACATCCAAAGGGTGTCAGAGGATGGGTCCACGTGAGATCCAGCTGCACGGCAAAGCAGTCGTGTTTGTGAGAACGAGCTCCAGGCAGAGGCCGGGGATCCGCGGGAGCAGAAAGGATGCTTTCGGTCTGGGTGGCAATGAACAGCTGAGACAGGCGTATGAGTGTGCCGTGGAGAGTTAACCTCGCAAGCAGGAGGCATCTGTGGCATCTTCTCGCCAGCCTTTGAAAGAGGGAAGTTTCTCTGAGCTGGTTTTGATTCTGGTTCAGTAAGAGGATTAGCTTTGAGCAAGCTCGTCTGGGCCGGTGATTCATTTGATGAATTCAGGCAGCAATTCTGTTTGCAGATTGTCAGCGAAGAGGCTTTGATTTTGAGAAATTTCTTCATTATTCTCAATTATTCAGAGAGCGCCTTGCTACATCAGCACTTTTGCTGATGGGCACTTGCTGTGATGGTGGCCCTTGTGCTACCGGCATTGCGGGGTCCCAGGCCATCGCGTGACACAGTCTCTGCGCCGCGATTCTGCCTCAGACTTCAGCAGCAGCTAGAGGCAAACCAGCGGGATTTCACGTGGCTGCAGAGCTTTCCTTGGGGGTTTTCTCACACGAAGAAGGTGCGACCAAGTGGGCAACGTGTGTGACAAATGGCTGAGGAGCTGAGCGGCTGCGATTGCCCCACATGACAAGCTATGATGGCTTTCTGAAGCGGGAAAACCAGCTTTTACAAATATTTTCACACCTTCTGCAGGAGATAAGCTAGCAAGCTGGGAAAGCAGGGTAGATCTACCTGGGAGGGTTTTTTCCCCCCATCCCCGCTGCTTCGTCCAATAAAAGCTGCTAGCTACAGACGTGGCGTGCGTGGATTGAGGGATTTCTAAGAAAACAGAAGAAAATATGCAATGTAATCATCGCCATTCCCAAGCTGCATATCAGTACCGTGACTTTGAATCACAACTGTCTCTGCCATTCTAGATATCTCCAGGGGCAGCCCCGGGGGCTGGCACCGTAGCACCCTCCTCTGCCTGCCTCCATCTCTGCGGTGCGTGAGGTCCCGGCATCATTTTTACCTTGCTTTGCAGAGGTTTCGACAAGAAATACCCTGCAGAAATACCCAGTTCTGACAGTGCTGGGAGAGCGGCTCATGGGCACTAACCTCAACATGGCCGGGCCAAGGCCTCTACCCCACACAGGGCTCGAGCCTGCCCCACACGTCTCCCCTGGTGCGCAAACCCTTCTTTTGAAGACCAATTGTTATTTATATTTTTTTTTGACACAGAGGCAAGAACATTTGGAAATGCTTTTCCATGAAAGTAAAACCCAACATTTTTTCTTTTAATTTCTCTGTGCAAAATGAAAGCCGGCTCACCGCTCTATCTTTATCTCCCCCATAACAACCCGCGATGAGGGAGGTTATGGCGCTCCGGACCTCCCGTCACTGCAGCCAGGGAGCTGTGCTGGCAGAGGGTCCCCCGCGGCCCGTGCTGGGCCTCCCCCACCTCGAGCAAAGGAGCAGGGCTGTGCCCGAACAGCCAGCGGTGGGGCGGGAAGGCGGTGGGTCTCCTCCTTGCTACGAGCAAGAAGTTCAAGTCTGCCGAAGAGGCCGGGGGTGGACTGGGACGTGTTGGTTCCTCAATAGCATCGTGCCGTTGGGGCAGAGTGGCCCGGCCGCGGCAGAGCCCCACACACCGGGCATTCCCGGACGCCTTTGGCCTCTCTGCTGATTGCCTTTTGCCTTTGGCCCAAGGTTGGAGCTTCGGTGTGCTGGGCAAAATTCCCATTGCGGGAACGAAGAGGAGCCCCTGTTTGGGAAGGAGATGCTCCACAGACAGCTTTGGCCCAATGAATCATCCTGGAGGGAGATGACAGGACCCGAAGCATGGCTGGGTGGCAGGGAAGGGCAGTGCTTGAAGCTCCCTGAAATACGCTACAAAAGAAGGCATGAGCTTGACCTAGATACATGAAACAACACGGTCCCTGGCAAAGCTCTGCAGCAAGAGCCAGAATTTCACATTCATTAAAAACCCAACTCACTCGCTGTCTACAGATACAAACAGCCTGGAATTAGGCATGCACGGGGATGAAAGGGCTTCAGCAGGAGCTGAATCCAGATTCCGACGTGCCACAGCTGCGTGCTGGGGCTGCCTGACCCCCGGCGGAGCCACGCGGGGGGCACGCAGCCATGCCAGGGGCCTCCTGCCTTCACCCCTCCTCCAGGTCTCTGCGCGGCACAGACGGGTCCATGGCTTGCTCTCCAAAATCCAGAGGCATTGCCTTCAGGAATCCCTCTTCCCCAACGCGCAGCAGCCCTTGCAGACCGTGGTGGTCAAACAGGGTTGTGTCTCACCAGGCTGCACCGGCGGCGGTGTCACAGCACTGGCAAGGGTGTGAGAAACCCCACGGTCAGCCAGGAGTAGCGGTAACACGGGGACCCTCTTCTGGCATGGCTGGTCGTGCCCTCGCTGCTGGGATGGATGCATTTGTGCCCTGCCACATGGCGAGGGGACACCTTACTCCACAGTCGGTTGCCCGCTGGTCCCTGCAGGGTGGTCCACACAGTGTGGGAGGATGGAAGGCACTGGTGGTTGCTGGAGGACCCCTTGCCCGGGGTTACCAGTTAGCATCACTGCGTGCACGCTGTTCCCAGCACAGTGTGAGGCTGTGCCTGCGGCAGTCACCGCTCCGCGGCCCATCTTAGGTTTTCCCTCCAGTGCGTCACGACAGCGTGAGCTGAAACAAGTCTGCTCGGGTATTTTCCTCGTGCCCTGGAGCAGGTAATGTGGACCAAGGAGCACGGAGGTCTCTGATGCTCACGCCACGCGCGGAACATGCCAGGACTGGCAGAGCCCGCCTGGCAGACGCTCGTTAGCAGTACCAGCGCCTGCTTTGGTACTCCGGGTTCTCATTAAAGCTTGGGCACTGCCTCACATCCCCACCCAGGAGTGTGGGAAACCTAATTGCTCTCTGGGCACTAACGAGCGAGCACGCGGGTGCTAAACATGGGCAACCTGAGCCAGGGAAGGGGAGTGGGAGCCCGGGCCAATGTTAGCTTGGGAAGTGCAAGGAATCTGTGAAAGACTCCCCGTTCCCACCCACAGCTCAAGGGCATGTTGCAACAGCGCTGGCCCAGGTTTCCTTCCACGACCGTCAATGACGGCTCGGTAGCCTGATCCCGACCACAGAGAGTCACGTCTCAGGGCAAGGAGGGGTGCCTGGCCCCTCTCTCCCGACAGGCCCTGCAGCTCAGGGGGCTCTGCTCTGCCGCAGGGGGTCTGTGGAGCCTTCTCCCGCAACACCCACCCTCTCTGCCATTGCAAGATGCTCTGCAGGAAGCTTCCTGACAGCGCTGCAGCCCAGATTTCCAGCGCTGAGGTTTGCTGCCCGCTGTTCCCCAGGTGGTCTCAACGCCGGTGCGCAGACAGCGGGCTCTGGGGGCTGGGGGCTGCCTGTCCCCTGCCCCACTCAGCATCCGGGCGGGAAGGTGGCAGCACCCAGCCTGGCAGTCCCTGCCCTAGAGCCAGGAAGAGCCAGGGGCAGGGGCAGCAAAAGCCCGCGAATATTTACAAGGAGGGAAAAACCCCAGCCTGGCTGGCAGGAGGGGCTGCTCCAGGCCAGAGCTGGGTGAACCGTATGGCCTGAATCCCCCTTGTCTCCGATAACGGGATCCCTCCCGAAACCACCTGCACAGGGGGGTAATTTAAACAAAGCTGCTTGCCAGGGCCACTGCCAGCACTGTTACGTCCCAGACTTCATCCCTAAACCCGCCTGTCGGTAGCGAGGCCCCGGGTAGCTCAGCGGCAGCAGGTCCTCTGCTCTCCTGGAGCGATGCCTGCCGAGCCCGGCAGAGCTGGGGCAAGGGGAGGCCCCCCAGAGCCCACCCGACTGCCCCGGCTGTCGCTGGGTTTGCTGCCGCAGCGTGTCACCCAGGCAGTGTCAGCAGCCCCGGGTAGCCAGCAATGCCGTGACCACTGTGCTCTCTTCCCCGTGGTCATCAGCATCTCTGGTGGTAGCCTGGGTGACCCACCAGCCCAAGGGGGACCCGCTGTCGCCCGGCAGCCAGGGCATCCCAGGAAGGGGATCTGCTAACAGGGGAGAACAGGACGCAGATGCAGCAAACAGCTCATGTGCCTCAGGGACCACCACCCAACTGTCCCCTATGCTCTCTTCACCTCTGTGAGGTCCGATTGCTGGTGTGGGAGGGAAAGGGCTCAAGAAACACTGTCCCAGGTTGCCCAGAGAAGCTGTGGCTGCCCCATCCCTGGAGGGGTTCAAGGCCAGGTCGGACGGGGCTTGGAGCAACCTGGGCTGGTGGGAGGTGTCCCTGCCCAGGGCAGGGGGTGGCACCGGGTGGGCTTTAAGGTCCCTTCCAGCCCAAACCATTCAATGAGTCTATGATAAGAAATCAAGTTTTATTTGGGTCTGGTGTCCCTCAGAGCTGTGCACCGTTGGAAAGCACTGGAATGACACAGTCCCAGAAAATGACCCCAACGCTGGTCCCTGCGGGACTGCTGGGGCCATCGCACTGGTGGAGCCGCGCACGTGTGCAGCCAGAGTCTTTCCTGAGCGATGCCCGGCCAAACCCGCAACCAACGCAGCGGCGGCCGGCTGAGCTGGGGTGCCTGACCCTCGAGGGCACCGTGACTGTAATCTGAAGTGAAAAGGTTGAGGGCTGGGTGTGTTTGGCTTTTCCTGTTCTGGTGGCTCGGTTTTTCACCCTGTCCTCTCCTGGCCTTACAGGGACCTCATTAAGAACATATTTCAGGACAGCGGCTGTGGGAGCGGCAGGGTCGCTCTCCCACCGCAGAGCAGAGGGCAGAGCGCTGGCCCCGCGCGTGCGGAAGGAAGCACATCCCCATCCTGCGCTGCCCTGGCAGAGCTGCTCAGGGGAAAAGCTTCGCCTGAGGTAGAAATGTTGTTTCTCCTCTCCTGTAGAGGGGACAAGCCCCTGAACCCTGCGCCTGGGAACTGCTTCCCAAAGGTGTCAGAGGAACCCAGTTTCCATCACTCCGTGTGCCATCTCTTCTGTGCTCCCTCTGCCCCCCCGGTCCTGCAGCAAGAGCTCAGCATCCACGGTCACCCTGGGCAGGAACAGACCCGTGTGCAGGGCTAATTCAGAGCCCGCAGAAGGCAGCGAGGGTCTTTCCTCTGGCACCAAGGGGCTCAGGGCTGCACCGGTCCGGCCCCCCTCCCTTGACCTGATCCCGTCCCTGCTCCTCCTGTGCCCTTTCCCTCCGGCTGGCAGCCCCGTGAGCTCCCAGGACACGTGAGCTCTTGGTCCCACACACCAAGGACAGTCTGTTTAGCACCAGACACCGCACGGCTGCCAGGTCCGGAGTCCTTTTACCACCTCCATCGGTGTCCTCGGCATGTGCCTAAGCACGGTGTGTGGGGGGGGATAAAAGGTGGGATGTGCCCCAGAGACTGTGTGCCGGGACCTGTCTTGAGCTCTTCCTCCTCCATCAGGTTTGCGGCGTGGCCTGTGGTCCCAGGCAGGGGAGAAGGAGCGGCAGCTGCCGGGTGTCTGCTGCGACACGAATCAGAGCAGGGACGGCAGGTAACCTGCCAGAGAGACAAAGGGGTTTTGTAGCCCCGTTAGCCAATTTCAAGCAGAAGTGTTGAAAGCCTCTTCTAACCACAGCTTTCAACGATTATGATCTCCGTATATTTAGATTCCCAGCACCTGGAGCTGACAAGCTCTGTCTCGGATCTGTCACTCATGTCGTGCTAATGCAGTCCGGGACGGCAGCACTGCTCCCGGGGGGCTCCCGCAGTGCCTGCACCAGCGGAGCGCGGGGGAGCAGGGGCTCGCAGGACACTGGGGGCGGCGCTGAGCGGTGACAGTTTTCCTCCTCCCCAAAAACCTTCCGGAAAAGGATTTTCTCTCCCAAAGCAGGGTGAAAAGTCTTGCAACCTCACCATCACTGATGGCTGGGAGAACTCAGCCTGAACCACTTACATTTTACCTGACAAATTCCACATTCATTGGGAGCCGTTTATAACTTTTTATCACTTTTTCCCCCAAAATGGGTTGAAACCAACCGTTTTCTGCAGACAGTTTTGATCTTTTTTCAAACTGTCACTTCTTCAGCGACAGGGAGAAGCGTCGAGCCCCAGAGGCGGGGGGCGCAGGGGCTGTGCGGGAGGCAGGAGGAGCTGGTCTCGCAGCAGCGGCACCGCCCTGGGCCGTGGCGGGGGGATGGAGAGGGCTGGGGCAGGACGGGAGCAGAGAAGGGGCAGAGGAGAGCGTGGCCCCTTGCTCTCCCGGCCGGACGCTGTGTGGGTAGCTCCTGTCCCAGGCTGTCTGGTTGTAGAGTGCAGGAAAGTGATGGGGAGCCCTAAGCAGAGGCACTTAAAAGGGATATGAAGTAGAACAGGTCAATGCTAAACACCCATCTGGTGGGGCAGGCTCGCTGGCTTGTTATGCCTCTGCACTATTCTTCAGCACGCTCGGCCTCCTCTGCCTCCCCTTCCCTTTATTCCCCCGGATCCACGCTGGCCCGGTGGCTGCAGCACATCGGGAGCCCCCAGCCCCTCTCCACTGCGCACACCCGCACGGAGCAAGCGCCTGGCCCTGGCCGGGGGCTCGGGACCCGGCTCTGCAAACCCAGGGGGACGTACCCCAAATGCCAGCAGGGCCAGGGCGGTGGGACCGTCACCTCTCCTGCCTCTCACAGCAGGGCCCTTTCAGCGCGCTGAGCACAGCATCCCGAGTGAGCACGTACCCCTCACCCGACTGCAGGGAGCAAACACATGGCTTAACCAAACACGCCAGCTGAGAACTAGTGAAAATTTATGTCCAATTCAGCCAATCCCACCGCCAACGTGCTTTTTGCAAACGGCAGTGCTGGTCGCGCCGCATCCTGAAAGCCCTGTTGGCTCCCACACCTGGGATGACCGTAAGCACTAAGAAATGTGCCGTGCTGCGCACACAGCCCCGCCAGAGCCTCCCGACGGCGCGCGGCGGCCAGCCGCCAGCAGCGTGGCAGGTTCACCTGGCAGACCTGGGCAGCGACGTGGTAGAGCACGGTTCCACGGAGCACTCAGCACCTCGCGGACGGGCTCAGGCTTCCGCAGGGTCTGAGCTGGGAATGCAGCAGCCCCACGGGAGGGGGCTGCAGCTGCAGCCAGCCGCGCACAAACCTTTCATGCCTCATGGAAAGATATCCAGGGGGAAAAAGTTGTCCCACTGGCAATGTTCTTGGGCCCGCGTGTGTAAAAGAGAAGTAGACAAGGGCTGGAGTTAATGCTTGTAAGGTGTCATTTGGGAATCGAAGCCAAGAGAGTAGGAGCTGACGTGGGTGCTAAAGGAGAAATATCTCCAGCCATTAACAGGGGCTGGAGAAATGCTGCTGCCTCACACTTTCGTCTCCATGGATGAGGAGTTTTACAAGGAACGTAAACGTTATTATCGTTGATTTACAGCAGGGGAATTGAAGTGTTGGGAAGAGACACGATTTGCTAAAAGTCACCAAGGAGCATCCAGACCTCCTGCCACCAGACAGACGAGGCGTTTGCTGCGTGTGCCCCGCCGTGGTTCACCCTCTCCCCGCGGCACCCGTCGTGTTCGCACGGCTGCCCCTCGCACTTCGAGCAGGATCAGCGTGTCCAGCCCCGATGTGCTTTAACCAATGGCGAGGGCCAGTCTTGTGGCTAAAGCGGGCACATGGGGGATGTGGCATGCCTGAATCCTGCTCCCACTTCTGCTCCAGGCTCCTCGAGCTCCCCTTCTCTGCTGTGGCGTGGGACAGCGGGAATGCCACCACTTCCCAGCATGGGAAGAGCAGCGGGACAGAAAGCAGTGAGATGGCACCAGATGGAGTCACTCAGCTCCCTTTGCATAGGATTTTGCCTGTGATGAAAAATACAGGGAATATATTCTGTGTTCTTGCATCTGCGGCCAGAGGGACCGGAACACTCAGGGTGGGACCCTCTTGTACCGGTTTCTTCATGTCTCATCTACCCCTGAGCCCCTGCATCTGCTGGAGTGTTAAGGGTAAAGAGCACATTGGGTTTGTCTGATGCCAACCGACCTGTCTGCTCCAAGGACACGCTCTTCCCTGGGAAGGAAAGCCTGGAAAGCACTCACTACTGAGGGAGCTGGGGGGAAGCAGTGCGGTTATCCCCGATAACCCTCCGAGGGCACACTTTTCTTTAAGAAGACAGATTCACTATTTGAATCTTTTGCAGAGAAGGGCCCCTTCTTCAGCAGAAAGGTCATGGACTGGGGGATATAACCCCGCTAACACCTTCCACGTTACATGCCACGTCGGCATTTCTGAGAGCTTTAACTGAGCCCTGGGAGGGAGGGAAGATCCAGCACAGCTTTACAAAGTGATGCCCGGTGCCAAGAAGGCCAAGAAGTATTATTATTTAATCTCTCCCATACTGCAAACCTAAAAGAGTTTGCATGAGGGCAAGAAATAAAAATAAATATTCATTTAGTTACAGAAAGGCCAGTTAACCTGAGGCACACGCACAACGTGAAGGGACGGCAGTTGGTGGAGGAAAAGCACGGAAGCAGCGACTGCGTTAGCAGGGGGTGAAATCAGTTCCCAGGCCCCAGGGGTTTTGGGGACTGGCAGTCAGGAGCAATTTCAGGCAGCCATGGACCACCAGTCCAGCAGACCCCAGGCCCAAAAGTGGCCCGAGAGGATAAGCGTGCTCCCCGTCGCCCCGGCGGAGCAGCGGTGGCTCTGGGGGCTGTCAGCTCTCCGCACGTTGCGGGGATTTAGTGAGGTTTTACTCTCAGTATTGCATCTTTTTTTTCTTAAATCCCAGTCCGGGCAGAGAGCGTGAAAAGCGCTTGGCGTTTCTCCGCACGCAGGCACCTGATCGCCCAGGATTAGTGCTGGCTGGGTTGCTCTGGGGACGCGGGCTGCGTGCCAGAGCTGCAGACAAAAAGCTCCTCAAATTAACTTTTCAAACCGAAAATCCTGCAATTTGCAGAGCCCGAACGGTGATGGTACTTCCTTTATGGCTGCGTACCCGTTCGGAGGGGGCGGACTCCCCCGAGTCCACGGTACAAAGCGTTTCTGAGAGTGTTTCACTCCGGGCATTCGTGTCTAATGAATCCACCCGCATGCACACCCCCAGGACACCAACTTTCCCTGATCCGGATCTGTTTTTTCTTCTTCTCTGCAACGACTCTTCCCCTAATTAAGAAACCATAAATACGATTCTAAAAAAATTAGGTTAGGCTCTATGTGTAATGCAGGGAGGAATTTGTACAGACAGATAAGCTTTAAAGCCGAGGAGCGGGAAGCGGATCTTTGCAGGAATTTCAGCCCAGGAAGGCTTCAGTTCTTTCCAAAAGAGCAGCGAGAAAAATAGAGAGACAGGGAAAGAATAAACGACACGTGTCTTTTAAAGCCGCTAATGGAAGATTCCCCGAGGCGACCAATCAAGCTGGCAATCCTCCTGCTTCACTTCTTGACAGGTTCCTCTCCTCGTCGGAGTTGTCAGCCCAGGCATCTCTGTTTCGGCGCTGGGGGGCTGACAGCCGCCAGCAGGAGGGGACAGCGGGACACGGCCAGGACTCCACCGAGACCCGGCGTGGCCCCAGCTGGGAGACCCGGCATTCCTCCTCGCTCTTCCACACTCTCTTCTCCCCAGCTGTTCGCTGAGACGGGTAAACGTTTTCTCTTTTTACTGGTGTTAGCTCTGACTGATGTGATGGTTCGTGGTTAGCGATGGATTCAACCAGAGTGAGATTTGCCGATCGTAGTGCTCTGCAGAAGGCAGCCGCCGCAGGCCGAAGGCAGCCGTGACCCTGTTGTCAGCGTGCGATGTTTAAGCTGGCGGGGTCTTTGCCCTCCTGGCAGGCATGAGTTAGCGTGAAGGCATCAGCCATGTCCCTGCTCGTGCCTTTCCCTTCCAATGGTTTTCAGGCACAGGCGGTATGAGGGATGCAGGGTGAGCGCTGGCAGCTCTTCAATTTGTGAGTGGGCTCATTTTATGCCCCTTTCTCATTCCCTTGCAGGACTACGATGGCCTAAAAATGTGTTTTGATCAAAAGGCAACCGCAAACCTTTCTGCAAAACTTGCAGAACATCGGTCTGGAGCCTTTTGCGTCTTGGGGCATGGGTACGGGGACAGACCCGACGGTCTCACGTTGCACCCGTGAGTCCCGGCAGAGCAGCGGCCGGCGCTGAGCACAGGCGTGCGGGTCCGGCGGCGCTCACACGGGCAAGTTCATTAGCACTCGTGGTCTGTCCCTTAATAGCCTGCGTGAGCGCGTTGCCCTCTAGTGTCTGGTCCCACGGCAGGAGGTTCCCGTCGCTCCCAGCACTCTCTGCCTCGGGACGCCTTGTTTGAGCACTGGAAATAAGGAGTGAAAACTTGTGGTTGCTCATTTTGGGAACTGCCACCCAGGCCCAGGCAGCTGGGGGAGGTGCAAGTGTGTGGGTCCTGTCCTCCGCAGGCTGTTGGTTTGTGTCTAAATCCAGAAATCTGGATGAAAAACTGAGAGCAAGATGCCCCAACCCCGTGAAACGTGGCCAGGAGAGTGTTTTGCCCTCCAAGGCAGCAGCCACTTGGAAATGGGGACGCTCAGTAAAATATGGAAGATGTATCAAAAAAAATAAAAGAAAAAGAAAGGCTGAATGCAGTGTCTTTGCCACACTGAGTCTCCCCGTGCCCATGTGAAGCCATGGACCGCGCGGTGGGGGGCTGGTGGTCCTTCCCTGCAGAAAGGCACAGACCCTCTTTGCCTCGCTGGGCACAGAGGTGGCCCCCGGGTGGAGCTGCCCCAAGGGTAGGGCGAGGGCGAGGGCCAAGGCTGAAGCTAATGTCAAGGCCAAGGCTAAGGCTCTCCTGAGGGAGGGGGTGTCCCTGTGAGCCCCTCCACACCGCGCGGAGCCGTGCCTGGGACGCCCACTGCTGCCGGCGCTGCATGCTGGGCTGCGAGCCCCTGCCGCCGGCGCTGCCCGAGGGAGCGGGGCTGGGCTGCAGCGGGGAGACGCCTGCAGCCTGCCGGCAGCCCGGGGGCTGCGCAGAATTGGCATGGAAAGAGCAGATAACTATTAATGACTGGCGCTCATATTTCACCCTAGAGGAGCCCAAAGCATCTTATGGGTGGGGTGTTCAAGCGCCTTTGGTGTCGGTCTAGCTTCTAGCTTTGCTCACTCTTAAGTTGGTAATAAAACTCCCGCAGGTGGCACTGGGACAGAGCGGGGCCGGCGGTGCTGCCCTGGACACACGGGCTCCTCTCCTGCCGGGGAGGTGCAGGGGGCTTTTGTATCTGCTGGGAGGCAGGAGGACCTGGCCCGGCAGCCAGCATCCTCGTGCCCTGGCAGGAGAGAACCAGGACAAGTGTCTCCCAGGCGGCTGCCTGCTCAGACACCACGGGGGAAGGATACCACCTTCCCACATATTTCGGGGCACAGGGAACTACAGTGAGCTCTTAGCATCAGCTCTTCTTCACTATGTTTTTGAAAAGTACCCAACAAAATAGACACCTTCCACCCTGTGCAGTCAGTGCGCTGGTGACACACGGGTACGATGGGATCGCAGGAGCGAGGAGTGGCAGCATTCCCGGTTATCCAACAGGCAGAGGAGCTGCCTTCGGGGACCTCACCCAGGCGCTGTGGGAAGCGGTCTTCCCTTCTGGTCTCCATTTTTGGGTGGCTAAGCTAATGGCTCTGAGCACACGGGTTCCTGGTGCCTGCAGCTGGTCTTGCGGCATCGCTCCCAGCTCCTGCGTGTGCGGGGTCTCCTCGGGATTTCACAGCTGCCCTCTGGAATTTTAAGGTGTTGAGGATTTTGGCCAAAGCGTTTTAACTGCTCGAGGCCAGTCATCCAAAACGGGCCGCAGCTCCTTGCTGGGCACCTGCACAAGCGAGAGGAGGCTGTGGCAGCCCAGAGCCCACAACCGACGTGGTCGTGTGCGCTGCCTCCGGGAAAAGTGCCTGGTGAGCACCCCCTGCCCGGGGGGGAGGAGGGGGCTGTAGAGCGGGGTGATGAGCCCTGGTGGAGACACAGACACCGAAGTCAGCTTCTGCACTGGGACACGTGGCTTGTTCTTAATTTCCTTCTCTCTTTCACAGAGGTGAACGTGCCCTTCAGGAGGCCACATCCAACGCCCCACTCGGCTGGAGGCAAACAGAGCCACGGCTGTTTATAGTGTGGCGCTGCTCGGGGGCTCTCTGAACCCCACATCTCCCCCACACACCACCAGAGCAAGGTGTTGAGAAGCAGGGTGATGCCCAGGGCTCACTGCAGCGGGACCAGACTGTGCCGGGGATCGGAGGTGCCTGGGGTGGCTGTGGTCAGCCACGGGGATGGTCTCCAGGGAGCGAAACTCCATGTGGGCTGCAGGGTGAGGCCAGTTTCTGGGTCTGGGAGGTGCTGGAGCTCAGTTGAACTCGCCCCACACAGAATCAGGCTATCCACCCCACCGGCTCCCCCCTCCCCCCCTTGCTCCCCCTCAAACAACCTTTGGTCTGGGGTACGTGGGACATCCAACTCCCCCCCCGGGTGCAGAAAAGAAAGATAAGCCGGTGCTTCAAAGCCAGCCCACAATCCCCTTTGATTCTGCCGATGCAGGGTATGAGAAAGTCCCTGCTCTGTCTGGCGCCGGGACAGAGCGGGCAGTGGAGCCCCGCCAGCACAGCCGAGTCCATGCAGGAGGACTCCCAGGAGGCCACCAGCCGATGGCATTGCCCACCCCCACGATCGGGAGGCGGGTCCCCGTATGGCTCTGACGCCCCATGTCCTGCCTTGGGCTGCCTGGGCTTTCCACCTCCATCGGTACCGTCCGCGAGCCATCGCAGGGGGGCACGAAGGACAGCAAGGCTCCTGCCGGGAGCGCTGCCAGGGAAGGGGACGCCGAGCTTTAATTGCCGTATGCCTGCGATGTCCTAAAAGCCCTGTTAGTTCTCAGGGCCTCAGTTTTCCCTGTGAGGGCTGGAGCTCCTGCTGCCGCTATGCCTCTGCGCAGCAAAAGATGCTCCTCGTGGCAAACGCGGTGTCAACACAAAGCCACAAAGGGCAACTGTTCCTCTTGCGACCGTTGCCAAAAGGATCTGGTCCCCGTGTCCTGGGCAGTACCAGCACTGTGCCGTCCTTCTCCCCATACAAACAGGGAGCATCGCCTGCTTGCCCCGATGGCACAACCATTCCAGCGTCTCTCCGGCCTCGGAGCTGGAGCTGCCACCCCTGCGGGGGGTCACAGCCAGGGACAAGAATGCAGCTGAAGGGGGGGTTGCCACAGGGTCAGCTGCGACTTCGCAGGAGAAAAGCTTTTGCTTAGTGCTTTCGCACTGCCATTTACATGCCGGGTCTGGCCACTAAACAGCAAAATGCCCTGGAAAAGGCACCAGCTGGAGACAGGAGAATCGTCCCATCGATGCACAGGGACTCCATCGCGTCACACACCTGGAAAACACAGAACAAAGCCCCGGCACCTGCACTGCTATAGCTGGTGCAGGGCAAAACACGAGCAAAATTACAAAGGCTGATGCAGATTTATGTCCAAATTCACCTTCTCTGCCTCTGCTTTCCCAACAACACACTGCTGACAGCACAGCGGGCTTTAAGAATGCATTGCAGACTTTCCCGGGAAAACACACTTTAAAATCCTAATTGTGAGCCTTGTACTCATCTGACCTACTCAACACCACATGATCCGTGTAGCAAATCATCTGGATAGTGAGTAATTATAGCCTACTGCTAATAAATGAGCAACAAACTCATAATTATCTGCAGAAGTTATTTGATGAATGATTTTGAAAAACCACCATAAATCTAGCTAAATTTGGAAGGGCTCAAAAGCTGTCTGCAGCCAGGGGAGTGAGTCAGTGGGAAAGACGAGCCCTGGCCCTTTCAGCGCTCCGTGGCAGCAGTGCGAAGTTATTGCCGACTTCCACACTGGGGGGGTTTGCACCCCATTAGGCCGCCAGAAGGTTTTGGTTCCCGGCTCCCGCAGAGCAGCGCCCGCTGCTGTGTGCCGGTGCGGACGCTGGCAGCAGATCTGGTACTCCCAGAGGAAACGCTGCTTTCCATTGTAGGGAGAGAAGAAAAGAAAAATAAAATCCAGGCTCTGCTTCTGCTCCTCTTTAGATTCCCAGATTGACTGGGCATCGTTCAGGCTTTGGACATGCCAAGTCTTTGGGTCCGGCTTGTCGAGGGGGGTGGTGTTTGGAGCCCCACATTACAGTGGCGTACAGCGGTGCCGCTCGTGTCGGTGATTGCCTGAGACCTGCAAACACCCGTGCCGACCCTTCTGGTGCGGCCGTCTCCGTGACTTGCACCTTTAGTGCGTGCAGGGCAGAGCGCCCCTGCTCCAAACGCCGGGAAGGCAAGAGCCTGCACGGGTGACCGGAGGTGACCCCCGTGCTCTGCCCCCACCACGGTCCCATCCGCACCGTGGCACAGGAGGCTGGGGATGGATGCCAGGGATGAAGCACACGTGCTCCTCGGCTCAGCTTCAGCCGCCTCCGCCTGGGTGGCGCTCTGCCCTTCTCTCTCCTACCCGAGGCCTGTGCTTAGGCTCAGCCCCAGCACACTCTCGGTCCCTCAGGACCTCTCTGGGTTGTGCTGCTGCTCCCGTCAGGACAGGCACGACCTGGGAGCACGTGGCAACGCTCTGCAAAGGCGACAGACAGCCCCGCTGCAGCCCACCCGGCAGCACCCTGAGCACCCAGGCAGGTCCCAGCCTCCTGCCTCCCTGCGGAACGCCCGGGAAGGTGCTGAGCTCTGCCCGCGGCCAAGCCCGCCGAGCCCCGACCCCCTTCTGCTTGCGGGATCCTGCCTGGGGAAGCAGCCTCCGCGCTGTCAGCAGGCTCTCCTTCTTCCTGGGCTAGTGGAAATATTTTTTTTCAAGGCTGTAAACCTGTGCAGGTGGATGTAAAGTAGAACCAGCCCACCCAAGCTACTGCATCACCTGCATGGCTGGACCCGTGGTAGCTGCCTGCTGTGGGAAGCTGTTATGCGCTGCAGTTAGGGAGCATGCTTCCCAATAAGAAAGTAAATTGAAAATAAAGATTTTTTTTTCTCCTTCCCTCTGTTAAGCCACGTGCTCCCCAAATGGTAAATCTTGGCTGGCTAATGGGTATTTAGAAGTGCTCTTTCATTCACAAAGAGAAAAAAATATCAGAACCAGAAGGGTTCTCTAAAGGTCCTTGTAGACCATGATTTGTGATTGTTTACTCTCGGCAGCGAAGCAGAATCCATTAAAATGGATGTGCCTGTTAAGGAGTACATTTCCCTTCCCCCTGCGAGGCGCAATGACAAGAATAAGCTGCACAAGAGCGAGACCAACCTCTCAAACGGCAGGTCTCGTGCGCAGCAAAGCACCTCCCTGAGCCCTGGGACTGGCGTGAGAGAACGCCGACGGAAACATCCCTGTTCCACCAAATCCGCACCACCATCCTCCTTCCCCCGGCAGCCTGCGGCCAGCAAGGCTCGCGTCCCGGCTGTTGGTTCAGTCTAGCCGGAGCCTCTCAGGAAAACAGGGAGATAAACCACCGCAATAGTAACACTTCAGAGCTCTTAGATGTCAAGTTTTTACCTTTTATCTCCATCCAAGTTAAAAATATTTTTGTTTTGCCATGTGAGCTGAAGGGACCAGCAGCCCTCGGCGGGGGGTGAGGGCGGCCGCTGTGGCCTGGGTGCTCCATCGCACAGAGCAGCGCTGCTGGGTCCCGGTTTAACTGGGAAAGGAGAGACATCTGTCTGCCTTTCAAATCTCTGGTGATGGAGGTTCCACCGCATCCCTCAGTAAATTGCTTGAATAGCTAATCGCCCTCATAATGAGCACTGTGTGTTGTATTTCTCATCTGGATTTCTGGGTGAAACTTCCAGCTCCGCTCTCCTGTTAGACCTGTATTAGATGAAAGAATCTCCCCGTCAGTGTCGGCTCCCCACGCAGGCTTTCATGGGCTGGACTGAAGCTGCCCATAACCTCTGCTCCGGAGAGCGACTGAGGTTTTGGAGTCTCGTGATCGCTTCTCAGCCTCTCTGTGCAGTTTCAGCTCTTGTCCCGGCTGCTCCTGTGCTTTGCCAGCTCCCGCTGGAGGCCGGACAGCAGCAGCAGCAGCAGCAGGACCCACCACCAGCTCCGCAGCAAGGTCCTGGCGCTGCCGCCCGGTCCCTCCCCGTGCCGGGGGTGCCAGCAGCCCTTTCACCTGGCGTGACGCAAGGGCTCAGGTTCAGCACGTCAGCCCCGAGCTCAGCGGTGGTGTTAGTGCGTCCTCGGGCTTCTGCAAAGTGCGCGCTGAAGCGTATTCCTGAAGTGTCTGTGGAACGAGCATTTCTTATGCCCTATGATCCAGAGAAGGATGCACGGAGTCTTACAGTGTGGTAACAATCCAGAAGGGATTTCAGCTGCATTGGCATCCTCCGTGTTCTCTGCTCCTCCCGGTACCCTCCTCCTCCTCCTCCGTAGCCCCCACCTCTGCTCCTAACACCCAACCGCAAAAGCCGGCGGAGACACTGCGGGAAAGGGAGTTCACCGCGTCTGGCCTAAACTCAGTAATGAAGCGTGAATTATCAAAGCTGTCTGGCTACAAGAGAAATGCTGTGGGAGCAGGTGTGGAACAAAAGCAAGGGAAGGGAGACAGAAATGGAAGGGAAACAAGATCCATCTGCAGCGTGAGGAGAGACTGAGCAGAGCCAGGCGGGGTTCTCTGTTCTCCATGGGACCTGGAGACGGGGGGTTTCCCCACCACCAGGCTGATGCTCAGCATTGCTCCAGAGGATGCTTCCCCCTAGGAGACAGACCCCAGGGAGCCTGAAGGGGAGCCTGGCCTCGGCCGGAGCTGGTTTTAATCCCTCCCAGCACCAGCACCATGCTGACTGTGCACCTGGGAACGTTAGTGACTGGGCTTGAAGTGGTGCTTAAAAAGAAAGGCAGACGAAATCCATTTTATAAGCAGTGTGGTTGTTGTTAATTATTTCACTTCTCTTATCAACTTACTCATTATCTTATATCACCTGATTCACCTTTAAATATGGCCTCTCTAGAGTACCCTGGCAGAGCCTTGTCCCCATCATCTGAAAAGTCCCTGATATCGCAAGATGTCTGGAAAAGCAGCCACTGGTGAGTTCCCCAGCTCCTCCAAACCTCCTGCATTCAATTAACTCAAATTTGCCATTTAAAAAAGAGCTTTTAAAAGCCCTCATGGCACACAGGGCCGAGCAGTGGATGAGTGCGCACTGTCACACTGGCGTTGGTGCTTGCTCCAGCCTCCACTGAAGGAGAGGAGTCCATGTACGTGTATGCCCGTGCAGAGCTTCACATGCCCCCTCCTCCAGACTTTAATTCCCCGTTGAGATTGAGCAGTACTTCAATTTAAGCAGTCAGCACATAGCTGCTCCCTTCGCCGCGCACCGCGCCGCGCAGGGGGAGGAGCGCAGGCGGCGCTCCCAGTTGGACCTGCTGGGTCGGGCGCTGGTGAGACCGGGCGTTCCTTCCCAAGGCGGGAGAGCCCTGGCGCTGGCGGGGAGCGGCGGGAGCCCAGCGAGGTGTCGCTCACTCCTGGATGGGGACGTGGGGGCCGGACATGGCAGCAATGGTCACTGGGAGGGTCCCCGCTCTGTTGGCTCGGATCAGGTTTTCTCTTCCCCGTCTGACACGTCCCCGGGTGCCAGGGGAGCACACAGAGGTGCAGAGCGAGGGGTTCGTTGCAGGGCGGTGGCACCACTCCACCGCTACCACATCATTTTGGTACCGCAAGAGTTCGTGGACAAGTGCTCCAGCACCATTTAGTGAGGCTGCACGGATTAACTCCCTGGTTAACGCGTTCCCTCTGGAGCAACACCGGCGGCTCCTGTGCTCTTGCCTTGCTCTTCCTTCACTTCTTTCCAGCCTCATTGTCTTCCCTGCTAGAACTGTGCAGGCACGGTCACCCCACAGCCGCTGTCGGAGGGACCGTCACCTCCCCACACACTCGCCCGCTCTCGGGTGAGCGCGGCCCCAGCTGCATCTGTCATTTCCCTTGTCACCTCACTGCAGTCCCCGCTATTGTGCTTCTATTTCTTTCAGCATCACTGCCTCTCCCATTTGCCTCTCGCTGAATAGCAGCGTATCACATCATTATTTTTGAGATGAGCTTTTCTCGCTCTGATTTGCATTTTGTTATTTTCTGCTGTGCGTCTGCCCAAATCTCAACTGACTGGCTTGCCGCGGTGGGATCAGAGTGCCAGTGCCGCTCTCCCTGGGCTCTTTAAAACCCGTTGGCCTGTTTCCCTGCTGGAGAGGGACCAACCTCCTGTTTCATGTCCACGTCCGGCTTTCCTCTGGGTTTCAGCCACGTGGGACACACGCTGTGTCTCTTCCCGAGACTCGCTGCCTCCCGGGGCGTCCCGCGTTCCTGGCACCTTCCCCCTCCCCGGACACACACCGCGGCACAGGCTCTGCTCTCCCCCACACACACCCCTGTGCGCCCTCTTGGGAAGAGCCCGTGGGAAGCCAGCCCATGGCAATGCCCCGCGGCGATTCCTGAGCCCACGCTGCCTTTTGCAACAGCCTCTCATTTCAACGCCTAATTTAGTAAATGACCTCAACTTGCCTTTTGCTCCCTCCTCTACCTCCCTAACAAAGCGGGTGCTGGGTAGGAACACGGCTTATTTTCTGCTGGCGGGAGGAGGCTCAGGACAGCCCTGTGAGCGCCACACGCAGACACGGGCAGCTCCTCAGCTGAAACAGGGATTTTCTCCTGCCCTGGCAAACCTCGGCCCCAGCCCTCCAATTCCCTGCCTCGCGCTTGCTTGCTCCTGCCCAAAGGTGTTACTTTGAACTCCAAGAGAGGAGCTGCTGCGATTTGTTTCTCCTTAAATTCCCTCAAGCTTAGCATGTATTTCCTCTGCGCGCCTTCCAGCTGGGGAGGTGTGAACGAGGAGGAGAAGGCGCTTGCGGAGAGCTGCAGGCGCACCCAGGTGGACCCTCCAGGAGCACTTACGCCAGTGTTGCAAACTGGGGGGGCGGGGAACAGAAGTTGGGGGAGCGCTTCTTTGCTTTTTGGAAGGATCGGAGGTCTTTGGGGTCCCTAGGGTGCAGATGATGAGGAAATTTTAAGTTCTGAGTGCTCTGGAATGAGTCTGTTTCTTTTATTCTGGTTATAAGCCTGAGCTAGGTCTTACCGAGCGCGCCTCTGCTTTGTTGAATTCCTAAGTTATCCTAACGCCAGGGTGAGGAAGCTAGCAGCGGGATGTGCGTTACCTGTCCATATGTGAGGGTGGAAGAGAGTGAGAGGTGTGAGTTAATTTTTGAAGGGCTGCTCCTGGTGCGTGTGCCCAGTGACGTGGGACGTGTGGGAACACTTCCCGCGGTACGGGAGGGTCAGGGCAGGTCTGGTGGTGCCGGCGCTGGCTGGAGGGAGGAGGGGAGGCTGGGTTGGCTGCTGAGAGCCAGTTTCTCTTTTGCAAGGCATAGAGGTTACCCTGAAGCGTCCTAGAAGACAGCACAGCGTGCTACAGGAGCCCGTGACGGAGCCCGTGCTCGGCCCGGAGCTGGGAGCACAGGTGCAGCGTGACCTTGTTCTCCCTTTGTGCCCACGCTGGGACCTGCCCGTGTCTGACGGGACCTTCTCGTGTGCGGCTTTGGGTGTGCGTCAGGGGAAAGAGAAACCTGGGTAAAAATCCTTAGAAACCTCAGTGCCTTGGGAGACAAGGTTCCCCTCGCGCGCTGTAAGGCAGCTCCACCAGCCTGAAACCACGACCATGGGGAAACCTTTCTGTAGTACCGACCTGCTCCCTGCGCCATCCATGCCCTCCACCGAGTCTGCTGTCGTGTTCTGCACTGTTTGACCTCGGGAATAACCCTTGTACTTCCCCCTTGTTTTATTTCCTACTGAATTGATCGGTTTGGGGATCTAAATAACCTCCTTGGGTGCCAGGCTGGCTGGGTTGGGGCACCTTTCCTGTCCGGGTGCTGGCACAGATTCGGCTCAGGCTACCAGTGCTGGCGTAGCGTGTGGGGTGGAGCAGCGAGGTTCACTGCGGGTGGACGACTCGCCCTCCTCGTGCACTGGAAGAGGTTTACGAAGGACTGGTGTGGAGGGGACCAGGGTTAATCAGCTGGACCGGCTGTGACTTGGGTGGCTCTAGCCCTGTCCCAGCACACTGGAGAACCTCGCTGAAGGCTGAGTGGGGACCCTTTTGGGCATCTTGATCCATTTTGATCATTTTGAGCCATTCACTTGGGCAGCCACAGAGGGGCTCGTGGCTTGAGAACCGCTCATCTCCCATGCGATTAGTTACTAGCCCTTGATTGCCACTGCAGCTGGTAGTCACTGTTGCGTCTCTTAGATGGCAGGTGCTTTAGGACGCTGATGGAGCGAATGAACAACTTGTGCCCCCAGCTATGAGCCCTTATGGGGGTTTGTGTGACAGCGAGAGGGCTGTTCCCACCCCAGCTCCTCCTGCTGCCTCCCTGGAGCTGGTGTCCGACTGGGGGCTGCTGTACCACTGCCTTTAAAAGCACATTCTCAGGGCTCAGCTCGTACATACCGGGAAGCAAAGTTTCCACCTTCCACAAATTCCCCTCATGCATATGTATGGCGAGGTACTCTTTAACTCCGTGATTCTTGGCAGTTTTTTCCCCGGGTCCCTGTACCCTTTGGTCAGGGTTTTCATGCAACAATTCTATGTTTGCTCCCCACAATAAGGCTCTCACCAGGTTTTTCTTGAGCTCCAGTGAAATGCTGTGCTGAATGCAAAACTACGGATGTCTTCGTGTGTGCTTCCCCTGGAGCTGATAACTCGTCCATGTGCTCCGCAAGCATAACGAATGTTCCTCCAGCGTGGCTATCTGAAAGCTGGGACCTGTGGCCCAAAGCGATTAGGGAACCACAGAGGCAGCACGTGACCCCTCTGCATGCCCGACCTGAGGTACTGGGGGTCCTTCTTCTCCCCCTGAAGTGCTTGGCAGGACAGGGCTTACACGTGTAGATCTGCTGATGGGTCACGCTGTGCTCACCAGGCTCCATCCCGACTCGGGGAACGTCAGGGCTGGAGCGGGGCCACTTCCAGCTCTGCAGAGGCTGCAGAGACAAACCCCCGGTCCTCCAGGCTCCGGCCATGCCCTGTCACACTGGTGCTCTCCGCCTGCGGCCACTGGGCATTTTTTCATTTCACGAAAACGCAGGAGGGGTCCCTGCAGAGCCCCACTGACTAAACCCGCCATCCCCCTCCCTCGGCACCATCCATCCTCTGCCAGGAGCGCGGAGGGAGCCCTGCGGAGTCAGGAGAGGGCGAGGAGAGGTGGCTGCGATGCGCAGGCAGGAGGGGCTGAGCAGGGACTGCCCTCTTGGGCGCGTAACTGCAGAGTCTGGGGGCTCCCGTGTGTTTTCCCTCTGCCATTTTCTAGGCTTAAAAACCAGCCTGAACACGGAAAAGCAAATTGTCCCATGAAGCCGTTCTGTGCCCCACATGGATAACCAGCACATCCATCCTGCGGACACGCAGCACCAGTGCCCCCGGCTGTGGCAGCAGAGACACTTCCAGCCCTGGATGTGGCTGGGGTGGATGTCACCCGTTGCCCACCCCCTGCAGAGCCGGGGGGCATGGGGTTGGGTGGTCAGGGAGGGAGCTGTTGGGCACCGGTCTGGGAAGGGAGGGAAGGGAAAAGAGCAGACACCGGTGCTGCCTTCTCTGTCCCCGCCGCCCTGCAAGGCTGCCCGAGTGGGAACTCTGTGAAGCTGAACCTGCTTGGCTGAGGAATGGCTTCGTCTTGGAGCTGCCGTGGGGGGAGCCGTTACTGTACAACAGGACTCTCGGGGTTAGTGAAGGCTTGACAAAACAAGAAATACGGACCAGAGAACTTGTGCTTTAGTTTGGTGGCGAGGGTCCTGGCTGCCGGGGTGACTCGCTGGGGATATGGGGGAGTCTGTCCCTGCAGCTTGAAAATCCAGCTGTAGTCTTTTCCCCAGGGATGTGTTGCTTCAGGTCCCTCCGCAAGCGCAGGGAAGGCAGGGTTTTGGCTCGTCGTGCCCCTGGCGAGGCAGGGGAGACCCGGCTGGGGCACATTGTGCAACGCACCCGCCCAGCCCAGTCTGGGAACGGGGAGGACTGGGGCTTGTCATGGCAAGGGGAGGGTTTGGAGACACCCGCCACCCCCTGCCCAGGAGCTCCAAAACAGGGAGCAGCTCTTGCAGATGTTGTTGCGGGGAGTTTCCTGCTTCCCTCCAGCTCCCAGTTTCGTGTCTCGCCTCCCCAGTGTGAGCTCCCAGGTAATGGGTGTCTTATCTCAGCGCCTCCTCCCACCCCCCCGCTGCCCCCGGCAGCTCAGAGGCAAAGCTGGGGACTGCTCCTGCTCCCCGCCTGTGGGAACGGGCTGGGCTCTCCCCTCCGTGCCTCACCTTCCTCCCAGAGGCCTCCTCTTCCTCGGGAGGAGAGAGAGAGAAGGGCTCCTCATCGGCGAGGGTTGCATTTGCTAATGCTTGTGTTTGCCTTGAGCAAAACCGCTTTACCTGCAACTAAGCAGGACTCTGGCATGAGGGGAATGCAAACAAGCAGCTGAAATATGGAGATGCTCAGAAGAGGGCTTGGAACCTGGCTAGATCATCCTCGCCCATCAAACCCTGGCTCCCTACCCAGCGGAGAATTTCCCTCCTGGGAGAAGGGGGAGGCAGACGGATGGGACTGCTCACAAAAAAGGTGGTGCAAAATCCTGTCCTTTGACCCTCCTCAAAGAGCTGGGCTGGACTGAGATTCGGGATGGTTTGTGTGCAGAGCAGGGATGTGCCATGCCCTTGAGAGAACAGTTTTTCCTCTTTGGAAATCGGCCCTGGAGCCCTGCGGGGGCGCTCAGCCGGGGCTCACGCAGGGGATGCTGGACAGTGAAGCCTTAACGAAGTGCAGGACACCGCGAGGGGATGAGGAGGTGTTGGGCAAGTGGATAAGTGGGCTTTGCCAGAAGAGCTTGTCTGGGGCAGGTGAGGCCTCTGGTTTCCTCACCGTGGGAGAGAGCTGGGGTTCGGCTCAGGCTCTGAAATTCCAGGCCTCAACATGAGGTGGTGCAAAGCATCCACTTCCCATCGCCGCTCCCTGTGCAGCAGCAGGAGGAAGAACCGAATGCCTCTGGGGAAGAACTGGAGATAAAGGAGGTGCTAATGAGAGCTAGAAGAATGAAGTCATCAAAATATAAAAAGAAAACGAGAAGAGATTCTTCTAGGGGAATTCATCCATCCCTGCTCCTCTCTACAGCTGCCTGCCTGCCCTTCAGAAGAAGCAGGAAGAGGGATTCATTCAGAACTGAAAAGGATTTTTTTCTCCCCTATGCTTTCCACTGTAAGAACAAATTGTGGAGGAGAAATCCAGCTTTATAACCGTGTGTTACTTATTCAACAGGCATCCCAGGCACGTGGTACAACCCGAGCGTCTCCATTCCCCGCCCGTGAGATGCGGACGCGGTCACCCGCCTTGGGCAGGGGCAGCAGGACTCCTGCGGAAACCAACAGCCCCGATTCCGAATGCACAGGTCCTCCTGGAAGGGCTGTGGAGCACTTGCCACTCCAAAACGACTCCGTGGGCAGAGGGAGATGATCTCCCCACCCTAATGAATGTGACTCATCTGGAGTGGTTAGCAGATTAGCATAAAGAGCTCTACCCTCCCGCTGCCCTGCTTGCTCAATTAAAGTGCCATTTGAACCTGATCCCTTCTGTGTTTTGAACACATGCACACACACAACGCCACTGCAGTTGTAAATATTTGCCCAAGGTCACCTCTGACACCTCCCGCCTTTACTGTGGAGGCCCAGCTGAGCTCAGCGCTCAGCACGCTGTGAGCGGGGCTGTCGTCTGCTGGCGGTCTCTCCAGAAAACTGTTTGGGGGACTTAAAAGAAATACGCTTCCATCGCTGAGCTGGTGTCTGGCGGGTCCCAGCCTGCTTGGGCGCCAGCATCGTGTCTGTCCCACAGCCGGAGCCACAGCCGTGTGCGCCCATCGCTGCTCCGGCCGGCGGGCGGGAGCACCAGCAGCAGCCAGTGCCCGGGGGGCAGAGGAAGGGGCTGGGGCTGAGCCCCCCAGTGTCACCCCGGCAGCTACGCCAGCCCCCCGTGCCCCGACCCTCTCAGTGAGGCTGTCACCAGAGCTGGGATCTGGCACGACATCGTCACGTTAGGTAGCCGGCTACTGCTGCTGGCCGACATGCTGCGGGGGGAACCCTGCGTGTCTCTGCATGGGGGTGCGAGCCGAGGTGCCACCCTCCTGCCGCCACTGTGCCGAGCCCTGTGCAGCCAGGCCGTCACCCGCCGAGCCCTTGGCGATGGGGCTTTGCTGCGATCTCCAGCCATCTGCTGTCATTGGTGGCCTGGTTTCTCCCGCGGCCTGATGCGCCGTGTCTCGGGGCAGCACATCTGTGCCCTGCCCTCGCTGCGTCACCCTGGCCACCGGCGCGGGCTGTGCCCAGCAGCCCGGACCCGGCAGCACCGAGTGCGGGGAAGCAGCTGTAACGTCCTGCCCGAGGAGGATCGGGCCCTGCCAGGCTCTGGTCTGCCGTTTGTTCTCTCCTCGCTCCGTCTGCACAGATGCGAATGGTGAGGACCGGTCCCAGGACAGCCATGGATTACGTGACTTGGCCCCGACCGCGCAGGCTGCGTTTTTGCTGCCAGAAAAGCAGAGATAGGATTTAACGCAGAATAAGTGGCGCATATTAACTATCCCGCTGTCAGGTCCTCCTTGGGAAAAGGGTTTGTAATTCCTTGGCGCGGTGAGAACAAGGCTGGCCGGGGCCACGGGGTTGACCTCCAGCTGCCTGGTTCTGCTGGAAAGTCACAGTGTGACAGCTACCATGTGCTCCGTGTCTGACTGTAAAGCACAGCACGGGTGTGTGTGTGGGTGTGCGTGTGTGCAGCGACGACGGTATCGCAGCGTGTTGAGGGCAGAAAACGAAAGGGCTGCGGGTCCCTGCGCACCGAAACCCTCCTCCAGCGCGGCAGAAACCTCTCCCATCGCACCTGAGGGAGCACCGGGAGCCTGGGTAGATTTTCCCTCATGCTTATTTTAAAGAGACGGCTCATTTAACACTCCGGGCAGTCTTCAAATATAAATAACCTGTACAGCACGTATCCACGTTGCCGAGGAATAAATTACCCTCCTGGATTCCCCCTCCCTTGCTTCCCTTTGATGTTATTGCCGTGGATACATATATATGTATATGTGCACTTCATAATAACAACGTAACCTCACCCAGCAGCCTTTCTGCTGTGCGAGAACCCCAGGACACCCCCCGCCATGCCGAACCAAGGGGTAAAACCCCCCCATCTAACCCATTTTTCAGCCCCGTCACCAACGGCAGAACCAGCACGGGGAATGGCGTGGGGGCAAGGAGCCGGCCCCCGGCGCAGACAGGAGGACGTGCATCTCGCCCTCGTAACAACCTGTACATTGGCCTCCGCCACCTAAGAACACACCGTGCTGGTGGCCCCCTGCGGCCCCTCCCGAGGGGGGTGGTGGCGCCCCGCAGAGGAGGGGACACCCCGCGGTCCCCCCCAGTGGGAGGCGGGGGCACCCCGCGGGCCCTTCGGTGGAAGGGGGGGTGACACCCTGCGTCCCCCCTGGTTTGGGGGGTGACAGCCCGCGGCCCCCGCGGTGGGAGGGGGGTGTCACCCCTTGGCCTCACCTGCAGGGGGATGGCGGCGGGGGGGGCGGGACCCAGCGCGGCACCGCCCCCCCCGCCCCGCGCGCGCCGCCGCCCGCCGCCGCCGCCGTCTCCCCCGCGCCGCCGCCGCCGCCTCCAAGATGCCCGGGCAGCGGCGGGGAGGCTGCCGCAGCCCGCTGGTACGTACCGGCCCCGGGGGCGGGGGGGTCCCGGCCGGCGCCCGGGCAGCGGGGGCGGGGGGTACGGAGCCCGCTGGCGGGGCCCCGGCGCGGCCCTTCCCGGGGGGCTGCAGCAAGTGGCGGGGGGGCGGCGGGGGGGCGCCGGACCTTGCCGGGAGCCGGTGCCCGGTCGCGGCTCCCCACGGTCCCCCCCTCCCCGCTCAGGTCTCCCGGCTGCGAAGTGCGTTTGCGAACCCGCCCCGGCTCGGCGGGGAGAGCCGGGGGGGGAGCAGCCCCGGCCCCCTCTGCCGCGGTGGTTGAGGGGGGGGGGGTCGGCGGGGCACCCCGCGTCCTTCCCGGCCCGTTCTCCTCGCCGGGGCCCCTCCCGCCGGGAAGCCGCTGTTTGTCGCCCGGCGGAGAGGGGACGGAGTCGCCTTCCCGCGCCATGTCCGCTCCCCGCCGGCCGGTTCGGTCGCCGGCATCCCCCCCCCAGCCCCCCGGCACCGCTCCGCTTCCCCCGGGCCGAGCGGGTCGCGTCCGTTCCGCCGCTGAGCCCGGTTTTTTATTGTAAATCCCCGCGGTTCTGGTGCGGGCCTCCGCCGCCAGGAGCCCGTCGCGGAGCCGCTGCCTGCGGCTGCTCCCGGTTCCCGTCCCGGCGGCGGGGCCGGCGTCGGTCCCGGTGAAGTTTCGTTAAATGGGAGTTAAAAGGTAACGGGTTCTCCCGAGCCGGGCGACCTCGGGCGTCGCGGGCTCCCTGCGGGGCCCGGGGGGGAAAAGGGGCATGTGAAGGTCCCCGCGCACCCCAGCCCTCCGCGGCGCCGCGGGGGGGATCGCTCCGGCGGGCTGTTGCCCGTTCTCAGGGATGTTACTGCTGGTCTTGAAGCGGAGCATGTTTTGCTCGTGCTGAGAATCTGTCGAGCTGTTAGAAAATGCGCCGGAGTGACACGCGAGAGCTGAATTTCCTCGTCCGCACGCCTTGTTTGTGTGTCTTGCCTCCAAAAACATATCAACCACATATTTTATTGCGCTAATGTGCACGGCTAAAGACGGTTGTAACGAAGCTGGGGCGGCAAAGGGCTGTTCTGCAGAGCGGGCTGTGGAGTTTCTGGAGAGGGCAAATGGCTCTTGTTGCTCCATAATTTCCTCAAGTCTTGACACGCCAGGGTGTTAATGGCTCCGGCTCTGCCTGCCCTGCCTGGCTTTCGCCCAGGCCTCCTCGCTCTCGAGCGAGCCCTGAAACCGCGACGGAGCCTTTGTTGTTGGAAGGCGGCTTCAAGGAGACCGGCTTTGCTTGAGGAGCTGCTGCAGCCAGACCGAAGCTGGCAGCCAGACCACTGGGACGTTGCTGGCTTCCGGGTGGCATCAGCTGAGCCGCCAGGTCACCGCCCGGCAGCGTCCGGCACAGCCGGGAATTGTCACCAACCCGTCGCCCTGCGTGCGCGGGGTTGCGTCGGGGCTTGAGCTGCTCCTTCACCCCTGTAATAAGCTGAGCGGTGCCGGCCCTCCCTTGCCTCCCCCGGCTCCGTCAGGGCAGTTTGTGCCGGGGGAGGGCCGTGGCAGAGCTGCCTGTTGCAGGCAGAGCTCTCTGGCTTTGGCGGCTGCCACAGGCTCTGCGCTGGGGTTGTCGCTGCTGCCATTCCCCTGCTGGGAGCACACCCAAAACCCCTAACGAGGGAGAAATAGAACGAGCCAGGAAACGAGAGGCTGGGTATGGCAGTCCCCCTCCCAGGGCAGTGGTATTGGAACGCTCTCGCACCCGAGGGGGTATTCCTTGAGGATGCTACTGAGAAAAGACAGCGAGTGGGGTAGGGATGGGAGGAGGAAGAGCGCACGTCAGGGAGAGGAGCAGTCGCAGGGATCCAGGCAGGTGGTGTTATTGCTCCAGAGCCTGGGTGTGCCGGCTGCCTCGCCAGCGATTAGAGGCAGGTCTGTGCCCTGCGGAGCCGTTTGCGGCGTGGGGTGAAAGTGGTGCGTGCGTACAGCCAGGGTCCCGGGAGCTGCACGGCCTGTTTGGTAAACGTTGCTTTAGAAAAAGAAATGAAGCTGCAGTGGGTGATAAATCCCCTCCCTTGACGAGTGCTCGCGGGCGGGCTGCGCTCCAGTGGCCTCGTTGGCACAGGCACAGCTGGGGGTGATGTGCTAAGCATTTGTGTCTTGTTGCATATACATACATATACATATATATACACACATGTTTGTAAGCAGGGTGGGATCATCCTTGAGACCACGTGAGATTGATAAATGACTTATCCTTAACACCAGGATTGTCTTGTCCCTGGATCATCTCCTCTAGGGGATGGGGAGACACGTTTCCGTCCGGAATCCCCTGGACTCTGGCTCTGGGGGGGTTTCTCTGCGGTCTGTGGTTGGTGCCGCTGGTCTCTCTGCAGTGCAGGGGGTTGGGCCTGTCATCTCTCAGGTCAGCTTCTGGGAGTCACCACGTCTCGGAGGCCGGTCGCTGGAGAGACCGTGGCTCTCGGCTGTCCCGTCGGAGCCGGCGGAACCAGGGCTTTCTCTGCAGGCTGCGCAGCCGGTTCTTTAAATGGAGCTAATGAGCAGCGTGATTATTTTGTACCTCTGGAGGGAGTTACTGCTTCTGACAACGCGCTCACCTGAGATCTCGCTTAGGCTGGTGCTCCCCTCTTTGGGGCGAGCTGGCAGAGTGTTTCGGGAGGGTTTGCGGCTACAGAGGGTGCCCAGGGGAGCAGGAGGGGGACAAACAGCCTCGGGGAGGCTTGGGGTGAGGGTCTGGTCCCATTGCCAGGGCTCGGACCTGTGCTGCTTCCTGGGCTTGTTTTTAATGTTCTTCCCCTGGAAAATGAGCGCGTGTTGCAGCTTAATGAGTGCCTGGCTTTACGGTCATCTTTTGCAAATGAGCAACTCCGTCAGCCTCCCCGATTAACGAGAGGACGCGGCGGGGAAGTGATGACTGGGCTCCCTCAGCTGCCTCTCCCAGTGTGGTGGCTGGCTGGTGCGGAGCCCCGGGTCCCCAGAATGCCAGGGCAGGGAGGTCACCGTGGGGGAGAAAGGCCCGTCTGTGTGCCGCTGAAAGCTGCCTTGTGCCGTGCGAGGGCGGCTCTGGCAGCCCGGGCGGCGCTGGGGAGGGAGCGTCTCGCCCCTCGATCCTGTGCCGTCTTCCTGTTTTCTTACCCGCGGCTGCTGGAAAACCTCGCCGTCGCTCTTACTGCCAGCGGCCCCTCATCGGCTGGGAGCGGAGAGGGGGACGGTGCTGAGCCCTGCGCCCGCGGCGTGTCACCCTTGGGGGTGACATGGGGCAGAGCTGGGCTCCCAGTGTCAGCGAGATGTGCAGTGCTCGGTGGCTTCAGCATCTGCCCTCCCGCCCTCTTCCTTGTCCCGGCCCCGAGCAGGCTGGGGAGTGGGGCCGGCGGCAGAATAGCTCCTTTTGTGCCTCTGGACACGCTGGCCTTTCCCAGGAAATCGCTTATTGTGTTCGCTGGCAGCGCCAGGCTCCATCACTGCCTCCGCTCGCCGCCTCCGCTCTGTCCCCGCGCCTGGGCAGCCCCTGGCCCCGGGTCCAAGCGGGTCCTGTGCCCGGGGAGCCGTGGCTGGGATGGGGACGTCCTCGCCCCTGCTCAGCTGAGGCTCCCAGCTCTGGACTCGGGCAGCCCCCCCGGCGCTGCCGCCAGCACAGCGGGGAGAGGAGTGGGGTGCTGCCCCTTGGGACCACCCCGGTGTGGGGACGGGGCTTGGTGACGAAAAGCTCGGAGTGCCCAGCTGCCCCTCGGCTTGAGGCTCTGTGCCAGGTCACAGCCGCCCCCCAGGGTCTTGGGGTGGGGGTCAGCCGTGCCTGCCCGTGAGTGTGGACCTCTTGCTGTCTTCCCTCCCTGCCCTCTCGCAGCTCGGTGCTGCCGGTCTGTGCAGCTCCCTTGTCCCCACGTCACCGCCGGGGCTCAGCTTCCTCCCCGAACAAACAAACCTGACGTGCCCACAGGCGCAGGAAGGGCAGGGGACATCCCTCTGCCGCCCCTTCCCCTGCTCCCCTCTGGGTCCTCCTTGCTGACAGTCTCAAGCTGTCATCCCTCTTGTGTCCCCCCTGCCCCCAACCAACCCCCAGCGATGTCCCCTTGTTCTGCGCAGGGGTGTTCCTACGGGACGTGGGCTGTCCCGGTGTCCTCCTGTGTCACACCAGTGGCTGCTGCGAGAGCCCAAGACCAGGGAGGGGACGCAGCAGCACCGCAGGTGCCGTGGCTTGGCCCCATCGCCTGTGAGCTCCTGGGCTGCCTTGGCCGCTCCAGGCACGTTCTGGGCTGGGCTGAGCCCGGGGGAGTCTCTTAAATGGAAGTGGAAACGGCTTGTGGGGTCCGGAGGGTGTTTCCCGAAGAGAAGCGTGTTTATCGTGCCGGGCTGTGCTGGCTGGGCTGTGTCCATGCGGAGCAGCGAGCTCGTAGCCTGCTGCGGCAGCCCGTGACGCGCGGCCGCCCGCTCCCCCCGGCAGCTGGGCTTGTTTCCTTTCGGGCATTTCCCGCGGGATTTCCGCGCTTTGGAAGGAAGAGGGCGCGGATGGGATCTGGTTCAGATGCGATCTTCGGCCAGAGCGCCCTGTGGATCAACGGGGACACTTGCTCTCACCCGCATGGGTTAAAAATGATGCCAGATTTTTTGCTCTCAAAATTTAAGAGTAGAGAGACTAAATAGAAAAGCGTTTTGTTGTTTGGAGATTTTGGGGGCTTGGCTTTTGGTTGGGCTTTTTTGTGTTGTTATTTTTTCCCCCAGCTGTTGCAGAGTTGGATGCTGCAAGCGCTTGAGTCTCAAAACTGTATTTTATATATCTCTGTATCTGGACTCTCTACGTGAGAGGGAAAAGGAAAACCCAGTAGCCTGTGAAAGGGAAAAGAAAAACCCAGTAGCCGTGAAAAGCCAACATGGAAATAATGGGAAGCCTGCTATGTCGGTGAGAAGCTGAGGGCAGATCCAAGGGATGCTTTCTGCAGCCGTGCAAGGAAAGGTTTAGCTGGTCTGTGTGTGCCAGCCCCGCACTTGGGGCTCCTCAGGAGTCCCGAGGCTTCGCCGGCTCTCCGTGACGTGGCCTGGGATCCCAAAAGGAAAGGGGCTCCGTGCCTCCGCAGAATGTCATTCCTGTTGTTTATAACTGGAATTCATGTCTGAGGGGGAAATGAATTGCTAGGTCTGTTTGTTTACTCCTCGTTTTGCAGACGCAGGAGCTAGACCACAGTGGGGTAATGGCCTAGAAATTAAATTTCATTTTAATACGCAAAACCAATTTTGAGTTGGTTGACCGAAGGGGAAAAAATTAGCTTCAGACAGCAGGCGGAGGCCTTCGTGAGGCAGGACGGAAGCACAGAGTAATGAATGCGAGCTGGCTGAGGATCTGTACGGGAGTAACGAGGAGATGCATATACACCCCCCCCCGAAATGCAGCCGTGCAGCATCCTTCGGCAGCAACTCAGAGATGACGTGGAATAAATTAGCTTTTGTGTTTTCAAAGAGGCGCGGAGTGAGTTAAATGTGTTCCATGGGCAGTCACCAGAAGAACCTCACTAAATCTGGTTGTGTAACTGGGCTGAATAAAATTAGGCAGGTTAAGGCCATCTGATGATGCTCAAGTACCCGAAGCAGGGCTGGGCTGGGGCGGCAGCGCTGGTGTTTGATGCGCAGGGAGGGAGGGAGGAATCTGGGGGGTTTATTTGAGCTGTAGAGTGACCTGGCTTAACGCTTTGTAAGGAGCAGGCTGGGCTTTTTCCGGGTGCTGGCTCGGGTGCCGCCTGCTGTCGGGTGCTGGTGCTGAGCCCCCCCGCGACGCTGTGGTGGTGGCACTGGTGGCTGCTGTGCTTGCGGTGGTGCCGCCCGAGATGCTGTGTGTCCCTCCGGGGCTTTCCTTGGCCCATCCAGGGTGTCCGGGGCTCCGGCGGGTGCGGGACCTGCTCTCCGCTGTTTCGCTCAGCAGCCCCTTTGGGAGAGGGGGAGCGGGGCAAGCGAGGGTGGCAGGGGGCTGCAGTCCCCGTGCAGGGGGGACGGACAGGCACAGGAGCTTCGTGTCCTTCCCGTAAGTGCTCCAAAGCCCCAGAGCCGGACCTGCTGCCTGTGCAAGGGATCAGATGTGGATCCAGGCTTCAGAAGTCCTGTGCAAGGGGATTTATCCTGGTCGGAGCTGCCCTGGAGCCTGTACCCGCTGGGTGGTGGCTGCCCTGGTGCTGTGGCTTCAGGTGACGTGTCTGCACCTCCTACTTCTTGCATTCAGATGAAATCTCATGCAAGAGAACAATTTTTTTTATTTTTTTTGTACTGTGAGATTGGTCAAATGCTGGCAGAGGCTGCCCAGAGGGGCTGGGGAGCGTCTGTCCATGGAGGTATTCAATGGGCCACCGTCCTGGGAGGTCCTCTCCGTCCCTGGAGGTCCCTGCGGACCTCAGCGTTGCTGTGACCTACCCGGCGTCTCATCCACAAGCCCCAGGGAGCGCGGTGGGCCTGGTGGGAGAGCGCGGTGCCCAGTGGTCCCCGGGGAGGAGGGATGCAGGGTATCCAGCACTCGCCTTGCAACACAGGAGTTTGGGAGAGCCGATGGCCCCACGCTGTCACCTCGCAGGGTTTGGTGGTGACCGCCCTACAGCAGCTTGTTTGCGTGGCTGTTACTAGAGGTGACGCCTGTCCTTGGGGTGATTTGTGGGGACAAGTGGAGCCCAGGCACGAAGGGAAGGGCCTATTGCCAAGCTCTTCAAAGGGAATTTAATATTGGGGACCGCTGTCTGAAGGGGTGGGCATCAAACGGGGAGCGAGGCGCCAGTGGGTGTGCTGCCGGCGAAGGAGGGACAGTCGATTACCCTCCGTTTTAGGGTCAGCCTTGCTGGGAGCCCCCCCGCGAGCCCGGTGTGGGGCTGTTCAGCAGTGATGGTGTCAGAAGAGCAATCATTGAAAAACAGAGGAGAGAGGGGTGAGACGATGCCCCAGGTCCAGAGGTCATCCAAAGTACCGGTTTTATAGCTGAGGAGGGAAGAGGTGGAAGGAAATAATGACCCACTTCAGGGCTGGGATGTTGCTGAGAGAAGGTCCCTGGGGGTGTGGGTAGCCCTATGGGGGACGTGCTGGGTGGATGTCAGAGGTTCCTGCTTTGCTGCCTGGGCCAGAGGAGAGGAAAACTCTTTCAGGCAATTATGGATGAGCTGAGCAAGGGAAGCATCCTGCATTTAGGAATTATTTTAATCTTTTAGCCCAGCGTGCCTAAAAGGCAGGGGTGGTGTCTCGAGGAGTTGTCCTGCGTGGTCAGTCTGGCTCTGCTGCCTACTCAGCTCCCCCGGAATAGCTGGGGAATTCAGATGAGAAGCCAGGCATGGATTTTCAATAGTGTGCGTGATGAATTACTGCAAAAAGAGAGGTGGTGATGCTCCAGAATTGTGCTCCATTAGCATCCAAAGGTGTCCGGACAATGGAGAAGTGCCAAGGCAAACCTGAGCTGGGGGCAAAATGCAGAGGCCTCTGTTATGTGTGCAATCAGGCCGTTCTAGGGGCCTTTTGGCCTTGAAGATGCTGGTCTCAAGGTCACCCAAGGGTTTCTGCCGCCTGGGAGAAGCCTTCTGCTGGCTGCAAGGACGTGGTGCCTCCTCAGGCTCCCAGGAGGGTCCCAGCTCGGCCCCGATGTGCCCGGGTGTCCCTGGGGCACAGGATCTGCCAGCACAGGGGACGTTCCTGGGGGCTGTCCCTGTCCCCAGCCGTGGAGCTGCAGCTTCTGCAGAGCCCAGCACCGCCGCCCTGCCCAGGGTCACCCCGGGGTTCTGCCCGGAGCCCGGCAGAAGAGCTGGGCTGCCTTTTCCCGGTTCCTCTTGTCCGTGTTGGGTGGTGGGATGCACCAGGTACAGAAGAAATCCAGAAATTCTGAATTATTACAGAAATATATTGGCTCAGGCCATGTAAAGGCATTTTGTTTATGTTAAAGCATCCGACGTGTTCCTAAAGCTGGCGCTGAGGAGCTGCTGGATGCTGCGCGTCCCTGCCCGCCCGCCGGCTGTCCCCTGAGCCCTGCCCGCGGCGCTCCTGCTGCCAACGGCTTCTCCCGCGGTGGCTTCGGTTCAGCGCTCGTGTCATCTTCTCGTCGCTGCAAGTGGCTCCCCCAGAGCTGAACGGGGCTTGGAGCACAGAGCAAGCATCCCGGCCGGCTCCGAAACTCCGCGTGCAAGACCCTGAGCTGTGGCAGAGTGCCGGAGAATGAGACAAACTCAATTGCGTTTGCTTAGCAAATTCCCCCTGATTTCTTCTGGCTTGCGCTTTGCATCACGGTATATTTGTGGCATGCTGGGACCTGGCCTCGGCTCTCCATGCCGATGCCTCTGTCTGCCTGCCTTGCGCTTTTCCCTCCCAGAAACGTGCTCTGATTTTTATTATTTTCTTTTTTTGCTTGGAGGTTTTCCCTGGCTCCATCTCTTGCTCGCTGGTGCTGGAAGCGTTTGTGTGCTGGTAGGAAGGAGGAACGGGCTGGGCTTTGTCCCGCAGCAGGGTGGTGGGTGCCGAGCTGCACCACTCGGGGCCTTTTCCATGACGAGCAATCCTGGCCATAATCCTCTTCGTGCTCAGCGCGTTCCTTCCCCTCCATGGATGGTGGGTGTGAGATGTCCCCTGGCATCTCCACTGGCCCCACGACCATGACTGAGGTTCTCCTGAGCCCCTGCTTTTCCGTGCTTCACCTCTCAGCCTTGTTTTCCTCTTGGGAAATCTCCCGATTCCTCATGGATGAGGGCTGGCCTCTCCCAGGGACAGGCTTTCTGCTGGCGCTGCTGCCACCCCAGCGCGGCGCAGGGATGCTGCGGCTTCTGCTTTTGGTACCCCAGGTACCTGCCCCGACTCAGTGTTTGGGCTACGAAACTGAATTTCTGGGGTGAATATTGCACTGGTCTTTGCCTTGGTTATGCTTTGAAAGGAGGGAGCCCAGCTTCTGGTTGTCACCGGAGGGTGCTTTTTTGGGTGCTGGGGGCTGTCGCCTTCCTGGCCCCCTGTCTCCATGTGTGGCATGTTTGTATTTTTCTGGCATGAAATATTTCAGCCTTTTTTCATCCTTTTTATTGGATTCCTGAAGTCCTGTAGCAGCGCTTCATCTCGTGATTATCCATCAAGCATCGCTATGGCCCTGCTTGTCGGGAGGTGGCTCGGCTGCTCTGCGGGGGTCGTTAGTGGCAGGGTGACCTGTGTCACTCGCCACAGGGCTGGTGTCCCTCGAAGCGGAGGGTGGTGATGCCCCCTGCCGTGCTGGGGCTGCCACGGGTGAGGGAGGAGGATCCAGCTCCCGCCCTGGCCCCGGTGTCCTCGCTGTGTGTGTGGGGACAGCGGACGGGAGGGGGGCCTTGGGCTCCTCCCCAGCACCTGGAAAGCTGCTCAACGCTCCAGCCCTTGGCTGAGAAAGGCCATGGTCTGGACATGCTAGGACAAATTAATTTATATTTTTTTTTAATTTTTTTTTTTTTAACACTCTTTCACTTCTGCCAATACTTTTAAGCCTCTGGCCACCAGTGTGGTCCCTATGTGACCTGCAAAGTGCCGTGCTCCCTTTAGCATCCTTGGAATTTGTGTGCATTTGTTATTCTTCACCAGCCGTGAGCTTTGCCATCCCTCTGCGGAGACACAGCGGGCTTCGCGCGGAGAATCGAGGCAGTCGGATGCTCTCAGAGGTGAAGACGCCTCTGCCTGTAAAACCCCATCTCCAGCGAGGCTCTCGCAGGGTCTGTGATTTATTACAAATGCAAAATACGGAGGGTTTCCTTTTTCTTTCATATCGTTAAAAGAACACTTCAGTGTTATGTAGCAGGTATGGTCTGTGCTGTGCCTCTTGTCACCAAAAGCCATCCCCTGCCTCCCTCCGGCAGCCCGCAGGCAGGGAGCAGGGATGGCAGGAGGAAATTACCTTTGGAGTTACCTGCTTTGTCTCATGAGCTGCACCGAAGGAGCACTGGGAGGGATGGCGGGGAGAGCCGTGCCCCCTGCACGCTGCCAAAACGGTGCCGGTTGTCCCGTGGAGCAGGGAGGAGCTCTGGGCGATGCTGCGTGGCCATGCCATGCCGGCTGGGGAGCGTGGGCTGCTGTGCCAGGCACGGGGGGCGATGGGGGCAACCAGTGTGGTCGGAATCCTCTGGGAAATAGGGTGAGAATGTGTAATAATTCCGTCTGCTCTGGGACGCAGACTGCGCTGGGATTCGGAGCTGGGGGTCCGAGGGTTACGCCCTGGTCTTTCACCGAGATCTGGTTTGTTGGGGACTTGGTGACCTGCTTGTTTCTGAGCTGGCTGTGCGCGCTCAGGACCTGCTCTGCTCGCTGGGTGTTTAGTCCCCATCCTGGCACGAGCCGTGGGACGCGGCGGACGGTGTCCTGCAGCAGCGTGGCCTCACTGGTGTCCTGCTGATAGGTGGTGTTGGTCAGAGGACTCCTCGGTGGCAGAGGAGTGAGCCCGGGGTGCTCCCGAGGACGCTGCGATGTGTTGCTGGCGGAGCATCCTGTGACGTGCCACACAGAGCGCGAGGGACCACCACGGGAGGGTCAGGGGTTTGGGAGATGCAGGAGGTGGGAACCTGCCCATGGCTCCCTGCCCCGCGGTGGGGTTTGTGCCGTGCCCGCTGCCGGAGACCCGGTAGCAGCGCGGTTCGGGCAGGGGTGGCCAGTGGGCTCCCTGAATACCACGCTGTGAGCTCGGAGCGTGGCAGTGGAGCAGTGCAGACACAACTGCAGAATAATCTCGGTGCCAGGGGGAATACAGCTGGGGGAAAGCTGAGCCTGGTGAATTGGTGCTTTTTTTTTTTTTTTTTTTTTTTTTTTTTTTTTTTTTTTTTTTTTTTTTTTGAGATGAAGGGTAAAAGTGCGTATGTGCAGAAGTGATTGAGGGCTGGAGAGCCCTCTCCAAAGGGATGCTAATGGATGTGAGTCACCTCAGAGTGCAGGAGCATTTCGTCTTGAAAGACTTCAAATGACCTGTTTAATGCGCTGGCAAAACGTCCAGGGAGCGCTGAGGTCCCTCTGTCACTGCATCGCTGGGAGGAGAACAGGGAAATCTGGCTCACGTTCAGAGCACTCCCAAGGGGCCCATGTAGGAAAACAGTTTAAAAAAGTGCCATGATTTGAAAACAAGCCTTGGTGTGTCGCGCTCTGGAATGAAAAGGTGGTAACTGTTGGAGCAGCGGATCTCCGACGTCCTCTGGCCGGGCTGCGGAGGGAGGCGTGGGGTCTGAGCACCCTCCTCACGGGAGCCCTGCGGCGATGGGGCAGCTTTTCCCTGGCTTTGCCGGCGGCTGCTCCGGTCTGGGGTCGCTGGCTGTGCCGCGCTGGAAGCGATGCAGGGCACGGGCACAAACTCCATGCCCAAACCTTCTGCTCTGGGACCCTGGGCGTGTGGGTGCCCACAGCCCCAGCGTGAGCCCGGCTGGTGCCCGGAGCTGCTGACGCTGGGAAACACGCGTCTCCGAAACACCGTCAGCTTTTGGGAGGGGAAGGCCGGAACGGCGAATCCCCGGCCTGGTCCCTCTGCCCCGGAGGCATGTTCTTCCCTCCCGTTCCACGGTGCGTGTCCCTTGGCCGAGGCCAGGTCACACCAGTCTGGGTGCCTCTTCCTGGCTGTGGCAGGGGGGAGGGTGTGAAAGTCCGAAATATCTGCTACCTGCATTGTTTCTGCATTGGGGATTAACGCTAATTATTCCCCCATTGTCTTCAGTTCCTGCAGGAAGCCTTGTTTATCTTACCCGCCTCACCAGGAATGCAACCCCAAGGAGCCTGTGCAGATATATTTAAACTTGCACAAAGCAGCACAATGGCCTTTGAATTCCCCGACTGCGTGGCATCCGTCGGGAGCGCGGCCGGGGCGCTGGGTGGTTTTGGGGTTTGGAGGCCGGGGCAGCCTGGGGGGGCTCGGTGGCCGTGGGCTGCCTCGCACGGCCTCCCGCGGGGCCGGCCCTCTGCGGGGAGGGTGGAAGAGCCTTCTTCCTGCTGGCAGCGCTCAGCAGTGACGTGGGCTGCAGCTCGCTTTCCGTGGGCTCGCGGGGCTGGCGCAGCGCCGGGCACACGTGCCCGCGGGAGCTGCTGTGGGACACACCGGAGCCCTCAGCGGGCCGAGACGTTGGTGGGAGCCTTGGTCCAGGCAGCAGCTCCTGGCCCTTTGGAGCCGTGCCTGGCTTGTGTGGTCCCGCTCCTTTCCTCCCGTCCCCGCGGGGCTGCCCGGTGCGGGCACGCTCGGGCTCTGCGCCTTCGCTGGGATGGGGCCCTACTGTGCAGGAGGAACCCCTTCCTTGGTTGAAGATCTGTCTTCATTCTGTCCCCCAGTAAATGCCCCTTCGGGAGCAGCCTTGACGTTTGCACAGCTTGAGGGTCCCTGGAGAGCACCGGTGACGGGCTGGCCCCTCGCCGTGCCGTGCCACGTCGTGCTTGTGCAGCAGCACCGGTACCTCCCCAGTTTGGGTCTGTCTCTCCTGGCTCTGTCCCGCAGTGGACGTTGCCGTGAGCCCAACCTCACCTTTGCTGCCTCGCTTTGTTTCCAGCATCTCTCTCTCCCGTGGGTGAGCAGTGCCGGTGTCAGGCGTTGAGACTTGGCGGCCCAGTTGGAAACACCAGAGTGGGGATAACCCTGGTGTGGTACCTGGGATGCAGTCCCTGAAGGATGCTCAGCTCCCAGTATGGTGCTGACGTACGGATACCCCAGTACATACGCTTCTCCTCAGCCACCCTGACGCTCCAAGGCCAGCGGGGGATTTACATGCCACCGCCTGCGCTGCCTCGCTTGTGGCTGAGTGATGGAGCTGAGCTGTAGCGGTCAGTGCAGGTAGAAGGTGGTGGTGGTGGGGGCTCTGCTCGCCCTGCAGCTGATGGCTGGGGGCCGTGCGGTGCCTGACGTGGTGCTGCGTTGCTGGGTCTTTGCCTGCAGCAGCTCTTGGCGGGGCTGGCTGCCCCCCCCGTGCAGCATCCGTCTGGGGGATAACAGCCGTGGCTTGCTCTCCAGCCCAAAAGGCTGTTGTGAAGCACCAGCTGCTGCTGCGCTGCGTTGGCAGCTCTGCCCTCCCCGTGTCCTTGCCGGGCCGGGGGCTCCGGCTGCTGGCAGGACTCTGCGGGGCTGAGCTGCATTGCAGGCGGTGGCCGAGGAAGAGGGGAAGAGGCAGAGCTGCGGGCTGCGCCTGGAGGAAGGCTTGGATCAAAAAGCCGCTGCCATGTGTGGTCTGGCAGGAGCCGGCTGGGCGTAGGTCTTTTTTTTGGGAGCTGCCGGTGCTGACACGAGTGCCGTGTCTCGCTCGCCTGCCTTCCGGCGGCGGCTGGCCGTGCTGGGCAGCGGAGACCAGGGTGGCAGGAGAGCGAACGACTGCAGGAGAGGTGACAGAGCGAGGGAGGTGGCGGGACCCGGGGCCAAGGGGGGTTTGGAGGGCAGGGGAGGGAGGGTTGGCGGGGGGTGGCAGGGCTGCCAGGGCCACGGAAGTGCCGGATGTGCCAGTTTGGTGACGTGCCAAGTCCCCAGCTGCTTTTTCTCAATGGCCGGGCTGGAAGTGGCTCGCTCCCATCTGTGCCGGTCTTGGGAATCTTGGGAAGGTGGGGCTGCTCCCGCTGCAGCCCTCGGAGCTGGGTGTCTGCAGATGTCCCTGGCTCCGGCATGGTGGGCTGGGGGTGCCCGGCGTTGCCGTGACCCTCTGGCCGCGGGCTTTGTCCCCCAGGCTGTGGTGGCAGAGGGGCAGGGGCTGCAGGGTTTGGGCAGCGGCAGGCAGAACCGCCCGGCTGGGGAGGTGGGACGGACGGACAGACAGATGATGGACGTGGCACAGTGCGGGGAGAGGAGGTCTGGGCTGGGCTGCTGCCTGCGGGAGGGTGCGCCTGGCTGCCGCAGCCCCCGCTTTTACTCACTGCGGGGGCACAGAGGGCCCCGGGAGCCGCGGCGTTCCCTGGGGATCAAAAGCAACTGCGCAGAGCTCCGGGGAGCTGCTGAATCGGGGGGACCGGAGAGACGCCCTGTACCTTTTCGTGCCCTGTCAGGCCCCAGGCCACCGAAGGGGATGGCAGGGGAAGGTCTCCACGCCGTGTCTGTGGGAATTGCCCCCTATGGCTCCCGGAGGGCGATGCGCACCATTGCTGCGTGGGGTTTCCTTGAGCCGTGCCGGCTGCTGAGGAACACACACGGCGTGATTCTGGCGTGCGGGGCTGCGGGAGCCGCTGGGGGAGTTGCTTCTTCCATCTCTCCCTGATCTGCCTCGCATGTCGCTAACTCCGAGTGCTGGATCCCCGGCAGCCTTCGGCGGGCACGTGCTGTGCTGGGGTCCTGGGGAGCTGCCACCTCGCCGAGCAGGTGCCTCCTGCGCGATGCTGAGCCGGGCACCCTTTGTCGGGAAGAGGTAAAGTCTTCCCTTTGGCCAGAATGTAACTGGAGGAAAAACAGACGTGCTGTGTTTGGTGCTTGCCTCTCTGACGCTTCGGAGGTGAATGAGGTCTCCCCCGGTGGACACCTCCTGGGCTTTGGCCGGAGCGTCCCTGCCCCGTGCGGGTACCCTGAGACGAGCCCCTGGGAGCTGCCCCTGCTCCCCGCCATGGCAGCTGTGCTGGGCTCCCGCCAAAGGGTCTGTGGGTGAAGCGTTTGTCTCCATCCACAGAGGGCTGCTGTGGATACTGGTGGGTCTGAGGTGCTTTCAGGATCTCCACAAAATCCAAACGATGTGCTGTGAGGCTGGCACCCAGCAGCGGTGGATGAGGAGCACAGCTTGGTGACGGCTTGTGTTCTCCTGCAGTCAAGGCCGACTTAAAACACCACCACAACCTTTGTGCTTCGTCCTGCGCTGCAACCCTGTCAGCCCAGACAAATAGGACATTAGCAGCTGATGGTTTAACTCTTGGCCAAAAAACCCCTCCCCGCATCACACTTCCAGCCCGCAGGAGCGGGGCTCTGCGTTTCACACCAGGCGGATCGGAGGCAGCTGCAGATGGGAAGGTTTCATGGCATTGCCAGAACAAATGGCGTAATCAATTGATTTCTGCACAGCTGTAAAGGTATTATTAGCTGTTTAAACAATGGGAAGTGTTCAGCCCGGCGCTGGCAGGGGGGGAAGGACGGCGGGGTGTGCTGGGGCAGCGTGTTTGGGGGAGCGCTGCCAGGGCCAGGCTGCTGTGCATGGGAAACTACGGAAATCCGGGGGGCGAAAGAGAGCGGAGGCTCCTGGAGCTGATTGATGAACAGGGAGATGTTGTCGGGAAGACAAGAGAGAAAAGGGGGGTGGAAAACGCAGCGCCCCAAAGCGGAGCATCTCAGGGGCCGGGAGCGGTGGCCAGGGGGATGTGCTGGACCCGGGATGCTGCCGGGGGGCGGTGCCTGCCTCTCCCCGGCTGGGGCTCCGGCAGAGGTTACACATGGGGAACGATCCCCTTTTTAGGATGGGGGGGGGCCAGAACCCAACCAGAAGTTGGGGGAGCACGGGGAGCCCAACGGGAGAGCTTCAGGAGAAGGAGGATGCTGTGATGAAACGAAATGGTTTCATGCCGTCAGTCAAGACAACGTCGGCAGTGGTGAACACGAAATTCCCAGGGGAATAAGGTACTGTGCAAACGGAGACATTAAAGAGCAACAAATCAGCAGCGCCTGATGGGCTCCAGCCAGCTCTTGTGAAGGGATTTAACGATGAAGCGGCTGAACTGGCAGCAGAAAGTAATCTCTCATTAACAGCAACTGCTGGATGGGAGCGCAGCCTCTTCTGCTCTGTCCTTAATTTAAAGAGGTACGAGAAGAACTGTGGGAATTACAGAGCAGCCAGCTTTATTTTAGCACCGAGCAAATTGGCTGAGAAAATAATTAAAGCTCATGTGGCAATGCCTGAGATTCAGTGTGATAGATTAAGGACAACAACGCATGGGTTTTATATAGGAAATCCAGTTTAATCCAGGGTGGGGTTTTTTTTCTTCTTTTTTTCAGTATTGCAATAAGGTGATTGGGGAGAGCGGTTGGGAGATGAATTGTCTGGATTTTCAGAAAGCCTTGGACAAATTCGCTAAGTTATTAAGGAAACTGTTGAGGCAGGAGCCGTGGGAGGAAAGGCCAGGTTCTGTTTGGTGTTTGCAGATGTCCCGGGAGGACGGGGCAGGCGGCGAGGCGCGAGCGACGGCCTGGCCAAAGGATGCTCTGCTCCGGCCGGGGCTTGAAGCCTAACGCTTGGCGTTAAATATGCGCAGCAGCTCCACGCGCACCAGCTTATCAAGGTTGCAAGTCAAGCACAGAAAAATTAGGTGACGCTAGGTCTAAATTGGCTGGATGAGGCTGATTGCCTCCCCTCTCTCTCTCTCTCTCCCTGGAGTGTCTTCGTTAGGTAGGAAGCTGCTGCTAATTACACGTTGGGGGCTGTTTTCCCTTGGAGAACCCCCATTTCTCCTGGGCAGACCTGTCGCAAGGGTGAATTTAGGGCTGTTTGTGGGAAGGGGTGATGTTTGTGGAGCACGGTGTGGCCGGGGGAGTGGGGGGAGCCCCTCTCCCCATCACACCGGGAGCGGGTCCTGCCTGGGCTCCGCGGGGACGGGACGTGGCTGCTGGATGGGGCGTTTTATTCTTCCCTGAACAGCAATCCAATTTCCAGCTAATTTTCCCGAGGACAACAAAAAGCACAGAGACAACTGCTGCCCAGATTTTATATCCTGCTGTCGTGGAGCCAATTAAGGAAAGGGTTGCCATATTTTTTTTTTTATTTTTTTTTTTAACGTCCGGGTGGAGCAACATAGCTTTTTTTTAAGCCTCATTCTTGGAAGTGGCTGAGCAATTTGGGCTGAAGCTTTTCTGGTGGGGAAAAAGAAGGAAAAAGAAGGAAAAAAAAAACCCAAAATGGGGGGGGAGGGGGAAAGAAAAGGAGGGGGGGGAAGAAGACAAACAAAGAAGAGTTAGTGTTTGCCTGAGCAGGTCTGGAGAGCGGGGGGGTTGCAATGTGGGCTCTGAAAGGCTGGCAAAGCCCTGCCCAGCTTTGGTGCTGGGGGGACTGGGGGAAATTCGGGTGGGCTTAGCAAACGCTGAAAGCGAGGGCTGGCGGAGGCCGGGAGGGTGTGCTGGAGGGGAAGACGGGACCTGAAGACGTACGCCGTTGGCTTTAAACTCCCCGTAACCGTTTAGGAAGGTGGGTGCTGCTGTGTTGGGCTCGGCAAAGGCTGGTGCTGCCGGGCACAAGGCGCGTTGACCTGTCACCACCACGTGGTAGCGAAGCCACGCACTGGGTGGGACTGGGCTCTCTGGCCTGATAAACCCTGCGCAGTCATACAGTGACTATTCGCCCATGTCTGGAGAGCACGAGAATTGCCTCCGAAGTCAATCAAACCCACAACGCGCGGGGCTCGGGAAGAGCTGGGGCGCTGCTGGGCGGGGGGAGGAGGACCCGCTTCAAGATGTAGCTGTGGCCAGGCCCAAGACACGAACAGGAATTGCAGCCGTTGGTTTTAAATGCAGTTACAATGCGTCGTATTGATTTTTGGTATCCGAACTTCACGGCACAGGGCTTGCGTGGCGTGGATGTGTGAGCAAGAGCTTTCTTGCACCAGGAGCCAAGGGGGAACCACAGCAGAAGGTGCAAGGGGATTTTTGGGCTGCCTAAAGATGGTCAGAGGGATCAAGGGGAATTTCAGGGTGGCCGACCATGGCATTAGGTGATGTACAGCGGGATGTCCCCTCCCAGGTGTAGATGGGGTGATGTGAGCAGCATCTGCTGTTTCTCTCCTCCCTCCTTTCCTCAGTGACAAACCTCTGCATCACTCACGGTGAAGCTTTGAGCTGGAGGTAGCAATGAAGCCTGTTTGGCTTTGATCTTGTAAAAATAATAATTTGTGAGAGATGATAGGGGAACCCTTCGACCAAACAGCCCTTGGTACAATTTGCTAAGGACTACGGGTGTCCCGTGCACCCCTGGGGCTCGCCACGCTCATGCTGCTCCGAGTGAGCACGTGGGTTTCGGAGCCCATCAAAAAGCTGGGCCTGAAGTAAAAGCTCTGGTCGCACTGTGTCCCAGGGGAGCTGGCGGCTGGCTTCGCCACTGGCTCCGCGGCACCCACAGCATCGCTTTGCTCGCCCCGGTGCTTGCTGCCTTCGTCCCTCCTTTCCGGCTCTGCCCTGCTTTCTCTGGCAGTCATTGATTATTATTTTTTTTTGTTATTTTTTTTCCTCTCTTTCCCTTGGGTTTTGAACAGAGCTCAAATTAACGCAGCCCGTTCTGTTCCTCAGCAGTGACCTGCCATTGGGGTCGTTCTATGGCTGAGCGGGGGGCGCGGGGTCTCGCCCCACGTGCCGGTACGTGCGGGTGGTGGCAGCGCAGCGTCTGCCGGGGGGTGGCAGGGGTTTACACCACGCACTGCTGCGGGGTCTGTCCCTTTGGGAGGAGGAGGGATGGGGTGTGGGTGCCATTCCCTGCTGCTGGGCTGGCGCAGGGACTCCAGGTGGCACTCGGCCCGCTCCCACCGCCCGGAGCAGTGACCCTGGCGAGGACGCAGGAGCCGTGGCCATGCACATCTCTCCGTGAGTCGTGCCTCCAGCCGGTCAGCTGGGAGCTCTGGAGCGGCCCGGGGGGATGTGTGGTACCCAGAGGGATGCGTGGCACCCGCGGCAAGGGTGCGGGTCGCAGGGATGCGGGTGGGTGCCCTGCCCACCTCCCTCCTGCTGCACACTCTGCCCTGCAGCAGCGCCGCTGCCCACTGGGCACGTGGCACCCACCTAAAGCCGCTCCTCGCTGCCGTCCTGCTGGGAGCTGGAGGGACACTGCGGGCTGCCCTGTGCTGCGCGATGGGAGAAATCCCACCCAGGCATTTCCAGGGCAAAAATGTTTGTTATGTTACGGCTTTGTTAAACTGCTGCCTCTCGCAGCCCCAGCCCTGCCCAGCCGCCGGGAGTTTCCCCAGGGGCTGGCGGGAGCGTGGCCAGGGCCGGCGTCTGACCCTTGGGCACAAGTGACACGGGGCTGTTTGTAAACTGTGTTAATATGTTGTAACTTCTATATTTAGGGAGCTAATGACTCTAAACAAAGTAGATTATGATCTAATCAGCTATTCCTCGTGCCACGTCAATCCTGGACATCAAAGCGAACATCAAAGTGAGAGGCATGAAAGGCTCCAAAGGCAGCGCCAACTGCTTCGCCCAGGTGCGTCTGAGCGAGCGTCGGCCCCGCTTCTGCTCCAGCCTGGGCTTGGAGGCTCCTCTCGGTTATCTCGGATCTCAAGGTTGTTGTCCCAGCAAGGAAAACAAGATTAACATGAGAACGGTCCTCAGGAACAAAGCAAAAGGCTGTTTAAACTTTCGGCATCTTTTCCCCGGATGGCAGTGGAGCTGGCGGCAGGCGGCAGCTCACGGTAGCGCACGGAGCTCGCGGTTCTGTGCGATGTTCGCCCTGTGGGAGACCGGCCCGGCCACCAGCGGTGCTCGCGCTGTTCTGCAGGGGCTGTTGGGGAGCATTTTCCCGATGTTGGTCAGACTCTGAAAAAAGTCTTGTTCTTGTCGTTTATCCTTTCTCTGCATTTCGTGGCCAGAGAGAGTCCGTGGGTGAGGTGGGAGGTGGGGATGCTCCGCTGCCGGCGTGGGGGTTGTCCGTGCAGCCGGCAGCATCGGGCTCCTACGGCGAGGCAGCCGCTCTACCTGGAGCGTCCCGGCAAAGCGAGGGACCGACCCTGACCCGAAGGGGGTTTGTGAGGTTTTGGAGCAGTGCGGGGGAGCTGCCCATGGCTGCGGTGATGGTGACGGTGACATTACAGCTGTGCAGCGGGAGCTCCCAGTCCCACAGGTGGGGAGCGTGGTGGGGAGCCCAGCGCATCTGCCTCACGCTGCCGGGCAGGTGGCTGGGACCTTTGCTCCCCAACGCTCTCCCATGGCTGAGGCGGGCTCCGGGGCTTGAGAACGGCACCAGGGGGCACAGAGAAGAAGCTGCTGGGAGCCTGTGTGCTCCTCAGCTTTTTTGGACACAGCTGATTTTTCACTGTTTCTCTTGGGGGGGTAAAAAAAGGATGGTGACTTGCAGGTGGTAACACCCAGCCATGCCTCTCCCATCCCCGGGACACCAGTGTCCCAAGGGAATTACCTTCTCAGTGTCCCCCTCCCCGCCATGACCTTGGAAAGGAATCCCCAGGCTGCCCCCTGGGCGCTTCCTTGCTGGGAGCTCCAGCTGCCCACACAGTCCCCGCCAGCGCGAGGCCTCCCGGGGGGCTCAGCTCCTGCCGGTACCTCCCGGGTCCCGGCACCGCGCAGCCGGACCCTGCCCGGGTGGTGAAACTGCGGGATACATTCCCCGCCGGTGTTGGCCCGGAGCGGTGGTGTGCTGCTGCGGAGCAGGGAGCCGCTCTTCAAGCGCTTCTCTCGGTGGGAAGCACAGGCCTGATGAGTGGGTTGCTGGTTTGCCTGTAAGGCAAACCCCGTCCCCCTCCTTGCTAATTAGTCCCCATCACCGCGCGTGGCTGCGGCGAAGCTGGGGTGGGAAGCGGGCGGTTCCTCTTCTTAGCCCTGCCAGGCTGTTATTCCCATCCCTTTGTGCTTCGGAGACCTGCCAGAAGCCGGTGCGAGGTGTGGAGGTGGGATGGCAGCCTGTGCCCGGTGGGGCTTTTGTGAAGATGGGGCTGTCGGTGGCTGCCCTGGTGCCTGCTGCTGCTCCTCTGCCCGGCCGGGGACGTGTCCTGCAGCCCAGGTGGGGAGGCTGCCGGCAACCCCCTGGAGAGGGGGGGCTGCTGGGCGCATGGTGGGACGCGGGCAGAGGCAGCCCAGCCCTCCTGGTGCGACTCGGTGCTCTGCAGAACCGGAGCTTGGGCACGGCACAGCAGTGGCTCTGGTGGCTTCCAGGGAGCCCGTTTCCAGCCTCTTGCAGGGGGGGGGATCTAAAAATACGGGCTCGTTCGTCTCCAGCTGGAGTTGATTTGGGCATCCCTGGTTGCTGCTGGAGTGCAGCGGAGGACAGCCCAGAGATGCAAGTTCGCAGACTGTAATTGTGCTGCTCTTTTCTCCCCACCCCGCTCCTGAAAGGCGACGGCTGGGCGAAACGCAGGGCAGGAGGATGGTACGTTAGAGCTCCTGACACACTTTGCTCAGAGTTTCCAGGACATGATTCACCTTTTCCCCTTCGCCAAAGGGAGACGGGACTGTGTGGCTGCTAGAGGGGTATTGAGAGGTTTGTCTTTGCTGTGCAGCTGGGCAACCAGCATGGCCCCCGCTCCTGTCTTGGGCAGCGCTCGCTAAAAGAAGCACCAAATCATGTGGTTTCTCCTGGTTTTGCCTTCATCCTCGCTGTCCGAGCCCTCTGCCCTGGCTGGGCAGGGAGGTGCTGGCGAGGAGCGTGCTGCTGTCCCTCCTCTGCCCCATGGCGTCTCTGGGCGCTGCTCCCAGCCGGTGACGGGGCTCGGGTGGACGGTTTGGTGAGGCGTTTCAGCCACGCCAATGGGCTGCAGTAACGGCGTCGGGGGGCAGAGTGCCGGGGTGTAGCGGAGGTGGTGTGTGTGCGACTCCCCCAGGCGCCTGCCTCTGGTGGAGGGGGGCTGCCCAGAGCCACCGTCTCACCTCTCCGCTCTCCTCTCTCCCAGGTACCACACCACCTTCCTCGGCTTTTGATGCTGAATCAGGATCGTTTTAACTAAAGATGGAAACACTGGAGTCAGAATTGACCTGCCCAATCTGCCTGGAGTTATTCGAAGACCCTCTCCTGCTGCCGTGCGCCCACAGCCTCTGCTTCAGCTGCGCCCACCGCGTCCTGGTCTCCAGCTGCTCCTCCAGCGAGTCCATCGAGCCCATCACCGCCTTCCAGTGCCCCACGTGCCGCTATGTCATCTCCCTCAACCACCGGGGCCTGGAGGGCCTCAAGAGGAATGTGACCCTGCAAAACATCATCGACCGCTTCCAGAAGGCGTCCCTGAGCAGCCCCAACTCCCCCAGCGAGAGCCGCCGCGAGAGGACCTACCGCAACAGCCCTACCATGTCCGTGGCCGGCGAGCGGATCGCCTGCCAGTTCTGCGAGCAGGATCCCCCGCGGGACGCGGTGAAGACCTGCATCACCTGCGAGGTCTCCTACTGCGACCGCTGCCTGCGGGCCACCCACCCCAACAAGAAGCCCTTCACCAGCCACCGGCTGGTGGAGCCCGTGCCCGACGCGCACTTCCGAGGACTCACGTGTCTGGAGCACGAGAACGAGAAGGTGAACATGTACTGTGTTGCTGACGACCAGCTCATCTGTGCCTTATGTAAACTGGTGGGCCGCCACCGGGACCACCAAGTGGCATCCCTCAGCGATCGCTTTGAAAAGCTGAAGGTAAGCACCCAGAGCGGCTGCGGGGGGCCGGTGTTTGCCCAGGGATGGTTGCCCGAGCAGAAGCTGGTTCCAGATGCCCCAGGGGCACCTCTTATTTAAGCCAAATGGCTCCTGAAAGATCTGTGGGCTGCAGGATGGAGCTTGTGGGCTCCTCCAGCACCAGTACCAGGAGCCTGAGCTGGGTCTCGCTCGCGCAATTGCAGGAAAGTCTCTGCTGTTTTATTTTTCTCCTGCTGGTGTGTGTGTATGTGCCAAGCCCAGGTGTTGGACCTTCTCCCCAAGCCGCCAGTCAGGGAAACGTCACTGGGCACCGAGGTACCCGTGGCTGTTGCCCCAGGAGTGTGGCTTCCCCTGGGGTTTGTCCTGTCCTGTGACAGAGCTGCGGCAGGAAAGAGTGGCTGGGGGGACCTGCGAGCATCATCCCCGAGACTGTTGTGCTCGGCTGTGCCTGTTCAGCCCTGTGGACATCCCTCCCCCCTGCAGTGCTGCCTCCAGCCCTGGGCCACCAACAGCAGAAGGACACGGAGCTGTTGGAGTGGGGCCAGAGGAGGCCCCGGAGCTGCTGGGAGGGCTGGAGCCCCTCTGCTGTGGGGGCAGGCTGAGAGAGCTGGGGGGGTTCAGCCTGGAGAAGAGAAGGCTCCGCGGAGACCTTCTAGCCCCTTCCAGTCCCTCAAGGGGCTCCAGGAAAGCTGGGGAGGGACTCTGGAGCAGGGAGGGGAGCCATGGGACGAAGGGGAAGGGTTTTCCACTGACAGAGGGGAGGTTGAGGTGAGATATTGGGAAGAAATTGTTTGCTGTGAGGGGGGTGAGCCCCTGGCCCAGGTTGCCCAGAGAAGCTGTGGCTGCCCCATCCCTGGAGGGGTTCAAGGCCAGGTTGGACGGGGCTCGGAGCAACCTGGGCTGGTGGGAGGTGTCCCTGCCCAGGGCAGGGGGTGCCACTGGGTGATCTCTGAAGGTCTCTCCCATCCCAAACCCTCTGTGATTCCATGAGGCAGTGATGGAGCTCCCCTCTGCTTCCCGAGTGCCCCAAGCTCCTCTGTCTTTCACCCTCTTGTGGGATCTCAGCGCTTTGGCTCTTTGCAGATGCCAGCCCCTCCAGGGATGGCTTGAGCGGTCCTCTGTGTCTCCCAGAGGCACCGAGCCAAGGGAGAGACCTTCTCCATCTTGTGTAGAAGGTGGCTGGAGGCTTCTGAAGATCCCGCCATGGTCCTGTGCCTGGGGTCTCCCTTCCACCTGTGTCCTGCTGAGCCCAGCGACCCCAGCAGCGGGAGCCCCCGTGGTGGGGAGCCTCTTCTCGTCGACAGCCCGTGTTCTCCCCCAAGCTGAAGCGGCAGAAATGGGCAATCGCTCTCCACCCCCCTGCACTCGGAGCACGTATTGATCCGAACTGAATTACTGTTCTGCTGCTCCTCAGGTAGGAGAGAGCAAACGAAGCAGGGATCCCTCCGGGGTACCTTGAAGCTTAACTTTTATGCAGTGGCTGTGGTTGTACTGAATGTTGTGTGAACCCGTGTGGATGATATTTGACCTATTTAAAGTTAGAAATCCCTCTTTGTCCCCCGTGCATTCCACATGAGTCTGCAAAATGGTTTCAATTCCTTTTTTCAATATTAAAAAAAAATATATCTAGCTGGTCCCATTAGAGGTCACACTGGTGAGGCTGTAACCGTGGCAGCAGTCATGTTCCATTATAGCCCTTCTCATGGGTTTCCAGCTGCTCCTTCCTTGGTCCTTTCTTGCTTAATGTTCGGGGCTTGTTCTGACCCAAAAGTGCTTTTCTTGGCTCTTTGTCTTGTTAATATTTTGAACAAAATCGATTTGTCTGCTCTTCTGTTTTCTGAGGGCAGAAGAAATACTTCTATCACTCTAGCAAGATTCTTTTTTTTTTTTTTTTTTATGTGCAGGCCAGATTATTTCTTTCCTTTTTTTTCTTTTCTTTTTTTTTTTTTTTTTTTTTTTTTTTACCAAGCTGATGCCTGGGAAGAAATCTTCCTACATGTCCGGTTTCCTGGGCTGGTTTCCGACCTGCCCTTCTCCAAAACTCTCCCAAAGCCGGTGTGACTTGCCCAGTGGTGCGAGTCAAACCTCTGCAGCGGCAGGAGGGACGTGCTGTAGGATGTCCTGGACGTGTTTCCGTCTCCCCCCGAGCCTTTTGGGAGGTGCCGCCGGAGGGTGGGGGTGCTGGGGGGTGCCCGGGCTGGTGATGGCTGAGCTCTGCCCGCGGACCCTGGTGTGCCGGTCCCTGCGCATCGCGCCTCACCTAAGCTTCCCCCGGTGTGCGGAGCGGTGCCAGCCCCGTCCTTGGGCCAGGACATTCTTTTTCCATGAGGAAATGTCTCAATTAGCAAATTGGAAACCTTAGAAAGAAATGACCGTGTATGTTTGCACGCAATAAAACCTGGGGATAGAAATCAAAACCCTTTTAATATTTCCCCCCTGCTCCGGCCCGTGTCAGCTGGCCTGGCACGTTCATCTGGAGACAAACCCCCTTGGCAACCTGAATTGCCTCTTCAGCCAGCCAAATTTTGCAGGTTGCCAGAACACCATTTTTTATTTTTTTATTTTATTTTTTTAAATAACAGATTTAAGTGATTTTGGATGAGGAGGGAAGGTCTCCTCTGCTAGAAACGTTCTTTCTGTGCTGTTCATCCTGCCCAGCGACGGTTCAGCGGCAGGAGCTGGAGCTGGACGGGGAGCCGGGGCGAGGGGCCGTGTCTCCCCCCGGTGGGGGCACCCCCCCTGGGGGCACCTCGGCTCAGTGTCTGCAGTCCCTGCCTCTGACTACTTTTTGGGCTTTTTTTGGATGGCATTTTCCCTAATGCCCTACCTCCGCTGCAAGAATTGCACGGGATCGATGCCGAGCTTTACCGGCAGAGTCAATATTTGCATTAGTGTTCGGTGTCGTCTCCCAGCCCCGCTCTGCCGTTCCGACCACCGCGCGCTCTCTGGCAACGCTCCACATCCTCGCGAGGATCCGAAATACTTGAAATCCCTTAAAACCGGGCTGGGCTGGGAGCGCTGGCGGGACGCTGATGGGGGTGGCTGCTCCCTCCCGCAGCCCCCGTGTCCCCCCGCAGGGCTCCGTCCCTCCGCAGTCCCCCCGCCGAGCTGGGCGGCAGCTGGGGGACCCGCTGCACGCCTGGGCCTCGGGCAGCGAGTGCTTGCTCTGAACCTCCGGCTTTGATCCTGCAGCTAGAGCGAGCTGGGAACGCCTCTCAAGTTGGTTTTTTGATGGAAAAATGTGTTTTGAACTGAGTAAGTTCATTTTGTCAAAAGGGCTGTGCTTTCCACAAAAATCTTTGGGGGGGAGTTAATTTTTTCCCCCTCTTTAGAAGAACTGAATGCCTGAAAACTGTCCTGTTGTGCCTGACCCCAGACCATCTCCCGGGGCTCCCCTTCCCCTCCGAGCTTGTTTGACATCAGAAATCTCTGGTGCGAGCCCACAGCGTGGCTTTCCCCCCAAGGCTCTGCCACAGTCTGTCTGTACCGTATTGCAAACCTCAGGGTGCTTTAGGAACCATCTTTAAGCCCTTTAAGGTGTATTACGAGGTGTATTACGGCGTTTTATTTTGTGCATCTTCAGCTCCGCCTGTTTATATTCTAAAGACGCTGGCAAGTGCAAGCAGTTTTCCTGAATCCGGTAAATCCGAGCAGAGAACGTCGCCGGGCTGGGGCTTTGGACCTGCTCGTGGCTGCTCACGCAATGCCTGTTGCTGTGGGATGAAGGAGCGCTCGCTCCGATCACGCTGCTCTTTGTGGGTGCATAATTACGCACCCGGTTCCCTCAAGCCATGGGTCGGCTCCTCCGAAACAGCGTCTCTGGTTCCTGCGCTGCACCTCGGACACCGGCCGCGGTCTGGCAGCTCCAACAGCCGCTGCAGGAACGTCGCAGAGCCCAGGGATGCTGACAGGGCAGCACAAACCGCAGGTATTTTCAGCCCTGCCCATCCAACGCCGCTGGATTTTCTACTGCGAAAGCACCCACCTGGGTCTGAGACGGAGAGAGAGGAGCTCCCACTCCCTGGCCCTCGCCGTGGGATGGCAGCCCAGGTCAGGCAGCGTCTGCATTTCGGAGGGGACAGGCCAGGATGCCAGCTGTGGGAGCGTGTCCCAGAGTTTTCCGAGGCTGGGATGGATGCAGCGGCACCCTGTTTCCCTGGGGAGGCTCCACATCAATGGTTGTCAGCTACAGAGGCCCCGGGGGAAGGGGAAAAAGAGCTCTTTGGGTAAGAAAGTGCTTGGTAATGGAGCGGCTGTTTCCCAGCCCTGTCCTTAAGCCCTCGGAGAACTGTGGATATGGGAGCCGCAATACGGAGCGGTGCCGTGAGGACAGGGTGATGCCAGAGAGACCCGGAGGGAGGGCAGGCGAGAGCTGCGATGCTTTTGAGGGGTTGGATTTCCGCCTGTGTTCTCGGCTTGCTCTGAGGTTTCGGCATTTGCTGGGAGTGAGCCATTTGAGCGAGTCCTGCCGCAGCACGACCCGCGGTGCCGAGACCCGCGCTGAAATATTCATGTGTGATCCCGCGCCGACAGACACTTCCCTTCAGCCAGAAGAAGTGCTTACCTTGTGCTGCTGCCTTTTATTCGTTTACAGCTGCGACGGGTGGAGAAAGACAGGCTCCTTGCCTTCTCCCTCGCCAGGCGTTGACGTTAACGCTTCCCCTGGTGAGAGGCTGCGGGCACGTCTCTGCTTCAAGCCGGGCTGCTCAACCAGAGCCTGGGGAGGGGGCACGTGTCGGGCTCTTTGGGCAGAGTCTTGGCATGTTGCTGGTTGAGGATTCATTTGGCGACATAATCACGTCGGAAATTATCTCCAGCACCCGCTTGGCTTTGAGGTGGCAGCCGTTCAGCTGGGAGAAGAACCGTGTGGTGCCTTCAGAAAGTGGACCTAAGTCAACATTGCACATTTGAAGGCATCTTCGTATCTCTTGTCCTCTCACAGCTCACCTTAAGGCTCGCTGGCTGCCCAAAACCCCTGGCACGAGCTGTTGGATGTCCTGTGTCTTTGGGGTGTGCTCTGCTTGGCGTGGGCTTGCTCAGCCTCGGGCTGCCAGTCCTGCCGTGTGGGCAGCCCTTCTTGTGGTGGTGAGGCATGCGCCGGCACCACGGACCGGCCTCGCTCGCTGACGGCGTTGGCTTTCACTTCCCCAGCCCCGTGGGCATGACCTTGGCTATGAGCAGCCAAAGCTCACGGGGATTTTTGGTGCTTGCTTTCCCTCTCTGCGTGTTGAGGAAGGGTGGAGATGTTGAACGCGATCAGTGGTAAAGAAGTAAAGAAGTCCATCAACTCGGCTTGCTGGCTGAAAATCGACATTAAAGATCAAATTAAAAATGTATGTAGATTAAGAGCAAAGCTAATGGCTTGACCTAGATAAAGCGAGCGCCTAGGACAGCAGCACATTATCTGCCAAGTAAAATCTCAGCCAATTATAAATTCAGATTGCTTGAAACTCGTAATTAGGATCCTCTCTCGGGAGCGGTGCCCTCCCTGCGCCGTGCCGTGCCGGTGGCCGCAGTGTGCCGCGACTCCCGGGAGGGAGGGATGGATGGGGCAGGAAAGGCCGGGACTGAAGGGCTCTGGCTGGTTCCTCCCGTCCACCGCTCGTGGTGGCAGGAGTTTGCAGGGAAAGGATTTTGCCTTAATTATTTGCTGCCATCCTTCGCTTTTCCATCTGCTCTGTTCCCTCTGCAGGGACCGGCTGAGGGCCAGCTCACAGGAGGCTTTTCCTTTGCTGTTGCTGAGGCTCCTGTTGATTGACAGGCTGGAAATACCAAAAAAAAAAAATAAAAAAAATCTGTATTTTGTAACACTTTTCTACCTGCTCTTTGCTAAAGGAAGAGCAATGAGCCAGGTGGAAAGCCTGTTACGCTCCAGAGAGGTGTGCTGCCCCCGGTGGGTTTCTGTGAGTGGGACTCGAGATTAAATGAACAACCCCCCCACGTCCCTGCGCGAGACAAATGGTGTGCAGGGAGTTGGCGCTGATTCCACGGCTCTTAAGAGAGCGGTGGGGTGAAAACGTGAGGGGAAAGAACTTCCTCCACGCTGCAATATAGGACTTCTTCGCCTCGGGATTTGTGAGCGTGTTCTCGCTTGCGCTGAGTCACTGAGATTGCTGCTTAATTTATAATTTACTGTACTGCCATGGGGCTAAACGGGATTTTTATATATATATATGTATTTCCCCCAGACAAAGAAGAGTTAGGCGAGGAGGAGGGTTACAGTGGTGACTGCTGTGACTCCTACACAGCACGGGGGGCTGTTCCCAGCAGGAATGTGGGAAGCTCTGGCTGCAGGGTGGCTCTTGGCTGCGTTACCCCCCCCCAGCACCGGACTCGCTCCTGCTGCTCCTCTCGGAGACCCGCGTCGAGCAGGGGATGCCAACCCGGCCGGGGCTGGCCACGGTGGGAGCTGCCACCCCCCTCTGCGCCGGGGACCCTGGTGGGGGGGCAGGCGGCCCCCACCATGCTGGCAGAGGGGGTCTCATTGTGGTTTTATTGTTGTCTTGGGTCGCGTTTGCAGTGCAGGGGCTGGGTGTGAGAGATCCCTCTGAGCAGGGAACGGAGAGCTGTGCTCCAGGGCAGGGTCCCAGCACAGGGTTCTCCTTCCCGTCGCTTCGCGGTGGCAGCCAAGGGCCTGGCAGAGCAGCGGGTGCTTAGCGGGTGTTGAAGACACGCAGAAGAGCATCCTGTCTTGTCCCTTGTGCAGATAAAGGCTTCGATTCTCTGCCAGGTTCCCATATCAAGCGATTGCCCTGGCCTCCCTGGAGCCGCTCAGCGTGCCCTTCGGGTGCCCCCCACTGCTACGGCTTGGTGACAAAGCTGCAGCCAGTTGGGGACCTTGCTGGGAGATGGGGAAAGGCCCTGGGGGTGCAGCACATCCGCAGGAGCCGAGGGCGCCCGCAGCCCTGCTCTTCCCCGGGGAGGGGAGGGGGCCAGTCCCCAGGCTGGCGTGCTGTGCCCGTGGAGGCGGAGGCTGCTGGGCCGCAGGGGAGCTCCGGGGCTGGAGGTTGTAGCTGTGGAAGTAAGGCTGGCAATAAACAGGCGGAACGTAAAGCTTGGAGCTGTGGCCCTGCCTGTTTTTTGGCGTGCCAGCGGGAAGCACCAGCAACGCAGGGTGGCAGGGACGTCTGTCCCCTGTCGAGCCGCTGCCCTGGCCTCGCAGAGGCCCCAGGAGGAGGCTCACGAGCACATCTGGGGAGCACATCTGGGGCTGGCGTCACCTCCCCACCGCGGCTGCGCTGCTGTTACCCTTTTGCTCGGGTTTCACTGAAAACACCAACTGATGCACGCGGTGGGCGCGAGCACAAGCCCAGCATCGCTTCTGCCCTAGCATTTACCTATGGAGCGTGATTTGGATGGAAATACAGCGTTTTCCTGGCTGCTGTGCCCTGCGATAGGAGAGGGATCAAAACCTGCCCTGGTGCCTCACGTAGCTCCCAATTTAAGGTTCCCATCGGCACGGAGGACCCGAGTGTTGGTAGCTGTTTAACTGCTGGTTGGTTGTAGGTCATGGGGACCAGCAATCAGCACTGAGTGCTGGGATCCTGGATTATTTATTTTTTTTTCCATAAATCTGCTCTTTAGGGAGGGTTTGGATTTATTTTATTTTTTTTTTAAACTAAGTTGTTATGGGTCTTGAGATAGCAGACCTGAGAAACTGCGTTGGTTGGATTAATCTCTCGCTTTTTGCGAAACGGCATTCACATCCAAGCCGATTTCAGTGTTGCTATCTCAAGAGCAGCTGGAGCTGGGAAATGAAAGTGCAAAGCGGTGCAAAAATCGCCGGAGGAGGCTGTGCTCGGGCTGAGGCTGAAGGATTAATCTCCAGCCCTCGGGTGCTGCGAGACGGGGGGCCAGAACTGAAGTCTGTGGAAGAAGCAAGACGTTAAGCAGGTGAAGATATTTTTAAATAACAGGTGTCACCTTCTTTTATTAAATGCCCCCAAATGCCTTGATTTCAGAAAGGGGCTGGTGCTCTGCCTGTTCGTCTGTCACGGCAGCCTCAAGCAGTGGGAAGGAATGATGGTGATTGTTAAGGATATGAATGAATTTTACCCTTGCTGGGCTTGATAAACCCAAATTCACGGCTCTTACCAGCTGCGTGAGCGTAGAGAGGGTGAGTGTGAAAGCTGAGGAGCGCGTGAGGCTGCAGGACGCTGCTGGGGGAGATGCTGGTGGGCTTGGAGGGTTGACTTGTTTGGGCAGACGAAGCCAATAGGGACCACGCCGTAGACCTGCTGCCCGGCGGTGCTCGGTACGGAGCCCTGGGCGACGGGATATGGCAGGAGGTGAGCGGCCGTGCCCAGGCCAGCGGGGTCAGAGGGGCGGAGGGAAGGTCCAGGTGTCCAGGCAGCTTCAGCCCCTTGCTTTGGGAGATGTCTCCCTTGGGAAGGTACTGGCTTTTGACGGGAGAGGGGCTGCCAGGCGCATGCTCCACGTGCTGGCTTTCGGGGTGGTTTTCGAAGGATGTGGCTGATGCGCACGCTGTGTCCCTGCGGTGCTGCAGCCAGCGGGTGCCCCCGTCTGCCGCAGCCTCCCACCTTCTCCCAGCTTGGCGGCTCCTCCAGGCCTGCGGTGAGGCAGCAGCAATGCATCAGATGGGCTTTCAAAAACAACAGGAATAAAATAAAAGTCCCTGAACCTTTTGCCATTAACATCAGCAAGGCGCTCGCGATGAGCCTGTGTAGCCCACGCCTAAGGATGAGGCCAAAGGACGCTCAGACCATGTTATCCCTTGCGGGGGCGCCGCTAATGTCCCCGTGCCACCCCTTGCTCTCCTTACAAATAGTTTTTGCAACAGTGGCTTGCTTTAATATTGATTAGCTGCTGCCTCTGGGCCGCTGGCAAGGTGCTGGTGTGGGCAGTGGTCAGGCGGGGTTTGGGAAGCGTCGCCATGCAGCGCCCAGGGCCATTCCACGGGTCCTGGGGCTGCCGTGCCCCTGGTGCCGCTTCCCCGGCGGACAGTGGCGTGTTTGGCACCGGTGCGGTCTGCGCTTTCTTCCGACGCTGCTGGTTCTCCAGCTCAAGGATGCTCTTTTGAAGATGTAATTTTTTTCATTAGTCTGTAAATAAACAGGGCTGGAAACGCAGCGTTTCCACCCCAAGTGGCCCTGCAGCGCTTTCATTGGTGGCTAACGAGGAACAGAAACACGTCCAAGTTACCGAAGGGGGACAGGGAATTTTTTTGGCAGAAGTTGTTGCACTGGTAGATTAGCAATGAAAAATTTATGAGCGTGTCAAATTGTACGACTGCAGCAGCTCCAGATCGTTAGGTATTAAAATCTTCCTTAACTGTATTGCTTACGATGATTGACTCTTACAGGGTGATTAGTTGGGTGGGAATAATTAGTGCGGAGGTGCTGCTCGTGCCTCCAGCCCATGCTGCCGGCGCTGGGCAGGACGTGCAGGGAAGCGCCGGCGTTGGAGGTGCCTGGTGTCCTGCTCAGAAGGGCTTGCGGAGGAGCCGGGCTGCGTCGCGAGGGAAGGAGCTTTCTCCCTGCAGCGAGACCCTGGGCTGCGTGGCCCTTCGTGAGTGTTTTCTTGCTGGTGTCCTACACCCTGGGGCTTGAGGACTGCCAGGAAAATTAGTGATGAGCAGGAAAACGTCTCTGTCACTTCCTCGGAGGGGGATCTGTCCCTGGGCTGCGGGAAGAGGGAGAGGTGGAAATGAGCAGGGAACTGTTAGACGGCAGCGAGTCCCGCTCAGGAGCTGGGCTTCTTGTGGTGGCCCGGGCTGTGCTGGGACCTCACCGCTGCCTCTGGCCCAGCCGTGGCCACCTTCCGAGAGCGTGGGCAGTGCCGCGGTTACCATAAAATCCGGTTAAAGGGAACCCCTCTAAGACTTGTTTTGAGTTTTATAAGGTAGGCATTCTTTATTGCAGCGCTGGATGCACGGGGATCTCTCCTCCTGTCACGCACCCACCAGAACTCTCTGTGCGATTTTTGTACACGTTTTACGACGTCATGATGACATCAGTACCTCCTACCTGTATCTGACGGGTCAGTAATTCACATATGGTCACACCATGGAGTTACAGCTACCGCGCGTGCTCAGGGGAAGGGTCTTCACCTGGGCCAGGGTCGTCTTGACCCGTGGGGGTGATTTTTACTATTACAATGAAGGTACTTCAGCCTGGGACACTAAGAATTCCCACTTTCCTGCCAAGTTGGCTGAACTTCTCAAAACGCGCAGACTAGTGCCATCCTCGAGAATGACACAACACTCGCCTCCCTTGATTAGGAGTTCTTTTCATTAGCTGATGCTTCATAAATTCAAGGACAGAATCCTCGTTATTCGTGGGAATACACATAGGGCCTTTCAACACTAGTTACTGATAACATTTCAGGGGTATGCTTTGGTAACACCGCTGGAGAAGAGGAGCGGGTTGTCAGGGAGCCTTGTGCCGGGGATGGAGGTGCCGTGGTCCGGGGCGTCCCCTCCGACATGGCTCTGGCAGCCGCGGCTCAGCGTTGGCTTTGGGAGGCGCTGCCCCGCTGGCTGAGCCGGTGGGTTTTACCCCGATGCTGCTTCGCACAACTCCATCAGGTGGTGGTTCCAGACCTGGAACGGTGTGTTCAAACGCCGCGAAAAGTGAGGTCTTGATCGCCTGCAAAGTCCAGCTGTGGCTTTTAGTGGGCTCTGCTGCAGCTGGTCTGGTGTCTCTCAAAGAGGTTTGTGCGTGAGAGGACAGGTGTAGCCGCTGCGTTTTCAGTGCCGTTTCTGGAGAGGGGGAATAATCTCTGAGATCTGATACTTGATACTGCTCTCCAGTGTAAACAGATCTATGCCAGTCCTTGAGCCATGGCCCCATGGTTTTTTAAGCCAATTCATGTTCCCACCAAACCTGATCTTTGTTCTAGCCATCCCTTGTCATGTCATTTAACAGATATTTTTTTTTCCCCTCTGTCAACAGATTTGTTAACAATGCAGGTACTTTTATGTTATAGTTTTCTTTACAGCATCTCTGGATGCCTCAAATTGTGTTCTTTTGCCGTTTCTAAATTTCATTCTGATTTTTCTCTTCATGTACTCCTGCTGTTTCTCTGCAACACAAACTCTTTCAGGAAGAACTTACCCCTTGCTCACAGTCTCCTTCCCAGAAGGGGTGCTTTTGTTTCCTGACACAACTGCAAGCCGTTAGCTTTTCAAGGCTCCTGGTTTGTGATGTTTTTAAGGGTGTGAGCTGAACTTCAGCTCTTTCAGTTCTACATGAATAGGGTTTTTTTTAAAAATAAATAAAAAAAAGAATTAGCGCAACTCCAGATCCCATGGAGAGTCTCCGGCAGTGGCGGATTCCCTGCGTGGGAGGGGAGGGGATGCTCCCCCGGCCGCACGGCGTTGCCCCGTCCCCTGGGGAGCTCGGGGCTCGGGTACCTCTTCTGCTTCTTGCTCCCTTTCCTCGGGTTCCCTGAGGTGGTTTTGCTCCTTGCAGACGCGCCCCTTGCCAAGAGCAGGACGCTATTTCAGACTGTTTGTTCTCGATGCTATTTCAGACTGTTTGTTCTCAGCTATTCTGCACCTTTACTCTGGATTTTCCTCTTGGCTTTGTGGCGTTAGTAACCCCGTCCCTTGGAGGTTGCCCTTGCTGTGTCCCGTGGTCTGCCCCATTCCCAAGGCTTCTCCCGAGCTCTGGGCAGCCTCTTCTGGCAGCCCCGTGTCCCGGAGTCCCCGCTCCCCGCACCACCCGCTCGCCCGGCGTCCCCGTTCCTCGGCATCGGGGCTGTCACGGGGAGGGGGAGAAATTTATTTTGGACTTGTAGGTGTGTTGCCCTTGTGACACTCGTACCCCAGAAGGTTTTCTGCAGCCTGTCCTTGTGTTCCTTCAGCAGGCTCTGCTCACGGCTCTGGCTTTCTCCTCCCCTCGCCGTAGCTCAGGGCTCTGGCCCTGCTCGGAAACGCCGTCCCTTGCAGGTGACCCTCTCCCTTCACGGGCTGGGAAGGGAATGAGTCTCCACGCTCCCCCGTCTGACGGCCACGTTTCTGGAGAACTCGTGGCTGCTGCATTCTCTCTTTTATTAGGATTTTTCCCTCTTTCTGGTCCCGGCGCCGCGCGGTGACTTCAGCCATGTCAGTGCCAAGCCCTGCCTGAAACCTCCCGCCATGGGCAGACCCCGTTGGGAAGGGGAGAGGGCTCTCGGGTGCTCACGCTGGGAAGTGGCACCTTGTCAACATGCTCCTGTGGGGAAGAGGAAGTCCATTTTCTCGTAAAAAAAACAAACAAACCAAAAAAAAAAAAACCAAAAAAAAAAAACCAAAAAAAAAAAACCCCAACAACCCAAAAACAAACAACCAAACAAAAAATACCCAAAGTGCTTAGCCAGCAGTTTTGGAGAGCATAGCCCTGCTTTTCTGCCTTGCGGGGGTGGCTGGATGGCATCACTGCCCCAGGAGCGTCACTGCCTGGGTGGGCTGGAGCTGGGCATCCCCCTCCTGGGGCGCAGAGGGGCCACTAGCCCACCTGGCCAGCGTGGCTATCGCCAGGGAGGAGCGCTGGCCCCCTTCCTCCTGCCCGGCACCGCAGCCCTCTACTCGCCAACAGCACCCCCAGCTCTGCCGAAAGATTCGTGTTCCTGCCCTGAGTAGCTGTTGTTTAATATTCAGGATATATTGCATGATGGGCGTAATGAATATTCAAGAGCGTGGATTAGCATAGCTCGGTTAATTATGCTGCGTGCGCACTGGGGAAGGCACTGGCTGTCGTTAGGGCTGTGCTCAGCGATTCGCGGCGCGTACTCTCGCTTGGAAAGCGTGTCCCAGCAACATTCAGTATCTTTAAGCAATTTGGAGCATCAGTTGCGTGCACTGGGGCGAGCGTCATATGAATTCCTTAGCAGGCTCGAAGTCATGCTCCGAGATGCTGAATATTGCTATTATTATCACATTAGACCCTTAAATAGGCTTACAGGTGTTATTAAGTGATTTTACCATGATGGCTGACATGCTTTTTTAAAATACCTATTTGAATATCCTATCGGTGTAGTTTGATGTATCCTTTTATAGAAATTAACGTACAGTGGCAACGCATCTGCTGATAAAAGTCCTCCTGTATTGGGAGAGCAAATGGATCCTGGGACCTTGAGATGAGGGTTTTGGGGGGGTTACCGGCTCTACCCTTCCAGCTGGTCCCTGGAGGGTCCCAGCTCCTGCTTTGGGCTTTCTCCTTCTCGGTGTGTCAGCTCCAGGGAGACCTTCCATTGCTGGAAGGCGCACGTTATCTGCTGCAGAGCTGGGCACATCCCGCAGACCCGGCAGAATCCAGCTTGTGATGGGTGCTGGGACCATCCGCTTGACCTGAAAGGACTTCTCCAACCTGAATGATGCTATGAATGGCTGGCAGACCAGCCCACCCGGGGGTGATCCTTATCTATAAACAGGTATGTCTGTGCTGAGGAAAGCAGAGGTGTGTCCCCAGAGCCTCCTGGGCTGGCTTCCAGGTGAACAAGTTCTTGCACCCCGCGCTCCTGGCTGGGTGGTCCATAGGAGGCCACGTCCGTAGCAGCTGGAGAGCCAGGCCCTCGCGGGACGTCGGCGCTGTACGCTGCTGGGCGACGCGCAGCGTCAGCGTACAGCTTCTGTGCCACCGATGGGTGACGTACGGCATCCACGTCAGAGACGGAAGCACCGCCGTGGGCTGTGCAGCCGGGCTGGGTGATGGTGCTGGGCTAGCACTGAGACCGAATTCTTGATCGCTAATTAAACTAATGAGACAGTCAGTCCTCCTGACCTGCCTTTCTCTCGTGATGGGGCTCTGGCCGTACGCAGCAGGATTAGGGCTGCCTTCAGGTGCTTGAAGCGTCCGTGTGAGCCAGGTGGCCTGGGGAGCTGATGTGCCAGTTTTGGGGCATAGATCGATGTCCTTGGCTTTGCTGCTTGGAGCAGAAGGAGTCTTAGATGTGGAGCGAGAGGTTTCTGATAGTCAAGGCACGGATTAGGCGTCTCTGCTGCTCCTGCCCGTTGCCTGCCTTTTGTCTGGTTGGTTTGGGAGAGCATTTTGCTTTGATGGGAGCCTGCCCAAACGCTGTTCTCGGGAGGGCTGTCCGGCACCATCGCTGGCATGCTCATCCCGCTGCCTTGTGCAAGCAGGACGCGCTGGCTGGGAGCAGCCTGGGACACTCCAGGCATTTTCACCTGTGGAGGCAAGCGGATCAATGGGCTGCACCCCACCGTCTGGCAGCGCGTTGGTGTCCTTGGCCAGCGGGCCATGGGACAAGGAGGGATGCTCCGGGCTGGCCCCTGGCCGAGCACCCTGTGCTGCGGCTCTGGAGGCACATCTGGTTGCAAGGGGCCAGGGTTTGGGCATTTTAGTTTTCAAGATCAGTGCTATATGCAGCCGAATCCTTGCGAGCCTGCTGAACCCCTTTCTGCTCCTGCGGGCATCTCTGATTTATGGGATAAGCTCAGAAAATAATGTGCAGAAAGGCGTGTGTCGTGCGGGATGTGCCAAAGCAATAAATCCAGATTCCTCCCTTGTTCCTCTAAAGGGCTTTTGGGAACCAAACATCCGGTATCCAAGAGAAAACGTGCATGGGTTGTCTTTCAGCGTGTGCTGTTTGGCTTTATTTTTTTATTTTTATGATGATGATGATTGGAAAATAGAGGTCACGAGGCGAAAAAGCCTGATGGATACGCCCGCTGCAGCTCTGCGTCCTGGCAGTCATCTGACGTTTGTGGTGGAGGGATCCATAAAAATCCAGCCTATAATGGAAAACATAAAAAAAAAAAAAAAAAAGCCCCCTCTTTGGCCTCCCAGGGAAGGAATTGCATCCTGCCCGAGGCTCTCCCAGTACTATGGAGAAGGAGACGGTTCCAAGAGCAGTGGTTCAAGGGTAACGGCGTCTGCAGCATGGCGTCTAACGCAATGGAAGGTCTTTCTAAAGTGCATTTGTAAAGGTTTATCTCAAAATAACTTACCCTGAGTACTTCCATACTGATGAAAATGGTATTCTTCCCGGATAACTGCTGTCGGGAACCATTTTATTAATGCTGGAAGGAGGTTTGTGGGTTTATTGGGTGCAAAAGTTTAAAGCTGGATATTCTCTGATGGTATCTGCAGGCGAAGAACTGGGCAAGGGTCTCGGGGAAGCCGTAAGCCCTGTGGCGGTGTCCGGGGAACGCTAACGTTTTATGAGACTAGTCACTAGGTTAAAGCCAGGAGAGTTTAAGGCCGAATTTCGCTTCAGCCACACCTAGCTTCTGCCAGCAATGCCTTCCTTAGCAGAGACTCCCGATGCCGGGATCCGCGTCGGGAAGCCACGCAGGCTGGAAAACGGGGAGAGGCTGGGAGCGGGTGGTGGAGGGAGGAGCGTGGACACAGGGGGGCCTATTTTAGACGCGCTGTTGGCACCGTGAGCGTACTGACGTGGTGTTGGACGTGCAAGGCGAGGGCAGAGGCAGAAGGTCATTTGTGTGCCTGAGGGCAGAGGTGGGAGGTAGGAGAGGGGTGATGGTTTCGCTGGGCTCCCCCCGGGTGCTGTGGGGCGCTGGCACGGAGCCCCTGGGGGGGGTGTTGTGCTCAGGGACGGTGGAGGAGATGCTGCCGCGGCTGCTGGGAACTGCTGGGCCGTGGCTGAGAGCTGCGCCTGCTCTGGTTCCGGAGAAGAGATTTATCTTTCCCGGCTCGCTCAGCGCTGCTGGCCTGGCCGCTAGACCCATGGGCCTCCTCCCGTGCTTTGCTGATGCTGCTGGCGTCCGTCGCTGAGATCGAGACCTGCTGCACGAGTTGCAAGAAATGATGTCTTTCCTGGGACAGCAGCCTGTCAGCTCTGGAGCCCCCTCGATCATCCCGCCACCATCCATCCCGTTCCACGTGAAGTCTCAGCTGAAGCTCCATCATGGAAAAAACCACAAATGCCGCTTGTCCGATTTGCCGAGCGTGTGGTTGGCGTTGGCAGGGGACTTGCGAAGAGGCGGTGCTGGGTCTGCAGGGTGCGTTGGTGCTGCCCGGGCGAGGGGTCCGTCCCTGCGGTCCCCCTGAAGAGCCGCCGCGCACAGATGTCACCAAGAGCCATTCGAGCAGCTGAGATGGGCTCTCACAAAGCGGCGCCTGGCTCAGCTTTTTCTCGTGCTGCACTCTGATCTGACGAGCATTCACTAAGAAAATCAGTTGGAAGGTCTTTGCTTTTGCGAGAACTGGGCGGCCTGGAGCACGAGGCGGGAGCTGCGAGGAGCTGCTCTCCCCAGGCCGGCCGGGAGAGGCCCCACCACTTCCCGGCACGGCTTCTCGCGCCCTCGGCCGGGTTGCCTGGGCCTTCAATTGCCCCTTAGTGAGCAGAGCGTCCGCTGGGAGCAGGGACGGTGCCGAGGGTCCTGCCCGAGCAGGGACAGGGGGCCTGGGCTCCTGGAGGACCATCTTCTGGGACTGCAGCCTGGAGAAGTTCTCTGCTCCCCTGCAGCCTCCTGTTGCCTTGAAGAGCCTTTTGAGTCATAGGGAGAACTTAATCTTTGCCAAAATTGATTAAATTCCTTTCTTAAGATCGTAGGGGCGGATGCTGTCCCAGTCCCTCGTCCCTAGCCCCACTCTCATGGCCGCGTGGTCCTTCTCCCGCTGGCTGGGCGGGCTGTCCCCTGCCAGCTCTGCCTTGGGCTGCACCCCCCAAACCAGCTCACGGTAATTCAGCCTCCTGCTCCTTGCCTGTGGCAAGTTCTGCAGTGCTCTGCCTCAGTTTCCCATCTTCAAAGCAGTGCTGTGTGAGACTGGCATTTGAAAGACAGAAGATGGCTGAGAGAAGCCGCTACTGAAGGGCAACGCCATCTCCTGAGCTCAGAGCTCATCTGGTGGAGCGAAGAGCTATTGATTGTTCTTCACCTTGTGTTGAATGGAGTTGTCAGTTTTCCCACTAAACGCTGTGTGCCGTTAATGATTTGCTGTCTCGACCTCTGTTTCAAAGCCTTGCTGTTCACCTTCCTCCAGGTGACGCGTGTGAGAGTGGGCACCCAGGAGGCACGCTGGAGGGCAAGATCCTGTCCACCTCTTTGGGTCATTTGTTGTCAGCTCAAAAAAAAAGAGCAATATTAAGCAGGAAGGCAAAGAGGGGCTTCGTTTGCTCGTTGGGCGTGGAGACCTTTGGGGTTGCTTTGTGCCTCCCTGTCGCCGGAGAGCACCAGCTGTACTGGAGGAACTCCACGTGCCCAAAGCACCCCACCCTTGGCGATGCTCCGTCTGTTCTTCCTGGGTTGAGAAAAGTTCGGTTAATTCATCGTTCGTTAAATAGCGGGAGATCCTTGCTGCCTTCTCTTGATGCGTCTTTTCCTCCATCTCCCGTGTCTCAGCCCAGCCTGTGAATGGGGGCTGAATCCTTCCTGTCTGGAAGCAGGGAGCGGAGGCGTGGGAGGGATGGGGCGGGAGGACACCACGCCTCCAGCGGTGGGGACAGTCTCTGCTGGTGGCTCCTGGGCTGCTCCTGCCAGCCCTTAGCGTGGCGTTGGAGAGCAGAAGGGCAGTGCTGGCTGGGCGGGCGCTCGGAGTGCCTCTGCGCCTGCCGTGGGTTTCTGCACGCCTGCAGCCAGGCTTTTCCTCCACTGTCTCCAGAGGAGCTGCTGCTGCTGGGAGGAGAGGGGAGGGCAGCGCCGCGTCCCCTCCCGCGGGGGTGAGGATGCTGCCAGCATCGGCTTGAACTTTGCTCCTGCCGGGATTCGCCCTCCTGCGCGTGGCGCGGACAGTTGCTGCTCCGGCCGCTCTCGGGCAGGATGCACTGCGGCACCGGGGCAGCCATGTCCCACTGACACCCCCGCCAGGAACGGCTGCCGGGGATGCACAGGGGTTGCGTGGCCACCTGGAGAAAACTCATATTAAAGGTCAGAGTTGGGAGGATGGTGACGGAGGGTGGCCCAGCCCTGGGGCAGGGAGACCGAGGGCTCCATCCTCGGCAGAGACGCCCTCGCACCTGTGCCTGGCCAGGGCAGGATTTGCTCAAACCCTCCTACATCATCCCTTGCTTAAAAAACTAGCATTTCCGCTTAATGTAATGCCACTTGATTCTTAAAGCTGTGATTTTTAATTTGACAGTGTTCCTTGTCAGGCCCAGCAGGAAATATGTTTGGGACCAGTTGGGAACCAGAGGGAAAAAAATTACCAGAAGGTTTTTTCACTTCTTTGATCTATCTCTTTTATTTGGGTTTTTTTTTTGTTGTTGGTTTTTTTTTGGTTTTGGTTTTGTTTTTTTTTTAACAGAAAGCACAGCGAGAGAATGCGTCGTCTCTTGCAATCTGTTTGCTGCTCTCTGGGTATTAGAGGATGACACCAGCTGGGCTGGTAAAACAATCTTAAAAAAGAATAATCCCAGACCCACATTAGCAATTAAACACGTCACTCACTGAACTCTGGAGTTTAATCAATTTTCCCCCCTTTTCACTTCCTTTCTTTTTTTTTTTTCGTTTCTCTTTCATTTTGTTTCTGAATTCTGGTCGGAGGCTGTGCTGGCCGGGGGTTGTGCATCAGGCAGATGCCGAGTTATTTTATATTCCACTCGGGCTTAATTAACACAATCCATAAGCGTGTTGGTGCGGTAGGAGGACGGGAGGAGGCCAAAAAGAGCCGTTCCCGCGCTGTTCGGGCAGCAGGCGGGTGAGGCTCTGGCAGCGCTGGTGGGTGTCGTGTCCCGGCTCCGCTGCGGGCGCAGCCGGAGTTGGGGAGCGCCGTGCGGTGCTCGGGGGACGGGCGCTGCTGCGGGTGCCCCTGCGCTGCTCCCTGCCCTGCCCGGGGGGTTCGCTGGGTCCCCGTGGCCCCCGGGGCTGCAGACCCTCCCTCCGGGCGCGAGCATCGCTGGTGCTGTGCCCGTATCTGTCAGCTGCAGCCTCCCTTGAAATGTGTCTGCCGCGGTGACTTCTCCGGCATCTCTCCCTGAACCGTCGGGCAGCCTCTGCCCGAGCCCCACAGCTGCGCTGGGTGCGGCGCTGGCGGAGCCAAAGCCCAAAGCCAGGAGCTCCAGGTGTGGCGTTGTGTGGTTATTTTGGGTTCAGGATCTCCCTCTGGGCTTTTTTGGGGCTTCAGAGAGGAGCGTCCTTAAGCAGAAGGGAAACGGTTATTTCTGCTCATGGAGGTCCTGCGTCAGCTCTCCCTCGGGTCACAGCTTCTGGGGTGACGGCAAACATGGGCTTGTTGACACCGCTCTGATGGAGCACAAGGTGGACGATGTCTTTGGGTCACAACTCTGTGCACGGGGTTTCGATCTGCTGAATTTGTACCACTTACTACGAGGGATTTCAGTTAGAGCATCTCTGTGCATCCCAGGAGGGATGTGCTGGAGGACACGCGTGTTTGGGGATCGGTGGGCTCCTCACATGGGAACCCAAACCTGCCCCCTGAAGGTCAAGGTGGCCCAGTCTTTCCCATAAGCCGTTTAAATTTCCCATTTCGGCATGCTGAAGCCTGCCTGCGCTGCCTTCCTCTCATCTCCCTGCCACTTTACAGCCGTTATTTCCGTGTTTTATCCTTCGCTGCAGGGTTCAAAGGAATCCTGCAGCTTCTTCAGCCTGCTGGTAACGGGCAGCCCCCAGCGAGGTGTTGCACTCAAGCGCATCATTGAAATAAATTGTCTCATAAATTATCAACGAAACCAGGTCCTCTGCTCTAGTGTTGCTCGGTCGTGTCCCAACAAAGGTAGCGATTTTAATACGGCAGCGTGGACAAAGCCCTTTTTATATTGGACCAGAGCCTTCGGAAGGGAAGACGGAAAGATGCTTGTGGGAGCCTCCCCTTTTCCCCCCACCCCCTTTGGAAGGGGCTCGGCAGCATGAAGGTAGGGGTGAGCTTTCTCCAGCCTCACCTGACCCCAGCTCGATGGCATGGGCCAGGTTGGGTTTTTTTCCCCCTGTTTCATCAAAACTGGGGTCTGAGCAGAGCAGGAAGATGTTCTCTCGGAGCGGCTTCACCGCGGGGCGGCTGGGGCTTGGCCAGCAGAGCAGCAGGACAACACAGGGTTTTCACATGAATGTGCAATTATTTTTTGAAACATAGCAAAATATCCCACCCAAAGTGGTGCAGTTATGATCCAGGTCTAGAACCACCTGCAGCTTTCTCTTCTTTTTAATTTTTTACCAAGGGGCTTTGCCAAGAAGCTTGTTAGAGCAGCATGTGCTCCTGCTGGGAGGAGCTGAGCATCTCTCGGGTGGAGGACACATCCCGTGGGGAATTGTTGGTTGGACACAGAATGCTTTATGAATGGGCTTTTATGAATGAATTCGTGTCCTTAGCCTAAGTTCATTTGCATTTGCTACGGACCCTTTAAAAACAGCTTAGGGCTGCTTTCCCTTTCCGAGTTTGCCTCGATAACGAGGTGATGCAGAGTCTTCCCTTCATGTATCATTAAGGGATGAAGGCGTTTGTGTGCTGTGACCCCTCTCAAAATAGTGATTCTGGAACAGATAGACCATGTGGGATATTTGGAGGGAGGGGGATGTTATTCCTGGTACAAAACTTGTCCTTTTTTTTTTCCTTCTGTCTGAAATGGAACAGGGGAGGGATGAATCGAAACCTTCCATGGGCAGCATGTTCCCACGCAGGAGGTCTGCTCGCCGCCCGTCTCACCCAGCCCTGGCAAGGGACGGTGCCTGGCAGCGCCCAGCCCCTGCCAGCAATTCCCGCAGGCTCCCCAGGAGTTTGCTGGGGGAGGACAGCGAAGCAAAGAGGATTAAAAATTCATTTGCACCAGGATCTGGCCATGGTTTGGTGTTTGAATCCATTCGTGCTGTGCCGGAGCCTGCGGGGATGTGCCCTGGGACTGTCGGCTGCTGGCAGAGAGCGGAGTGGGGAAGGCAGAAGGTAACGCCAGGCACTGCCCCGACCCCTGTGTGCTCCCGTTAAATCCTTGTTATGCCAAAACCCCCACCCTGGAACCTGTGCGTTCTTTATTTTTGTTTAGAATGGGTGATCTTTTTGAAGCGTGATGCCTCGGTGCATGGAAAGCTGGTGATGGAGCTGGGACGAGCGGTAGGTGCTGGCTGTGCCCGGGGGGCTGCTCGGCGCCCTGCCGGGGCTGGGGGGGTCTCAGGGCAGCACTGTGGGTGGGGGCCAGGGAGCTGGTGGGAAATTCCCCGGAGACAGGTGCTCTGTGCCCCGGGCATGGCGTGTTGCGGAGGAGTGGTGATGGGCAGGCAGGGAGAGCCCTTCCACAGCTCTGCCGGGGCTGCGTGCGCGGAGCCAAACCCCGGTACACCGGGAGGGAGAGCCCCCGGGTTTGCCTCTGGCTGGGCAGGCGGGTCACAGCCGCTTCCCCGGCAGGGCTCTGACGCTCCCTATCCCGCTGGGAGAGCCTCCTGGCCCTCGGCTCCGGGAGAGACTCCGCTGGCGTTAGCGCGGCTGGAGGGTGGTTCCTCCCCAGCACCCGCGGCTGGGGCTGCGTGGAGGGGCTGTTACTCCGAAAGCACTGTAATTGCTGCCTGCAGAGCTGGGGGATTATTTTCGGGGTGATGCGCCGACGGCAGACGGGGTTGGACACTGCGGGGTCTTTCCCTGATGTAGGCGTTTGCCGGCGGTGCTGCCGGAGAGGTCCCAGCGCCATTCACTGCCGGGCTGAGGCACAGGGAAAGCAGGGAACAGGAAGGAGAATAGAGAGTAATAAAAGTGGCGGCTTTTGAAATCATTGAAACCCCAGTCATGCCCAGCCAGGGAGTTTATCTTTCAAGTTATCCACGGCTGAGCTTTGTTTAACCTTGGATAATTCTTCTTGGGTAAGTGAAAAGATCCCTTACACCTATAATAATATCTGTTGGTGAGAGCTATTTAGTGCTCAATATCTGCTTTTTAAACTGTTGTAAAACACTGCAATCAGAAAATAGAAATAAAATGCTAATTGGGCTGGTTTCAAAGCCCGTGACAAGGCCTCTTCCAGAAGATGTATGCTCACAGACATGCTTGCCAACACATATATTAGCAGTGTCAGAGGGAACAAAAAGTTCCCGTTAGCAAAGATTAGCTTTTAAAGAAAGATGAGGGGACTGGAGGAAAAAAAATAAAGGAAAGAGAAGAAAACTAGATAAAGGTTTTCTGAGTAACCCTCTTTGTGGAGGGCTCTGCCAGGAAGATCAATGTGGTGGTTTTATTTTTGTGCCGTGACACTGCTAAATTTTGAAAGAGTCTTTTGACCCATTGGTGAATGTGCAGGAAAGAAGCTGCTGGAGCGGGAGGGGGCAGGGAGCGGCCAGGGGCCGCCTTTACCCGGCCAGCGGCTCATGGAAATAACGCAGGATCTGCCTGGAAAACGTCCGGGCTGGGGCCAGCCGGGCTCCTGCGCTGCTGCTGCCGCGGAGGGTGCGGGCAGGGCCCAGGCTGCGGCTTTGCTGGATCTCCCCATGTTCCTGCCCCATGCAGAGCCCCCCCAAGGCATCGCAGACCCACAGAGTGGCAGGGGTGGGAAGGGACCTCTGGAGATGATCTCCTCCAGCCCCCTGCCAGAGCAGGGTCACCCAGAGCAGGTGGCACAGGAACGCGTCCAGGGGGTTGGAATGTCTCCAGAGACGGAGACTCCCCCACCTCTCTGGGCAGCCTGTGCCAGGGCTCTGCCGCCCTCACAGCACAGAAGTTCCTCCTCACGTTGGGATGGAACTTCCCGTGTTCCAGTTCGTGCCTGTTGCCCCTTGTCCTGTCCCTGGGCACCACTGAGAAGAGTCTGGCCCCGTCCTCTTGCCCCCCGCCCTGTAGCTACTGCTGAGCATCGATGAGATCCCTCTGAGCCCGCTCTTCTCCAGCGGAACAGCCCCAGGGCTCTCCGCCTTCTCTTATCAGAGATGTTCCAGTCCCCTCATCATCTTCGTAGCTTCTGCTGGACTCTGCCCCTCCTCCCGGAGCTGCGGGATCTGTCGGGCTCGCCTGCCCCTCTCGGTGCCCGCCGTGAGCCGGCCCAAGCCCCGCGGAGCCGGGATGCTCGGCGGCAGCTCCCCACATCGCTCCCAGTGCTGGTGATGCCCAGCTGCTTCCCACCAATGCCAGGTGAAACTCCAGCCTTCCCAGTCCCCAGTGGGACTGGAACGGGGGCAAAGGGTGACACTGGTGCAAGTGCTTATCCCAGTTATGGGGGGTGTGTGGAAAGCCCACCCCTGGGGAGAAGAGGGGATGCGAGAGCCTCAGCTGTCGTGTCAAATAAGGCATCACTGGGGCTGCCTCGTGTGTTATTCTGAGACTGAGACGTCGCAGAGAAGCCCAAAAGCTGACTCAAATCCACTCCAAAGGCTTGCAAAAAGAGCTGTCAGGAAAATAAAGAGTACCCACGAGGTATTTATTTGTTTTCTAAAACTCTTGGGATTTTCCAGCCGGTCTCGTGATGCGCTTGGGCTCTGACTCACTCGCTGAACGCCGGGGCTCGGCAGCCTGGGACTTTCTGCTGCCATCGGGAGCTGCCGGGGCAGGGGCTGCCCGCGGGGGTGCCCCACGCCCCCCGAAACCTCCCAGCTCGCTGCCAGGCCCGGGCCCGGGCAACCCTCGGTGCTCGTCCCTGGCCCCTGCCGTGTTCTCGCAGGGCGAGAAGCTGCCCGGGGCTCGGGGCGCTGCTGGGGCCCGGCTGGCAACCCTTGTGTGGGGGGAGAGGGTGCGGGGGTGGGAGGGGGGCAATGCCGGCGCTGCGCCGTCACACCCCACCCCGGGGGGGCCTGGGGTCCCCTTTGCCAGCTGTGCCAGGGAGCAGATCTGTCTCCTTTCTGCTGCGAAGTATCTCGGAGAAATAATCTTTGGGGTTTGAATTGCAAGGGGAAAGGGTCAGCTCTACCCCCCCTGCGCTGCGGGGACGGCGCTGGCGGCCGGGGGAGGGCACAGCGCCCGGCCCCTTGTGGCTGGGTGTTGGGAGGGTGAGCAAACACTTCTCTGATGGCAGCTCTCTGCGGTTTGCTAGGGCACTCAGAAGGCCCATTTTAAAGAAAATTACTTTGGCAAGGCGAGCCCGGACTGCCGGGGAACCTCCGGGAGCGAGTGCTGGAGGGTCTCGGGGATCCAGGCAGGCACTTTGCAGCGAGGGGTAATGCCGCGAGGGATCAGGGGTACGGTGAGGGGAATAGCGGAGCTGTTGGCTCTGCAAAGCCCTTTCTGGAGGCCTTTTCCAGCCATTAAAATGCACAAGCTGCTCCCTGGGGACTCTCCCCCAGCGCCGGGGGCAGCTGGAAGCCACGGCCGGTGGGAGATGCCGCAGCCCGGACGTGTGGGGGGAGAGCGGGCACTTACCTCCCCACCGGGTTTCTAGTCGGGTGTTTATCGGTTACTGCCAGAACTCCCAAAGGGCATTTGGAGCGATGGGGAATGAGGGAAAGGAGGAGGGCAGGGCTTGCGGCTGGGCACCAGAAACTAATAGCAAAAAAATAATGAACCCTTTTTTTTTTTCTGCTTGTGGAGGCCAGACAGACTTCCCTCTCTCTCCTCTCTCTCTCCCTCCTCTCCCTCTCCCACCCTCATGGTGACAAACACGGAGGAAACCCTCCTGCAGGCTGGTGCTGCCGCCAGCCAGGAGCTGGGCCAGGTTTGGGGTGCGACCTCTTGGATGTCCTCGGGGCTCCCCGGGTGCTGGGGGCGTTGCGCCCTGCGCAGCCAGTGAGGGGTGGCCACCACAGGGCAGCTTGGCAGCTCCGCTGGGCCGTTCGATGGGCACGTTGCCTGCAGTGCCCAGAAAGGGGGTTGCAAGGTATCGTGAAACCAAGCTGTGACACCCGAGACAGCACAGTGCGGAAGAACCTGATAGGTGATGGGGGGTGGCAGGACGTCTGCTGGGTCATGCTCCGCTCCCCACCTCTCTGGGCATCTACATTAGTCTTACGTCTGCAGCCATGCGAATCCTGGGGCTGGAGAGGCTCAGCTTGCTTTTTAAATACATGGTTTTGTGACCTTTAAAGACTCAAAAGGCAGGAAGCAGGTAAGATGAACACCGGGTTTCTGTGAGCCTTGTGGTCCGGGGGACCCCTGGCTGATGGGTGTCAAGTGCAAGGGCTGGCGGTAGGAGGGAGGTGAGTGGAGGAGCGCGTCGCTGCATCCCCTTCTATGGCATCCCCTTCTATGGCATCCCCTTCCATGGAATCCTCTTCCAGGGCGTCCCCTCCCAGTGCATCCCCTCCCAGGGCATCCCCTTCCAGGGCTGTGTGCTGCAGCGGGGGCTGCGAAGGGCTGGCGCTGGCTTTGCTGAAGCACAGCGGACGGCTTTGTGTGGGGGATGAGAGCTGCGGGCGGGTTTACAGCACCCGCTTATTCTTTCAGAGCCGCCTCAGCTGCACGTGAGATTCGGCAGGTTTTTCTGTTCTGAACTCGCCGAGATTTCCTGCTTCCTGAAGCCGGTGCTGCACGTAGCAGCCAGACGCTTTCCATGGGGCTTTTACCCCACAGTTTCGGCTCTATTCACTGGGTTGGTGTGTTGTGTCAGCCCAGCTGCAGGCCCAGGCGCGGGGGTTCGGGCGGTGTGTGTTGCGGATGCTCCGTGGTTCGCTCTGCTCGGCGTTCCGCAGCCTCGGCGGTGTCAGCTGAAGCCTCTGCCCGCGGCACGGCAGCGCCGTTACAGCCGTACGTCGAGCAGGGGCATTCGCCTCCCCGACAAAGGCATTGGCCTTTTCGGCGTGCGTCCCGTCTGCAGCAGCGGGTGCTCTGGGCGCGTGGCTAACGCTGCTTCTGGCCTTCATTAGATGGCGGTTTCCGTGACTCTAAATCACCTTGCAGCAGCTCATCGCTTCTGTACATCTGGGTTTTTTCCAGAACAGCTGACCCTATCCTCCAAACTCAACCTTGGCTGTTTTGTAGGGAAATAACTGAAATTTTGGGGCTTTCCCTCCTAGTGTGAGAGAGGAAAGAGAATTTTTCCATTTCTCATTCTCTGAAACGGACTTTTTTTTTTTTCTTGGGGAGGGAAGAAGGACTGACGGGAGCTTTGCTTCACTGGGTGAAGTTTTAGCCAAGTTTAAGGCAGCCGAAACAGGTTTTGGCATGAGCAGTTACCCTTGTGCCTGGCTTGAAGGCTCCAGCGGTCCCTCCCTCCGCGTTTTCCCAATGTTGTAACTTTTTGAAAAGCCTGTCTTTGGTTGGTTTTGGCTGTTCTCCTCCAAGTGGCCTTTGGAGAGGCTTTCGCGGAGTCGGTTCAGCAGCGTGGAGCGGGGTGGGGAGCTCGCGGGGCGGCCCAGGTGGGGTCTTGCTGCTGGGGACATCAGCGGGGGCCAGCTGGAGGCAGGGCTGGGCACACGCCGTGTCACCCGGGCTGCCCGAACACGTTGGCTTCGGGCACTTTGGGGCATCTGCCGTCACCGTGCCGTGTCCGCAGCCCTTGAGCAGCATGGGCTGGGGCGGGCAGCGGGGAGGGCAGCGGGCAGCAGGCAGGGCTGATTTCTGCAGGAAGGAAAACCTGTTCAGACATTTTCCCTCGTGCCCGGTGCTGTAAGATGTCGAAGCTTGTGCAATCCGTGGGGCTGGTGCCCGAGATCTGCCGGATAAGCGGGGAAGCAGGGGCTGTGCAGCACGGCGGGCGCAGGGGAGCGTGCCGGGACGCGCTGGAGGAGGCTGCCAGCTCGGCCCCACCGCGCTCCGTGAGCTCACCCCGGATTTCTGGAGCCGCCGCGGTGCTTGCTGGCCTGACGGGACTCACGGGTGCCCAAGCTTTGTACCCGCCACGTCCCTCCGCAGCAGCCCGCTGTAGCATCCCACAGGTTGCAGGGGACAGCGGGGTCCCCAGGCAGCGCTGAGGCTCTGGCTGCGGAGGAAACTCCAAAAGCGCTGTCTGTCCCATTGCGTGGAGATGTTTTTGGTGACTTTTTGGTGGGTTTAGGCATTTTGTTTGCTTTTCCAGCAGCAAAATACCAGTGAAGGGAAGAAGCAGGCAGCAGGAACAGGAGCCTGGTGCTCGCATCTGCAGAAGGAGTTAAAGCCTCCTCGCAGCGTAAGCCTGCTGAAATCAGTGCGTTTACCCTGGGGCTGAGTTTGTACCGGTCTATCTCAACATCTCCAACTCTGATTTTAACAGTCTCACCGTGGCTTAAACATAAGCAACGAATCAGCCAAAATAAGCTCCATCCCCGGCAGCTGGTTGGCACGTTGTATCTGCTTCCAAGAGAAACCCGAGGGTTTGCATCCTTCTCGGTGCTCTGGCAGCACTCGCTGTGCCCTGCCAGCGGAGGGGAGCGGGAACCAGCCCCGCGCCCGCCTCTCCCAGGGCCCCGCAGCCGCGGCTGGGCGAGCCCCGAGCCCCCTGCTACGGTTTGAGGAATCCACAGCAATTTATTGTCCTTTAGACAATTATTCCATCGCCCGATGACCCCTCCCCACCCGGGAAGGGGAATCAGAAAAACACAGGGAGACCCAAGGGTTAATATATAAACAGATTTAATAGAATGACTAAATAATTAACATTAATAACACTAAAGAACCAGTATTGATGCCGACAGCAATATAAAATAGACGAGGACTATCCCCAGCCCGCTCCCCAGCGGAAGCCGTGCACTCCCCGCAGGGACAGCCAACGTGGGACCCTGCGAGCGCTGCGGCTGCGGAGGAAGGGAAGGGCTCAGGGCTCCGGCACCGGGGCAGGGAGTGCTCGGGATGAGAGAGAGAGAGAACTCCTCAGCAAACTTTCTAATTTATATTGAATGTGTCATTCATGGGATGAAATAATCCCGTTGGCAGCTTGGGTCAAGTGCCCGGGTCTTGCTCCTCCTCGTCCCTGTGCCTGGTGAGCTCAAAAACACCGAGACCTTGAAACCCACACCCCAGAGCTGGCTGTAAAGTAAATAGTTTCACCAGTTCAGACACTAGAGCCTTCCAAAAGGGCAGTTTTCCCAGGCGTTAGAAGAGAAATGAGTCCTGTGTTGCTCAAAGCAGGACCCCCCGCACCACCAGCGCAGCTGCACGGCTCCGTCTCCCCACGGCGGGGCTTGGTGCGAAACAGGGAGAGAACTCAGGGCAGGTTCCCTGGGGAATGTGGAGTGGGGCATCCTGAACGTGCCCCCGGAGGCTTTCATGTGCCGCTGCCAGAAAAGTGGAAAGGTTTGTGCCAGAAAGTTGGAAATGTTTGTTCTGCACAGGCAAGTCCTGCACGAAGCAGGAATTTGAGAGGAAGTTGTTTAGATGGCAGCCTCCACAGGCTTTACCTTGGTGCCCCTCTGCCCAGCTCGTCCTGCTTTCTCTGTCCAAATTTTTTCTTCCGCAAAGAGAGGTGGGAGGAGGGACCTTCCGTTGCGATGCCGCCCTCCGGCCCGTCCTTCACTGGCGGCGGAGCTGCGCTCCCTGCCAGCCCCTCCGCTTAGCGAAGCGGCCTAACGGCAGGAGACAACCGCAGACGAGAGGTTACGTCTCCCAAAGGGCATGTTGTGCTTAATCGTTCCCATTTGTCACCGTCCTGCCTTTGCTCAGCGCTGGGATGCGGGTTTCTAAAGCGGCCTCGGGGTCTCTTTTTGCTCCTGTGAACAGGCACAGCGCAAATGCCCTGATGCAAAAAAAGCTTTCATGCGATGGCTTACAACGGCCGTCTTCATTTGTCTTCAGGCCACGGGGAGGGAAAGCAGCCGGGGTTATTTCCTGCAGGGCCGCCGTTCAGCAGAGCGAGGTTAATCCAGAGCAGTCGGGGCTGCGGGGGCTGAACGGGGACGGGGGCTTCAACAGCACCCCGGCCCTGCTGGGGTTGTGCACGCCCGTGCTTGATCGGGGGGGGCCTCAGCGCCGGGATGTGCCCTCCTGCCACCGGTGCTGCCTCCATCAGAGCCTGTTGGAGCCCAGGGCCGGGTGCTGTGGGTGCTGCGGGTGCTGCAGATGCCATGGGTGCTGCAGATGCCATGGATGCTGTGGGTGCTGCGGGTGCTGCGGATGCTGCAGGTGCCATGGGTGCTGCAGGTGCTGCGGATGCTGCAGGTGCCATGGGTCCTGCAGGTGCTGCAGGTGCCATGGGTGCTGCGGGTGCTGCAAGAGCTGCAGGTGCCATGAGTGCTGCGGGTGCTGCAGGTGCCATGGGTGCTGTGGGTGCCGCGGATGCTGCGGGTGCTGCGGGTGCTGCAAGTGCTGCAGGTGCCATGAGTGCTGCGGGTGCTGCAGGTGCCGCGGGTGCTGCAGGTGCCATGGGTGCAGTGGGTGCTGCGGGTGCTGCGGATGCTGCAGGTGCCATGGGTGCTGCGGGTGCCATGGGTGCTGCGGCTGCCGCGGGTGCTGCAGGTGCCATGGGTGCTGTGGGTGCCGCGGGTGCTGTGGATGCTGCAGGTGCCACGGGTGCTGCAGGTGCTGCGGGTGCCATGGGTACTGTGGGTGCCGCGGATGCTGCAGGTGCCATGGGTGCTGCGGGTGCTGCAAGTGCTGCAGGTGCCATGAGTGCTGCGGGTGCTGCAGGTGCTGCGGGTGCCATGGGTGCTGTGGGTGCCGTGGATGCTGCAGGTGCCATGGGTGCTGCGGGTGCTGCAAGTGCTGCAGGTGCCATGAGTGCTGCGGGTGCTGCAGGTGCCGCGGATGCTGCAGGTGCCGCGGGTGCTGCAGGTGCCATGGGTGCTGTGGGTGCCGCGGGTGCTGCGGATGCTGCAGGTGCCACGGGTGCTGCAGGTGCCACGGGTGCTGCGGGTGCCATGGGTGCTGCAGGTGCCATGGGTGCTGCGGGTGCTGCAGGTGCCGCGGGTGCAGGGCTGGGGCAGCGCCTGGCCGGGGCTCCCACCCCGCCGAGTGCCACAGGACACGGAGGGGACAGGATGGCTGCTCGCCCGGTGGCCTGTCCACGAGCAGCCCCGGCTCCCGGGGACACGGACGTGTCCCTGCTGTGCTCACCGAGTGCCATCTCTGTGGCCCTTGGCCGGAGCGCGGGGGGTGCCCTGATCCCCAGGGGGAAGGACCCTCGGGAGGGACGATGGGTCAAGCCCCGGGAGAGGGATGGATCGGGAATGTTTTGCTGCCGTCTCTTACGGCCCCGGTGCCCGAGTGCTGACAAACAGTGGCAAGGTTTGGGGATGCCTTTCAAAGCCTGATACTGATGTTTTGTGACAATTAATCTTGCTATTTATATCAGTATAATTAGCTATGTTATTAATATTATCAAGGCGCCACAGTGCTAATTATATGTCTGCTTAACATGTGCTATCAGTACTGTTTAAAATCCAATGTAATTCTGCTTGACATTATCCCTACCATTAGCGTTATTTGTTGTGTGCTGCGGAAGATAATTTGATGCTTCTAATCGCTGCGATACCCATTAGGCAAACTGTCCCCACTTGCCTAAGCTTTTGAGAACGATGCCACCAAGTGGTGCATCTTTCCTAGGGACGTTTCCCTGTGAAATCTTCCCTCTTTTCGGGGTCCCCTGTCTGTCCGGCTCTCCCCCGGAGGGAAGGGAACCCTTGGAAAATCCTGCCCCCCAAAATAAAGTAAGTAGATCTTTGCTCTGGAGGCTGTGGGAGCTTCTCTGGTCTTTTGTCTCCCCTTCTGCCCCTGCTGTGAGCTTGAATACTTCGAATTTGAGGAGAAATATAGCCGCAGTGTGGGGAACGTGACTTTAAGGAAACTTTTCCGTCTTTTATCCTGCAGCACTGTCCACCAGCAGCGCAGGGCTTTCCTTCTCTCCCGCCCCTGGCTTAGGAGCTGGCGGTTGCGTTTGATGGCCAAGCCGAGAGCATCCTCCCAGCGCCGGCTGTTTCCCCAGGGACAGGCAAGGCAGACCTGCGGGCTCCTGCTCGCTCCCGGTGTCCCTTCCACTGAGGGGCTTGTCACCTCCTGCCGGTTTTGAAGATCCTCTCCCATTGCTAACGATAGGGTTTGGCAAAGCTAAATGCGGAACGAGGTGCCTCTAGATCTATTTCAGGACTGAAATAATGGTCTAAATATCAGGGGAGGTTTCTAGCCTTTCCCCCCTGCGGCTCCTCCAGCGCTGCCGTGCCGTGGGAGCGATGCCCAGCTGCAGTGGGCGCAGACGCGTGAGGTCCCTACAGCGCTCGCTGCAGGACCCCGCAAACTTCCTGATCCTTTTCCTCACCCTGTGCACGTTTCCTGTGGCTTTACCTCTTGGGAAGCCACGTGCCAGGGGGGCCTCTGGGGAAACCCTGGCTTTTCTCTCCCCCAGCATCCTCATCAGGATGATGAGGACCCGAGAGCCAGGTCCCACCAGCATCTCCATCCTCCGCCCGGGGCCAGCCCAGCCATGCTGCCTGCCCGGCCAACTCGTGGAGAAGGTGTTAAACTGAGAGAAACCCTTCGATACAAGGGCAGGTAAAGAGATGCTTTTGATTTTTGACTTTCTCACGTCTGCTGCTCGTGCTTCAGCCTGCTCTCCTCCTGCGGCTGCGAGCTCCCGTTACTTCTGCTGCAGAGACGGGGGAAGGAGGAAAAAAAAGGGCTCTTGGGCGTGCGCAGGAGTTGGAGCAACGGGGAATTAAAAACCAGCTGCTGGAGCGTTTGATCATCTTGTTTGATCCACAGAGCTGGGAGCTGAGTTTTTTAGGGCACGCTGGGAGAGGGAAGGCACCAAACCGTAGGCTCTGTATTTCATTATCATTCATTGGCAGCCGTCTCGGTGCCCCCTCTCCAGCATGAGATGCTGGAAGAGGGAGGAAGGGTGTGAGAAAGGGGGGCAGGAGCAGCTCGGGGCTGGAGGAGTGAATATTTGAACAGCTTTGTCGACGCCTCTCCTGGTCTGTGCTGGGACCCGTCACGAGCGGGTGCCGGGAGGCTGCTGCCCTGGGCAGGTTGTCCTGGTGCTTCTGACTGCCACGCTCGGAGATGCTGAGCCCTGGCCCCATGGGTGGGATGTCCCCCAGCGGCGGGATGGGTGTTACAGCCCCAGGGCAGGGTGTTGCAGCCCCAGGGAAGCGTGTTGCAGCCCCAGGGCGGGCAGCTCCTGCCCCACCGTAGCTGTAGGACAGCCCTTCTCTCACTATGGGATGGGGCTTTGCCATTGGTTTCTCACTGAGCAGTTCCCCTCGGCGTGAACCTGCCGCTCTCCCCATCCTTGGTCATCGCACCGAGTGCCCGTGACCCTTCCCGCGCCGTCCTCCCCCCGAACCCTCCTCCCGCCATCCCCCAGCATTCGCGCCCTTCCAGCAGGGACCCACCCGATGTTCCTCCCGTACCAGCCTCTGCCCAGCTCCCGGCCGGAGGAACTGGCAGGAATCGGCGTGGGGCACGGCGCTGGGTGCCGGTGGGCAGAAGTGCGGCGGCGACGCAGACACTAAAAGCCACCGGGGCAAGGAGGGGGAGAGACCAAATAAATGCACAAGGTGGGACTGACAGGCCATCCCGAGGACAAGCCATTTGCAGGTATAATTTATGCATTTCATTGCCGATTAATATTTTAGATTAGAATCATGTTCTGTGGTGTTTTGGGTTAGTAAAGCTAAACTCTGGGTCATGGTCGTAACACGAGTCAAGCTCCCCTTGAATTGATTTCTCCCCCGTCATTTGTCCTCGACCTCTGATGCTGTATCTTTCTGATCTCTGCAGAATTCAATATGTTTTCTGCAATAATTTGAAATGCAGGAGCTTTAGCTTCACTTTCAAGCTAATTTTGTATTTGTAATTCAAAACATAGCTCCCCGGTGTTTAGGCGTGAATTCTATTTCTAATTCATTTTATGCATTTCGTATTCAGTTTTGGAAGAGCTGAATCTAAATATTGATAGGCAGGCCAGGCAGCGAGGAGAAGTGGGTATAGCAGGTACCTTCCTTGCAATTTTTCATTACTTTTTGCTTGAATTTTGCTAATTTGGTTTGGGAGGTGTGATAGAAATTGAATGAAGCAATTAGCAAATCTTTGATAAAACCGTTATCTGTCTGGTGAAAATCACAAAGCGTCTTTTTTATTGTTGAATGGAAACCAGATGTTCCTCGGAAATGTACGAATCTTCCATGAATTTCTCTCTAGTGCTTTCCTAAACTTTCTGTTAAGTGAGTACTCTTTGAATTTCATCTCTTCATTTCTGCAACAGAAGCTTGATTGTTTATTAAGTGCGAATACGAATTTGCGTAAACGATGTGCCAGATCACAAATATCCTTTTAGCAGCCTCGGGTTGGGTGTTTTAAGCTCTTCAGCTGCTGTCGTTCATTTGGAAAGGCCGTCAGACCTCCCAGAGCTCGAGCCACGTGCCGAGCCTCGGCGTTGCAAGTGGCACGGGGTGGTTCCGGGGCTGCCGGGGCTGCAGCAGACCGTCACTTCGGCTGCCAGACCGTGCTTAAACTGCTGGCGAGAGCGGATGCAGTCCGCTCTGATCTCACACACGTACTTATTACAGCTGTCGCTGAGGAGGGAGTCGCCGGCGCTGTGCTGTTTATCACTCAGTCACAACAATGAAATGGGTGTACTGGTAACCTCCCCCCACATAACCGTACTCTCCGGGTTCGAGAGAGCAAATGCAAGCGAGCTTTTGACTAATGAAGCTTTCTTGGTTGTGAATCGCATGGAGAGCTCCAGAGGTGAGGGGCGAAGGGCGTCTTCAGTCAGAGCAGCTCAGGGAATGGCCAGCAGAGCGTCGGAGCCTTTCGGTAGAACCCCGGTGGGTCCTCGGCAGCGACACGCTCCAGGCTGAGCCCGGGGAGGGACAGCGGGAGGGCAGGGGGGGAGGAGGAAGGAGGAGGGTCTCGGGGAGGGAGCAGCCCGAGAGGTGGAGCTGGGTCTCTGATTTGGAGCTTCAGTTCTCCAAGTTTTTTAAAAAGTTCTTAATTTATCACAATATTACTGCTCTAACAACCCATACCACTGCTTTTTTTGTTTGTTTGTTTGTCGAGGGCACGTTTTTCCTATTGCTCGTAATTCCCATTAGGACTTATAGAATAGAATCATATCATAGAATCATTTAGGTTGGAAAAGACCCTTGGGATCATCGAGTCCAACCATCAACTCCACTCTACAAAGTTCTCCCTTACACCATATCCCTGAACACCACATCTAAACGAGTCTTAAACACATCCAGGGATGGTGACTCCACCACCTCCCTGGGCAGCCTATTCCAAAGGCTTTGGAATAGCCTATTTTCCAAAGGCAGCCTATTCCAAGACTTCCTACATCTTCTGTTAAAACTTCCGCATCTTCCACGATGGCTCTGCTTTTCATTACGGTTCTGTTTCCCGGCTGGTCCGTTACAGGTCTGGGCGCTGTAGGAGCAGCCTCCTGGGGGATGCTCAGCCCAGGCCTTTGGTCCTGCCCATGCCTCCGGCCAACCGAAGCCATTGGGGTCCCCCTTCGCTGGCCACGTTTGTCCCTTTGTAGACTTCCTACAGCTCCTCCTAACATCTTCTCCACATGTTGTTCCTCCTCATAGTCCAAATTCATTTTAGTGTTTCATGTTCATGTTTCAAAAATGAAGACGTTTATGGTCTTTATTTTTTTCCTTAGGAAACCTTAATGTCAAAAATGTTTGTTGATGCTCTTTTAGTTAGCTCGTCCTCTTCTGTCTTTAATAATTAATCCCAAACATTATCCGTGGCACTTAGTCTCCTGCTATTCCGACCCTCCCCGTGTGTCTCAGATCAGCATTTGTCTGGCTTTTGTTCCTGGAAACCCCATCTGCGCAGGAGACTCTCGCGTACCTGTAGGAATATTTTTAAGGGCTCTTCATAGCCCTACCACGCTCTGCAGCAAGAGCAGTTAACGTAATTGCACTGTCCTTAGCCAGCCCGTGAAGACTCACGTTCGCTGGCGCTGGTCTCCACCCACCCTCCCTTCCCTTCCTTTTTGGGGCAACTTTTGTGTGGTTCTTTGTCTTTGCCTACCACGTGTACATGTAAATCCTTCAAAGGACACATCTTCTGTTCCACCAGCCGACTATTCCACGAGGATATACATATTTAAGGGAGTGAAGCTGTGTTGTCTATCTTTTATACTTTGAAAGGAGTTTTGTTCGCTTTTGGCTTCAAAGACAGCGGTACCCGGGTGCTGGGAGCTGCAGCCCCCTCCTGCTCCGTGTCCGACAGCCCTTCCTCAGCCAGGGAACTGAGCCGCGGTTTTCTCACAGGCTCATCCCGTTCGTGCATCGGTGTTCGCTTTCTCCTTTTGTCGTTCCTTTGCATTCGGAAGGGGTCCTCCAGCTGCACTCTGGTTCCTAACCCTTCCTCCGTGTCCGAGGCTGCCAGTCCGCGTCACAGGCTGTGGTTTGTTGCAAGCCCTGTGAAGTCCCTGCTGTCCCAGGGCTGCGTGTGTAACCTCTGCCGGGCCGTCACCCGCTGCCGGCTGGGATTCTCCCCGTCCGGCTCATGAGATGCTGCTGGTGTAGCTCCAGGCGTGGGACCAGGGAAGCCCACCCCACCGGGGTCTCGCAGACCCTCGGAGATGTAGCACGCCCTGCAAAGCGGGATTGGGTCACCTCAGGTGTCTTTAAAACACTGAGTGTCGTGGGAGGGAATCTGCATTGCTGCCCGCGCGCAAATCCTCCCTCTCCCATGCGGGATCTGCTGCAGTGTCTCCGGGAGCTGGAAGGGGCTTGTTCCCTTGCAGCCTCCAGGGAGTTTTCGAGAAAAATCATCACGCTGTTGCTTTTCTGGTTAAATGAAGCCAGTTTTCTAGCAAGCTGTCGGGTTTGTCATCTTACCGGCTGCGTGAGCAGGCAGGGAGGGCGCAGGCGCTTGCTGCGGCCATGGGCTTCAGTGCCCGGAGTCAGGGCGAGCTGGAACAGAGAGACCCATGGTAAATCACTTGATTTTGAAGGTTCCCACCCTTTTCCTAGTGAAGTATTTTTCAGGGGTATTTCCCTAACTGTGACTTTTTAAGAAGGAGGAAGAACTTTGAAATGGCCTTAGATTTTCCCAGTTTTGAATAGTTTTGGATGGGTTTGCTCTTCCCAGCCTGGAGTTGCATGTGCTGGAGATGCTGGCATCCGAGCTGATCCGTCGGATGTCCTTTCTCATTGGAGGAGAGAGAGGTGCTGCTGAAGCACAGTTCGCCCTACTCCTTTTCGATGTCTCACGTCAGGAGACTGGTCCTTTATTTATGATTTCTAAAAATTTGGTAAGCCCAAACGCTTTGTGCAGCTGTAGAGGGTATGTTATGACTGCCCAAGTCCGGTTACTTCATTCCCACCCTTCCCCCCTGCTAGCGCGGGTCAAAATTGTAATAAAAATTTCATTTCAGTCTATGGAAAACATTTGGTTTGGCCAAACCTGCGGCTTCGCTCTGGTCTCAGGCACGCTGTCCCTGCACACTGTTGCAGGGAGGGCTTTCGGCATCGTTGCCGCGGCCGCCTGCGCTTTCTGCCACAATGACCCGAAAGGATGATAAATTTAGCCAACCCCAATGAAAACGAAGAGCTGCAGAAAGCGTCAGAACGGCCTCAGAGTCCCCAGTGCTCAGCCAGGTCTGACGACCCCTCCCTGAGCTGTGAACGGGTGCTTGGCCGGGGCTCGGGGCCGCCCTCCTGAAGAGGTGGGCAGGGGACAGGTGGCCGGCGGGGACCAGCCCCGCAGCCGTGGCCGCGCCGAGGCCGGCGATGGCTCTGGGGGGTGCTCGGGTCCGGAGCCACTAGTGCGGCGTGGGAGGGACAGAAACCCGAAAGGACTGCGGGCCGAAGAACGAGGGCTGAAGGAGCAGGTGGACATCTACGGTGTCTTCTTTCTTTTTTTGTCCCCTCCTCAGTTTTCGTGGTTTTGTAAGTGCGGCAAAAGAGAATAGTTGTTAACGGTGTATTTTTCCAAGAGCTGGGGTTTCTCAGTGAAGCAGGGATGCAGGCGATGCACAGCTCCCGTGGGCACAGCAGAGCTGGTTCCAGAGCTGCTCCCGAGGTGAGCCCTGGGGATGTCTGGGGCTGGCGTGGGTGGCCCGTGGCTGGGGAGGACAGCGGGGGCCACCGCCAGCCCCGGCTCCCCCAGCGGGTCTGAGATGGGGACGGTGGGGAGGTTCGTTCCCTTCCACCCCCTGGGACCTGCAGCTGCCCGTGGCACCTCCAGCAGAGCGTCGGAAACCGGCCTGGCCAGACCTCTGGTACTGGTTTGGAAGAAGGCACGAATTACTCCCTAGAGGAAAATTCCTGGAAAAGGCATTCCTCGGAGCAGTGGAAATCTTTTCCTTTCGCTCTGTCTTTTGAAAGGAATAAATAAAAGTAGTGGAAGAGAAACAAATAGGCCCGGGATTCACCGTAGCTTGGGAATTTTTACATCAAACGTAGGAAATTTAATAAGATGTCTGAAAATCACATTCTTTTAAGCTGGAAAGCACGCAGCCTGAACCGGGGAGTGCTGTCTCAGAGTATTTAAATAGGACAGCTCAAACAAGCAGATAATGGTTAGATGGCTTCAGGAGTAAAAACTGGCTTGTCACAGTCAGGATGAATTTAATAAAATATTTAAACAATTTTCAACACCGCTGCAATGATACAGAAAACCGTGGTAATATCCAATAGTGGAAGAATTGCTCTGAAAAGATTAAAGGATGTAAACACTGAAGGACCTAAATAAGCCGTGTGCATTTCTGCCGTAGTTTTGCAGAAGTGTTCGTTGGGCGAGCTCTGTGGTGCCTCGTTAGCTCCTTGTTGTATCTGGGTGGTTTTAGGCTGGAATATGGTCCAACCTGGAATGTAACCTGCGCTCTTGGACCTTGCTGGGCACTGGGGTCCCTTGGGTCACCTTGTCCTCCAGGCTCCTCTCCGTGGTCGGGGTCCCAGGAGCAGAGGCTGCCGCGGGTGCGGGGACCGGACTGGCTGCACCGGGGCCAAAGGTCTGGCTGTTCCTCGGGTTTCTCTGGTCCTCCAGGCTGGGGGGTCCCCGGAGCACACCCCCGACACAGAGCCATGCGTGCTGCTGGGGGCTTGCTGCTGCCCCGATGTTGTGTCCAGCCCGCGCCCCAGCCGCTCCTCCCTTCATAGCTGATGTGGAAGTGAAAAGCTTTTTGGTATCGCCAATAACTGTCTGCTGATTTCTTGGTTTATTTGTAACTAACTTGTGAATGTTTTGGGGGTCTGTCACACTGCCGAGCTCGGGTGGCCGGGGAGGAGCCCGGTCTGAGCTGAGATCACCCCCCAAGGGCAGCATCCTGCCAGGACCCCCTTATTGTCCGGAGAGAGGAGCAAGTGCTCCAGGGCGGCTCCGCTGCCCTCTGCCAGCTGTGAACCTCGGGGACAAGCCGCGTCTTCTGGGCATCGTTTCTGGTGAGCGCAGGGGGAACTGGGCGACCAGCACAGACGCAGATGGACCTTTGGGTAGGTGAACGCTGCTCTGCATCCTCTGCCCGTCCTACCCACCCAGGCAGACGTAGCGGAGGGCTGGCTGCGGAAGCAGGTTGCCATTGTGTCTTCCTCGGCTGTCTAATCTCCTGCAGGCCCTGTGTCCCTCCGGCCGGCAGGCAGCAGTTATCCCACCACGGGGTCAGCCTTGGGCAGCCGGGTAATGGAGAGATGCTGTGGTGCTTCCACATCCATCGGGCAGCCAAGTGCCTCGGTGTGTGCCCGCTGACAGACGGAGGACTTGGAGTCTTGGAGGTGAGCTGGCAGCCATCCATGCCCCTACGTAGCCTGGAAGCAGATGTCATAACAAGATCTGTCCCAAGATCATAGAATCATAAAATAGTTTGGGTTGGAAGGGACCTTTAAAGGCCATCTAGTCCAACCCCCTGCCCTGGGCAGGGACATCTTCAACTCAATCAGGTTGCTCAGAGCCCCGTCCAACCTGGCCTTGAACCCCTCCAGGGATGGGGCAGCCACAGCTTCTCTGGGCAGCCTGGGCCAGGGGCTCACCACCCTCACAGCAAACAATTTCTGCCTGAGATCCAACCTAAATCTCCCCTCTTTCAGTGGAAAACCCTTCCCCCTCGTCCCATGGCTCCCCTCCCTGCTCCAGAGTCCCTCCCCAGCTTTCCTGGAGCCCCTTTAGGGACTGGCAGGGGCTGGAAGGTCTCCGCGGAGCCTTCTCTTCTCCAGGCTGAACCCCCCCAGCTCTCTCAGCCTGTCCCCACAGCAGAGGGGCTCCAGCCCTCCCAGCAGCTCCGGGGGCTCCTCCGGCCCCGCTCCAACAGTTCCCTGTCTTTCCTGTGCTGAGGCCCCAGCGCTGGGTGCCGTACTCGGATGTGTCAGTCAGTGATGAAGGATGCGGAAGAGACACCACCCAAAAAGCTGCTGTGCTGTGCCCTGCACTGACTTGTCGCTGGGAGGAAGGGAACCAGCCTCTGCTGGAGGTTTATTTCGTGGAAGCTGAGCTCTCCTTTGGGCAGCTCCTGGTTTTCTCCTCCAGCTCCCAGGACGTGGCACAGGCAAGCCCAGGAGCTGCGGGAGCGTGCTGTGCTTCGGCCGGCTTTCCCCTCCCTGCGCTGCGGTCGGGTGGAATTACTGCTGGAGCCCTCGCACCCTGTGATCCGCCGTGGCTTGGGATGACTTAGGAGCAGGTCTAGTCACCCTGTAACGAGAGGGGGGGGATCAGCTGGCTGGTTCTCGTCCTTTTTCTTGTTTTACGCAGGAAAACAGAACAAGGTGGCTTGCCAGGGAACAGCTCGTTCCTTGAGCGCTGCGCTTGTGTGGACGAGCTCCAGCAGCAAAGGTTGTCCGTCACCAGTGAGCCGTTCCTCCTCGGCGGCGAGGAGGACGACTCGTGCCAAGGACTTGCATGTGTTAGGGCTCTTACAGGGTCTTTGCCTGAAGGAATATTTTCGGAAGCAAAGCCCCTGTTTATGTGAAGTAGCGCAGTTACAGAAAAAGCAAACAGGGGAAGTGTAAGTCCTCGAGATGCACGCTAAGCAACCAGACAGCACAACTTGCCAAAACGATGCTTCAGACCGAATCTGCAACTAATCAGCAGCTTTGGAGAAACGACAACATTAAACTATTTCATGTGATTATTTTCCCTCCTTGGAACTGTGTGGGACAGCTTTGATTTATAAGAGGATTAGTGCATTCTCCCCACCCCATTCCTCAGGTTGCCTGTCTGTAGAGCAGAAACATTTTGTCATTTTTGGGGGGAAATTGGGCCGAAGAACGAGTTTCTGGGAAGAGGTGAGTGTGACCTTGGGTTGCTCCCACTGACGGGCAGTGAGTTTTATCCATGGCCATTTTTTACCTCTCATTTCTTTAGTTGAGAAACCAGATGTACCTTAAGAAGACAAAAGCTCTGCGTGCGTTCGTGCGTGTTGGTGGAAGTTGAAGTCTCCACTGTGGTTGAGGATGTGCTTTGGTTGTGTCCCCGTGGTACGCGAGGGTGTGTGCGGGGATGGAGAGATGCTCACGAGCGGTCCCAGAGCCGGCAGCAGTAAAATCATGCAGAGGTCCAGCAGTTCGCCACGTTTGGAGGAATGAGCTCTAGGAGAAGTGTGGTGGGCTTCAGAAAGATGTGTAGGTGCCATTACGTAGGTGGATGTTCATGGGAGGTGCTGTCCCCCTTGGCAGACAAGGACTGTCACCGGCAGAGGGAGGAAAGGGGCCCTGACAAAGCCACAGCGCCTTGGAGGAAAGGTCCAGGAGGTGCTTTGGAGCCTGCAAGCCTTTGTAGCAGGGTATCCTGGGTCATGGCAGTGTTAAGGTCGCTTTTCCAGGAAGTTCCAGCCCCAAAAGCTGTGAAAGGTGGCTGCGATCCTGCCAGCGGACGTGTCCCACCCGCTGGGGGGAGGTCGGTGGGGAGAGGGTACGGTGGGTGCCTCGCCACCGGGGAAGGCAGGGAGGAGGACGGCGGAGCCAGGTGAGAGCAGCTCGCTCACGCCTTGGCAGCCCTGGCCCCGTCCCGAGCACGTCTGCTCTGCACCTCGGTACGGTGCCTGGGGGCAGGTCCTGAGCAGGAGACCCGGCGCCAGGGTTGTGCTGGATGCGTTACCCCCTGCGGCCCCGGGTCACCTCGCATGGGGAGTGCGGGTGCTGTAGCCCTGCCAGGCTGCGGGGCTGGGTTAACAACAGGCAAGGAAAATGCTCCTTTAATTCATGACGGGTCTTTCACCGTGAGCACGCACCCCCTGGCAGCACCAGCTGGGGACGGGGCAAGTGCTGGCCGTCGCCGGCAACCCCCCGAAAATCAAAGGTGCCTTTTGTAGCATCAGCCCCCCAGCCGGCAGCGTGTGGCCTTGCCGGGAGGATGAGATGGGCTTGCGGAAGCAGGGGCTGTTATAACCTTGGAGGAGGTGAGGTGCCGGGTGGCTGCGCAGGGCAGCGGCCGCAGGACGGGGCTTTCCCTGCGCGTTGTCGCGCTGTCGGGGCACCGGGGCTGCTCCAGCGGCACCAACGAACCTCCTCACACAAAGCTGACCCCAGGGGAGCGAAAATACGACATGTCCTTTCATTTTAAGGGCCTCTTCACACCGACTGTGGGGTTTTCCACCGTCTCGGTGGTCATGAGCTGCGTCTGTGCAAATGGAGCGGGTCTGCTCTGGCCCCCCCTCGCTAGCGATGCCGGTCCGGTTCCCACCCTCCCGCCCATCCTGCCAAAAAGCAGAACTCATCTGAAGCCGCGGGAGGAGAGGAATTTCCTGAGGAGGATAAACAAGCCATTCTCATTGCCATGTCTTTGCTGCTGCGGGGAAGGCACTCCCTACCTAGGAGCCCCTAAGGAGGGCTCTGTCGTTAGTGGCCATGGGCCAGCGACGGGGCAGCGGGGGCACCTGGCAGAGCATGGGGAGGAGCCCTGGCCACTCCTCTTGCTTTCCTCCAGTCCCTTGGCATGAGGAGAGATGGCTCCTGCCGTCATGTCTTCATTATCAACTCCGTTGCCCTTCGGCGTCGAATCTCTCACCCTAACGAAGCAATCTGCTCTTCATGCTTCGCAGTCTCCGGGTAACTCAGGCTGCTGTGCCCGCGCCGCTGGACCCTTCCTTTCACCTCCAGGCGAGGCACCTGCAGGGGGGCAGAAGCTGGTGGGGCAGGTACGGGGGGGGACCCCGGGGCACGTGGAGCTCGGCAGGGCCTGCCCTGGGCTCCTGCCTGCCGCAGGGCAGGGACAGGGCGGCAGCGGGTGGGGAGCATCCGCAGATATTGCGGCTGCAGCGCTTTGGGGTCGACGGCCTGAGGTGTCTGCAGCCTGGCACCCACCGCAGGGGGACACCGGCTCTCGGCCAGGCCAGGGGAGCCTCGGAGATGCTCGTCTCCCGTAGGCTGAGGGCTCCCTGCAGCCAGGCACTGGGCGCTGAGTGGAAGAGCTTGGTCAGTCGCGACAGATGTTTTTCCCGTATCCTTTCTATTAGGGAAGCACGACAAGTCGGAAACATGTTGCTTTTTGGATAAGCACATCCGTGGGCAGAAAACTCTCCTCCCTGCCCAGGAGCACCGCGTTGCTCTGCTCAGCCCCTTCCTGCGGGCTGCGCACCCTTCCCACCCCTCCAGCTGCTGGTGCCCGGCGCGGGGCTGGTCGCAGGGGCTGCGGTCTCCGGACCGGCCGAGCTGCTGATGCTGCTCTGAGGCTCCGCCAGGCGTGCGGCCGCGTGCCTGCTGCACGTGTTGGGCACGGAGCGCTTCCCTTCCTACCAGCGGGGCGAGGGAATTTGGGCTCTAATGAAGGCTTGTGCCTTGATGTGGAGCCAGGTCCTGGGGGAGCTGCCGAGAAAATCACCTGAGCAGTAAAAACCGCAGCAATTATGTGAAGGGTAAAAAAATCTTACTGTCTCCTTAGGTGATGGGTTTGGAGGAGTCTGGGTGCCTCCCCTTGGAGGAAATGCGTTTCTCATGTAGAGAGCCCCCTGGCAGCCTTGCCTGAGGAAGCCATGGCTTGAGAGGGGCAGGAGCGTCCCAGGGGGTCCCTGCCAGCGCAGGCTCCAGCCCCATGTGCCCGGGAGATCCCCCGTGGCTGGGCAGCACCGGTGTGAGCAGGCGGAGGGTCGCCCCTTTGCTTGCACACTCAATGGGTTGTATTTAGCTGGTGGCCGGCTGGGACGTACCCTGCTCTGGAGACATCAGGACACGCGATTGCCCGATGGGCGCTTTCCCCAGCGCACATCTGAGCTGCCGTTCCCTGTCCCTCCTTCAGCCGTGGACTCGCATCCTCAGTGGCAAGAAGCTGTAGTTGTCACAAGCCAGCGGCCAAGGCAGGGCTTGTCACATACTGCTGGAGACAACCCCCAGGGGCTGGCACAGCTGCCGGCAAGAGCCCAGCGTCGGGCACTGCCTGGCCAGGAGCTTTGGAGACCTGGTGGGGAAACAAGGCAACTCAAACCCTCATGGGCCAGCGTGTCGTTTCCTCGTCCTTTGCAGGGACGGAGGGATTGGGAGCCCCGGGGATGTGCCAGGGGATGCAGGAGCCACGCACGAGCCCTTCGGCAGAGCTGCCCTGGGAGGGAGCAGTAAATAGCATGTTGCTGGTTAAAGAGAGTTCTGCACAGGTTCTCATTAGGCTGGGTTTGGGACCTGCCAGTAACTAAGGGGTAGAGCTGCTGGGACCCTGTGATGGTGTTGCCGGGGGGTGGATGTGGGGGTCCGTGCAAAGCTGGCCAGTGCGGCGAGGGACTGTGTTACCACCCCGGGGTGTTTTGTTATCTCTCATGAGGCGAGAGAGAAGAGAAGTTTGCTCCCCGTAACCAGACAAGTTCAAGCCGAGCTGGTTACCTTGGTCCAACAGAATGTGCTCCAGAAGAGCCAATAAGACGCAAATCCAGGATGTGCTCATTAAGCAGCGGCACAACAAACAGCTGCAAATTTTGCATTCAGTTAGCCCTGCTGACTGGGCATTTCTCTTCTCCTCTCCTGTGAGGGCAGACTGAGAGAGCTGGGCTTGTTCAGCCTGGAGAAAAGAAGGCTCTGAGGAGACCTTCTAGTGGCTACCAGTATCTTAAGGGGGCCTACAAGAGAGCTGGGGAGGGACTTTTTAGGATGTTGGGTAATGGTAGGACTAGAGGGAATGGATCAAATCTAGAGATGGGTCCATTCAGACTGGACATTAGGAAGAAGTTCTTCACCATGAGGGTGGTGAGACACTGGAACAAGTTGCCCAGGGAGGTTGTGGAAGCCCCATCCCTGGAGGGGTTCAAGGCCAGGCTGGACGGGGCTCTGAGCAGCCTGGTCTATGGGAGATGTCCCTGCCCAGGGCAGGGGGGTTGGAACTCCATCATCTTTAAGGTCCCTTCCAACCCTGACAATTCTACGATTCTATGATTCCATGATTCTTTTATTTTCCTCTCCTAAATTTGAATTCCCAAGGAGACACTAGGTACAGGGTGTGCTAACGCCGGCGGTGGTAAGGCCGTGTGGAGGAGCACACGTGGCTGGTCCTGCACCCACGTCCCCGCACAGCCCCGCTGGGCTCCGGGCCCGTTCCCTCCTCCTTTATCTGACTGCGCCTGGGGACGAGGGGGTCTGGGGACGTGGGGGTCTGGAGGTGGCCGACTGGTGGGAGAGCTGCCAGCACTGCTTTGCCTGGTCGGGGTTCCTGCCCTGGACTCTCTTCAGCACAATTAGAAACAGCATCAGAACCTCGCCGTAACAAATCGCTTGATTTTCTAGGTCAGCTCTGCCGGTTAGGGTGACAGCAGGCACCAAAAGCTGGCAGTTTATTTCAGCCTTTACTCAGTGTGTTTTGCTCCAAAGCGACTTAAAATGCATTAGTGTCACAAGGCGGGAGCTGCTCAGCAGCTCAGTCGTGTCTTTCTGTCACTTGTCCTATTGTCTGGGGAAATTCTTGTCGCACAGGCAGGCAGCTGACTTGCTTCCCATATTTTCCCCCGGATTTTTTTTTTTTTTTTGCTGGGGTCTGGGAATTGATTATGAACATCATCTCAGAGGGACGTGTGGGAAACAGCGGGTGGGCCCCGTGCTCAGTCCTGTGGCCACCCATGGGGGAGATGGGAGCAGGAGCATCCTCCGGCAGAGGAGCGGTGCCGGGGCTCTGGACCCGCGGTGCCCGTGGCCGGGAGCCTGGTCTGCGCGGTGCTCGCCAGTGCCTGGGCTTTCCGTTTGGCAGCGCGGAGACGGTTGTCGTAATGGAGCAGGGAGGATGTGGCACAGCCACCCTGTCACCCTCCCTCCCCAAAACGCGCCTCGGGGGGGCAGACAGGGTTGGGACGGATCCTGCTGGGAGCTGGCCGCTGCTCCCGAGGAGACGCCGTGACGGTGATCCCGGGACAAGTCGCGCCAGTGCCCCTCGTCCCCACGGAGCCAGTGGGTACCTGGGGCAGCAGCTCAGGGCAAAGCAGCATTTTGGCCGGGAGCAGGGGCAGCGGGTGGGTTTCCCATGGCTCCAGCAGCGTTGCAGCTACAGGATGCCATCAAGAACTTTGGTTTTTGGTTTTAAAATCTGACCAGCTGCCGCAGGAGCGATCGTGGAGACTCCGGATACCCTGGGAGAGGTACTGGTGGCATCTGGCTTTCCTGCGCGGCTCCAGATTGGGCAGAGAGCAGCCAGCCGCGACCCTTCCCCGTGCCGGGAGACCTGAGGGCACATCCCCAGCCGCGAGGGCTTGGCCCCACATCCGCAGCCCGGCAGAAATCCCGCGGGTGCCCTTCCCTGCATCGCTCGGATGACGCAGGTGAAGTGTGGTGGGACTCATTCCCCTGCCCCGGTGGTCGGGGCCGGCCGTCGGGCGTGCGGGGAGGCATTTCGCAGCTGGTTCGACTTCGTCGCGTGTGTTTACGCGTGCACATGTGGTTTGTGTTTGTGGTACGTGGAGGGAGCAGGGCCGGGACCTGCGTCTTTTATTGAAAACAATTATAAATGAATGAGGGCAGTGAAAAACACCCTAAATAAATCACTGAAAATAAACACTCTCCAGTTTTGGCTGCCGTTGCATGAAGATGACTGTGGAAAGCCGGTCCTGTAGTACGGCAGAGCCACACGACACCCTCCGTGAGGATGGTGTGGGGCTGAGCCCCCGCACCCATCCCAGCAGCACCGCGGCAAGTGAGCATCCGCACAGAGCAGCAGCAGCAGCAGCCCCCCCTGCCACCGGCAGCCTCCGCACTCCCGTGTCTGAGGCTTTCCAGGGCACTCCAGAGGCTCCCACCCCACGCCCAGGGGGTCCCACTGGAGAAGACCCCAGGCCCGCGTGGCTCCAAGCCCGTGGGGATCGGTCCCCCGTCGACTCGACAAGAGCCAGTCCATGCGATGCTCCCGGTGGCTCGGCGGGGACCCTTCCCTGCCGGGGCCTCAAAGGCCGCTCTGCTCCCGTCTCCCAGCTGGTTAAAGCCATGAGGCTGACGGTGTTTCCCAGTGCGGACCAGCTTCCAGGCCGGTGGGTGGGGACCCGCCATGGAGCGCGGTCCCAGCTGTGCCGGGAGCGCAGGATGTGGTCCTGCCAGCTGCGGGCAGGGCCGTGTTAGACAAAGCACAGCAGACCCGGAGGAAGCCTAATATTTATAATTCCTAAAGTTGTCTTGAACCCCCAACCCTGATGCTATCTTCAAACAGGAATAGAGAAATCCATATTTAGCTCAACTGCCTGTTTGACATTTGGAAAAAAAGGAGAATCGAGCAGTTGTTGCTCGTTGTGCACATAACTAAATAAAGCATGAGCATCAGTGCCTGCACGTCCGTGCCGCCTTATTCAGCTCCCTCGGTTGGGTGCCAGTGTATTTATTTAGGATCTGGTGAGCTGCGGGTGAATGGGGTGCAGGCGCTGAGCTGCCGGGGGAGGTTGGTGCTGAGGGGGCACTTTGCAAACGGCGCGGCCGCAGCGGGCACAGGCTGGGAAGGGCTCGGCTGCTTTCCCACGGGGGCCGTGTCCCTGCACTCGCCCTCTCCGGTCCCGCCGTCCCGAGTTTCCATCCCCCGGGACCTGGCCCCTTCGTCTCACCGAGCGCCAGTGACTTTTGCTCAAGGACGTGGTGGTGGTTCCTTTTTATCTCTCTTCTCATGTCTCTTGCCAATTGTAGAGAAATCAAATATTCTGTGTTTCTGGCCAGAAGGGGAATGTTTGGGGAACTTATGAGCAGGTTATAATGCAATTAAAAAACAACCCCTATAATTGCTGTAATTTATGTATACCTACAAAATAACCAGCTGGTGTAATCAAAGCCTCTAGTATATTTTATTTGTTTCAGCAAATCAAACAGAAGGAAATGGTTCCATCTGCATTCTCACAAGCTGCACAAGGGCTTGCAGCAGCCGGAGGCGCCTCGCTGAGGAGCCCCGCGACAGCAGGAGCAGCGAGGGAGGGTGCTGGCTGCTCGAGCCGGCATCAATTCCAGCGAACCACCGCCGGCTGCTCCAGCATCGCTGCCGTATCCCAGCTTAACGCAGGGATGAGGGCCCCGGGGCAGGTTTTGGGTACGTGGATGGGTGGGGGAAGAGCGATGCTGTCCCCTGGAAAACTCGGGATGCTGCAGATGTGCTTTGGACTCCTGGGCTTCAAAGCGAGTATCCCGAGCTCATCTCCCCCCCTTCCCTCCCTGCCCCCCGTCAACAGCCCTCCAACATTAAAGCAGATCGGCTGCAATTTCAAAGCTGCGACTTCAGCGCAGCCGAGTTGGTGATGAGGAAGGTAATTAGCAAGTTAAATGTTCAATGCTTTAGTCAAATTATATTTAATAATATTGAGCTATAAGGAAAGAAGGTGGCAGGAACTGTTAGCAGCTGGCTTTTTCATTATCGATAGAGTGTCGTCGTGCAAAGCGCTTTCCGCTTAATGAAGGCACCCTGGGTTTTATTTCATTTTTCAAGCCTGTTTCTGTGTTCTGCTTCCCCTGCCGTTGGCTAGCAATTTGCAGCATTGCAAACGAGCTCGGAGTATTTTAGGAGTCAGTGGTTTTCCAGGAATGAATGCTTTGCCTGTGCTTCATGACTATCATTCAAGTTCTCTTGGCTAACTAGCCCCCAAATTATGCGTGCGTGCAGCGAAAGGCCGTGTTTATGGGTCTGCTGGAGTCTTGATGAAAGCCTCGGACTGCAGTTCCTAGCCGAGGATGAATAAAACGCCACAGGGATCCTCTCCCAGCCCTGAAGTTTAAAATATTAATAGGATATCATTTTCCCGACAAGCGTTGCAACAGGTAGTGAGCACTTTGTTATAAAACATTTCCTCTTAGTGGAGCCACGTATTTTAATGGAAATGCAGTGTCACTTAAATTATTGATACCCAAAAAAATGCGAGTCCACTGTGTGGCCACAGATATCGAGATCTTTTCAGACGGGCTCTTCTGGCTCCCGTTCCGCTCCCTGCAGCCTGTGGGCGCCGGAGGGGGGAGAGCGGGGATGGAAAATAGCAGCGGGTCGTCCGGAGCGGGCAGGATTCCTGGCTGCCCGCCGGAGCAGAATGGCTCTTTGTACCCCCATAAGAAGGTGGGGGGTGGTGGGAGGTGTTGGCGGCGGTGGGCAGCCCAGCGGGAGCCCGGGAGGGCTTTGTCCCCACGCAGGGCAAGCTGTCCCCAGGGCTCGGTCTGGAGCTGCCGCCGTGCTCTGCCTCCTGTGCCTGCGATGCGGCAGCAGAGACGGTTTGCGAAGGAGAGAAATCCCTCTCTGGTGGTGCAACAGGCTCTTGTTTGGATTCCTTGCCATGTGCAAACCAAAACCGATGACGAAAATAGCCTTGCTGGCGTCTTCCCTGGTGGAAACGTGGGGAGCAGCACATTTCTTCTCTCCCACCTTGTCTGAGGGTTCGGCAGCAGGGAGTGGTTTGAGGACAGTTTTGAGAAACTTTGATACTGCTGATGTTTCTCCGGCTGCCCGTAAAATTTTCCAGGGGACGCAGGAAAAACTCCGGCTTCTCAAACCGTCTCCAAAGGGGCAGCGAAGGGCAGGCACCCACGCTGTCACCGCCGGCTGGTGACCTCCTCAGGGACACTGTGGTGCCAAGCTCGGTGGCTTCCCCATCTTGGGCTGAGCACTCACAGAATCACCGGTGTGGGCAGGAGCTGCCAGGAAAGCCGAGAGCCTTTGCCCAAAGTTACTCAAGTTGTGGCTCCCTCAGGCGGCGTGTTGGGCGGCAGATGGCCTCGCTGGGGGAGCGGGGACAGTCCTCCGCCTTTGCTGATCTTTCTGTTTTTTCTCTTTCTCCTCCCCCATTTCTGGACTTGCAGCAAACCCTGGAGACGAATCTCACCAACCTGGTTAAACGCAACAGTGAACTGGAGAACCAGATGGCCAAGCTGATACAGATCTGCCAGCAAGTGGAGGTTGGTGAGAGCAATGGGGGGACGGGCGGGCGATGGGGAAGGCGCTTGGGAAGCTCCCGGCTCGAGTGACGGGATGTGTGGCATTGCTCCCAAGTCCTCTCCCCGGGGGCTGCCCTGGGAGCAGAGATGAGCGTGGTGGGGAGCAGAGATGAGCGTGGTGGGAAGCAGGGATGAGCGAGATGGGAAGCATCGCTGGCGCCGAGGGGCTGGCGTGAGGCTGAATTGTTTCGCAGAGTTTAGCCCCCAATGACGGTGACGCAGGGACAGTTCCCGGGGGTCTGTAGGGTCCGGGGGAGAAGAGGACATGACTGGGAGGAGACCCAGACTGCTGGGCTGGCTCGGGGAGGCAGGACCCAGCTGCTCTGGGCACAGGGGACAAGGGGGTGCTTGTGGTTCAAGCGTGGGTGACACCGAGCCTGTGACCACTGCTCGGCCTGCAGGGAGCGGGGAGCGGAGTCATAGAATCACAGAAGGATTTGGGTCGGAAGACCCATTAAAGCCCACCCAGTGCCCCCCCTGCCCTGGGCAGGGACACCTCCCACCAGCCCAGGTTGCTCCAAGCCCCGTCCAACCTGGCCTTGAACCCCTCCAGGGATGGGGCAGCCACAGCTTCTCTGGGCAACCTGGGCCAGGGGCTCACCGCCCTCACAGCAGAGTTTCTTCCTCAGATCTCATCTCAGTCTCCTCCCTTTCAGTGGAAACCCCTTCCCCCTCGTCCCATGGCTCCCCTCCCTGCTCCAGAGTCCCTCCCCATCTCCCCCTCCCCTGGCTGCCGCCTGCGCTCCGGTGCGGTTTTGCCGGCAGCTCCCGTTCCCTTTGGTGCCCGGGTGGGATCTGCTGGGGCCGATCCCCCCAAGCCCTGGCTGCAGCCGGGGGCATTAGGGAGCGTTTGCTGGGCACACTGGGCGTGCTGCGGCCTGCGCCCGGCCTTCAAGGGCTGGGGATCTCCAGCTGCGCTCCCAGCAGCAATGAACCCTTTTGGCTGTGGTGCTCCGTGCTTCAAATTCCCTGTGAAACCCTCTTGCACCTCCTCTCTCTTGTCTGGGGGTGCCTAAAGCAAACTAGCTAATATTTGCCAAGCGCTTGGATCTCAAAGTGCCGAGCGCTCCGGGAAAGCCCGTCCGGACGTGGCTAGCTGTGCCAGAGCAGGACCGGCCGTCCTCGCCGCCGGCACGAGGGAGTCGTGGTCACGTCACCGCAGCTTGTGTCAAAACTGCGTCTGCCCAGGCCGGCGCGGGAGCTCTCACAGGGTCCTTCTCAGCTGCAGGGTGCTTGTGCTGTGTTCATTATCTTTTAAGCCTTTCCTCTTGGGAAGGAGAGGGTGAGATCCCACCGTGCTGGGGTGGGTCGAGCAAAAGTCCTCCCCACAGCCCGACAGAGGGGATGGGGGGGAGCCACGGGTGTCTGCCAGGGCTGGCGAGGAACTGGTGTAACATCCCCGCGGCTGCGTGAGCACTTAGTGGGTGGGCTGTGCTCCCACCCGGGGGTGTTTGGGCTGTAGAGATCCCCATCCCAGGAGCTGGAGGTGAGGGGGGCCAGAGGCACGGGCAGCGATGCTGGGAACACCTGGGTGAGCAGTGGGTTTGCGGCAAGTCTTCGTGCTGGAGAAGGATGTGCCTGTGTCTTCCGCAGGGCTTGGGTGAACCAGGGCTGGTCATGAGGACTCTTCCCAAGGGAATAAAGGGGGGGTCAGGTGTGACTGGAGGAGGCCCGTTGGGGGTCAGGTCCTTTGCACGATAGGGCACCCAGAGCAATGCTGATGAGGCTGAGCCTGCTGATGAAGTCAAGGCTCATTTGAGTCTCTCTCTCCTCCTAAGCACTTTGGCATATCCTTACTTCTCCTATTAGCACAAAAGTGTTTTTCTGACCTTTGCTGTACAAGGAGGATTTCTAGGCATTGCCTCCAGCCTCTGTATTCCCATTTTGCCGTGTAATTTGCTGCTACCCAGGGCAGAAGGTCTGGGAGAGCCTCTCTCATCCTGTGCGGTTCCCGAGGTGGAGCCATGCTCTGCTCTTCTTCCAGTGCTCTGAGGAGAGAGGACAGGGTCGTTTTGGCTGTCTCTGGGCTATAATCCCACTTCTGTATCCCAGGGCCGTGGCTGCAGTTTTCACACGCGTGTCTCCCGTGTAGTCTTTGAGCCATCCCACCTCCGACCCCCCGGGCAGGCAGCTGCCGTTCCTCGGGACGGCACAGTGCCCTGCGCTGCTCCCCGCCGCTCCTCGCCCTGCTCCGTAAAGCTGTTTTCCTCATCTCTCTCATTCATTCTCACTCAGGGCCGGCCTCACCCTGCGGCAGGGTAGGCAGTGACTTGTCCCCAGCCCCTCGGTGCAGAGGGGACGTCGTCTCCATCCTCGCAGCTTCCCCTTGCAGGGCAAGGCTGGTCCCGGCCTTTCTCCCGGTCTGCAGAGGCTGGATTCTTCCCCGCTTTCCTTCCTCCTCCCAAACACCCGCATGCTGCCTCCCTGCATCCTTCCTGCTGTCGGAGATGGCGATTGCGATCTCCCCGCCCGAGCCCCTCTGTCTGCAGAACGGCAGCGCTGGGGCTTAAGCCAGCAGCAAGTGGGAAGGGCTTTGTAGAGGGGATTACAGCAAGCGCGGGAGGAAGAGATCACCTTTAATCCTGCTGCAGAAAGGCACTCTGCTGACCTTGCTGCTTTGACCACTTGATCTATAAAACTCTTTGTGTTCCCGGTGCGCAATCAGGCGTCTTTTGTTTGCGTGGCGAGGGCAGTGTTTGTGCGAGCGGTGCCAGCAGCCTGACGCTGCCTCTTGGCCGCGGCTCCGGAGTCAGGAGTTCAGCGGCGACGCACTCCCTGGAAAACATGCAAGAGGAAGAAGGCAGTTAATGCCTTACTGTTGTTTCAGAGTGCACATACCAATTAATAGCAAATTAATTTGCGGCTTTGTTTAACGAAGTGATACATGGTGAGAAACTGTCACAATTAGTTTCTTCTTAATGGGCTATTGATTTTTTTGGTTGCTAAATTGAGCAGTGGTTCCTTGAACCAACACCTTCCCAGAGAATAAAACCAGCCGGCTGCTGTGGGGGTCGCTGCCGTGGGTTCGGGGGCTTTGCCAGTGCCTGAGCAAACACGGCGGCTCTCTGCTTCGCCTCGACTCGCTCCAGCCCTTGCAGGGGGACGCGAGCCCTGCGGCTGCCTCGTGCTGCCCCGTGGCCGAGCAGCCGGCAGGGATGCAGGGATGCAGGGATGCTGCCCGAGCCGTTCCCCATAGCGGGCACACGGGGATGTGTTTGCACAGGGACCTGCAGCTTGTTCATCCCCATCCCCAGCTCGGAGAGCGGCCGGGGCTCAGGCCAGGAACCTCCTAACCCCACTGTTTCCCGCAGGCAGCGTCAGCATTTCGTTCTTTGCTCACTAAATAAGGTCCTTGTTGCTGCTCTGATGGTCTGGAGAGAGGAAAAGAGTGCCAGCCCCCTTTCTGAGAGTGCCAGCAGTGCCGCCAGCAGCTCGGGCCACTGTTGGATGCAGCACAGTGTGCGAGGAGGGGGGAGCAGAGACACCCCCTGAGTTTTCATGCCGAAATAAGGAGCAGAAACCCCCACCTGGGTTTTGCAGCGTTGCTGGCCTTCCTGAGCGGGGCTGCGCCGATGCTCCCCTCTCGCTCATCCTGCTTCTCCGGCTGCCGGCGTGTGCTGGTGGGCAGAGGGACTTCTGGCTCTGGGGTAGGAATGGCTTTTGTCAGAGGTGTCTGTCCTGGGCTGCGTCTTCCCAGAGGGCTAAGCAGGTTTGGAGTGACTATGGCAAAATAGAGAGCAAATGGATGTCCTGCAGGCAGAGAAGGAGCCAGAACGTCCTTGCAGAGCCCTGGTGACAGTCACCGGCACTCACTGCTCTTACAGGTCACGCTTTGACTCCAAGACCCCACTGGGGATGGAGCAGGGATGCATATGGATGTCCTACCAAACCTCCTCCTCCTCCTCTGAGTCCTGCTCCAGCATCTTAACGAACTGATCCGGGATGAATCGAAAGCTATTTGGTATTTCTTTCTGATTCTGGAAGTTTCAGACCTCTAAACTGTCATTTTCTTCATAGTTTAGGAGTTTTCAGCTTTGTCAGTCATTCTGCTTAAAATAACAGTTGAAATGCATTTCTCAGCCTTACTAAATATGCAGTCCTGCCCTTCAGAGACACCTTTTCAGAGAGTACCTCAAAGTGTGAAGTAGAAAATATCTCTGCCCCTCTGCACTTCTCCGTGAGCCCGAATGCAGGGGGCTTTGCTTTGGGGCTATTTGTGGACATTGCATATAGGTGGACACACGCGATCCCAGCGTTCCCTGCCCATCCAGTCCTGTCCAGCGTGAGTCCCGCGTTATGCCCGGCAAACTGTGCCACCAGCGCCCTGAGGTGCGAAGGGAGGCGCTCCGGAGAAGGGGGCCGAGGTGTCCCCAAGCCACCCAGCCTCCGCTGGCCCTGCGAGGGGTGACTCCCAGTGCAGTGGGTACGTGGGAGGCTGCTGCTGAGAGAGGGCGAGGGGAACCAATCCTGCAACCATGACCGAAATGTGGACCAAAGAGAGCAGGTAGCGACCCTACAAAGAAGCTGAGTCTGTAGAACAGCAGGGTGGGCAGCAGAGGTGGCACCCACCCCGATGTCCCCAGCAGGGAGGGCAGTAGGAGATGCTGCCCGTGTGGATGCGCTGGCAGGGTGGGCTGGTGGCCCTCTGCCACGCGGGGCTGGCCATGGTGGAAGGCAGTGCGTGTCCCCTGGGGCACGGCTGCCTCGCTGCGTACTCAGGAGCCTGTTGGTGGTTTTGGGGTGAGAGCGGTGGGGGTGGGATTGGGTGCTCTGCTCCGTCTCAGAGCTGGGTTCCTGCCGCCTGGGAGCGGAGGAGGAGGTTTGTCTGAGCGTGAATCACGCCTCAGGCTGAGAGGATGTTCCTCGTCCCTCCGCGAGCTGCAGCACAAGCTCTTTCCAGGTCTGAGTTTTACCATTTGCTTTTTATTGTAGGGCTGCATTGTCCCTAGCACATTTCCCCCCAAAAGGGGAAGCGTCAAGTATTTTCCCTCCACCCCCTTCTTATGGCTAAAAGCTCCCCCCATGCCCAGCTCTCCTACGCTTGTAGCTGAGTCTTCACCCCCAAATTCACCTCCTCTTTGGGGAGGAAGAATGCTAAGCACCAGTATAGGTTAGGGGTGGACCTGCTGGGAAGTAGTTCTGAGGAGAAGGATCTGGGGGTCCTGGTAGACAGTAAATTATCCATGAGCCAACAATGTGCCCTTGTTGCCAAAAAGGCCAATGGAATCCTGGGCTGCACAGGGAAGAGTGTGGCCAGTAGGTCGAAGGAGGTCATTCTCCCCCTCTACTCTGCACTGGTGAAACCACAACTGGAACACTGCGTCCAGTTTTGGGCTCCCCAGTTCAAGAGGGACAGGGAACTACTGGAGCGAGTCCAGCGTAGGGCAACTAAGATGATGGAGGGACTGGAGAATCTCCCTTATGAGGAAAGGCTGAGAGAGCTGGGACTCTTTAGCCTGGAGAAGAGAAGGCTGAGGGGAGACCTTATGAATGTTGACAAGTATCTAAAGGGTGGGTTGAAGGAGGATGGTGCCAGACTCTTTTCAATGGTTCCCAGTGACAGGACGAGGGGCAACGGGCAAAAGCTGGAACATAGGAAGTTCCGATCAAATACACGGAAAAACGTCTTTACGGTGAGGGTGACAGAGCCCTGCCCAGGGAGGTTGTGGCGTCCCCTTCTCTGGAGACTTTCAAGACTCGCCTGGACGCAGCCCTGAGTGATGCGCTCTGGGCAGTCCTGCTTTAGCGGGGGAGTGGGACTAGATGATCTCTAGATGTCCCTTCCAACTCTGAAGATTCTGTGATTCTGTGAAATGCAGCATTTACCTGGGAACTAGTTCATCCAAATAACTGTGTCTGAGCCAGGGCTTTTGCCAGCAGAGCCGTTTTGGTCTGAAATCCCACCGCCGTGCTCTGCTGGCGCTTTGGGGTGCTGGCGCTTTGGGGTCACCTCTGCTGCCGCCGGCACAGATCGCTGCCGGCTCCAAACCCTGCGGCTGCTTCCCCCCTCTGCTGCCTTGAGCAGACTTGGACGATTATCGACTGTTTTTCCCCAGCAGCGTTATCTTCGCAGGCCATCGGCTGTCTCCCACTTCAGCGTTGCGTAATCTGCCGGCTGGCTTTAAAAAAAGATCTTGTCTCAAATGTGTTTAACTCTGGGCTGCCTTCAGACGTCCCCGCTGTTTCACAGAGCTTTGAGAGTGCCAAATGAAGGAAACTGCTTACGTCCTCCAGTCCACTGTTTGACTGAAGAGACGGGGCACAGTTCCCCGCCTGCAGAGTGTGTCCCCCTTTCCTGTCCGTCCCCCAGGGACGCTGGTCTTGCCTGGAGACAGAGGACGGGAACCTCTGCCCGTGCTTTCACTGCGCTCTTTGCATGCCTTTCCTTCCAGCTTTGAAACAACAAAACCAACTGTGTATTTGAAGCCTGAAAAGTGGGTCCAGCAGGGATTAATTAGCCTAAATTAAGCAGGACACGCGCAGCATTTTTTGGAGAAAGAAGGACCGTTTCCTTCTGCCTCCTGGGGCTGACACCGTGTCACCTCCTCCCGTCCAGATGTGCTCTGGAAGAGGCCTGGTCGTCTCCAAGGCGTTTGCAATAGCCCATGAGACCTGAGGGTGACTTTTGGGATGCTCTGGCCAGTCTGATTGTGTCGTCTTCAGTCCCGCCCTGGGACTGACTCGGGTGCCCGGGTCCACGCGAGGTCTCATCTCCTGGCCCAGGTCCCTCCCCTCGGCGCAGCGGTGCTGGGGGGCAGGGGGGAGGAACTGGTGGTGTGGTGGGCTGTGTGTCTTTGCCACTGAACCGTAAATACCGGGAATGAGGTCGGGGAGGGAGGAATATCAGCAGCAGGCTGGAAAGGGCCGTGATGATGAAAGTGCTGTTTGATGCTCGCTCCCTTACTCCGCCGGGGCCGGTCCAGCCGAAGCTGCGTGTCTCGCCTTGGGACCCGCGGCGGGGAGGGGATGGTGTAGGGAGGAGACTGTGGGTCTGAGCATCACCAGGCTCCCCTCGTCGTGAGCCCAGAGCAAAATCCATTAGGGGATGCTGCCCCAGTTTAGGAATTGAACTGCAAGCGCAGTAAGAAACTTGTCTTGAGCTGGAGAAAGCTTAAAGATTTATTACGGTCTGGGCTCGCAACCTGCCAAACCCTTGCACTATGAAGAAATGTGGCAGCAGCATCTGGTACTTTGTTGTTTTTTCGAGGGGGAAGATGGCTATTTGTAAAAGGCTTTGCTCAAAGAGAGGGTCCCGAGGGGTGCTCGGTGACAGCAGGCGCTGGAAGCTGTGCGGGGGCTGAGAACACGGGTCACGGGGGTGTCCGTGGAGCCTGGGGCTGCCTGCCAGCTGGCATGGCGTGCCCGGCTTCCCTGCTCTGGGGGCTGAGAGCCGCCTCCCAGGAGGTGCTGGAGCCCCTGGAGCCCTGGAGCAGCCTCCAGCACCGGGAGGGGGAGATTTTTCCTCCCCGGGGCCCTGGTGCTGCAGAGCTCGGGGCGGGCTGTGACCAGTACAGAGGCGAGGCGGCTACCACAGCCCAAGTTGCCCATGGTTGTTGCTGCCTTGGCCTGGCTCAGCCCTTCCATGGAGACCCCACACGGCGCTTCCCGACGGCCCTTCGCAGCCGCTGTGGACACTGCCTGCGCTCCCTCCCGCTGCCCGCGCCGCGCACTTCCGCTCGCTCTTGCAGATGCTTTGAAGTCACAGCCACCCTGGCTCTCCCAGGCAGGGCGCCCTCATTCATTTTTAAACCTCTTTTTGCTTTAATTAGCACACGGGCACTGCCCCGGTGTAGGTGCCAGGGGGAGCCGTGAGTTTTGCTGGAAGCTGGGGCTGGGGCTGGGCGACCTCCTGCTGCCCCCCAGCCCAGGGCAGGATGGGGGTCCCCTGGGAGCAGCCGCAGCTGTGGCTGTGCAGAGCACCCCAAAACACACAGCCTGCCCCGGGAAGGGGGGTGGCGAGATCCCTGAGCGTCCCTGCGCGGTGTCGGCACTGGCACCTGCTGTGGTTTGAGGAACCCACAACAATTTATTGTCCGTTAGACAATTATTCTCTCACCCGATGACCCCTCCCCACCTGGGAAGGGGAATCGGGGAAAAAACATAAAGAAACCTGAGGGCTGAAATATAAAGAGATTTAATAGAATCAATAGGGTACCTGTGAAGGAGTGTGTGCCCCACAAGCCACCCCGGACGTGCAGCAGGGAGGAATTCACACCTCTCTATGGCCTTTTTCCTTCCTGCAGCTGCAATGGCAGTGGCCGCAGGCGAGCCAGCTGGTGTTTCTGCCCGGCTCAGCCCCGGCAGCCGGCAGAGCCAGGCCCGGCATGGAGGATGTGTACTGCATCTCCCCCGGTGTGACCAGGAGAGCCGCGGGGCTGGCGGGCGCGGGGGCCAGCGTGTCCCTCCTAACGGGGTGTCCTGCTGTTCCTGCCAGGTGAACACGGCCATGCACGAGGCCAAGCTGATGGAGGAGTGCGACGAGCTCATGGAGATCATCCGCCAGCGCAAGCAGGTCATTGCCGTCAAGATCAAGGAGACGAAGGTAAGGGGGGCTGGCTCCTGCCCCTGGGGTGGCCGCGGCAGGGCCTGCCCTCCCTCTGCGGGCACAGCCCAGCCGCTCGGCAGCCCGCGATGCTGGGATGGCCCAGCCACACGCAGAGGGGCTGCTAGCCACGCACGTTGCCTTGCCCGTGAAGGAATTGCTCTGGGCAGCCACCGGTGCCCACAGCTTCATCTCCGTCACCCCAAACGGCGTGCCAGTCCCGCTGTCCCTCGCTGCTGCTGTCCCCAGGGCTCTTCTGCTGAGGACAAGGCGTGGGCTTGACATGGCCGGAGGAGGGACGGCGTGTTGATCAGCGTGACAAATTGGTGCAGTTGCTTGGATCAGTCCAGACAGCTTCCTCAGGGCTTTCCTAACTCTGCGGTGCTAATATAATAACGTAGAATTAATACTGTAGGGCCGCCCGAGCCCTGCACTGCAGATAAAGGAGAGGCTCTGCGTTCTGCATTGCAGCGGAGCCATAGGTGAGCTGGTTTCTCGCCCTTTTCTTTGGGGGTGTGTTTGGACCCCTCCTCCAGCAGTTCCAGGTGTTCTGGCCTTTCCCGGTGTTTCCGTGGCATGGGGAGAGGCTGGAGGCATCGGCTGTCGCTCTGCGCGGTGCCCACGGGAGTTTGCAGCGTGTGCGCGCGAGCCCTTTGCCGTTCTTTCAGAGCCCGAGCGCGCCTCAGGGCCCAGCTCCGTGCCCGTCACCGTGCCGATAGCTAAGCCGGGCAGCGGCATCGCCCCACATACAGATTATTTTTGCAGGCAAAGGTTTGGGAGCGGGTTGCGCTGCGTGCGTGCGTGCGTGCGTGCATACGCAAGAGAGCCCAGCAGCACGACTTTCGGACACCCTCGGCGAGAGCAAAGCTTCAAAACTCCTGCTTTTATCCCAGCCACTTCAGGGAACATATTTTATGTAACGGTGCCTTCTGCTGGTCCATCTGTCTGTCTGCCTCTCACTTCCCACCCTCTCCCCTAACGTCTTTTGACCATGTTGTCCAGTTTCAGCCGTACTTGGCAGGGAGCTGGGAGGCTCAGAGATGTTATTTGCCTACAAATTGGCAGCTGGGTAGAGGAGAGAGGCCCCGATTAGTGCCCAAAACCGTCAGCAGCAGCAGCGCTCAGCTGCTTGGGAACCGCCAGGGTAGGAGCGGCAGGCTTGTGCCCACGGAGCTGCAAACCCAGCACCACACCAGCGGGAGATGGGAGTGGGGATGGCGGTACTGGCGGTACCGGGCAGGGGACTGGGTTTGGTTCCCAAAGTCACCTGGACACTGGAATAAGCCTCTTTGCCGGTGAAATGGGGCTGGAGACGGAAATGTGTGGGTTTGCAGCACTGCAGTGCCCCCCCGTAGCCCCCGATGCTGACTGGGCAGGTTTCCTCCGCTACTTTCGACACCTCTGAGCAATGATTTCCAGTGGGAATGGGAAGCAGCCATTCCGGGGAGCCCTGGCTGCAAACACTGGAGAGTTTAAAAAGCCCCAAACACAAAAGAAAGGAGGAAGCGCCGGAGACTGCGGCTGGTTTGAAGCGCTCCGACTGCAGGGCGAGAAATACTGCTTTCCTGCTGAATTGCCATTTGGTTTTCCATTTGTTCTGGGCTGCTTTTCCTGACAAATGGCCCGGCGGATGCGTGGAGCAGCCTGATTGCACAGCGTTGGAAAGAGTGACAGCCCTGGGCCTGAGAAGGACAATCCGTGGAGGCAAAAATGCCGAGGCGGCAGTTTGTCTCCAGCCAGAGTGTGGTCCTGGGAGGAACGGGCTGCTCCGTCGCAGGAGCACTTTGGTAGCTGAGATGGAGATGTGATACCCGTGCCCATGGGACTGGGCAGCACCCTGTGGCGACTGTGGCACCGAGGCGATGCCGATATGTGGGAAGGACCCAGGAGGCAGCGAAAATCATGAGGGCGGATGGGAGCGGAGGAGCGGGGAGAGGAGAGGCAGCTGGGCTGCCCTGAAGAGCTCTCTGCAGGGCGCGGATCCGGACGGCGGCTGCCAGCGCCACGTCACCTGCCCAGGACACTGCAGGAGCCGGTGTCACAGCCCGGCCGGCTGGCCCCAGGCCAGGGCATCTGCACCTCCTTCTCCCGTGGCCACGGCGGAGGCTCTGCTGGGGACCAGCGCCGCAGGCTGCGTCCTCGCAGGGACATGGCCGAGGAGAGCCGGGGCCGGGCACGCCAGCAGCCCGGCGTGGTGTCCAACTGGGATGCTGTGGCTGCCCCATCCCTGGAGGGGTTCAAGGCCAGGTTGGACGGGGCTTGGAGCAACCTGGGCTGGTGGGAGGTGTCCCTGCCCAGGGCAGGGGGTGCCACTGGGTGGCCTTTAAGGTCCCTTCCCACCCAAACCATTTGGTGTTTCTGTGCTGCTCCGTGGCGGCACTGGAGCGGCTGCAGTTGGGTGGGTGCCGTGCTGGTCCCACGGGGCTCCGTCAGCGGGCAGCCAGCCATGTCGCAGGGTGCAATGGAAACCCTTAGGTGTTGGGGGCAATGGAAAGTCATCTTGGCTTGAGGGGCTTGGAGCTCACCTGTTGGCTTTTCACCCTTGGTCTTGTCTATTTTGAGCTCCCGCAGAGGTGCGGGGGCTGCGGCAGGGCGCCCACAGCCGTGCGCGGGGAGCAGGGCCCTGCTGTCAGCCGGGGGATTAGCACGCTGCTTGATTGTAAGTGCAGTGACAGTGCTGACACCTCGGAAGAGCAGCTCGAGCAGCCTCCCGTCACCTCCGGGAGCTCCTGCTCTTGCTCCCGATGGATTTTCAAACCGCGGATGGTGGGGGGGACTGACGACGTGCTGCGGGGCAGCGAGAGAGGAGCTGCCACGTGCGGGGCTCCGGGAGCCGCTGTCACCGCAGCTTCACCAGGCTCGCGAAGTGCCCCACTCCCTCGTTAAAAAGAGGAGGCAAGGCAATAATCTGAAGGCTGCAGACGAGCTGTACGACTTCGGAGGTGGGCTGGGAGCGGAGAGGACGCGGCTAAATCTCTAAATGCCCTTGCATTCTCCCAGGGTGAGTCCGGCACGATGCTTGGTTGCAAACGTCTGCAAAATAAGGTAGAGGAGATGGTGTTCCTCTGGTTGGTGCCGCAGGCGCACGCCTGGAGAACCCCTCGTTCCGTTGTAAGGTCCGTTTGTGCGATGCCGTTCAGGAGAGCCCCGTGTGGGATGTGGCTGCAGAGCACAGGGCAGGGAGCCGAGGTGGGATTTATCATTTCGGAATCTGCTGTTTCAGGCATTCCCAGCCCACCTCCATCTGCTGAAATTTGCTTTCCCCTCCCCTGGGTGTCTGTGGAGCCCTCCGCTGCAGATGCATGCAGGAACAGGGCAGTGGGAATTTATATTTCATTAGCAAGTGCCTTGTTGCCCCTCTCAAGATGCTTTTTCAGATACAGAGTTACTTCCAGCTTGGCTGTCAGTGCAATTCCCTGTGTGCTGCTTCACCTCCTTTCTTCTGTGTCTCTGCTGGTGCCGATGGAGGACCCCGGTCTGCTCCTCCTGAAGCAAAATATTGTCTCTGGCACCAGCAAGGCGTCAGGCAGAGCAACGGTACAGCGGGCTTTAAACACAGGGTATTGACCTCAGCCATCTCCAGCGCCAGGCTTTCCTGAGCTCCCCTGGGCTCCCAGCTGGGCAGGAAAAATACCCCAAAAATCTCTCATCTCCTCTGTCACCTCCCTTTTCCCTCTGACCTGCTCTACTCCTGGCTGACAGCCCGGTTCCCCCATGTCCAGCATGAAGCTGCCTGGTCTGTGAGGGGTCCCCGTCGCTTCTGGGTTCCCAGCCCTCTCTGTCCCGCATGGTGCCATCCCTGCTCCGTCCCTGCTCCATCCCTGCTCCCTGGGTGCTGCCGGCATCAGCCCCAGGTACAGGTTTACCTGGGTGATGCGGGGGGTGGCTGCACATGCGTGTGTGTGTGTGTGTGTGTTCATGTAGAGACAGAAGGGAAAGAAGGGGGTCACATCTCGTGATGATTTTGTTGTCAGAGCCGTAGGCCTTTAATTCAGTAGACCTACAAAAACATGACCGTTGCAATCCATGAGCAGCTTCAGGGATGACCAGCTTGTGCCTGCCTTTCCATGAGCTTCGCCCTGGCTGCATGGAGGAGGTGGAAGTTTCAAAGGGGCTTTTCCTAGTGCTCCAGCACAGCGTTCCCCTGAGACACAGAGATTTTGCCTAAGAACTAGCGTTTCTTCTGGTGTCTTTGCCCCCTCACTGCTGCTGAGCACCGGTACTTTGCAGAAGAGAGAAGAGATGCCACCAAACCTGTTCTATTCCTTTATGGCGTGTTCAGTGCTGCCTTGAGCCATCGGTAAATGCGGGGGAAAGGACCCAAGTGTCAGAGGGGCTTTTCCCTGGAGTCACCTCGTGTCCCCTTTGGACGGTGGCTGGGCCAGGTCTGTTTCCACCGGCCACGGCAGAGCCCTGCGCCCTGGCGCCCCGCAGGGGCTGTGGGGGACCCGCGGACCCTGGTGTGGATGAACCAGAGCCCCTTCAAGCCACGTGCCCTATTTTTGGGTGCAAGCTGGTGCCTGAGCTGGCGTTTCAGCTCCCGCTTCTCTGTGCTGTGGGTTACTCTCCTGTCCCGTCTCACTGCAGCCCCTCACCTCTCATTGCCGAACGATTCGTGGCTGCAAATGTGATGTTTTCCAGCAGCTCTGCGGGGGCTGAGCCCGATGAGGTTTCCTTGCCCCGTGCTGGGTTGCTCTGCAGGAGCGCTCCTCCCCCGGGAGATCCCCTGGGAGCCGGCACCGGGGATGGCGTTGGTTTGCACGGGAGGAGCGGGGAGAGGATGCCTCGCTCTCCTGTGCCGATCGCACGTGGGACCCCTTGAGCAGCGCGGGGGCTTTTCCCTGGGGCTTTCCCACCTGCAAGCAAAATTTAACACGGAAAGTGCATTGCTGCTCTCCCTCCCCAGAGCTTACCGGGCATTTATGTGCCATTTCACCGCTCCTTCCTTGCCCTGAGCAGCCCCTGGCTTAGGATGGGGATTCCTCTGTACTTTTTCAGGCTACGTGCTTGTTCCTGAGCACCTTTGCTTCCCTCTGCTCCTCTCGCAGGTGATGAAGCTGCGGAAGCTGGCCCAGCAGGTCGCCAACTGCCGGCAGTGCCTCGAGCGCTCGACGGTGCTCATCAACCAGGCGGAGCACATCCTGAAGGAGAACGACCACGCGCGGTTCCTGCAGACAGCCAGGAACGTGGCCGAGAGGTGGGCTGGCGTGCTCGGCCCGGGACGCCGATGGGATGTCGCTGGAGCGGTGCCCTGGTCGCGGCTCCCTGCCCAGGGACTCCCCGTCCTCCCCCTTGCAGCGAGCTGCCCTCCCATGAACCCCGGGCTCAGGGGTGGCCCCGGTCCAGTCCCTCACCAGACAGGAGTTGCGTGGCAAGTCCTAACGAAGCTGAACATCTACTGTGGGGGCAAACGTCCTTCCCTGCGGGGGGAGTGGTGGAAATGCCAATGCAAAGGGAGCTCTGGGGCAGTCGGGGCTGGGACTCCCTGGGATGGAGCCCCCCCCACCTCCCTGGGGGACTTGTCCCCCGGCCGGGCCACCCTCCTGGGGCAGCAGCAGTGGTTAGTCGTGCAAGCCGGTTTCCCGGCGGCGTGTAATGTCACCGCTGCTTGCACCCTTTTCATCCCCCACTCGCCACTGCTGGGTGTCGGGAGCGACACGCGCCCTGGTGCGTATTGATGCTCTCTTCTGTTCTTTCAGGGTCGCCATGGCAACCGCATCCTCTCAAGTTCTGATACCAGATATCAATTTTAATGACGCCTTTGAAAACTTCGCTTTAGATTTTTCCAGAGAAAAGAAGCTGCTGGAGGGGCTGGACTACCTGACCGGTGAGTGTCGGGTTGTGCTCCCCCTCTGCACCCCGTGTCTTCCCCGCAGCCCCTTCCCCTGCGCCCGAGGAGGGTTTTAAAGCCACCCAGGTTCCTGCTCATTCTCGCCGGTAAAAAGTGCCCTGTTGGCAGTGGCTGAGCAGAGGCCCCGCTGTCACCAGGACAGTGACACGTCCCTCTCCTCCTGCTTGCACTCTGCCTCTCCTGGGGGGCAGGTGGGAAAGTGAGAAAGCAGGTCAAAAATGATGGTCTTCAGGACCCAGGGAGGAGGCTGACGCCCAAAAGGATCCGAGAGAGCAAATTGCAGGGAGGGAATGGTAAATTAACCAATTCTTGTACTTCTTATGCACTGCGTGCTTTAGCATTTCCTTTCTGCTGCCCTTTTTGTGGGTTTCTTGGTGCTAAATTATGAACTCCTGAGGGCAGAGACCTCGCAGGGCCCCTGGGGCTGTCGTGGTGGCCGGAGCTCAGGCTCGGTGCGGCTCTTGGCCGGGGCCATGGCGGGGTCCAGGAGCTGCCCCATGGCGATGGGTGGCTGCTGGAAAACCAGGGGAGGGAGGAAAGCTCCAGAGATGTGGGGACATCGTTACTCACCCAAATCCGATCTTCTTCATCGCGAAGCAGATCAGCTTGCAATGAAAGATTAACAACAAACGTTGTGTCCACAACAGTTATGGGACAAAATAACTTATTCCATAACCCGTGCTGAGAAATTTTGAAGTGGCCTCTTGGCTTGTTTGAGGGTGGGGGTGTCAGACCTGACGGGGCAGCAGTGGAAACCCCTCGTTCTGGCAGGCCTGAAAACGCACTGGCCCCTGAATATTTTGTTGTCACAGTAAAAAATTCAGTTAAGCAGGAAAAGCATTGACAGATAAAATGAGACAGTTGTTTGTGTCCAGAGACTCTGCTCCCCACACAAGCCCGTCCCTGTCCTTAAGGGAGCAAACAAGCCCTAGGTATATTAAGAAAAGAAAGCACAAACTTATGGAAATGTGTTACCTGTGATCTCCCGCAGCGCCGAACCCGCCGTCTGTGCGGGAGGAGCTTTGCACGGCCTCCCACGACACCATCACTGTCCACTGGATCTCGGAGGACGAGTTCAGCGTCAGCTCCTACGAGCTGCAGTACACCATCTTCACCGGCCAAGCCAACTTCATCAGTAAGTCGCTGCGTGCCAGATGGGCTTGGGGGATCGTGCTCCGGTTCGGGAAGAAAAAGGCACTGCTCTCTGGGCTGATAATTCATTTGTATACCCGCCATAACAATATTGAGGCATGTCTCCAGGTAATTTTTCCTGGAAATAACTGCCGTACCCAATTATTTTTCCACTCCACCACAAATTTGCTTGGCAGGAATGGGATTAGAGGAGCGAGGAGGGCTCTGATGGGTCTGTGGTGGTACCAAATCCCTTGGGTACAGCAAGGAACCTGCAGCGCAGGTCGCAGCATCCAGCTCCTCTGGGAGAGCCTGGGCTCTGGGGACTGTGTGGTGCTCAGTGCATTTTCCACGCCGTGATATCTTCTAGTGCAACGGGGCAGCTTGAAAACAGTTTTAGAGGGCTGAACCTGCCTCCAGGGTTGTCACAAGGTCAGGACAGCAACCTCTTCGATGCAAAGCTCCCTCATGGATATTTCATATTTCATAGAATCACAGAAGGGTTTGGGTGGGAAGGGACCTTAAAGGCCACCCAGTGGCACCCCCTGCCCTGGGCAGGGACACCTCCCACCAGCCCAGGTTGCTCCAAGCCCCGGCCAACCTGGCCTTGAACCCCTCCAGGGATGGGGCAGCCACAGCTTCTCTGGGCAGCCTGGGCCAGGGGCTCACCACCCTCATAGCAAACAATTTCTTCCTAATAAGAATAATAATTTGATGAAGACTATGGTAGTTATGGGGTTTTTAATATTACAAATATTTTAATGGTGTATTTAACAGCTGGCTCCAGCGTTTGGGGAAGTGGTGGGACCCAGAGACACCCATGCAATGGGTGGCTGGTTGTTTGCGAGGCGCCCTCGGAGCCGTGGTGTGTGTTCGACCGGAGCAAACAGGAGAAAGCGAGCTTGTGATTATGGTGACTTTGAAGGGATGCACTCTGCCCCCGGTCCTGCGGCTGCCTGCGAGGGAGAACAGCAGCAGTGAAGGCAACGAAGGGAGCAGAAGCGACGAGGGGAGAAAGGGGTGGTGGGAGAGACCTGCTGCAAGCTGGGGGGAGGTGGAGCAGCGCTGGCAAAGCATCATTTGTCCCAGTGACCTCCTGCTGCTCTTCCAAAGATCAGAGCTTGAAACCCAGAGTTGTCCTCCAAGGGTGTCCCGTCCATGTGCGGGGGCTCTGGTGTTCCGCTGCCCCGCGGCAGCTGCGTGAGTCGAGGGGTTTGTGCCTGGGAGATTCCGAAAGCCCCTCGCAGCCTCGGCCGAGGCCAAACGTGGCCGGAGGGTGCAAAACAGCTCGGTGCACGGCAGAGCTGAGGTGCCGCGGGCAGCTCCATGCCTGCAGCTGTGCCAAGAGTCGGGGGGCTGCACCCACCCCGCCTGACAGCGGGGCTGGAGTTTTGCTCTGATATTAGCCAGGCAGAGTTCATCAGACATCCTGAATGTATCATCAGCCGAAGGCTTGAAGATACAATGAGCCAGAAATTGCCTGGGGATTAAAACTAAGGGAATGCGCTAAATGTCTATTGAATTTCATAGAATAGAATCATAGAATTGTCTGGGTTGGAAGGGACCTTTCAGATCATCGAGTCCAACCATCAACCCAACACCGCCAAGTCCCCCACTACCCCATGTCCCTCAGCACCACGTCTGCCCGGCCTTTCAATCCCTTCAGGGATGGCGATTTCCTCCCCACCACCCATGAGTTGATGGGAAGAGACTCAGACCCAGCTCTTTAGCACCGTGGCTTATCATTAGGGAGAGCTGGCAAACTGCAGGTTGAAAAAGCCGTGGCTGGAAACCGTGACCCGCCCTGTGCCCCTGGGGACAGACATGTCACATCTGCAGGAGCCATGTAGTCTTCCTCGTTGTCAGGAAGGTTTATCTTTTTTCGAAAAAGAAAGAGCTGGTTTGGTTGTCCTGGCAGCAAAGGGGGTTGTCCAAGTTTCCACAGAGGTGCAGAGAGAAGAGCCGTTCAGCCACAAAGCCAAGGACTGTTTGCCAGTCTCAGCAGCAGGGATTTATTCCTTCGGGTGCCCGGCGTGTCCTCGAGGCATCAGAAATATGTACCTGTTATGATTTCTGGTAACACTGCCTTTTTCCTAAAATTGGAGGGGGTTTGCGTTCTGGAGGGAAGTTAATTTATGGGCTGGGTTGTAGGAAAGAGTCCAGGGAAACTGCTTGTTTCATACAAGAAAAAAATATGGATGTTTTAGTGGGAGAACAAAACTATAGCTCCCAGTTTGTCCGTCCTGAAGCAGCGCTTTGGAAGAGCACAGCATCCCCACAGCATGGCTCCTGCAAAGAAAGTTTTATTCCTGGTTTCCCTTAGTAGTGCTTGCGGCTGTAGGGAGTGCTGACAAAACGCGCCCAGGGAGTTTCTGGGCCGCTGTGGGTTTATCTCCCTGGTCAGCAGGACACGGGTGCTGGGAGCGCGGTGTCACGGCACGGGAAGGCTGTTAAGTGCACTTTAAAATACGCAGGAAGCTGCCAGGGAAAGTTACCGCTTGCGCCTCTCAAAGCTGATAAAAGCCGCAGCCCCGGCCTTTGCCCTCCTGGAAAATAGGGGGTTTCTTTCCTGGCGCTCCGAGGTTGGCTGCGGGTACTCGGAGCTACAGCAGCTCCATTTCCCTGCTCAGTCCTCTCCTCCCCCAGCCTCAACGTGTCCTCTCCAGCGTTTTGCTCGTCTCCGAGAGCCTGGGCAAGCTCAGCGACCTCTTTGGCACCGTTCTTAGATGGCCATCAGCCTCCGTCTGCCCTGCGCTTGCCAGCTGAGGGGAGTGGGCCGTGCTGGTGTCCCCGAGGTGTTCCGGTGGGCAGGGACGCCTGAAGGGCTTCGCACCGGCCCTGCGTAAGCCGGGCTGGCTTCAACCTTGGGTGGGTTTCTCGGGGCATTGACCGCCTCCAAGGGTGGAGCGTGCCCAGCTCTCGGGGCGCTGCTCCCGTGCTTCCCCACCCTCAGCTGGAAGGAGTTTTTCCTTCTCTAACCAGGATTTCCCCCGCTGCCCTCAGGGAAGGGTCTGGCTCACACCTCTCCCCCAACGCCAGTCTGGGCACGTGGCTTGGACTCCAGTCCACGGCGGGGCTGGGAGCGAGTCCCCTGCCCACCTTCAGGGGCCTTCGGGGACTTTTGGGGGCTGTGTGGGTCCGGTGGGGCGGGGGAAGCCGCAGGGGTGAGGAACAGCAAGGGCAGCTCTGGAAGGACGCCCGGAGAGGCACGTCAGGAGCATCCTCCTTGGCCATCCTCAGTAGCTCTTCACAGAAGGAGTAAAGAAATCATCGGTTAACATCTCAGAGGAGAAAATGAATAATAGATTGTCACTTGAAACAACACGGTCAGGTCTGGGTGCTGGGAGCGTTTGAGTCCTGGCTGAACTCGTGCATGAGGAGACACTGGAAATCGCGGGCTGGGGCTCACGGGGCCCGCGGAGGCTTCCCGGGAAAGGAAATACCTTTGCAAAGAGCACACAGTTGGCCTGTGCAAACCATCTCTTCACGCTCCCTTTAAAGCCAAGAGCTCGGCAGGAGTCGGACATTTTTATGGATGTTGAAAGCTGCAATAAAAAGGATTTTTTTAAGCTTTGGCAAGGATAGAAGCTCTCAGTCTTCAAGGCCAACCCCTTCTTGTTTTGGGAAAGAAACCTGCTTGGGAGGCCAAATCACTCTCAGACCGTCAGCCATCTCTCAGCCACCTTGTCCTTGGGGCTGAAGGATCCAAAGCTGGTCCTTGTCTGCAGGAGACAGCACTTACCGGAGCTGGGCTGGAAGCCGTGTGCTCCCATGAAAGCAGCTCTGCCTCTGGGACGCAGTCGGTATCACATCTGTTTTATTTTCTACTTCAAATAGCATTGCTCTGCTCCCCTAGGCCACTTCCACGTGTATTTTAAACCAAAACCAGGCTGACAATGGCTGCAACCTGCCCTTGTCCTCGGGCTGAGCGAGCCACCGGAGGTAAATAAACACCCCGATGTCAGCCCTGAAAGAGGAGGTTGGAGCGTGTTCGGGCTCCTGCCTCCAGCCCTGCACGTGTGTGCTGGCGATGAGGCTCAGGCCCTGCTGCCGCCACCCCCGCCACGCAGCCCGCTCCTTGCCTGTCCCCTTGCCACCCGCTGGATCCCAGTAGCCTCCGGCTGCTGCTTCTGAGCCTCCTCCATTCCCTTCTTTCGGCTTAGAACAGCAGCCCCGTGTGGCGACAGCTGTCCCGAGCCCTTTTCCGGGAGCCCAGAGCTGCTGTGCCGGGCCCTGGGCTGTCCCCGGCCCCTGGTGCCTGCACTGGAGGTGGCTCCCGAAACCCGCATCATCCTTTCCCTGGTGCTGGCTGCCCCCGGGACCTGTGCCATCTGCGGGCCATTCCCCTCTCAGCCATGCTGTGCCATCTGCGGGCCATTCCCACCCCAGCCATGCCGGTGGCCGTCGTGGCATCTGTGGCGCCCCTTGGTGCTGCCCTCCTGCCCCGGGCGCTGTGTCGTCCCACCGCAGATACAACACCACGGGCCAGGCCCTGCCACTCTGGCAGCCCCAGGGCCTTGTGCCCCCGAGGTCTTTGAGCTCTTAATTCCTTTCCATTTACAGAAAGAGTTTAGGCCCCTGAATGTTCTCCAAGCGTCCGGATCCCTCTCCCTTTGCTGGGGGCTGTAATTTTCTCTGAAGCGCTTTGCAGACCAGTCTGCACAGGGAGCAGGAGCGTCAGCACGCCTTGGACATGGATTATTGCCTTCCCCCGGGGCACTGTGTGCTGGGCAGGGGCAGGATTAGGGCGCAGACGTGTCTGTCCTTCCACCGGTGTTGTGTATTGCAGCGCCCGGAGCAGCAGGGAGGGTGTCCCATAGGAGCAGAGAAACGAGGGAGGGTGACAGCGGCATCGCCGGCAGCTGCCTGTGCCGTCTGCGCCGTCTGCCCTGGCTGGGAGATGCCGCCGGTGGAATTCCCCTTTCTCTGCACCCTTTCCCCATCGCTTCCCACAGCGGCATCTTGAGATGCCAGCACCCCAGCCCTGGCTTGTGCCTTGCCGAGCATTGCCTTCGCGTGAGAGTAAAGAAAGCTCTTTGAGTTGCTGGGGTTCATCGTCTGTGGAAATTCTCCTGCAGGTGCTCTTAACTCACAGGCAGGCGGTAAATCAGCCTGCGGGACGCGTGGTCGGTGAGCTCTGTGTGAGCAGCACGTGCTCTTTGTGTTCTGTCCCTTCCTCTGAATAAATCTGTCCCCCCTCTCCTGTCCCGCAGGTCTCTACAACTCCATGGACAGCTGGATGATCGTCCCCAACATCAAGCAGAACCACTACACCGTCCACGGGCTCCAGAGCGGCACCCGCTACATCTTCCTCGTCAAGGCCATAAACCAGGCGGGCAGCCGGAACAGCGAGCCCGCCCGGCTCAAGACCAACAGTAGGTGCCCGCTGCTCGCCGCGCGCTGATGGAGGGGGGAGAGCAGCTTCGTGGGCGCTCGGGTCTGGGGGGGTACGGCTGAGCCGCTCCCCGCGAGCCCACAGCTGCTGGCAGCGTGATGGAGACCCCCGGGTGGTTTAAATTATTTAACGTGCCCGTCTTACTCGGTGTCTCAGCTCCTTCCCCGCCTCCAGGGATGGTCTCCTGCCGCCACGCACCGTGCCTGGGGCTCCCGTCAGCTCTCTGCTCCCCTCGGTGCCCGTCCCTGCGGGTCCCTGGGATGGCTGGGATTTTAGGAGATGGCGAAGATCCATCTTTCTGGTCGATTTACATCACTGGGCTTTTTGAGACCAGTGCGTGGAGTCCCGGGGCAATTGTGTGCTTGTGCCTGGCTTTGCCCACAGAGGGCTGCGGGCCTGGGGGGACCATAAGGAGCAAAGGTGTCTGCGTGGTGGTGATGGGCTCTGCAGCCACGCGCAGAGCAGAGAGGAGCTCGCGCTTCCCATTGCCCCAGGGATGGCCAAGGGGGGTTAAATGTGTTTCGGGAAATCAAAGTGAGAGTCCATCAAAAACCAGAGGGCAGCAGAGCCGACCTGGTCCTGGCAAGGAGGGAGGTTCTGGGTTTGCAGTGGGAGTGGGGAAGCCTTTTCCCCTCGAAGGGCAGCAAACACGGCGGGGCCGTTGGACACACTGCCGGGGGGACGTCAACGGGGAGACAGAGTGAAATGTTAAGGGAGAAAATCAGTCGTCTCTCAGGGTTCTGCCCGCAGCTGCCAGCTCCATGGCCGTGTCTCTGCGTCTCTCCGAGGCCGTCCCTGCCCGTGCCCACGAGCCCAGCCCTCCCTTCTCCTTCCTCTCCCGACGCCGCAGTCGCTCCTGCCTTGACGAGGCTTTCAAGGTGATTTATCGCCTCCACCTCCCCGTTTTCTTTGTGCGGCTCTAAACCAAATGAGATTACATACGGGCGGTGTAGCAGTGGGGCTGGCGGGGAGCTGCCGAGAAACAAACTCCAATCCAATTCTGCCTTGTTTATTAAAAACACGTCCCTCCTGCGGTTGCTGTTTTTAAGTGCTTCCCCGTGCTCCGGAGACGCGGGAGCCCAGGGCGCTGGCGTGGCACGGGGGGAGCGAGGGCGCTCGCCTGCGGCCGCAGCTCCCACAGGACCGGGATTACTCTCATATTCTCAATGGAGCGTCCGCCATCAGCGCCGCCGGCACGCCGCTGGGGGCTCCTCCCTGGGGATGAACCCGTTGAGTAGTGGAAATTAGAGCCCAAGTGGGTTTTGACCTCCCCCTGTTGCAGGGCTGTGCCTGCAGCAGCTCCCTGCACACCTCAGGTCTCACACTGCACAAACCACGGCGTGTGACGGCAGTTCTGCCTGGGCCGGGACCTCCTTTCCCAGGAGCCAGTGACCGAGGAGCCCATCCCGGTGTCCCTGCTCGGGCGGTGGGAGGGAGAGGGACATGGCGTCCCATGGGCACGCGTTCCTCTTGGCCACTTTCTCAGCACACATCTGCAGCCCATGGAAAGCGCTTAGGGAAATTTCTGAATGTTCGATTTAGCAATATATGTGTATATAATGTATATTTCTATATGTTCTTTCCATGGCCAGCCTCGCTGTCCGAGGGCTCCTTTGGGGTGTTCATGCTCCTGGGTGGGGGGTGCCGGCTGAGGTGCTGCCGCATCGTGCTGCTCCCCCAGCGCGTCCTCGCGGCCCCTCCTCCCGCCTGTTTGTCCCTACGTGGCGACAGGGCTTTCTCCTTCTCCGGTGGGCGATCAGAACATGGCACACGCCTCTCCGCTGCTGTAACCTTGGTGGAAATGTCAGCAGCTCGAGAAGGAGATGGGTCAATTAACATATTTCACAGCCCTCTTTCTTCAAAGAAGTGATGTTTGGAGAGATTCCTTCATCGCCAGCAGGTCAGTGTCAGGACACGTATCAATTTCTGCAGCGTCAGTGCTGTCAGTGCTGGCACTAAATCTGTGCTCCCGAACTGCCCCAGGGGAAGGGCTTGGGAGAATAGTTTTGGTTTAGCAACAGAGAGAAACCTCCCTTTGCTGAGTCTGGGCCTTAGTGGGTCTTATTTATTTGCGAGTGTCCAAAAGTGGATAAAAGTGCCAGAATACAGGGACAGCCCCAGCTCTGGTAGTAAATAAAGTGCAGCGAAGGTGGTTTTTATGGTCCTTGCCTTGACCGTCGCAGACCGGGCTTATTCTCACTCATGGTTCTGTCTCTTCCTGATTTGTGCATCTCTCGTGAGACCTCCTGGGTTGTACGGGGTGTCTCACACCCGCCGCCGGATCTATCGGGGGGTGCTGCAGCACAGCGTTGCCGCCTGAGCGATGGTCTCCGAGGGCCCTGGTAATGTCAGGACCGGGTGTGTGCAGATGCTTTCTAAGGAGCGGGATGGTCCCTCAGCAGGCAGCCCAGCAGGACGTCTGTTGGAAGATTCATAGATTTAGATGGATTTATTGCTTTCCTGCGACTCGACAACTCAGCGGTTCTGCAGCTTTGCTTCCTTGAGGTGATGTCTGATGGGAGGACAGTAGTCACTGCTGGGAAGCGTGCTCTGGGAGGCGTCCCGTGCCCCACAGCCTTCTCCAGCTCGTCTCCTTCTGACCGCGGGGCAGCTGCCGGGGGGCTTGTGGACCAGGCTGATGGTGCAGCTACAGGACCACAGGGCCAGCAGGTTTTGTACCTGGGAACTTCTGCATATGAGGCGCAGGTGGCATCTGAGATGGCTGGTCAGGGTAGGGACGTTGCTGCTGCGGGCAGAGAGGAAGAAGAGAAAAGCAAGAAGGGCTGGCGGTGTGTCACTGCGGCCGGGTTTGCTCTTCTGCTGTGTGTGGTGGACATCTGCAACCAAGGACAGAGAGCATTTCTTGAGAGCAGGAGTGCGTTTCCATCCCTGCCTTTCCCTCAGCAGCGTGCTTCCAGCCAAATGCGGTCACCGTCTGTCTGCCCTGTCCCCTTGTCCTCGCAGGGCGCACAGGGAGCCGCCGCACGGTGCCGCCCGGTGGAGGGGTTTGCTGTTTGCTGCTCCTCGTCCCGTCAGCTGGACTTGGAGGTTGTCTCTTGCGCCCGGGGGATCTCGGTCCAGTTGTTTCTGTAGCTCTCATGTAGACCAACAGGCAGCCCCGTCTTGGCTGTCCCTCTGGGTGGCTTTTGTGACAGGCCGGAGCTGGCACGGCTAGCAGGACCTGCTGAGCTTCACCAGAACTGATTCCTTCCATGATGCAACAAGAAAAGAAAATCTGACAGTGTATCTGCCCCATTAACAGCCCTCGTCTTGCAGACAAATTACTGCCGAGGTAGACAGAAAAGTACCCATTCCTGTCTGCTCCCAGGGTGCGGGAGCCTCGTGTGCTCCTGCCTCTGCGCCGCCCTCCCCCAGGCACCGGCAGCCAGGGGCGGATGGGGGCGTCCAGAGCCGGAGCGTCTGCTCGTCTCGGGGGTGGCAGGAGCCCGCTGAGGTCTGGGGAGCTGGGCAGACACCGGGAGTCCCGCAGACGAGGGGTGCGGGTCCCAGCAGCCAGCACCTCCCCCCTGCCCATCGCCGTTCCCGGCACACGCTCACCTGCCTAATTAACCTTCAGCATTTTCCCAGCGGCACCGTCACTGCCCCCTCCTCCCTCTTTGCTCCCGCATAGCCAAGGCCAGCCAGGATTTCCTCTGCTCCAACACTGCACGCTCGGGACGTCGCAGGGAAGGGAAGCGCAATTAAGCTGATAAACACCCTGGCGGGTGCAGCTTGCCATGTCCAGCCCTGCAGCTGGCCCGGTTCCCACGTCTCGCAAGCCCCGTGCAGGGATGAACCAGCAAAAGGCTGTAGGGAATATTCCAGCAAGCTGCATTTGCGAGATAGAAGTTATCTGAGTGACCGGCCCAGGATGGTTCTGTTAATGAAAACCGATGGGAGGAACCGCCGTAACTCGCCCACTGCCAGGCCGGGCTGGGGGGGCTGGAGAGGTGCAGAAACCCGGCAGCAAAGGGGAAGGTGCGGGAGGCTTTGGGCAGGGAGTGCGTGACGGCTGCTCTGCCCATGCTGTCTCGTGCCGCCGAACCCCCCAGGGACATTGCAGAGCAGCAATGGGGGGAGCCTGGCTGGCACTCCAGCATCTCCGTCCCGCCCAGCAGCACACAGCAATTCTTTCCTCTTGCTTTGCCTTCCCTTGCCCGTGCAAGCCGCAGTGCTCTCCTCTCCCTTCTCCTCTGGTCTGTGCTGCCCGCACGCTGCGGGGGCTGCTGTGTGCTGCCAGCATCCCCCTGCCGTGGGGCAGCCCCCTCGCCCGGCTGGGCTCCCCCGCTGCCCCCCAAGTCAGGGCACCTCTGCTTCTCCAGCCATGCCGTCCTCAGGCCAGGAATCCTCCGGCATCCTCCCGTCACCCGCCTCGTGCAGCGCAGCATCGTCGGGGGTGTGTGGTGCAGGCAGCTGCGAAGGCAGCCGGGATGACGGGCTGGGGATCGGGACCATTGGGAGGCCGTGAAATCCTCGTTGTTTCCCAGCGCCAGGGTGGTATTTTGGGAAGGGGTCAGATGAGAGCGTCCTCTGAAATGCCCTCTGTCCCCAGCGAGATTTTGCAGCCCAGCCTGCGGGCTTTTAACGCCCGTCTTGCCCATCGCAGCACACCGTCCGCAGATGGTACCCGTGCCCCTGGGCCAGGATGTGCCAGCACAAACCAGCGACAAGGGCTGGACTCCAGTTGCTCACACTGACCTTAAAAAGGGGTCGTCTTCGTGAAAAGGGCTGTGACTGTCTCTCTGCTGACGGAGCCGAGTATTTTTATATCTCACTTCCTCAGAGCTTGTCTCCTCGCATTACGACCAGAAAAAGATAGCTACAGAAATATTAAAATAGCTGGAGGAAAGGGGCGGGGGTCACTCCCAATTTGCAGCTTTGCTTTCAGGCCTCTCAACTCAATTATCGAGCAAATTGGGCTCCGAGGAACACCAACACGTGCTACCACCGGGTCTCAGAGAGCGGCGCGGGTGAGCTGCGGCGGGGGGTTAAGCTCTCCGGCCGTGCCGGAGCTGATGCTGCGGCAGTTCCAGGCCCCGGTTGGAAACCACAGCACGGCAGAGCCCGGCGGCGCTTCTCCTCGCCCAGCCCCGGCGTCCGTAGGAGAGCACAGCTCTGTGCAGCGCAGGGGCTGCCGGCAGCTCCTTCCCCCCGGCCAGGTACCAAAGCCTGGTTTTTAACTTGCAAGCGCTTATTTAAGGTGTTTTGCTGCAGCTGCCCCTTCAGTTTGCTTTGTGCTAAGGTGGACAAAACCCTATAGAAATCCTTTCTGGTACCTCTGTGCTGTTTACTGTATCTTGCGGGAAAACTCACAGCAACAAAAACCCACCAGAACTCAATTTGCTTCTTTACAACACCTTGGGGTCTTGGCTGGGCATCACCTGGGCATTGCTGGCAGAGCTTCCCCCGAGCAGCCCCAGCAGAAGGTGCACCCAGCCCCCTGACCCTCCAGGCGGAATAAGTCCGTGTTTGCAAGTATTTTCCTGACCCCGTCCCCACCCGTGTCCCTGCTCGCACAGGGAGCCGGTGAGGGTTAGTTGGGTGGCGAGGCTGCGTGGCACCAAAAATTGGAGCCTTCCAGGGAAATCCTTAGCGCTCAGCTTAGCTGGCAGCTGGTGCCCGAAAGAGAGGGGTTATTGGGGGGGGGGGGCAGATGCTCCCTGCCCTTGCAGATCTTCAGGAGGGCTCTATCAAAGCCAGCAGGACAGCCAGCCTGTGTCAGTTAGGAAGCAGCTTGGCTTTCTGCGTGCTGGTAACGTTACAAAGGAATTGCAGTTGGGTTTCAAGCCAGCATTAAGGATCTGCAAAATCCATCAAACCCGGTTCTGTTAATTGCGGAGGAAGCCCCGGGGCGTGCGCTCGCTGGCTGGCCCCGTGCTCACACCTCCCTCCAGCCTCCCCGAAACACCGGCTGGACCCGACGACTTGCGTTTGCTTCCACCGCCGTGTGCCCGGCCCAGACTGTCTTCTCCAAGCGCTGAGACCTTGTTTGGCAGTGGAGAAGCGCTGGAAAACCTCGGGCGTGCTTCCCACAACATGTAATAGCAGCCTGTGGGCGACGGGGAGCAGTCTGCTCGGCTGCTGATGGGGGTGCGGGGACGTGCTCGGTGCTGCAGCGCTGCTTCTGTGATTCAGAGCTGTTAAACCAGCACTTAAGGGGCTGTTCTCCCTTCCCTGCGCTCATATAACTCTCATCACAGCTAATAGAGTATGGATCCGTTCAGGAATTCAGGCTACATGCCCTGCCTGGGTTTGGTTTGTGTGCATCTCCACGGCGTCTTCAGTGTCATTTCCATCACCTGGAGACATTCCCCTGTTTCTGCCACATTTTGCATCATAAACAGAGGGCGAGAGGGAGCTGCTCTCATGGGGAATGAGGCATCCGAAGGGGGTAATGCACAATGAGGAGACCCCGGGGGTTCCCCAGCCGGGATGACCCAGCCCCTGACGCGCCCTGCTGCCCAGCCCGGCCGCGCTGGGCTCCGCATCCTCCCGGGGGGCAGAGCCCACTCTCCTCTGGCATTTATCTCTGCATTTTTGAGTTTTGCCTCCTTTCCCTCTGTTTGGTCCAGGAAGGTGGGTGATTCCCGGGCTGGGGAATGAGCCCAGTGTGCGGGTGCTGCTCTGGCCCCTGCTCCCCGCTGACGGGGTGGTGGGTGCCCCCCAGGCACTGGCAGCGGTGACTGCTTTCTCCTTCCAGCGGGGCTGGGGAAGCCGCTGCACAGACAGGGCACGGGAGCAGCCCAGGGGCTGATGGCGTACGGATCAGCCCGTGACAGTAGATGTACAAGGCACAGGGATGTGCCTCAGTGTCCTGCTGGGCATCTGTAATCCAGTGTCCCTGGCTGGTGAGGGAGTCTTTGGCTCACGGCGGATGTCCAGAGGGCCTGGGGCAGACGTTTCCTACACAATGATGGTAACAAACATAAATCCTAACCCGCGTGTCCTGTTCTAACAGGTCAGCCTTTTAAGCTCGACCCCAAGATGGCTCACAAGAAGTTGAAGATCTCCAACGACGGGCTGCAGATGGAGAAGGACGAGAGCTCCTTGAAGAAGAGCCACACGCCCGAGAGGTTCAGTGGGACAGGCTGCTATGGCGCGGCGGGCAACGTCTTCATCGACAGCGGCTGCCACTACTGGGAGGTGGTGGTGGGATCCTCGACCTGGTAGGCAGCACCTTTGTCTTCCCTCTCTCTCCTAGAAGCCCTCCAATTTCCCCAAAGATGTTGTGGGACACACCAGGGTCAAGGGCCAGGGTTTTGGCAGAGCTGCTCATGGGCGGGGAGGTGGTCGAGACCTTAAATCTGGGTGTCTGGGGCTTTCAAGAGGTTTAGGAGTTTCTCTTCTCTGCGAGAAGCTTTTGGGTCCGATCCAGTCAGGCTGCAAGGTGAAGCTTCCCCTCACCTGCTGATGCCTGCCAGGGCTCAAACCTCACCCCGGCGGCGGGGCAGAGGTGCCAGGGAGCTTTAAACCTGCTGGTTTTCCCGTGCACGGTGTCCCCCCCCGTGCCCTCTCGTGCGAGGTCCCGCTGAGCTGGGCCAGACGTGGCTGTGAAGCCTGAGCTGGAAGGCTACGCCGAGGGGGACCGTGGCTAAGTGAGGAGATGGGGATGTCTCCAGGGGAGGTTTGCAAAGGCCTGGCGAGCTACTGAAATACCCTTGTGAGGGTCGGCAGCTCGGGGGGAGCCTGTCCCCCGCCTGCTTCACTCTGTGTCACCCTGTATTCATACCCCAACATTCCAGGCTGGCAGGAGAAACCATCCCAAGCGTGGGTCACCCTGCTTGTAGGGACATACATGTCTGCCCTGTGGTGGCAGAGGGACAGCGGGGCAAAGCAGAGGGTGATGCTTCAGTCTCCGCTTGCCCTCCCTCACCCTGTGCTGCTGCCGGCTGGCTCTGCCTCGGGAGCTGCTGCCTTCGTTGCCACGAGCTGTTTCTCTTCAGGGAGGGCGAGTCCATGTCTCCCTCCCACCGGCAGGAACGCAGAGCTTTGTCCCCACCTTGGGCCACCCTGGCATCTGCTGAAGGCCACCAGGCTTGGTGGAGCGCCAGGAGCAGTCACAGCCCAGGACGCAGCGGCTCCTCTGCCGGGATTGCTCTCAGCAGAGGCTTCGTGGCTGTTCCCTGGTCCAGGCTCCACGGGTGGAGGCTGCCAGAGCAGGAGGTGAGAGCCAGGCCTCCCTGTGCTCCGTGGGAGACGGAGGCAGCATTCCATGGGGCTCGAATGGAGGGTTCCTGCTGGAAGTGCCCAGCTGTGTCACCTCTGCCTCTTGCCCTGTGGGGCAGCGGGAGGTTGTGTGGGGAGGGAGTGATGCTTTTCCCCAGCTGAGCCTCTGCAAGTGGCTCACGTAAAGCTGCTGCCGTGCTGCTTCCGCACTCAGGGGGACTTTCAAAGCACGGGGTGCCCGCAGCCGTGGGGCTGGGCTTTGTCCGTGCCAAGGCTGGAGGTCACTGAGCGGAGCTTCTCTTCTCCTGCAGGTACGCCATCGGCGTGGCTTACAAGTCGGCCCCCAAGAACGAGTGGATCGGGAAGAACTCCTCCTCTTGGGTCTTCTCCCGCTGCAACAACAACTTTGTGGTGAGGCACAACAACAAGGAGATGCTGGTAGAGGTCCACCCGCAGATGAAGCGCCTCGGCGTCCTCCTGGATTATGACAACAACGCGCTCTCCTTCTACGACCCGGCCAACTCCCTCCACCTCCACACCTTCGAAGTCTCCTTCATCCTACCGGTGTGTCCCACCTTCACCATCTGGAACAAATCCTTGATGATCCTCTCGGGTCTGCCCGCCCCGGACTTCATAGATTACCCAGAGCAGCAGGAGTGTAACTGCAGGCCCCAGGAGTCCCCGTACGTATCAGGGATGAAAGCCTGTCACTAGGCTGCCCTCGCCCTGCCGTGCCCCGTGGGGGCACCAGCCATGCTGGCAGGCAGGTGTCGGAGTCGGCCACCGGGAGCCTACGGAGCCGAGCCCGAAGCCACCCCGCAGCCGTAACGCTCCAACCAGCAAGCACCTTCCCACACACAGCTCAGTTATTTTTTTTAAGGGGAGAGAGGAGGAACCTCTAACCACGGCTGAGAATAAACTCCTGCTGGCGAGCTCCGCTTGTGTGCGAGTGCGGCTTGTGCAACTCCTTGCTGGTGTGCTCCCATCTCTCCCGAAGCAGGTTGTCCCTGGATGGTTCTGTCTTCCCCTGGGGGCTGGAAAGGCTGGGGCGGGTTTTCAGGTGACCTTCTGAGGCGCTGCTGTGGTCAGGGGACGTGTCGTGCATCCCCATGAGGCGCAGGTGGCAGCAGGAGGGGTTGGCTTTCTGGAGCCCGTTGGTAGCTTGTCTGGAGAGCCAGGTGGGACCCGAGCATCGCTGCCTGGGGAGGGCGTTCGCTTTGGCTGAAGTTCAGCAGCTTCTCTGATGCAGCAGATAATCGCATGGACCCCTTGCACTTGGCGAGCACTGGCGGTGGTTGTGTGGTGGGTGGTGGTTGGGTGGATGGTCTGTGAGAGCGCAGGTGGTGCTGAGAAGGCTGGTGTCACTGCCTGTCCCAGCTGTGTGCCGCTGCTGGCCGTGTTCCCTCTGCTCGGCGGGGGTTGCAGTCCCACCATGGAGGGCAGCCAGCCACAGACCCTGACCCACCGCGTCTCCTGACCCCACCGTGTCTCCTGCTTCAGGAGCTCACCAGGAGTCTGGGAGCCCCCCATCCTTCAGGACCAAGCCAAGGAGCGTCTCGCCCCTGGCCCAGAGGTTGGCAGATGCTCCTGCCCAAGGCAGGGTCCAGCCGGCTGTGCCCCACCACGTGCGGCTCTGTGTAGGCCTCCGTTAGTTCCATGCCTGGTGTCCCTGCAGAAAAAGCATGTCTTCCCATGCTGAGCAGATGATCAAGTCCTGCCCAAAGACTCATCTCTGTGCTTTATGACCCCGAATCTCAATTTGTGACCCCAAATCTTGGCTCTTGGTTTCTTCTCCCCCACGGTGGTGTGAGCGTGGAGCCGTCTTGTTTGCTCTGTGGCAAAGGACTGAATTCACCCCAGGGGCTCCAGCCCCTGATTACTGGGAGCTCTTTGGCTGCCACCAGTGCTCCCAGTAAACACGAGCACCAAGTCCCCTGGCCAAGCTTCAGTTTCCACATTTGCTTAAGAGCCAGGAGGAGCCAGGCCAGGCACATCGGTCCCTGTGTCACAAGGAGCAAAGACCCAGTGCGGGCACCTGCAGACAGGGTCGGTGGCACAGTTCGGGGCAGGTGGGCACGTGGACGTCCACGTCGCACCCGTGGCTGGTGGCACGGCGTGGAGGGGATGCCGGGGGCAGCGAGGGGGTCAGGCAGCACGGTGGCCAGGGCAGGCTGGTGCTTGAGCTTTGGTCCATGGTGTTTGAAACCCCCTGTTTCTCCCCTGGCTGTGGTGCTGTCAGATGCCTCGGTGGCATTGCACAGGGACCATCGGGCTGAGACCTCCTCGCTCTGCAGCCTTTTCCTTCCTTTTTTTGGACCTTGCTGATAGGGAACTACCTCAAAGCCCAGCAGCCTCAGAGGGGCAGGTGATTCAGAGGGGGTGACAGCACGGCGAGGCTTGTCCCACAAGGGCTGTGGGAGAGGCTGGTTGGGCTCGGCTGGAGGCAGTTGGCCCTGTCCAAAAGTGGGTGCTCCCCACCAGAGACCCAGCCTGGAGGACACTCGTCATTGTGCCTGGCAGTGGCAGCTGCCAGCGATAGCTTTGTCCAGGGAGAGCGTGTATAAAAGGACCCTGTTGCTCAGCACAGCATCCCTCCGCTTTGCCTGGGTGGCATTTTCGGTGGCTGGCTGCCTGACGCTGCGGGAAGGGAGGCGGGTGTCACCCGCGGGGAAGGGATCTGCCACCTGCGCTGCCAGGCCGAGAGGGATTTGCCTCGGACCCCGGCTGCTTTCCCGGGAGCGTGGCAGGGGCTTGCGGCACATCCCTCCCGAGGGACAGAGTGGGTTTATTTGCTGCTTCTGGCCCCAGCGAGTGGGAGCGCCGGGTGGGGATGCAGCAGGGTCGCGTCCGCCATTCCCCACAGCTAAGCACACAAACACAGCTCATTTTAAGAGGCTAAGCTGCCCTTTTTTTAGTTGGATGTTTTTTCAAAGCCGCATGGGGCTATCGTGAAAGTGTTTTCCCCGTGTGCCGGTCCCAGCCGGGGCTGCTCGTAATGCGTCGGCCTCAAACGAATGCCCAAGCACTGGAGATGGATTGTAGGGTTCGCAATCCAGGTGCCGAGCTTTCTGCCGGCGCCGCCACCGCTTTGCCTGACTCATTTTCAGAGGACTCGGCACACCCGTTAACTCAGAGCACACGAGCCATTAACGTGACATTTGCACCTGATGAAATTGCACTAATCGCGGTGGGATCCCCCTCCCGCCGCACGCGGCCCGGGCCCGGCCGGGCAGGGGAGGAAGCGGGGAGCCCCCCGCGGGCCGTGCTGGGGGGGGAGCCCCATTTTCGTCTCCTGGCGTCGGCAAAGCCCCCCGAGGTTGGGAGGAGCGGCCCCCCCCCAGCCCACCGCCCCTGCCATTGACGCTTCCTGCAGCCCTCGCCCCCGGCCCGCGAGCGAGCGAGCGATCCCATTGGTTGTACCCGCCTGGCGTATGATGACACAGCGGCAGCTCCAGCCAATCCGCGCCCTGCAGGCCCTGCGGCCCCGGGGGATGAATGGGCGCGTTTCCCACGGGGCCGCACGCGGGGGCGGGGGCTGCTGCCGGCTCCCTTGCATAGACCGGGGCGCGGTGGGTCCCGGCCGCCCGCGGGCCCTCGCACGCTCCTCTTCCACCCGTGACATGTTTGTTCCCGCTCGGTTTGGGGGAGGGTTGTTCTTCCTGTTATGTTTTTTCCCTTTTTTGTTGGTTTTTTTTTTTTTGCAACTTCTTTGTTAATGTGTATATATATATATAAAAATATAATATAATATAATATATATACGTTACTGGATGTGTGTGTGTGTGGCAGAGACTGTGCAGTGTGTGACGTCCTTGGCCATCACAGTTGGCATTTTCCAAACCTCTGATGAAACGCAGACCCTGAACCTCAGGGTTACCGAGTCACGGGTGCAGCAGTAAATGAACAACACAACAGAAAAGGCCTTTACTTGAGGTAACGCAGGGTGGGGACAAGCAGCCAGCCCAGCTGGGTCCTGGCAAAGCCCCTGGGAGCACAGCAGGCCCGTGGGGCAGCTCAGCAGGAGGCAGTGGGAGGGGGTTCCTCTCCCCAGGGGTGACGTTATGTGTCACGGTCGCTCAGGGGGACCTGCCAAACGTGTGGCTGTGCATCTGCAGGAGTGGGGGGTATGTGGTACCATCCAGCGGCAGCAGTTCTCGCCCCGGACGGTGACTCAGGCTTCAGAGCCCCTGGGGGTGGCAGGTCACGCGGGATGCTGCAGCCCTGTGCAAAAAGGTCCACACACGTAAATATTCTGCGCCCTGCTGTCAGCCCTCAGAGGGTGTCATGCGACAGCTGACATCCCCAGGTCGTCAGGACACCGAGTGCTCCGGCATTCCCTTTTATGAGCCTTTGATGGCCACAAGGACTGCTGGAATCTCGGAGTGCCAGCCCAGTACTGCTGGAGCCTGGTTTCTGCTGCTCCTGAGCCCTGGTCCTGCTTGCACACACGCCCGGTGCCCCAGGAGCTGTGGGAGGGCAGGGATGGAGGCCAACCCCATCCTTCATGGTGCTGGACTGAGCTCACGGGGGGGCTGAGCACTGGCCGTAGCATCTCTCTCCTCTGCAGCAGAGCCCCTGCCACAGCGCCGTGTGTCTGCAGCCAGCTCGTCTCCCTCCTCGCGTACCAGTTTCCCTCTCTGCTGGCCGTGCCTCCAGCGCTCCCCGTGTCCCCCTGCCCCAGCACAGCCCCTCAAACTGCCCGCCCAAGCCTCGGAGCTGGGCTCTGGCTGGGAACCCCCCCCATCCCCACCCCCATCTCCACTGCTCGTGAGGCCGTGGCCGCGCGTGGGGCTGTGTTTGGGTAAAACAAGCTGGGGCTGCGGGGTCTGACACTGCAGCTGCCCCAAAGAGGTGCTTCAGGAGGTAGGAGTCCATCAAGGAAAAGCGTGAGGGGGTCCTTTGTTCAGCCCCAGCACTGAGCTCCCAGCAGTGCTGAGCGCCCCCCCGGCTCGAGTCCCTGGGAGAAGGTCCTCGGGGTCCCCCCTGGACCCCACCAAACAGCCCTGGCCCCCGTCCGGGCTGGGACCCCTGTGCTGCCCCATCCTCTCCTGGTTGAGACGAAGCTGGACCTTGTGCAGGGGCTGAGACGGGGCCACCGGCAGGAATCTCCCCCCAGTGCCCGGAGAAGAGGCACCGACAGAGGGTGGGGAGCCCAGGACCTGCCTCGGGGAAGCAAAGACGCGCAAAGACACACAAGCCCACGGAAGACAGACCCCGTCTTTGTTGAGCATAGGTGCCTAAAATATTTATTAAGTGGAAAACATATGGTGCAAAAGAACACTGTAGAATTAAATATTTCTTACTTTATTCCTTTGCTCTAGGCTTTTTCCCATTAAATTTTAACCACCAACACATGGAAACTGTCCTCAAGATTGAGTAGCTGCTTTCAGTATGGGAAAAATCTGTGGCATTTGCGTTACCTCAGACCTCTGCTCTCGCCGCGTGGTGTTGCTGACAAACACAACTTTAATGAGCCACTGGCCGGGGCCTGACGGTAATGCTCCGGCGTCTTCCACGCAGCACCATCAGCTTGGAGACCCCGCTAATTCCCAGCCCCACACCAAGCTCTCGCCGCAGCCCCAGGGGTCCCAGCCTGCGTTTCCAGCCCTGGCCTTCCCTGACCCAGAGCCTGGCAGGGTGAGACAGCCCCACATTGTCTGCAGCGGGCCAGGAGGTTGTCCCATCCCCAAACCCTTCACCACCCTCTTGTCGCTCTGCTCCGGCCAGCCTGCTTTGCTGTGACAGAGGGCGGGGGGGGTCTCGGTAGGGACATGCAGGTGGCTCCTGAGCTCCAGCCACTTGTCAAAACGGGGACACACTCTGAAAATAACACTTGGCCCTCGATGGACACCTTGACACCTGGACTTGAATTCACGTACCTCCATCCAGTGCCTCCTTGGAGACCTGCGTGGGGCTCTGAGGGCCTCGCAGCAGCCCAGGCACAAACACCCCCCAGACGGCAGTGCTGGCTCCGCCAGTCTTGCCTCAGGGTAAAGGAGTTGCAGTTCGGAAGCAGAGAGTTGGACCGCAACCAAACCCTCGCTTTTGGAGCAAATACCCCAAAGCCTGCCCATGTGGTGCTAAGTCAACGAGGCTGCTAATTGCACGTCCCTTCTCTTTGGATGGTGACGCCCGGTCAGGGCAGAAGCTGAGGGCGAGAGTTCCTCTCTGCATGGCAGCACGTGTCTGAAATACCAAGAGAAGAGCTCAGCTGGCATCAAGGACAGACAGCATAGCACGAGGATGGCGCCGCTCCTGCCTGGGGACCACCCGGAGAACCTGCTCTCCAGCCCAGCTAACGGTCACCTCCCTCTGCTCGCCTTGCAGCCCTGGAAGCTCTTGTCTGTGAATTCCTGGGTAATAAGCAAACCCTGCAGCGAGCCGCCATCTCCTAACGTGGCGACCAGAGCAGCTCTGCAGCAATGGCTCAGCCCTCGCAGTCAGCTCGGGCCCTGCACGGGGAGGGCTGGGCCACCACTGGCCGTGGGCTGGAGGGGGAGGTCAGGCTTGCTGAAGGCTGCCCTGGTTTTCTGGCTCCCTTTCAGAGGGGTCCCAAGGGTGCTGGGACTCCCCCCGGGTGGTGTTAGCGGCTCCAGCCCCGTCGGTGTCACCGTCAGTGTGCCCACCCAGCCCGGGGACCCCCCAGCACTGGGGACACAGGGGCTGGGTGCCCCCAGCACGCGGGGATGGGAAGCCTGTGGGAGCCGCTCGTTCGTCTGAGGCAGGTCTGGAGGGCAGAGAGCAAGTGGTCCCGATGGACCCCCAGCCTGGATCACCTGGCCAAAACCCTGCCCTCGCAACAGCAAAGGGAGAGGAGATGCTCTCGGGCTTGAGGGTGAGACCGTGAAGAAGCGAGAGAGGGACCCAATGTGTGTGGAGTGCTCAAACCCGCCTCAGCCCACCCTTTGCAGGCTCTGACGGTCTGGTCGGGTCCCGGGCTCACAGACCCCCGGTCCCCCAGCAAAGGATGAGGATGCTGCGCTGCTGCCGAGATGCTGGGACGTGGGGACACTTGGGGATGCGGCTCCGGGCAGCCTTCCCGAACACAGCCTACGTGGGAAACAAGCCCGGGGCTGCTGCACTCCCATCCCCGGCAGTGGGGCTGCTGACATCAGCAGGGCTGGAAATAAGCCTCGGCTTTGGAAAAAATATCCCTGTCTTCATATTCAACGTTTCCTCAGTCTTTCAAGTTCAAGCAAATGCTTCTCGGTGCTCGCGGAGGTGTCAGCGAGGGAAATCACGTGTTTCGGTGCATCTTCAATCTCCCTTCTCGCACGGGTAATTCAAATGAACGGTGGGCACGGGCCAGCAAAGCCGCATTCAGCAAACCCTTCCAGCAATCCTCCCCCAAAAACGCTGATAAAAGGCAAGTCCCGTACGTCGGTAAAAACTGTGAGTGGATTTTCCCTTAATCTAAAAATTTCCCAAACTTTCTTCCAAGGCTACCAAACCAGAGGAGGCCATTTTCCCACTTGGCCCTAACGCAGCTCCTAACACACATGGAGATCGCCAGCGGTGACACCGGCACGGGCGACCGGCCCCTGCGGCGGGGGAGATGCCGAGCCGTGGAGCCCAGCCCGGGGAGCAGCGAGGACGCGAGAAGAGCAAGGTGTGATTATTCCTGCACAAGGGGACACAGCTCCTGCCCACAAATCAAGGACAAATCACGCACACACTCGCCAGGAATACTGCTCTGCTCTCGGCTGCCTCCTAAATCAGTGCCGGCGACTCTGCTCCCTGAGCGTGAGTCACGCTCGCTTTCGTTTATTCCCTCCCAATTTTCCAGCGCTCTGGCTGTACCGACTGGCGCGGAGAGGAGAGAGAGGGCAGAAAATGCTTTGAAAACACTGGTGGCACAGCGCGGTTGAAATTCGGGCCTGCCCCGGAGACCTGGGTGTCCCCTCCTGTGCGTAAGCCGGCGCTGCCCGGGCTGCGTGCTGGCTGGCTCGCTCCGCGCCGGCAGAGGATGGTCTTCCTCGGGAAGCGGCTGCTCGCTGACCCGCAGCCGCTGCTAAACCTCCGCGCCCTCCGCGCGCCCGCGCGGTGCAGAAAGCAGACTTCGTCTTTTCCACACCGGCGTCTCTGTGGCACTGGGCACCGCCGCAGCGGAGCGGTTCACAAAAACACTCCTTTATTCCCCGAGCCCCGTGAGAGGCAGCAGGGTTATCTCCGCTCCACAAAGGGCTGGCACCCAGGCGCCGCCGCGCAGGGGGCTGCGTTCCTCCGAGCTGTTCACGCTTTCAGAGGATGGTGCTTAAAGCTCACCCCGGTGATTGCTGAGCTCCACTGAGCGTGAGGACCTTTTTCTTTTTTTTTTAAATCGAAAAAGAAAATCCTCCAAAGCAGAAACGTTCCCCGAACGACTGCAGCTCGGCCAGCAGACAGCAGACAGCAGAGCCTCAGCCTGGGGACGCCCGGCACTGCTCTCGGCTCTGCCTGTTTTCCCACCCAGTGAAAACCCCAAAACTGCAAAAAAATACATCTGTCCAGCCCCGCCTGCACGTCAGCGGGCTCCGCTGGCCACCAGGAGGTGGTTCTGCAGGGGCTCGCACCCAGCTCTCGCGACAGCTGAGCAGCACGGACCGTCCACCCATCGCAACCAGTGCACGCCACTACCTCCCAGAGCGGCAGTGGGGACAGGGTAGGACAAGCCACCCGGGCCTTGGCTCGGGGCCACCCGTCAGGGCTCGCTCCTTTCGAGAGCTCTAGAGGCCTCGTCACGCCGACTTTGGCCGGGATCTCCGCAGAAAGCAGCTCCCCGGATGGACGATCCAACCAGCGCGTGCACATACCGTCTTCCGCACGCACCGGGGTGCCTGCAGCCCCCCCAGGGTAGGGGGGACGGGACCGTGTCCCCCTTGGCCCTCCTGATGCCTCCTGGTGCCAGCTGTTTCTAGCGCACACGTTCCTGTCCTGCGTGCTCCGGAGGGTCTGGGGGAGGTGACCTGGGTGGTGTCTAAGCGCCGTCACGGCCACCATGTACGCGAGTGCTGCAGAAACCTCCCGAGGGGCTGGGGGTGCTTGTGGCCAGCCAGTTCCCATTCCTTCTGACCAGCCGGCGGGTTTCCTTCATGGGACAGGGAGCATCGCCAGCCAGAGGGAGCTCAGCGGGTCAGCAGACGTGGCAGCCGCGAGCAAGACACCCCTTCGATGGACGGAGGGAGTCAGGGGCACCAGCCAGCCCTTGCTGTGGGTCCTTGGCGCAGATGAGCACAAGCCACAAGCGACGGCTGATGAACCACGCGCTAATGAGCCACTGAAGCTCATCTGGCATTAAATGAGCACCGAAGTGCAGCCTCACAGAGCGTCAGAAGAGCCTGTGGAACCCACTTTCACCTGTGGCAACCACACGCGGCTCCTGGGCTGTCGTGGGCAACCTCAGTCCCTCCCTGCTCTGGGGGGAGGATTGACGTGTCCCCCCTGGAGCGAGGGTCTCTGAGGGGTCGTGGAGAGCCGTACACGTGGGCCCACCCTCCTCTGCCCCGGGGAGGAGGAGGAAGGTGTGGGGCGCAGCCTGTGCTCAGCGCGGGGCTGACCCCCACGGCTCTGCCCCCACCTGCTGCCAGCGGAGCAGCAGCCATTGCCCGCCGCCCGGCCAACCTTCTCCAGGACGGGTTCTGCGGCAGCGCCCTGCGGTTCGTTCGTGTGCACTGAGCGTGTCCTGCCGGGCTCTGGCAGCGCAGAGACGTTTTTGAGCTGGAAGCCCTGTTTGCATTGCTTTGGGCTGACCCTGCGTGGCGATTTCCACCCCCAAATAACTCCTCTTCTGCACGCATCCTGCAGCAGTGGGGGCCACGAACGCTGAAGCAGCATCAGGAAAAACACAAATCATTTCATACTTGTTTCAAAACCTGCCTCCCGATAATTTCAGGGTCTGAGCAAAGACCTCCTGGTTTGCCTCCTTTGTCAGGCACAGTAACAGCTTTAAAATGTTGAAAAGGGGGAATTCTTCAAGCCGTGAACAATTTGTGACCTCCAGCGCGTGAGGCAACGCAGGGGCCAGGAGACCCAGAGGGAACGTGCAGCGGGGGAAAGCCGGGGTCCTGCTGTGCACGGCGGTGGTCTGGGACACGCGGCCCACGCTGCTGGTCGGGACCACGGCTCCGGGGTCAGGCTGGGACTGGGTGTCGCCGGGAATAGACAGGGCACCTGCGCTCCCGCGGCACGAGCCCCGGCGCCGCGAAGGGGGAGCGTTAATCCGGATGTCTGAAGAGCTGGCAGGGCCGGGAGCTGCTGGAAGCGCGAGCCTTCGGAAGCGAGGGTCTCGGGGGCGCTGTGAATCGCGCCCTCCCCGTCCTTCCACCGGGGGGGAAACTCCACACCACCGCTCCGGAGATGGCTTTATTGTCCATGGAATGACTGCGTTAATCAGGGAAATGAGACGTGCCGGAGAGGCGGGCGGGAGGCGCACGTTGTCCCCTGAGGCTTTTCATCGCTGAGCTTCTTTAGCCCGACCCTGGGCCTGCGTCCCAGCACAAGCCACAAGAGCAGCAGCGGGTCCCGGCGGGGTGAAGAGCTCCGGGGCAGGGGGCGGCAGAGCTGGGGGCTCCCTCTTGCAGAGGTTGTGTTGGGTGGCTCCGGACACAGCCCACGGGGTGCCAGAGAGGGGTACGGGGAAAGGCTGGGGGGGAAACGGGGCAAAGGGGGAGTCAAAGGTAAGGGGTGAGCCCATACTGAGATGGCTGCCCTGGACAGAAACGTGGCGGTGTCTCCGCTGGCTGTGCCCAGAGCCTCTGGAGAGCCATCGGCGCGGTGGGACCCTCCTTTCTCCTGCTGTCCCCTCCAGCCAGGGCACACGGGGGAGCGCAGCCAGCCCAACGGGTGCTCCTCCGGCCCCCCGCGCGCTGGGATGGTCCCGGGCTCTGCCCGCGTCTCCTGGAAGCCAAAGGAAGCTCTGCTCTGCGAAAGGATGCACTTGCTGGTCATCTTTATTTTTACGGAGCAGCTGGTGCTCGCCAGAGAGCAGGAAGGAGCTCTTTCTTCTTGCTTTATTTGCTGCCTTTCTCCATTAACCTCTGGTTTCTAGGAAACAATAGCTCTTGTTGATGGGCACCTGTGAAAGTCAATTTAAAACCATTACTGACACGGCAGATGGCTTCATAGAAAGAAAAAGCCTTCGCCGAGAAGATGAAATGAGCTTTGCCACTGCTTTCCAGGAACGCGCTTTTAAGCACATGAGGCTTCAATGTCACAAGCGCCACAAATCAAACCAGAAATTGCTTCCTCGAGTCAGCCGGGAGGGGAGAAATCAGCCTGCAAAGGGTTGGCTGATGAAGGCAGCGACGGCGGTGCCCGGGCGGGGGTCTCCCGGCCCAGGTGTGCGCGGGACGCGCAGAGGGGGCCACCACAGCAAGAACGGGGGCTGTGGGACGGTGCCCGGGGCAGGGACGGGACTCGGGGGCTCCGGGCTCCCCTCCGGAGACCCCAAGCTCTGAGACGGGGGGATGAAGGAGAAGGACAGTTTCTCAGGTGTAGTGTGGGTTTGGGGGGGTGGCGGCACACTGTGGGGCAGGCTGAAGGGAAGGTTGGTGTTGGCTTTTTATTTTTTTTATTTCCTCTGACGTACATGAAACAGGGAAATAAAAAAAAACCCTCCCTTGCCAAAGCTCAAAATCCCGCTGACTTCACGGGAGCCCTGGGGCTTCACCCCTGCTCTGGGAAGCTGCAAAGCAAAAAGACAGGACAAATCACTATTTTTATACAGCAAGTGACATCAAGAGACTGCCTCATCTGTTCCTGTCGACTGACAGCAATGGCTTGCGCTGAGACGCGGTAATCCGAGCCAGGGATACAAAGCTGCAGTCCCTCCATCCATGAATGAAAAGTCCTTTAACTGGTGAATTCACTCCAGGTTGAAAAAAAAACCCCAACAGTTTAATAAATGGACAGAACAGAAAATTACAGCCCTGAGCCGCTTATAGACCGCATGGGGTAAATGATTTATGGTGTCTGTGCTACATTCTCTGAACTGGCCGCAAATTAGTCCTCCTTAATAGAACTCTAATTGAGATTTTAAATACTCATCTGAAGCATCAGCCCCTAAAATTGACTGTTCTTGATCATTAGACACGCCAAAGCATCTCTTAACGTGTTGCAGAGATATTCTCTTGGTCTGGCTGTGGAATGACGGAAAATACCTGCGATGAGACCAGAACGCCTGTACTGAAGTATTGCTGGACTTAAAGGGTGTGTTGAAATGGGGACTTACAGAGACTGTCACACAAAGTCTATTGGCGTTTGGGCCAAGTGGGGCCGGGGAAGCAGGGGGTGGTGGAGAGTGAGGGTGCCCAGCAGGGAGTGGGGCACGAAGCCCTGCCCCGAGCACCCCGTGGTGGCCGGTCCCCTCTGCCAGCACCGCGCGGGCGAGGGCAGCAGAGATCACAGAACCACAGAATGGTTTGGGTGGGAAGGGACCTTAAAGGCCACCCAGTGGCACCCCCTGCCCTGGGCAGGGACACCTCCCACCAGCCCAGGTTGCTCCAAGCCCCGTCCAACCTGGCCTTGAACCCCTCCAGGGATGGGGCAGCCACAGCTTCTCTGGGCAGCCTGGGCCAGGGGCTCACCGCCCTCCCAGCTGCGGGGCGTGGGGGTGAGGAACCCCCAGCACTTCGTGTCTCCGACTGAAAATGGCAGGGACCTGCCAAGAGGAGGGGACACGGAGGAGCGTTTGGGCGACGGCGTTCCTGTTTCTACAGACCGGCGTATCTCAGCCACCCCCAGTGGCACCAGTGCCTGGGCGTGAGGCTGGCACAGGACTGGTGGTGATGCCTCCGTGCAGACAACACCGCGGGAGCCGGGCACGGCACTCACAAGGCACAGCTGAGCCGCTGACCAGTGCAGCGGCTGATCCAACACACGGGGCCACTACGTGCTTATTTTTCCTCTTGGGGCCCCAGGGGAGCGCAAACAAAATGCCGAGCGTCCCCCAGAAGCCCCAGGCCAGCAGAGATCGGCTGTGCGGGCTCGGCGGTATCCGCATGCAGGACGGGCGGGCGGCAGAAGCTGGATCACGGGAGCGCTGGAGCGATGACCGAGGTGACAGCTCGCTGCGGGAACACGTGCTGACCCACTGGAGACAGGCAGCCAGGAGCCGTCTTCCAGCCGCTGGGTGGTATTCGCAAAGCTGACCCGGCCCCTCTCCCGGGAATACCACGGCTCGGCTCAGCACATCTCCCTGCTCCGGAGCCGGGCCGCGGCCAGGGCTGGAGCAGCAGGAAGATGTTAAATGGAAAGGAGTCCAGTTCTCCATGGCAACGAGCAAGAACTGGGTCAGCCGCAGGATGCGAGGAGGCGAAGCGCTCCCAGGAGTTTTAAAAGCAAACACCCGGGCGGAAAGGCAGATAGAGCCACCGGGACGGGGCGGGCAACAAGGGGAGCCCGAGCCCTGTCCCCCCGCCCCAAGCGCGATCGCGGCTCCCACCAAGTGTCCCCCCAATCGCAGAGGGGTCCCCCAGCCCTGCCCTGGCTCTGGGGACGGCAGAGCCCCGGGCACAGGGACAGGAGCCACGGGAAAGCTGGAGGCACTTCGGTGCCAGCTCCTGTGGGTGCTCCGCGTGGAACAGCACGCCCGGGGCTGCGCCGAGCACAGACATCCCTCCGCTGCCACCGTCTTCTGCCTGGCTGCTCCGCAACCCAGGAACGCGCCCTTCCCTCTGTTTCCCAGCCTCGCTGAGCCAAGAGCCTTCTCTTCGCACGGCCCCTGCTTTCCTGCCTCTCCGGCCTCGAATTTGGCCCTGTTTTATTTACAGAGCTAAGCAGGCTGGCACACACTGCCGGGGAGGCTCCTCGCAGAGGGGTCCGTGTGAGCCCCCGTTAGGGTGGGTGGCGGGGCCGTGCTGCCCCCGCTCCTGCCTCTGCTCAGGCGGGTGCCGCGGTGCCGAGCCCGGACCCCGGCCGTGCAGCCCCTGCCTGCTCGGGACCCTGGCGGAGGAGGTGTCATCGTTGCCCCGCGTCTGACATCCAGGTCCCCTTGCTGTGACATCCTCCACTGATTGCCAGCAGAGAGCTGTCGGGGCAAAGCGACTGGTGGGGCCACCTGGAGGGACACAGCCCTGGGATGCTGGGACTGGGAGGGCACAGCACCCAGCGCCCCGTGTTGCCCGTGGCCACCCCGTGGGCCGGGAGCACCAGCCGCCCTTGTGCAGCCCACGGCAACGTCCTGTGCAGCTTCGGTTCCTTTTTAATGGGCACACAGACAAATTAAACATCAGCTGCAAGGTTTGAGAACGGCGACAAAAACTACCTGCAGATTTCCTACAAGTCCCATCAGAGGTGGGAACTCAGCCGCCGGGTTTACCAGCGAGGTAAGCATCACCACTTTCGGCCAATTCAACGTTTCAGATGAGACTTGGGCGCTGATATTTTACGTACCAAAAATGTGGCAGTCGTTTGTCAGATCTTTGTCCTTCACTTGTCATTGAAAGCCCTCCGTTCTGTTCCCAGCTGTCGCAGTTCGTGACCTTGATGTGAATAACTTCTCTCGAGTAGTGTCTTCATTTGTAAAATGGGCTTCTTAATCCTGCTCTACCTGATAATGAATTAAACACACTCTTAACATTTACCCAGCACCTTGAGCAGGGAGGGGAAGTGCTGTTGACGGCAAAATTACAGTTATTTCAGCTTGGCAGCGCACGGCGACTGCACAAATGCGCAGCAGCATCCTCTGAGAGGACTGGGACACCCCCGTGCCTCCATCCTCAGGCCCGAGCCCCCTCCCCTCCGCCCCGCGCACCCCGGGAACACGCCTGCCCCCGCAGCAACAAACCCCCGGGGAAAGGCTGTCCCTGCAGGTCTGTTCCTCTCCAGGCTTCGCCGTGTTTTGTGTCCCTGATCAGGGGATCAGAGATCCGCCCCGGCTCTGCCCCGCTGTGCTCCGCATGGCTGAGCCCCAGCATCGCTGCTCACAGCCACCGGCGCTTCCCGACTTAGTCACCCCCACAAAGGTCCAGGAAAGCAGGCATGGAAATCATGGAATGCTTTGGGTGGGAAGGGACCTTAAAGGCCACCCAGTGGCACCCCCTGCCCTGGGCAGGGACACCTCCCACCAGCCCAGGTTGCTCCAAGCCCCGTCCAACCTGGCCTTGAACCCCTCCAGGGATGGGGCAGCCACAGCTTCTCTGGGCAACCTGGGCCAGCTGGCCGGGGAGGTGGGCAAGGCCGGGGTGCTGCGGTGCATCCCTGCGCCTGCCCAGGAGAGGAGCAATTTGGGGTTGGTTAATGGGACGGGAGCCTTTTCCCCAAGTATCGCTGGTGACAGGGCACATCGGATGCCTCTTGCGTGATGGTGGGGAACACCTACGTCCTCAAGGGCTCCTTAGCCAGGTGGGACTCTCCCCCTGGGCTGGGGTTCCATGAAGACCTGCAAATCCCCCCGCCACACGCAGTCCCATGGGGGCTGGGCTCTGCTTGCCCACATCCTCTGCACGGCCCCCCCAGCCCGAAGGAGCCCCCGGCCCATTCAGCGCAGGCTGCAGCATCATCTTTAGCCTGGGTTTCACCTTAATCCCCTTAAAATGGGAGCCCCTGCTGGCTACACCGTCCTCCCTTTCTCTTCACGACCACTCGCTGCCAGTTAAAGGGGAGCTGCTGCTTCAAGAAAGGCTTTAAGGAACAAAGGATGCCTGTTTTTTTCCCGATGGCAATGCCGAGATGCCACTGGGGCAGGGGCAGCTCCTCAAGCGGAACAGTGGTGGCCCCGGGGCTGCACCGCTCGGAGCGGACCCGGTTGAAGGACTTTCCCGCTGGAGCTTTGCCCCTTGTGGCCCCTGGCTCGGGGCTGTCACGGCGGGACAGAGCCGCGGTGGCACCGTTTGGGAGGACCATGCGCTGGCTCGGGAGCTTTGTGACTTCCAGATCCCAGCTCAGCTCAGGCGGGGGTCGGTCTGGGAAGGCACAGGCTGTCCTGGGGCTGTGCCGGCTCTCGGCAGGCAGGTTTGCACTGGTAAAGTCACGGAGAGTAAAGGGCGTTCAGGAGCTAAAAACGGGGTCACAGGAAGAAAGCAGCCGGTAGAAGGGAGGGCTTGACCAGCCCTCGCTGGGACCCAAGCACAGCGTGAGGGACTCGGGAGTTCGAGGGTCAGCGCTGCACAAAAGAGACCAGATAACTCTTTGAAAGGAAGAAGAAATAAAGGGAGCCTTCACCGAAATAGAAAGCTTTCAGAGCCAGACCTCCCGCCTGTTTTGCTGCGCCTGCAAACCAGCCTTTCAGCGGGATGCTTCTCGCATCGCGTTTTCACCGGGGTAAATCCGCGCCGGTCCCGGTGGCGGGGGCTGCCCTGTGCTCCAGCCCTGCCCTCGCTGTGCTCGCTGCCGCGCCAGCTGGGACCCCTCCAAAAGCGGCTCCTGGGGCTCTTTGAGCTCAGCCCTCCGAGGAACATTACCGTGACAGGCCTCTGCCCCTCCGGACGGGCGCTTGCCCGGCCCAGCCGCGGCCAGGGACCAGCTTCTTGGACCTCCTTTCCTGAACCCCTTCTTCACCTGGGCTTCTCCATCCGCAGCTCCAGACCAACGACGGCGGGGAGCGTTGCACTCGGACCCCAGAGCTGCCCAGTCAGGCCCTGGACTTGAGCGATCGGAAGCAAAGGTAGTGAAGGAATTTGTAATTAAATTGCCATTAGATGGGTAACAGATTGTCTGGCAGCTGACAGTGAGTGAAAACGCTCTATTCTGTCATGTTTTATCAGCATGAAAACCATTTGCAAGTGCTCTAATTACATTCCTAATTGCCAATGTGATTAGGGACCTGCAGCTGTTCATTAAACGTGTGTCACCCTCAGCCAGCGATCCGTAGGAGAGAATATTTAATTAATTGAACAGTGCACTGGATGAGAAGAGGAGATGGACAGACCTGGAAGCTGAGTGAGGAGCGGAGGAGCCTGGCACCGCAAGGAGCCATTGGTGGCAGTCATCTTCTTCCAGCTCTGGGCACTGTGTCACACAACCTCTTTCAGAAACTTAATAAGCACCGTCATAAAAAGATCAGGTTTCTGTCTGTATTAGTCCCACAGGAGCTCTCCTGCCCTCATGGGCAAGCACGAACTTCTAATTTCCAGCCAAATTTTCATCTTCTGGCAGGTTGTGCTCTTTGTCGGTGGGACAGTGCTCTCCGTCTCGCTCCTGTTTCCAAGGCAGCCTTTGCTCCCTCCTGGCTCTTCCCCCGGTGCATGGACAGTGACCAGAGCTCACCCGGCTCGCACTTGGAGAGGGATGGAGGCGTCGAAGTGCCCCGCTCAGCTCCTTTTCCATAACACTGCATCCCTCTTGGCAAGTCTTCCACCCTCTCTTCTTTCCCCAACAAGCTGACAGCTCAGATGGGGTCCCAGCTCTGCTGAGATGGGCAGAGGGGCTGGTGGCCCTTCAAAGCCACTTGTTTTTCCAGAAGTTTGCCAGGAAGTTGCTTTCCAAGGAGGCAGGGGCAGAGGTAAAAGGAGGAACCACATCTCTCATTCCAGAAGCTGGAAAAAGAAGGTCTTGGAACAGACCACCCAATGGCCTTGGTTCACGACGCACCACAGGGTGCCAGGCTGACCACAAACCCCTGGAAGTCCACCTGGAGCAGTCGGTTCCGCGGGATCGGCTGGGCACTGCCTGCTCTTGCAAACGTGGGAGGTTTCTCCATGGCCTCAGGAGAAAACAGCCCTTTTGAATGCAACGGCAGAGGTGCGAAACCCTCCAAAGTGGTCTGTGGGGAGAGAGTCCTTCCTGCAGACCACCCCCAGGCAAGGAGCAGCAGGCTTCTGGAGAAGATTCGGCTGCCCATCGTTCTGCCGGTGGCTGAAATGTGTGTGACAAAAACACCCAGAGAGGAGCTGGTCGTGCCTGGTGCCCGCTGGCAGCAGGAGCTGCCCTGGGGAGGAGGCGGTGGGGGATGAGCAGGTCCGTGTGCTGTCGCCGGGGTTCGGCTGCTGCGTGAGCGGAGCCCCCAGCCTGTCGCGGAGACGCTTTTCCCTGCATCGCCCGCCTGCCGTTACCTCCCAGACCACAGCAGCAGCGGGGAGCCCGTCCGACCGTTACCCACACCCACAGGCACGGCGGGGGTCTCCACTCACCGCCAGCTCCCACCCCGTGCTGTGGCCGCTCCTCCGGCTCCCTGCACCCGCCCGTGCCAACAGCTGAGCCGCACCGACAGCCCGCTGCCGGGTACCTGCCCCCACCGAGCTTCTGCTGCGCGGCCGTGCCCCGGGGAAGCAGCAGGCAGTACCACGCGTCTGACATGAAGGTTCCACTCCCAATTTACCTTCTGCTTTTGGCCACCTGTGGGTGCCTTCCTGCCTCGGCATCGCAGGTGTGGGGGGTTTAGCAGCTCCGTCCCCACCCCCCGGCTCTGGATCTGTGCTGGTTTCCCAGGGGGTGGGCGGCGAGTGAGGGCTCCTGAGCCCAAGAGCGCCAGGGAACCTCAGGGGAAAAGGCCTTTCTCATTTTATCCAGCCCTTCCTCTACAAGGCATCCCTGCTCCCCCCGGCAGGCGGTGCTTGCAGGCACAGGTGGGACAGCAGGGCTCGGAGGGGGCACAGGCTTTAAGAGCATCTCTGTTTAGCACCCGCTGCTTCCAGCTCCCTCTGCTTGCCTGAGCAGCGAGACAGAGGGAGGGGAAAACATAAAACTGCATACAGATCAGCTCATTTCTTCAAATTTAACATAGTCTGGGGCCTTAAAATATTCTTGGTCACAACAGGGAGAGTCTTAGGAGGCTTCACCTTAATCTCCGATTAATTTCCACTTAAGAAAATGGCACTGTGGATGTTTAATAAGAATTAATTCTGGGTTTTGTACAGTTACTTTCAATTAAGTAGTCCCAGTGTTTCCTTGCTCTTCAAACAGACGCTAAAGCACCTCGAATCCTGCTTCCCACTCATTAACTCCAGCCTGCGCTTGCCCCAGTCCCTGCGTTCCGCAGCCGAGCTGTGCCTGTGCGGTGCGTGGGGAGGGCTCGCGGCTCCTCTCTGGGCTCTGTGGGGCCAGTCGCCCATTTGGGCTGATGCCAGGCTCCGGCTCAGCCCCGAGATAATTTTAGCCAGAAGATCGGCGCCGGCTATGAAGGGCGCAGGGCTGCCTGCAGTCATCCGTGAAGATGATACGGTCTGTCTGTGAAATTGTTCCCATGCTGTTCTCTGCTGGCTTACAGGGACACGGTCCGGGCTGTGGCGACATCTCCTTGTCGGGGAAAGAGGAAAAATGTCCTCTCTGCCCGCACTGCCGTGTGCCCCCGCCGCTGCAGCTCGCTTTAAACACTCCTTCCCCTCGCAGCTTCTGCGTAAGCCGTGCAGACCTTTGTCACGCTCCAAAGGAAGGGTGAAGCATAAAAATAAATTGTGTGTTATTTACACTCCTCTGAATTGTGTGTGAGCAGGAGCGCTGCAATTTTAAAGGCTTTTGAAATCGGTTAAAGATTCAGATTTCTCTGTTGGTGACATTTGCAAGTTGATGTTGCTAAACACTCGAGTACAGCTCATTTGCAGACATTAACAAACACATCAGAGAAGTCTGAAGCGTTAACAGAGCGCTGCTAATCTGCTATTATTTATAATACTTGGTGTCTGGGTATCACCAAGCCAAAGCCGTTAGCCCGCAGCTGGAGAATGCATCTTCCGTAACGAGAGCACCAGCCCCGCCGCCAGCCCCCACTGCCGTGTGCGAGCCGCGGGGAGCAGCAGCCGTCCCTTGTGTCCCCTGGCACCCACGGCAAAGGGTGTAAATCCTCCTGGTGGGCAGGGTGTTTTCATTCTTCCTCGGCAGCAAGGTGCTGTAAGAGCATCCAGGTGGCTTTCAGGGATGCAGGAATTAAAAGCAGCCCGTGCCAGACCTTGCAGAAAGTGAGACCTGATCCCAAACCCGACCGTGGCGTACAGAGAGCAGCTGCCTGCTGCGGGCTTTGGTGAGAGCAGGACGGGAGCCCTGCGAATCCTGACGCACCTGGGTCAGGGACACCCCAACCACAAACCCAGGCTGGGCAGAGAAGGGATGGAGAGCAGCCCTGAGGGAGAGCATCCCCTTGGGGATGTTGGTGGGTGAGAAGCTCAACATTCACCGGCAATGTGCTCTCACAGCCCAGAACCCCCCGTGGCCTGGGCTCATCCCCAGCAGCGTGGGCAGCAGGGCGAGGGGGGGATTCTGCCCCTCTGCTCCGCTCTGGGAGACCCCCCTGCAGCGCTGCCTCCAGCGCTGGGGCACCAACAGCAGAAGGACACGGAGCTGTTGGAGCGGGGCCAGAGGAGGCCCCGGAGCTGCTGGGAGGGCTGGAGCCCCTCTGCTGTGGGGACAGGCTGAGAGAGCTGGGGGGGTTCAGCCTGGAGAAGAGAAGGCTCCGCGGAGACCTTCCAGCCCCTGCCAGTCCCTAAAGGGGCTCCAGGAAAGCTGGGGAGGGACTCTGGAGCAGGGAGGGGAGCCATGGGACGAGGGGGAAGGGTTTTCCACTGGAAGAGGGGAGATTGAGATGAGATCTGAGGAAGAAATTGTTTGCTGTGAGAGGGGTGAGCCCCTGGCCCAGGCTGCCCAGAGAAGCTGTGGCTGCCCCATCCCTGGAGGGGTTCAAGGCCAGGTTGGACGGGGCTTGGAGCAACCTGGGCTGGTGGGAGGTGTCCCTGCCCAGGGCAGGGGGTGCCACTGGGTGGCCTTTAAGGTCCCTTCCCACCCAAACCCTTCTGTGATTCTATGAATCGGGGGATTGGTGCTGCCACTAAACCTGAGCAGGGGCATGAGGAGGCTCTTCTGCCTGGGAAAAGCAGGTTCCCGCTGGCGGCGGCTCCGGCCACACTGTTTCTCCAGGGTGGAAATGTGCTGCTTGTGGGGCAGGTGGGGAGTTCGGAACAGGGACCTGGCAGCGTGGGGAGGGCAGCAGGCAGGCACCCCGAATCCCCAGGGCTGGTGGCACAGTCTCCTGCTGAGATGAGGGAGAATTTTGCATGTGCATTAGGGTCCTTTGCAGGCAGAGCCCACGTGCCGTTGTCCCCAGCACACACCCCGGTGGCACAGAGGGTTCCTTAAACCATTCGAGACCCCCGCGGATGCACGTTGGACACTTCCTTGGCACCCGCGGGCAGATTGCTCCGTTCACCATGGGGAAAAAGGGCTCTTCAGGGCTGATTCCCGGGGTGGCAGAGGCAGGGCATCACCACCCAGCCCACTCCTCTTGCTCGGCAGCGGCACTAATTTACGCCAGCCAAACCCCAGCTTTCATTAACGTGGATCGCCGGCCCCAGCCGCGGGGTGTGCCGAGGCACTGCGTCAGCCGACGGATTCCTCCCCACCGGAGGGATGTGCCAAGCAGCCCCAAAGCCTCTGTGTCCATTCAGCCCCGTCCCCTCCAGGGTCGGGACCCAATTAGAGGTAAGTGCCGTGGGCGTCTGACCAGCAACCGGCCCAAAACGACGGGTTCCCTTCACATTCGAGAGGCTGAAGAGATGTGGAGCCGCAATTACTTCCTCTAATTAATGGCCTAGGTTTTACCCAGTAATTCGAAAATGAGAGACTCCATAACCATCCCTAACGCATGAGAGAGTCATTCCCCCACAAAGAGCTTTAAATGAAGATCTTTGACCTACTAGTTACACGGGAGGCAATGAATTACTTGCTGTGTGTAAGACAGACACACCATTTACTGAACTCGGAGAATTAAGCCTTTCTAGTCTATTGGAGACGAGCCCAAGCAGACGCGATGCAGAGCCGGGCGTCACTGGCGGCGCTCAGCGTGGCACGCAGCCTGGGTAATTTACAGCTCTTTGTTGCTAGAGCGTAATACATTATTAATCAGTCATATTTTAGGAGCTCCAAATTTATATTGGCTTTAATTAGACTGGTCTCTCTTTAATCTCCAAATGTGCACAGGTCTAATGGCAAATGGGAGCGTAACGCTGAGGGGCGTGTTCTGGAACACCATCGTCTTCTCCTTTCTCAGATCCACCTGAAGGTTTGCACGTTGCCATTAAGATTCGTGCCCATGGGGACACTGCCGCGCACCGTCCCTCCTACTCCCCAAGTCATCAGCGAGATCGCTTTGGAACTATTTTGAAAAGTTAAAACCGAGGCTAGTAGAGAAAAGACCTTGAAGGGCCTGTGTTGGAGGCAGCCCCGGCGTGTTTGGTATGCAGCACAGGTGCAGGAGAGAGAATGTTCCTGCGCAAGAAGATGAGTGCTGAAGGGGAACGCGGCATTCGGAATGTGCGATCAGCCTCATCTGCTCTGCGTGGGGGAGGAGGGCTGCTGGCTGGTCCTTCTCCCGTTGGGTCACCTGGGGCTGGCATGGCCAGGACCTGCAGAGCCTTTGGAGAGCAGGAGACCCTGGTGCAGCTGAGCCGAGAGCACGGTCCTGGGTCTGGGCACCCACAGACACGGCTCCTTCCATGGCAGCCACCTTATCACATGGCTTCTTACTGTTGGGCTGCTCTCGTGGCCTCCAGGGACCTTGTCTCCTCTCTTAACCTTCTCAGAGCCATTGGGGACCTTGTCTCCTTTCTTAATCTTCTCAGAGCCATTGGGACCTTGTCCCTTCTCTTGACCTTCTCAGAGCCATTGGGAACCTTGTCTCCTCTCTTAATCTTGTCAGAGCCCTTGGGGACCTCATCTCTTCTCTTGACCTTCTCAGAGCCATTGGGGACCTTGTCTCCTTTCTTAATCTTCTCAGAGCCATCGGGGACCTCATCTCTTCTCTTGACCTTCTCAGAGCCATTGGGGACCTTGTCTCCTTTCTTAATCTTCTCAGAGCCATTGGGGACCTCATCTCTTCTCTTGACCTTCTCAGAGCCATTGGGGACCTTGTCTCCTTTCTTAATCTTCTCAGAGCCATCGGGGACCTCATCTCTTCTCTTGACCTTCTCAGAGCCATTGAGGACCTTGTCTCCTTTCTCAATCTTCTCAGAGCCATTGGGATCTCATCTCTTCTCTTGGCCATCTCAGAGCCCTTGGGGACCTCATCTCTTCTCTTGACCTTCTCAGAGCCACTGGGACCTCGTCTCTCAACCTCCTCAGAGCCCTCGGCTCTGCCTCCAGCACCGCTCAGCCGTGCCCCGGGTGAGCCCAGCAGGAGGGGGCTTTGCTGGGGAGCGGGAGAGAAGAGTTCTCGGAGGCAGAGAGTTCGAAGCATGTTTAACACACCCACAGCTCCCGCTGGCTGAGAATTTAAATGAAATTATGCACAAGGAAACAGAGGACAGTAAAATGGTTTAGCACGGCATTAGGATGGTAAATAGAGCAGGACTGTACAAATGGAGGCAGCCAGGGGAACGTCCATATTACGTTATTATCTCCTTCCCCATTTAAAAACCCAACATGAGGTTTTTAACAGCATGCCGTGCTGGCTTCCTAGGAAGAAATGTGCTTCAAATAGACACGAACCATCACAGTGTTGTTCTTCACGCAAAATCCCGAGCTTCAGACGAGGCTTGCAGAGAGCCAAAGTCCTGAAAATGAAGCAGAAACTGCTGTCTGGCCAAAAATTAATCCCCGGCTCCAGCCCCCGAAGCGCAGCCTTCGTCCTGATGTTCTGCCCCACAGGGCTCGGCCCGACGGCACACAGCGGGGCCAGCGCGGGAAAGCCCAGCCGAGCCCCGGGCACCGAAGCTGCTCAGGGGGTAACACGGGAACAGGGCCCGAGCCTGCCCATGGATGGTTTGCCATCCTGCCTCACACGGGAGGTCAGACCAGGCGATGATAGAAATCTGTTAAGATTAATGACGTGAAGAATTAGCCAGGAAGGAAATAACGCTGCAGCTAAAATTCCTCAGCCCTGTGCTGTAAAACACCCCCCTGACGGTGGCACTTGCCCGAGCCACGCATTCACACTCATGGCGCACAAAGAGTTTCTTTTCTTCCGTAACAGATAAATACGAGCACAGGCACTTTCTGTCCTTGCCAGCTTTAGGGCACTTGGAGATCTTGTGCCAGTCTCCTTCCCCGCTCCCCCAGCCGCCGAAAAGTGGAGAAAGCTCTATCCTGATCCCAGAAACATCTTAAAAAAAAAAAAAAAGTAAAGGCCTTATTACAAAACCAGATGAAAAGCTGAAATAAAATTAATGTACCTAAGGCAAAGAGAAAAAAAATCAAATCAGAACTCTCTCCCTTTTTTCTCTCTCTCTCTCTGTGTGTGTATATATATACACATATTTAGAGAACTTCAAACAGTTTTGCTTCCATTTCAGCTGATCTTTTAACTCATTTTCGAGCACTTTTTAAAATGAAAAGACATTGGAACTCCTCCTCCCGAAAATGCCAAGACCCAGTTTTTGTATCAACCTTTTCAAACGGTTTATCCACTCAGCAGCTTTTCGGCCAGAGGATTCACTGAAGCCGCACACGCGACTTCAGGCGTCTGTATTTTTAAATTAAGAAGAGGGGAAAAGCTTAATCCCAGGCTTCCCGGGTGTGCGGGGAAGAGCCCCGCCGGGGTGATGGCTCCGATGGGGCAGGTCCCCTCCTCTTGCGCCCTTCCCATGGCCCCAGCCCCCAGAGCCAGCCCTGGAGCCCTCAGCGTGCCCGAGCGTGGCTCCGACCCACCTGCCCCGTCGTCCCGGTTTAATCCCTTCGGGCAGAGAGAGATCGCCCCCAGCCCCAGCCGCGCAGACCCCCTGCTCCCTACAGCCCCCTCGGCCCCCAGGAACGTGCTCGCTCCGGATGGCTGAGAAACCTTCCCGGATCCGCTGTTTTCTGCCGAGCCCCGGCTGTGTGACGGCTCGGTGCTGCCCTTTGAATAAGCCGTTTATCAGGGAACCCAAACCGCCCCATTGCGCCTGCCCCGAACGGCTCCCTGCGCCCCGCCAGGACCACCAGCCCCAGCTGCTTTACACCACCTGGCGCACCACCGATGGAAAGAGAGATCCGTCGGGATCTCTGTGGAGCGCCCGAATTCCTGTTTATTCCCTGCTGATCGCCCACTGGAGCTGCTGACAACCCCCTCCGGAGCCCCCCCGGCACCTCCCGCCGGCAGCAACACGTCCGAGGGTGCCCGGCCCCAGCGCGGGTCCCGCTGCCGCTCGCCCCCAGTGAGCCTCCAGCAAACGCGCTGGAATAGAAGGCTATGACTCGGATGCTTGTTTCATCCTTACCCAAAAGGGAATAAAAAAGAAAAATAGTGCTTTTTTATTTCCTCATAGGAGAGGCAGCGCTGGGGCTTGGAGCTGTCTCGGGAACGTCCGTCCCCTGTGCTGCAACCCCCCCCGTACACACGGGGAATAAACACGGCACAGACAGAGAACGGAAATCAGGGAGCTGTTATCGCGTGATTCCATTGCCCTGGCAAGCAGGACTTGGATGCATGTTAACCGCTCTGGCCTCTTCTGCTGACATTGCACTGGGGCGTCATATTTAAACCAAAAAAGTGCAGATCCGGAAGTTCTGTTTCTGCCCAGCAATAATTAGGAGACATTTTTTCCATATGAGCCATCGCTGTAACTTTCCTCATTAAAACATGCGGATATTCACAGAGTTCTGGGAACATTCAGTTAATGTCTTCATCTTTTATGGCAAGGGTTTGTGCTTAAGAAAAATCTTCTTTCTTGTGTTCCCGGACCTGCGGCAGCCCAGGCGCAGACACAGCCCTGGGTTTGCAACCCCCACCAGCCCCCGGGCTCCCCCATTCCCCCCCCAGGCTCAAACCTGCTCTGAAACGGGACAGTGCTCCCACCCTGCCAGCCAGAGCAGAGGCTTGGCTCTGGTCTGGGTGCTCGGACTGGGGTGCGTCTGTCCCAAACTCTGTCTGTCCTGAGCTCCATCCATCCGCCGGGTCCCAGCTGGGAGCTCTGGCCGGGGGAGACAGGGATGGAGCAGGAGGGGATGCACTGGGGGGGCAGCGGTGCCCCACGGCTACCCAAGAAAAGTCTCCACTGCCACCCACACGTGGCCACTGGTCGGTCGGCACTACATAAGGTCCCGCTCCCATCCTCATTTTGGCCGGGAGGCAGAGCCCTTCCTCTCCTCAAGGAATTTAAATGCCCTCTGCGCCCCCGACAGCCTGTGCGAGCCGGGGTGGATTGTCCCCTGCTCACCTTGCTGCCCATCGTGGCCGATCCCCCCCGCCCCGGGCCCACAACCCCCCCGAGGCCCCGTTCCGAAGGCTGCCCATCGCGGGGGTGTTCGGCGGAGCATGGCAGTGACCGCGGCAGAGCGGGAGCGTCCAGCCCCAGAGTGGAGAGATGGCTCCTGCGCTGAGCGACGGCTCCATCACCGACCTATTCGTAGAAATAATGGAATAATAACACGCCACGGGACAAGCAGTTACCGTGACACTGAAGGGTCTGAAGCAGCTAACAATTATCCGATATAAATACTCCAGAGGCCTTAACAGGTGAGGTCTGAGAGGATTCAAGCAGGGGAGAGCCCTTCTGCCGTGTTTCACGGCAGAATCCTGCAGAAAGCAAACGCCGTTCCCCCAGCCAAGGAGGCAGCCTCGGAAAAATGCTGCATGTGGCGGGGGCGGCCCTGTCCCAGAGGGGACGTCTCTGGGTGAAAAGTGGCTCTGAGCAACAAGACAACGAAGATAAATGTCCCCAAACGTTCTGCCCTCAAGAGAGTCTGAAAGGAGCGATTGTTTCCTTCAGAGGGGAGACAGATGGGAAGGGGATGGAGAAGAGCCTGCGAACCCGTGCATCGGCCGGCAAAGAAAGGTTAGGGCTTTATATTCTCTGACACAAGGAAAGAGACGCTTGCTGCGAGAAATCCCCAAGTACCACCAAACCGTCCCCTCCCGCCCAGCGGAGAACCGCGCGGTGGCAGCGCTGGCAGGAGGGACGCTCGCGTGCAGTGCCCACCCCGCGGCCCCTGCAGAGACCTGCTGTTAGACACGAATTTAGACACCGTGCTTGAGGCTGGGCTGGGTCACAGGAGGCCAAAATGAGAGGGTTTTTGTCCTACTTTTGCATTATGCTGGTGGCCACCCCGTGCAGGGTGGCTCTGCCCAGGAACCTCGAGCCCTGCGGGGCGCAGTGGGGGGAGCAGGAGGGTTCTCCTGGGGAAGCAGCGGATCCGCTCCCACTGGGGCTGCCCTTTCCTTGCTGCTTTAGGCAGAAGGTCAAGGAGAAGCGGAGAGCAGAGGGGGACCAGTCTCAGCAGGAGGGTTTTCTAGCTGGGTTGAGCCCAGCTCTGCTCAGCCGTGCTGCCGGCAGCACTCCCAGCTACACCAGTTCAGTCCTGGCCCTGTGATCTTGCCCCACTCGCAGACCCAGGCTGGTCCCTGGCGCGGGTGGGTCCTGATGCATTAAAGGATCTTGGGACCAGGCTTTAAACAGGCACCAGGATCTCACTTCCAAGCTGAGCATCACTTGAGAATTGGGCTGGCTGTGGGCGAGGGGCTGGAGCAGAGATTTCCCCGTGTCCCTTCCCTCCGTGGCTGTCGTGTGCCTGGGGGAGATGGATCAACCCCAAGACTCCTCCCTGGAGCGCGTCCTGCTCCTGGGATGGGTCACTTGGCTGCAGCATTCATTTATCCCAAAGGATAACTCTTCAAAGTTGCTTGGGCAGTTTGTTTAACAGCAGCACCGAGGCGTTGCTCCCTAATGAAACACACAGCTCGTGTCCAGCCCCTCGGGCTAAATGAACCGCATTTGTCCTTATTTAGTTGGGTTGGGGTTTTTTTCCCCCAGCACCAGTTTGTAATTAAATAAATCAGGAGATAACGAAAGAGATTTTTGATGAGTGGGGGAAAAACCCCGACCCTGCCGCCATCCCCGGACAGCCAGGCTGGCACCAGAGCCCGAACGCCTCCCAGCTGCGTGGGGAGACACAGGGAGCAAGGCCCTGTTACGTCCTGTAGGAAGATCCCGCACCGCAGAAGGTCAAGCTCGTGACAAAGGTGTCACGATGGGGCAGCAGTGAGACATGACACCTTCATCGGGATCTGCTCTCCTGCGGGGTCAGCGGGGACTTGGACACCAGGCTGAGGGCATGGAGTCCAGGGAGAGAGGAGCACTTGTGGGGCCACGCTGCCATTGGAACACAGCACTAACGTAAATAAGACACAGTAAATACAGAAAGGAAGGAAAAGTTGCTAATTACCCACAAATAACAAGCTGTAACCATGTAACTCGCTTAATTAGAAAATAAATTAGTCACAACATGGAAGGTATAGAAGCTCTTGCTCTCGTGTCTGTGCCTGGCAGCCCCAGCAGAAAATACATCTCTGTGCTCTGCGACATCCCTCGGGTCCCAGCTGTCCCCTGCTCCCCTCCGCTGAAGCCTTGGCCTTTCCTCTCGCGTCTCCCCATCTCCCACCTCCGGGGACGCCCCGCTGCAGCACTGCTCGTGGCCTCCCCTGGCCCTGCCATCAACTCCCCCCGGTCTGTGACACCCCCAGCCTCCCAGGTACCCCCGTCTCACGCCGGTGTCACCTTCTGGGGGATTCTCTTTGCCTCCTGTGACCGAGAGGCAGCGCGTCCCGTTCTCCTGCAGACCCTGCAAACCCGGACCAGGGCGCCGCTCCACACGCTGGTTTTCGGTGGGGTCTCTGGCGAGAGCTGCCGGTGCCCAGCCCGCCGGCACGCACGGCCGTTCACACCCGCTGCGTGCTGCCATGATTAGGAGAGATTACACACTCTCCTGAGTCTCTGCACCAGCCTCTTTCCATAGGACCTGTGTACAGCATTCCCGTGGGAACGGCCGGCTCCCGGCGTGGATCCAGGCTTGGTTCTGGCAGAGGGCTGGGAGCCATCTCCGCAGCATCCCCCGCCCCGGGGAGCACCAGCTGCCACCAACACATTCAGCAGGAGGGTGTTTCTGCTCTTCCCGTTTGCCAAAACCCACTGGGAAACAGAGTGAGGCTCAACAGAGCGGGAGGGACGTGTCACCTCCCCTGCGCTGCCTCTGCCGGGTTGGGGTTAATGAGATAATTACGCACATGTTGCCAGTCTGTCAGGCACTAACAGCACAGCCACTGCCAACTGGGAAGGCTTTGGTTCCTATCGGCCATATTGCCGGGAGCGTTCCCCCGACGCTCACGCAGACAACCTGCAGGCCAGCGAACAGCGACGCCCTGACACAGGCCAGAATTACTGAGATTTTAATTTTTGTGGGGTTACTTTTTGCAACGCGTCAGCTTAGTCGTGTGGTTCAGTTAGGGCCTCATCTGCCGTTCACGGTGCTGCGCAGACAGGGTCCCCGCTCCGCGGAAACCTCTGCGAGTGCAGAGCTGGCTCTCCGGTCTGCTCCGGGGCGCGCGGGTGCCGCGTTTACCAGCAGGTAAAGCATTACCACCGCCTTCTAGGTCAATCGCAACCTCTTATCACACATTTCCTAGCACAAACACGGTATCATTTTCAAACCATCAGATTTTGAAGAATTACATTTCGACCGATGACACTCCACACCCGTGACATGGAGCAAGGCAGCACCTTATAAAATCACCCCGAATAATACATTATGCCACGATGGAATGTCTCACAGGGTTCGCCTAACAGGGCAGGGCGTGACAATGACGTTGTTAAGCCAGCGCTTGTGTCGGGATTGCCAAGTGGAAAAGCTGCATAGGAAGCCTGAGAGCCGGTGCCGGTGCCCAGCACGCTCTGCAGCGCTGGGGAACTCAAATACTGGAGAACCCAGTGCTGTTCTCGCGCCTCCCGGTCCTCATCCCTCCTCCAGTGAGATCCAGGGATTACTGGTCATTTGGCACAGGTAACTCTCTCCTGCTACATCCTTCGCAGCCAGCGGTGACGAGTGGAATTAGAAATGCTGAAAATACCCACCCTACGAAACGCTTTGCCGCAGAAAGGGCCCCATTCCCAGCAGCAGGCTCAGACCCAGCGAATACACCCAAAGCCATCCCGGCCCTGGGGGACTTCCCTGTTACTGTCCGTTATTAAGAAGTTTAGACGTTCACTTCTCCGGTGCGTGACCGGTGGCAGTGAACACCAGGGCTCGCACCGTGCCCTGACGGAGGGGTCTGTGAAGGATGGGGCCCGCACAGCAAGGCGAGTACCCTCACCACGGGGGACCGTGCCTTCTTCCCATCACCGCCGGCCGCATGGACGCCCACCCGTAGGGCAGGGAACGGAGCCTTCTCCGGCCTGTGGGCCTTCAGCGGGACCAAAGGTCCAGCCCAGGGCGCGAAACCTCCAGCTCCTGCTGGAATCGGGTAAACCCCACAGAGATTAAAGGTCTTTGGCAAAGGCACCAACCCAGCCCCATCACCTTCCCCAACTAGATGTGCGCACAGCCGAATTCCCACAAGCCTCTTAACACAGACCCAGAGGAGAACCCAGCCTGTTTCCCGGGTCCTGTGGTAGCAGCTCATTCCTCTCGCCCGCAAACTTCATGGATCTGACACCAAAACCGGTGGGAGGAGGAACGGTGCAGGCTGAAGGGAGCGGCAGCGCTGGTGCTCAGCAGACGGTCGGTGCTGCGCCACGCAACAGCCTCACGGCGGGAGGGGGGAAGCTTGGCAAGGACTGAACATCAAAATATTTGATGCAAAGACTTTATGTGAGAATCGTGATGTTTTGCATTCAAATATGCAGAATTTCAAAGCGTCCAAGTACAGCCGGAGACAGTCGAGTGCCTTCTCCAAAAGCTCCCCGCCCCCGCGCCGTGACCCTGTCACAGAGGGCCACGGGAGCCATCAGGACCGTGTCGGCATAGCCCGTCCCAAGGCAGGGCACGCCGAGCACTGCAGCGCTGACCCAGCGTCACACGTCACCATCCCCGTAACGCCACCCCAAAGCCCTCCCTAAGGACCGTAACAGTCCTGCCACAAGCCACGGCATCTTAGTGCAGCGCCTTCAACTCAGCTAATTACGTTTTGCCTCCGTAAGTTAACCCTGGGAGGGCTGATCCGCACTAGCTCTCCACTCCCTACCAGCGCAGGTTGGTACACGCCAGGCTGATGCCGCGCCAGCCGAGCCACTCGCAGGGGCTGGCCGTGTCCGGCTGGTCTCTGCTTTGCACGTCCCGACCCACTGGCCACCAGACTGGCCACAGCTGGCTCGCAGGGGGACTTTCTGCTCGCCTCCCAGCACTCACCAAAGACTTCAGGAAATCTGATGAACCCGGTTGGCATGGCTTAAAACATTACCGGGAAGGAACAGATGGTGTGACTGGCTGAGCACGGCTGGATAACAGCATATATCGCTGTCTTTTACATTTATACAGTAATACAAAAAGTCAGTGTACAGAATCCGCTGGCCACACCAAGGCAGGACTGTCCTTGGGGCCTGCAGGCAGCCAGGGTCCAGAACCGCTCGAGAGCCATGCTGAAGAACTTCGTGGCCTATTTCAGGAGGGACACTGACCCTGTCGTCAGGCTGTCACGCTGGTTCCATGGAGTGCTGCACACATCCCGGGGTACCGCCGTCTTCCTTGTTACTACTGCTTAGGTTTCTTCCCTTGCCTCCATCATAGACACGGCCCCTCGCTGGAATTGCTGGTCTCCGGAGACCGTGGTGCGCAGCAGAAAAGCAGCGTTGTGCCAAGGCCGTGAGCGTACGTGCACGGGGGGCTGAGGCACAGACAAGAGCTCCACAGGAGTCCGGGAGCCAGGATTTAACCACAACCCCAGGTCTGAGTACCCAAAGCAGAAGGCTTTGCACCTTCGTGGCCAGTTACCAGATTGTCCACGTGCCTTTGGCTCACGGAAACGCGGCACACGCAGAGCTCCAGCCGCGGGAGCGGTGGTAGGTGCTGGGAAGGTGGGTGGGAGAGGGGGCTGCTCCGGGAGCAGGACTTGTTCTCGGCACAGCGGAGGCTGCGAAAGCCCTTGGATGGGGCAAAGCAGAGCTGGGCTCACCCTGCCCCACCAGCTGCCGGCCCCCTGCAGCCCCCGTGCCACCGGTAGCGGTGTCCCGGAGCGTGCTGGAGTCAAGGCGGGTTTCTCACGGCTCCGGCGCTCGCCATGGTGGTGTGTGTGCCCTGGGGGTTTTGCTGAGGAGCAGCTCAGGGATGAATGACATTTATTCTTTTCTGAACAAGAATAGTGACTTTGATTATGGACTCACTTACCCCACTCGCCTGGGCAGAGGCGCGATCCCCCCCCTCATGTCAGGCCCTCGTTCCCCCGTGGCGGGCAGGACAGTCTGTGCCGGGAAAGCAGACACTACCTGACCCGAAGGCACAACCAGCTGCAGGGCAGAATACTCATGCTTCAACTGCATCCCCTTGCAAAACACGGAGCAAATGTAGGTATTGAACCCGACTTCACACCGCAAAGTCTGAGTTGAACCTGAACAAGTCTGGCACCTCCAGGGTGGAAAACAAAGCGACTGCGGAATGCCGTTGGGCAGCACGTGTTAGACCCGCTCCCAGAACACGTCCACTTGACACCAACCCCAAGTTGTGTGCGGGGAGCCTTAAGTGAGCCAGCCCCCTGAAATAAATTCCGTGGGGCCCTAGAGGCCACCCTGCTTCCAAACAAACACCAGGGACCAAAACGCAGGTGTCTCGCGGCGTGGCAGAAGCCTCAGGATATGCATTTCCAGGGGCTTTATGGGAGAGCCAAGGGCTCTGGGAAAGGCAGTGGATGCCAAGCGGGACACTCCAGGTCACATCAAACATCAGATCCGCACGTTGTGGTGCCCAGCTCTGACCCTGGGTGTCTGCAGAGGGCGATGGGGTCTGGAAAGACCATCCGAGACGCCCGCTTGCAGGCATTGTTGCATGGTCAAGGCAAACTCCAATACCTTGAGAAATGACTGAGAGCCAGCCACCCGCATGGCACCTTCTGCGAGGGTTTGCGTGTCCTCTGCCTGCCCTGTCATGATTTAAGCTGCATCTTTTGCCAGTCTTTCAAAAAAAAAAAAAAATTACCATCGGTGTAGACAAGCAAACCCCAGTGCCCCGCTGCTCAGCACGGCTCCCCCTCACCCACGACAGCTTCCGAAACACCGCGTCCGAGACGTCCGTCAGGCGGTGAGAGGGCGCACAAAGAGCAAAATGAAACAGAGAGACCCTCCCCTGGGGACCAGCTCACCATCTGGATGATTTTATTTTTTTTCCCCCTCTTAATTTTGAGGAAGGGGGATAAGCGTGGTGATGCACAATCATTTGAAATTAAATGCAAGGAAAATTGTACCCGTTGCCATGCAGACACAGACAATAGCAAACCCAACAACAATAAAAGTCAGCAGCTGTCAAGAAGCGCTGCTCATCGCGATGTCGATGCGGGTTCAAGGCAAAACATGGAAAAGAGCAGAAATAAAGGTCTAAAAAGCAAAGGGAGCCAGCAGCACCCTGAGCAAGGCTGACCCGAGTCCTGCCACTGCAAACCCTTGTGACCCAGGGCGTTACCACACACGTTCTCTGAAGCTGTAGAGGTTTTGCCTTCCCGCTGCCCCGTCTCTCCTGTCGAGGCCGTTTCTGACGCGCTTTGGCGGCTGGAATCTGCCCCATCTCCCTGTTCCCGGCTTGCACCATCCATGCAAATGTCTAGCCTGGATCCCGCTTCCTCCCCGGGGATTTTCCAGCTTCCTGAGCAGCCAGAGCTCGGCTGGGGGAGTGAGTTTTTTGAGGATGTGGCTGTGTGGCCAGGGATAGACACTTCGGGGCTCTTTCCACTCGCCCCAGGCCAGCACAAGCCACCGGCGATGGACAAATCCATGCTGGGCACCCGCCTTCCGCCAGCTGCTCAGAGAGACGGGACAGACCAAGTCCCCGGCCCTGCTCCCGTCCTGCCCGAGCCCGGCGCCTCCTCTGGGAAAAACTGTGCAGAAATAACCTCATTTTAAAATGATTTGTGTTGGGTTTAAATGAGTTTTTCCTTTTCCCCCCATGCCTTCCAAGTGTTTAAATCAAGATGACTTAAGACGACCAGCTCATCCCCACCGGTCCGCGAGAGACCGACCGGCTGCAGCTAATGCGGAGGGGACACGGTTATTATTGATTTTCCAATGAAAAGCCTGACAGTACGGCCAGTGCCTGCAACAGCCACTGACAAATAACCTCTCATAAATTTCTTGACATATCTGTTTTCAACGTTTTCTCCCCGTCGGTACAGAAAGGTCTCGTGGACGCCGCAGCGAGCCCCAGCCCCCCCGCTCCCCGCTCCCCCAGCGCACGCAACAGAGCACTGCGAGGTATTTATTTTTCACACTAGCGTTAAACCGAGACAATAAATAAAACCTACTCTGGATTCCTACAAAATGAAAATGGTACTGTTTTCTTATTGAACTAAAAACCTTTTCTTTTTTTTTTTTCTTTTATTTCATTTGGAGGGGTTTTGTTTCATTTTAATCTGAAAAAACCAACCCACACTGCATTTCAGAACATTAATTTGAGAGGAAAAATAGTATTGTTCTCTTTAAAAATCTCCAGATGAAACATTGCAGCTTTCCCCTAAATGGTTACACTTTTCAATTTACCTTGGGTATTTGAATAACTTTACTCAAGCTCCATTTTTCAAGGAATAAGTCATTTTCTAGCAGCATGCCACCCAGCTCTTCTTACAAGCGAGAGAATCCAGTCTTTGCCAGGCCCCGCTCCAACCGTTCCTGCCCTTACAAAATTACAGTCAGAATCAATTGCAATGGCAACCCGTCCACCCTCTGCCTCCGCTTTACTTCCTCTCTGACCGGGTACAATCCTATTCATGCAGTATTTTGCAATAATCTTCTCTCTGAAAACGATTTCCCTCCCGACACCGAGATACCTGATTTCCAGATCCATTTTCCTCCCACCAGCTTTTCTCCTTTCATTTCTTTCTTTCTTTTTTTTTTTTTTTCTTGTTACCATGCAATTTTTACTGCTGGGGGTGAGGGGGAAGAGAGAAATCTCTTTAACCTCCTTGCCTTTTTCCAAATATGATCCGATTTATAGGCATTGCTGACCCCAGCCCGTTCCTCCACGCTCCCCGTGCGGGGCTGCAGCCCCATGGAGAGGGGGCAGCTGCACGAATCCAAAGTGGGTTTATTTGAGACGAGGGGATGGATCCCATCCCACGGTGGGGTCCGACAGCCCCGGGTGGACCAGACCCAGCTCAGCCCTTACGCGGGGACACAGCAGGGTGTTACAGCTGCCCCGTCCCGTCCTGCCGGGACTGACCCACCAACGACAGAGACATTCCAGCAGCTGCTTTAGGAGGGTTCATGCACGTCGCTGCCCGGGCTGCCTCCCCCCGAGCCAGGGCGCTCCCTCCTGTTTCCCCCCACCTGCCTTCTCTCGTCCCCGCAGGCTCCCATGGGTGGGAGCCGCTGCCCACCAGCCCCGCTCTCACCCAGCGGCAAACGGCCATATCGACAGGGCGAGGAGCATCCCCAGGGCCCACGCTAGCCCCCAGCGCGCCGCAGACAGGGCACTGGAGAGCCCAGCGATGCCCCCGGCCTCGGGGCTGCAGCCTCCCGAGGGCTTTCCCAGCTCCAAACACCCCCAGCCGGGCAGCGGGGGCGGCTCCTCTGCCGCGTTCAAGGCACGACATTAGACTGGCGTGAAAATCCAGGCTGGTGGGGCACCCTGGCTCAGCCTCACCTCTCGGGGCAGAGCCCACCCGGTGTCTCCCAGGCTGCACACCGCCAGCGGGGCTCAGGGCGTCCTGCTCCGGCCCCGGGCAGGACGGGGAAAATCCTGAGCCAGCCGCGATTCTCCCAAGCAGAATAACCCCGGAGTCCGCCCCGGGGGGCAGCGGCTGCTCTGCAGGGCTGGCAGGGAGACGCTGGGGCTTCACCCCGCCGCTGCTGGGGGAGATAACACGGCTTACACCAACAGAACTCCCCCGGGGCCAGACAACCAGCGGGACACTCCTCCCCTTCACCAGCGGGACTGAAATTCCTGATACTTCAGGCCTTTTCAGTGCTGTTTTGCCCTGGTCCTCCCTGTAAGTCCCGTTGCTACAGATTTCTTATTCTTCTGCACACACACACCCCCGCCCGGCTCTGGTTTAAGAGGCTCTTTAGGGAGCACGATCGTGCTTCTAGGGGACTGTCCCGGTTCCGGCGGGGGTAGGGTTAATTTTCCGCAGGGACGGGGCATCCCACCCCGTGGAGCCATTCCCGCCCCGAGCCGCCGAGGGCGGGAAGTCGCCGCTTGGAGCGGGCGGGGGCGTCCCGGGTCCGGTCGGTGAGCTTCCATAAGCGCGCTCGTATATTCCTCCATCCGTGTTATTGTCGTCGTTTTCCTGTTCCTTTTGCTGTTCTGGTAGATTGCCTTTGCCTCAACCCGCGAGTTTTGCCTTTTTCCGCCGATTCTTCCCCGCGTCGGGAGGCGCGGGCGGGCGGCGCGGGGCCCCTCGGTGCCGCCGGAGGCCGGAGCGCGGCGGGGACGGAGCGGGACCCGCGGCCAGGGCTCCGCAGCCACAGCGCTGCTCCCGCACCTGCGGCTTCGCGACTCCAGCCCTGAACTCCCAGGCAGCTCCGTGGCTCCCGGGGACACGCTCGCTGCCGGCCCGTGGCTCTGCCAGCCCCCGGCACCGCTCCCCGTGCCCGGGACGGGCTTCTCGCCGGGAGCGCCCGGTCGCTCCAGTGTCATCTCACCCTGCGCTTCCACACAGCCCTCACCACCTCCGGCACTTCTTGCTCTGAAGGAATTCGGGATCCTCTTTGGGCTTTGGTTGTTGTTTTGTGGGTTTGGTTTTTTTTTTTTCCCCCTCTTTCCATCGACGAAGGATGCTCGCATGTCTCCACGCAGTCGCGACCTCTGAAATAACTATTATTTACCTTCCTGGTTTTATATTGTTTTCACAGTTACTAACTGCAGTTTCCAGCCTCTCACCAAGCCTTTGGTGAAAAGGGGCCCCGGGGGGGGGCCGAGGGTCACCGTCTGCTGGGGGAGCCTCAGGTGGGGCTGGAGGCAGCAGCTCCCTTTGTCCATCCAACACCACCATCAGCCAAAGGCACTCCCCAGGGACCGGGGACACCCAGACCAGGGAGTCGTGGCTGACATGGAAAAACAAAGTGGTAGTGTTGTGCAGGTTTGGGAGAGCTTCCCCGGCTATAGCAGGGAGGTTATGCCCACCAGTCGTGGAGGACACCATCCAGTGGTGGATGCCACCTGGGCAAGGCGCTGCGGGAGTCCCTGGGGACACCCCTGTGACCACGACCTTCCCCCCCGTGAGACCCTCAGAGCCGCTGCCGAGGCAGAGCCACTGCATGAAGAAGCCCCCGGGGGCAGCGGGGAAAGCCATGGCAGGAGCCACCAGAGCTGGGGACTGGGGGTGGCCTGACCCCCAGGCAGAGAGGTTGCTGCTCTCTGTGCCACCAGCAGAGGAACATTGTCCCAGGTCCCGCTGTCCCCGGGTCCGCCTGCCCCTGGTTCAGCCTGGCAGCACCCCCGGCCTTTCCCCAGCGGCAGCTGTGCGGAGCCGCCTCCGCCCGTGCTGCACCGCTGCCCCCGCCCCAGGAAGAGCTGGATGTAGAGGCAGACCGAGCAGCCCCCATCCCAGCAGCGCAGCCCAGCACGGGCCAGTACACACCAGTGCAGCACAGGCTTCCCTGCCGCCGGCTGGCCTCAAGCACGAAGAGGGGACCCCAGTAGATGAAGGTCCAGGTGCATCGCAACCCCTTCGGCCACCCACGACCCAAGCGCCGGGGTTTGTCACTGGGAGCTCGTGCCTGGTCCCACACCAAACCCTTTTTTTTTTAGGTCAGTGATGTTAATGACACCGCTCTTGTTTTCGAGTCTTTTTGCCAAGCAGAGGCACTTTCCCTCTTCTCTCTGTTGTTTTTGAGGCAGTAATGAGCAGCAGAACCCCTTGCTGAGGGTTGGGGTTTTTTTCCCCCACTATCATGTATAATGAATGTGGTTTTGATTAAATTTTTACACGTTGCTTAATGCATCAAACAGGAATATGATATTCCACCGGCAACACAACACAAACCCCTCCTCAGCAAAGCATTCATTTCCCAAACCGTTTCTGAAGCAAGTGCCACTTCCACACGAAGAAGAGACGGCTGTGACAGCTTCCTGGGGGATGCTGAGACAACATCTGCTGTAAGGTTTTCAATCAACATGACTTAATTTTTACAACTCCAGTGCAAACATATTTATGGTAAATAACCCATCTCAGATGGAGTGAAACCAGGTAACCTTTTCAATCTGTGCAAACATACATTTGTTTCTGGCAGAAACTTGGAATCTTATTCATTCTTAGCACTGTATAACTAAGTAAAACAAATGATCTGTTTAAACCAGCCTTATTCAAACTCAAGTCTCATTAAAGTACATGTCGGCCTTGGCCAGGGGACTGGGTTTAGGAACGTGGATGTTTTTCCGACAGGCCATGCATGTTCAGTAATGCCCCCGGGATCCTTACCACTGCCTGCTTTTGGGATGAGGAGAGGGATCTGCCTCTGCCAACGCCATGTCCTGCTGGGCTGGGCCTCCTGCGCAAATCCAACGGCGTCCTGGGCACGGCGGAGCTCCAGAGGCCAGAAGAGGTCCCATACTGCTGCTCAGGCTCCAGGCTTGCCTGCTCTTCATCAGCCCTATTGGGCTCCTGCTCAGCCGTTGGGTTCCTCTTTGCCATCACCTCCCCGAGGAAGGGAGGACACCGTGGAAGGGGACAAGCCCCAGCAGGCTCCTGATGTCTGCAGATATCACAATGGTTCAGGTTAGAAGGGACCTTAAAGATCACCCAGTTCCAACCCCCTGCCCTGGGCAGGGACGTCTCCCACTAGACCAGGTAAGTGGCAGAGGGGGAATCGCCCCAGAAGCCAACCAAGCAAGAAACCAGCCTGAGTAGCCACATCACCCCAGGCCAGTGCTTATAACTCCTTCCCAATTCCCACCAAACGAGCTGTGGGAGCTCACGGGCACCGCTGCTCTGATGAGCTCCTCAGTGCCTGGGCATGGCAATGACAAGGGAGTGAGGAAAGGAGCAGGTGAAGAGCATCAGGAAGAAACACAATCCTTTTTTAGAGGCTATCAGCTGTTTCTTGAGGTGCCCAGACCCCTTTCTCAGGGTTTTCTCCTCCTCTGGCCAGCACAGAAGTCCTTTGGCTTCGGGGCAGGGGGGCTTTCATTGAGGGGCAACAGCCTGGGAGTGCAGGAGCCAAACGTGCAGGTTTTCCAGGGTCCCTGGTGGGCTCCTGCTGTTACCAAAGCATACCCCTGAAATGTTATCAGTAACTACTGTTGAAAGGCCCTATGTGTATTCCCACAAATAACGAGGATTCTGTCCTTGAATTTATGAAGCATCAGCTAATGAAAAGAACTCCTAATCAAGGGAGGCGAGTGTTGTATCATCTCGAGGAGGCACGTCCTGGAACACACGAGTATGTGGACCTTGAGGATGGCACTAATCTGCGCGTTTTGAGAAGTTCAGCCAACTTGGCAGGAAAGTGGGAATTCTTAGTGTCCCAGGCTGAAGTACCTTCATTGTAATAGTAAAAATCACCCCCACGGGTCAAGACGACCCTGGCCCAGGTGAAGACCCTTCCCCTGAGCACGCGCGGTAGCTGTAACTCCATGGTGTGACCGTATGTGAATTACTGACCCGTCAGATACAGGTAGGAGGTACTGATGTCATCATGACGTCGTAAAACGTGTACAAAAATCGCACGGAGAGTTCTGGTGGGTGCGTGACAGGAGGAGAGATCCCCCATGCACCCGGCGCTGTAAATAAACTAGGGCACCATAAAAAAACCCAAAAACTTTAATAAATAAAAAGGGGCACCATAAATAAACTAATGTCGGCTTTCTGAACTACCAACGTGGCTTAGAGAGTGAGAGTTTCGTTAGGTCTTTTGGTAACACTGCCAGAGTGTCACGAGGCGGGGAGCCCCCGGCGACGTCCCTCTCCCCGCGCCACACGGACCGACCAGCTCCCGCCCGGATCCGCCTGGGCTTGACCTGGAGGCGTCATCCCATTTCCCCGGCAGGAGTTATCCCTTTCCCAGCTCTCCCAACCTGCAAGATATCTGCGAGCCGTAACAGTGTTTTATGAATTAAAGTCGGGGAACTGAAAGAAACAATGCCACGGAGAGTACAGCAAGCGCTTTCATTGGGAACAGGGGAGGGATTTCCATCAATGAATCACTTGACCGTCTTTTATTTCATTTAGGTTTTTATTACACAACTTTGTAGTAGCAGTTGTGATTAATCTGGATAACTCCCCCTGGCAATAAACACTAGGGCAGTAAATTACACGTCATTAGCTCGCGGGGTCCCAGCGGCGCGGCGTGGGGAAGGCTGTGCTGCCGGCGGGGAGGGGGAGCCGGGCACGGCGCGGTCCGGGGGGCTGCAGCCCGTCCCCCACGGCAGGAGCGTGTGGAGCCGAGGGGAGGGAGGGATTTGGAGCAGGGGGATGTTCAGCAGCGTCATATCTCCCGACAACCACCCTCTGCCCGGTTATCGGTGCAGGCGGATAGCTGGGTTGGAAGCTGTTACGCGGGATTTCCAGGAGCCCTGCGGCACTCCTGCCCCAGCTAAAGACCAGTTTGAAACTGGGGACGAATCAGAGCATGATGGGCCAGGTTATCTTGGTCCATCGTGCAGTGAGAAAGGGGACACGCAGCATCCGAAAGCAAGAAGTGGTGCTCCTGCGCCACTGGGTCTCCGGCTGCCCGAACACGCAGCAGAGCCCCCTCGGACGAGGTGCCCAGCTCTGTAAATGCCTCCAGTTTTGCCCTTTTTGCCCCCCGAAAGTGAGCAAAATTTACCTGCAAGGGCGGTACCTCAGCGGTGTGGGTTTGGGGATGGCTTTGCTTAGGGGCTGGACAGCCTGTGTCCAGCTGCGCTGACCCTGGTGCATTTACCACCGTCTCACACGCAGGAGAGCGGCATTTCGCTGGTGCCGGAGCAGCCGCGAGCAGTGCTTGGGCTCCATTAACTAACCTGGAACCAACCCATCGAACCTGCGTGTGAGGACAGGCCCTGTGGAGAGGGCAGCTTGGGAAAAGAGTGGGAAGGCAAAAGGAGCCCAGAGAGTGACTCTGGTGCCTGCGCCCGAAGGCTCCGTCCCACCCAACCTGCCCTGGCTGGCTGGAGCCGTGCCCTGGCACCCCACCTTTGCCAAGTTTCACCCCATTGTTCCCGCTGGTACCATTTCACACAGTATCAAACTTCTCGCAGTGTCTCACAGCAGCCCCTGAGGTCCTGGGAAGGAGCTCCTGCCACCTTTTGCCCATCACTGCCTGAGCTGTGCCCGGGAAATACTGATCCCAAAGCTCCTGGGCTGGGCCGGGTGGGCTGGGTCTCTCTGGGAGAGACGGGGGGCTGCGCCCGTCCCACCCCGCTGCCCCCGGAGCGAGGGGGACGTGTTCCTCACTGCTCCACCCGCGCGTCCCACGACCCACCATCCGCCTGCCTGTGAAGCTGGGTGCGTTTGTGCTCAGCCTTGGGCTGAACCGTCGACACATGGAGAGCTTTGCATGTGTCTGGTTCGGCAGATGCTGCCTCTCCTCTCTGCCAGTGTTGGATTTCTGCCAAAAAACGAAAGAGGAAGAAAACTGGAGGAAACGGCTGATGCGAAGGCAGCAGGATGGAGAAGCGTCTCTTGCCCACGGCTCTCGCTGCGCAGCTCCGGTTCGTGGAGCTCTTTGTGCTCCCGTGGGCAGCGGTGCCATCGGGCATCCCTGGGGCTGTCCCGTGTCACACGGAGGGACAGGGTGTCCCGGCAGGAGGCGGGCGCAGGACTCACAGAGCCCCGCGGTGCCGGCCTGCGGGCAGCGTGGGGGGAGGTACCAGCACGGGTCAAATCGCCCCCGAGCTTCAGAGGGGCGGGAGAGCCTCTGCACACACACTCACACACACACTCACACACTCACACTCACACACACACTCACACACACACTCACACACACACTCACACACACACACAGAGCCCCAGGCGCTTCCTCCTCCTTCGGGCTGGTCCCTCGGTTTCCCACAGCAGAGTCTCGGGCACCAGGCTTTATGAACTCATGAACTGAGGTGGGAGGCACAGCCCGGGCTGGGTGCCTCCAAGGAGAGGGACCCCGAACAAAGGAACCCCTGGGCAATGTCACCTCTCCACCCGCCGTCCACGCGTCCTTTACTCCAACGGTGACTTTTGGTCTAACACCTCGTTGGATTCTCTTCCTGCGGCTCTTCCCTGGCTGACCTGCAGTTTCAGCCGAGGGCTGGAGCCGCCGCATCTCCTGGCTCACGCCCCTCGTGCGCCCGCGCTCGCCGGCAGGACACGGGGAACCGAAGAGCCCCAGACTTGGGGAAAACCCTACCAAAACGTCAGCGTGATATCAAAACACTTTCCCGTACCGAAAGACTAAACCCAGCACTGCACCAGCTGCTAGGAACATTACTGAGAAAAATAACTATCGCAGCCTAAAGGCGTCAGCAAATCCAGCTACTCCTGCTAAGCAAAGCCAGGCAAACAGCCCAAGTCACACCGTATTATAATCCTAAGTAATTTATTCTAATTAAAACTTACTTATTTACACTAAACAACTAATATCCCTCAACACCGAAGGCCTGGAATGCCAGTTTGTGGTTTGGCTCTGCGCGAGGGGTGATCTCCCGGGGGTGCGGGGAGCGGGAGCCGCAGCGGAGCCGCAGGATGCGGGATGGTGGACACGGTGCATGCGAGGTGCTGAGCTGGCGCGGGGTGCGGGAGAGAGGGAGGGAGGCTCCGGCACCCTCTGCCCGCCCTCGTCTGCCCCCCAAAGCCCTGCTCCCTGCCAGCTGCTCGCTCTCGCCAGCCGTTCCTCTCCGGAAAGCCCGGGGGCTGTCGGCACCGCAGGGGAAGCAATCTGATCCAAGTCACATTTTGAACCGGTTTTTATTTCCCCGGAGAGGCTGCAGCAGCAGTTCTGGAGGGAGAACAGTTAATGCTCGATTTAGCTCCACATGACCTAATTTGCCACCGCTTATTTCAACAAGGGAGAAGCGAGCGGAGAGAAACCCCCGCACACGGACCTCGAGAGCTGCTGAACCCGCGGGGGCACCCAGGGAAGGGATCTTCCCGCCGCGGCGCTGGTGTAGGTGGCTCGGCGATGAGCTGGAGACACGAACCCCGCTCCCTCGGCGGTGGATTCCCGGTCCGAGCCCCACTGAAGCTGAAGCTGGGCTCTGGTGCTCCAGCTCCTCCGGCAAGACCACAGTGACGAGCGTCTGCCCTCCGGCCGTCTCCTGGATCCCTTTCCACAGGGAGCTCGGGGTTACCTGCCCTCCACCCCGCGCGTTACTGTGCGTGTTGGGTGCTGACCTGACCCGGCAGGGAATTGCGTACGTTTTCCAAGCCAGGATCACAGCGCCTTTAAATCTAATTCTGCTGAGCTATTGCGCGGCCGTGCCGCCGCCTGCCCGTGCTCCTGCTCTCCCAACAGCCGTCTCCCCCCCTCCAGCACACCGCCCCTCACGGGGTGCAGCTCCTTCCCCCGCCCTCAGACCCCTGTCCCTGCATGCCTTGTCCCCTGCCGCCCTGCCCGTGTCACCTACACGTGTCCACCCTTTTGAAGGGACAAAAGACCTGAAGGGTGAAAGCAACGGTACCATCAGACACACGCAGTCTGTCGGGGAATTTGACTCAATGCTACGCCCGTATTTTGGTACTAATATTTGCACCATGTGAAATTAGTCAGACAGTCACTAGATGTGTTTAGAACTAGCTTGTTGGTGGCTCTCCGGCAGAAAGGATCCCCCAGCAGCAGTCCTCGGGCGAGCGCACCTTCCCAGCTGCTCCAATGGCCTAAAAAGTTGTCACTGGTGGTTTGCAAATGGCAAAGCTCGGTGGGACACGGCTCAGGTGGGACACGGCTCAGGGTGGACAACTGCTCTTCTGGGGTGAGCCAAGGGATTGGTCACAATCCAGTGAAAGGGATTTATTCAGGCAAATGTTGCTGGGCTGGCACAGTCGGGTTTGGAAAGTGGGCGGCTGAGGGGAGGTGCTGGGAGCCCCCGGAGTCACCCATCAAGGCATGGCCAGAGGCATCACGTTTGGGCGCTGAGGGACGGAGCACAGTCCTGGCAGCTCAGGGTTTTACAGAACTGCATTTGGGGTTTTCCAGTGCTTCTGACCATTTTCCGTCTCAGGAAACTAAACTTAGACGTGCTTTACCTTGGGAGAAGATGCCATTTGAGGCACTGGTGCTGCCTGACCCTCGATCAGATCATTGACAGAGACGATGGACCAGCCGTGGCATGGAGCTCACAAAGACAAGCTGTCTCCCTGAGCTTAACAAGTTCCTGGGAGAGATTTGAAAGTCCTGTTGACCATGGTGCCAGTGGTTCCCCCAGGCTCTGGGATCTGCTCTCCCGTGGGTCTCGCTGCTTGTTGTTGCCCTCTCCACTTCACAGCCACACGGTCCCTGAGCTCGCCCGTGCCCCTTGTAGCAGCACGTCAGCGCTTCGCAGCACCTCTAGGGGTTTGGGAAGGGATCAGAAAGGGTTTTCTTTGGTGGACTCCAGTGCGGAGGAGACAGGCTCGGCTAAGCTGAACCCGCGCTCAGTTTGCACAGAAAGCAGCCGGTGCCGGGACCTGTGGAGCGGGGTCACCGAAGGAGCCGGCAGCGGGCAAGCGTGGGGACGGCAGGAGGGTCTCGGGGCAGGGGACCCCGGGGTCCCCATCCGGGGTGCATTTGTGCTCCCTCGTTCCCACAGCCTCTGCAGCCGGGACACTGGCCTCGCACACATTTCAGGAGTCAAATGTTTATTGGGGAGGGATTTTCTGCCTCAGGACCGTGCTTGCTCCCGTGACGTTGCCGCCCATCATGTTTTGTTGTTTGGGCTTGGGCATCTTCCTGCGCCATCTGCCCTCCTGTTGGGACCACAGGAAGAGAAATGACGAGTTGTCCCTTATTGCCACCTCCCTGTCGCTGGAGCCAAGGCTCTCCCTGGCAAAGGGCATGGAATGCGGCCCTGACGCGAGCCGCAGGCTTTGCAGTGCCTCTGGTTCCCCCGCGGCCTTGCCGTTAGCTGTCAGTCATAGCCATCAACACGGCTCCCCCCGCTCCCTTTCCTGGTGCTGCTTCTGCTGCTCTCGCTCACCTGCGTTGCCCTTTCCACTCCGTAACGCTCTTCACGGCTCTGCCGCAAATCCCTTCCCCGCCTCCTTTCCTCTCCCAAGCTAAACTTTCCTCCTAACAACTTGTGTCTTTTTGTTTAAAGTCGGGGAAGTGCATTTCTGCAGCGGGAGATCACGCTGTCCCGTTTCCCTTCCAAAGGGCCTGTTTCCAACGTGCTATTACTCTGACATGTAATATGCAATATTTTTATTTAAGAAAACAAGGATAAATGTTTACTGGTAAACATTTCAGGGAAGCGTGCCAATGAGCATATCCTCCTATTCCTTACAGAAATGTAAAACATCAGCACGCTGCCAACCACAAGGATTGTAATGTTTTCGCTTTCATACATAAAAATGTCTTACTAATTAATCATCCTCTTCGCAGTAGCCAAAACCGAGGCAACTCTGCCATATGCTAATGCACGCCGGGACGTCGTGAGCTGTGAAATATTTAATACTAATCAGACACGGAGAATGTTGTTGCCTCTCTGCATAAGCAACCGCGCACCGTTGCCTCAAAATGAAAGGTCACGGGCGACCCTCCGCGGCTTGTCCCCTGCTGCCCCTCCATCTGCTCAGACGCCGCATCGCTCGCGGGGGGTGCTCCCGCCCCGCTCTGGCGCGGGATGCCCCGGCACCGCTTCACAGAAACCAGGAACAAGCGCGGGTGCCAACAGCAGGAGAGCTCAGGTGAGCTGGGGTGAGCGGCAGAAATACATGCCTGACCCCCGCCTGGCGATTGCTGCTGCCGCCCCCGAGTTCTCCCAGCGTACCGAGGGGATGGGTCCCATCTTCTAGGAGGATTAGAGGCAGGTGAGACTTTCCAGCAGGTTTTGACATCACAAACGCAAGCTTGGCTCCAGAATAAATCACAGATTCCTGCTGGTCTCGCCAAATGGCTTATGTCGGAGCCCCTCCCAAAGAAATCCCCCGGAGTGAGTTCAAAAAATGCGCTAAAATATATTTAGAACATTAAGAAGTGGTTAAAAAAAGAGTTGAAAAATTTGGTTCTACGAGAAACCATTTCTTCCTTCAGAGTCTCAATCACCTGCTGAGAATCGCTTTTTCTGAAGCCTGTCCTGATCCTTTGTTTCCTTCAAAATAGAGAAAATCGCGCCCGTACCCCTGTGTGGGACACATCCGCTGCTCCCTCTGCGGCGTGACGGGAGGAGCTCTGGCGGTGCCTCGGTAAGAGCAGGCGATGCAGGGCAGCCCCCCGCCGCCTCCCGCCCGGTGGCCTCGGTGGCGCTGGGCAGAGCCCGGAGGGACAGCGCGGCCCCTGTGAAGTGGGTCCCCCCACCCCACCCCACCCCACCCCAGCACCAGCGCTCCCTGCCTCACCCAGAGCTCAGCTCAGTGACTTAGAATCATAGAATCGCAGCATCTTCATGGTTGGAAAGGACCTTTGAGATCATCGAGTCCAACCATACACACACACAAAAAAAAACCAAAAAAAAAAAACCAAAAAAAACCCAACCTGCAATCTCTGCCACTAGAGCATGCCCTGAAGTGCCACATCTACACGTTCCTTAAACACCTCTAGGGATGGTGACTCAACCCCCTCCCTGGGCAGGCTGCTCCAGTGCCCGACCACTCGTTCAGTAAAGTCATTCTTCCTAATATCTAACCTAAACCTCCCCTGCCGCAGCTTCAGACCATTTCCTCTGGTCCTGTCGTTATTCCCCTGGGAGAAGAGCCCAACACCCCCCTCTCTGCACCCTCCTTCCAGGTAGTTGTGGAGGGCAATGAGGTCTCCCCTCAGCCTCCTCTTCTCCAAGCTGAACATGCCCAGCTCCCTCAGCCTCTCCTCACATGCCCTGGTCTCCAGACCCCTCACCAGCCTGGTCGCTCTCCTCTGGACACGCTCCAGCACCTCAATGTCCCTCTTGTACAGAGGGGCCGCAGCAGCCTGGGGCTGGACTAGCCAAACCTGGTGTTCCAGGGACCCCAAACGAGCCGAACTGGGAGGCAGCTCTGCACCCTCCCAGGTCTCCACAGCCGACCTCAAACCAGAACAGCCTCCTGACAAGGCTGCCATCGCCTCTGCTCTACAAGAAACCTCACCTCCACACCTTGGCTGCCCGAGGCTGTGAAAATATCGGCCTTAAAAAGAGTCCCTTTGGAAAAAAGAAACCAAGAGATTACGCAAAAAAAAAAATAATCCACAAGATTCATCAGAAGACAGGGTGGGCTGCACGCCGGGGGAGCAGAAGCGTGAGGGGTGGATGGGGACAGACCCCACTCGGGGCCCCAGCCCTCGGAGCCGTTGCAGACTCCATGGCGGAGTACTGTTCGCCCACCCACGGGTATCCCAAGCGGACAGGACAAAAGTGTGTCCCGGTTGGGATGGCAAACGAAGAAGGAGATGAGATGTGCTGCCGGAGAGCCAGAACCAGCCGGAGGCATGCCGAGCGATGCTCGCCCCACACCGGGCAGCGCGGGGGCTCCCTGCGCAGCAGGAACAGCCCTAGCAGCAAATTACCCACCCACAGAGAGCACCGAAGTCAGCAGTGGCGTCCCCGACCTCCAGGGAGAAGGAAGCCAGAGGGGAGAGGCTTAACTCTAGCGGGGCGCTGCCTGCCCGACACGGTGCAGCCAGAGCCCTCCACTGTCATCTCCAGAATGAAACCCGCCGGTGACACAAACCCTGCACAAAACCTCGGGAGAGCTCGGCCCCAAATGGCCAGTGACACGCAGTAAGCTGGAGGTGACCTCCCTGCCCGGAGCTGGGGGAAGTTCTCCCAGACGAACCCGTTGAATTTAAATGTCCCCCTTGGACATGGAGACTGAAACGCCTCAGACACCAGCGAGGGCTGGTGGAGGCCGGGGAGACGAGGGGCCGCTGGGGGAGGGAGCGCGTCAGCACAAATCCAGCTTGGCAGCTTCTTGCTCCGAGGCTGCAGCTTCTGAATCTTAAGAGGTGAAGACATCTTGCAGCCACAGGATTTAAAGGGATGTGCGTATCAGTGCGCTTAGGAAACAGCTGGGGGGTGAGGTGCTCGTCACCTCTAACACGACTGCTCTTTCTGTGCCAGTGTCTCCAGGGGCATCCAAAAGTCAAACAAGCTCCAAGTCTGGTGTCGGGAGAGGGTTCCCCTGTGATATCTGAAGCAGCAAGTGCGAGAACCTGGGGGTCAGCACACAGACCCAGTCCATCACTGCTGCCCACAGCAGCCTGTGCCCCCGCAAAACCCCAGACCCCCCCAGAACCTCTCCCACCACCCCCGAAGAGCTGCCCGTCTCCACCGCGGGTGCTCCGAGCTCTGCTGTGCGACAGGGACCTGGCACAGCCGGGGGCAGCGCCCAGGCGAAGGACACTCACGTCCCGGAGCTTTTTGTGCCTCTGACTGACCGAGGTGCCCGGAGGGAGGTGAGGAAGGTGCTGCCTCCTCGCCCGCGGCGCGCTCGGCTCCGCAGCGCTGTGTGTCTCCCATGGACGCTCCCGCTGGTGGCTCCCCCTGCAACGTGCCTACGGATCACATCCCACTCCAGCAACCCGCTGTAAATCGTGCGGGAGGCTGTAATTGTGAGTGTGACATTTAATAGACAGTGCGGATCATACGTACCCCCTGAGGTTCAGATCCTGGTGGGTGCTATTTGTGAGTAAATGCCTTAAAGTGCTTTCTTTTTAATTGCATTCATAAAGAACAGAGGTATATCAGTCACCGGCCTTCCACTACAGCTATAAAGAGCATCACAAACAAATCATTAAAACACATAAAAATGGCAGGTAATTAATTTCAATATTAGCATAAATACTAGCGTATGACTTTATTACCAGCTCAACCTTCAGGAGGGGAAATCAATAGTACTCATTCAATAACATCTTCCACATCAGTTATTACCAGTGAGCAGGAGGCGGTTTTTAGAGCTCCGGGCTGAACCGAGAGACCATTAGGGCTGGCAAAAGGGCTGTTAGAGAGCAGTGCGAGGATCTGCGTGGGTCACTGCTCCGGAGTTACACTGATCCGGTGTCCCTGGGGGGGGGGTTGGCACGGGCTGAGCAGCCCCCAGCCACGTCTGCACCCTTCAAACCCTGGCAGTGTGGCAGAGAGGAGCCGGGGGGGACTCCGGTCCCCTGGGAGACACCAGGATTCAGCCCTGCCTCTGGCAAACTCCATCTGGCTCCAGCGGTGCCGGACTGGGCTTTAAAGGATGAGCCCTCACCCGCGGTGCCTGTCCCCGAGACGCGGCAGGGGGACATCCCGTACCACCAGGGCTCAGCCCCTTTGCTGTTCACATGCCAGGACGCCCAGAGCTGGGCACGCAATTTACCACCTGGGCTAAAACCAGCCGCAGCCAGAGCAGCTCCTTCACCAGCCACCGTGAGACGCTGCTCCAGGAAACCACCTCCCGCTCTCTGGACCGCAGGGATTCGGACTCCCCTGGGCAACCTGCTGAAAACCACAAGTAGAGAGTTCATTTTCATAACCTTGAATCTCCTTCTACCGATGTGACCCACGGGCAGGGTGGTGTTTGCTTGGAAGAGGAGCCCGTGGGCACAGAGGTATCCCATGGCCGTGAGTCCCCGTGTCCTGCTCTGCCCCGGTGGCCAGCCCCGTGCCAGTGGCTAGCCCCATGCTGGTGGCCAGCCCCGCTGGGGAAGCACCAGCCGCCTGCCCGGGGCCCGCACAGCCTGCGAAGGGGAGACAGCCTGCACGTCTGAGTGCTGCTCGCTGCCGGGGAGCAATCCCTTCCCTAAAGGCAAAATTGCCCCTATTCGGTTAATTGAGTGGGCACCACACACACACAAAAAAAATGGAAAGAAAAAAGCCCCCACGACACAGAGCCCGGTCAGAGAATGGGGAGAGCAAGAAATCCATTGTGCGTGTCAATTAACTCTGCAGACAAGGTGTTTGGGCACGCACCGAGGGAGAGAGGAGGCTCCACACCAGCGTGAAGAAATGGATAATTACTTCCCCTGCACCGGGGAGACACACAGACTAACGAGGGGAAGGACAAAGGGCCCTTTATTTGCTTTTTGGCTTCGCGTTGTGGATGGCGAGCGCTCTCTCTGTGCCTCTGCCGCCCGCTGAGCTGCGCCGGGCTCCACGCGAGCATCCCCGCCTGCCCTGGCTGGAGCCAGGGGTGGGACACGCTGCAGCCTGCAGGTCCCCGGCCCCGGGCAGGCGAGGTGGCTTCAAACACAGGGGCTGGTCCGGGGCACCAGCCCTCCCTGGTGGGGAGCAGCACCCACACCCCGTCCCGTAGGGCAGCACCGGGCACGTCCAGGCAACGGCCCACCGCACCCTTCCCAGCAGACGGCACCTCATCGCAGCCCGAAACAAACCAGCAGAAGGGCTCTTCTGCGCCACAGGCTGTCCTGCAAGGGTCGACAGAACCTCTGGGCTGGCTGGTATGAAGTCCCGCAGTCACACCAAGTCCCGCAGTCACACCAGCCAAACCCCACCGCAGCTCCCGTCCCCTCGGGTGGATGGGGCAGAGTCTCCGGGCTGGGATGCTCGCCAGCTCCCAGCCTACCACACCGGGTACCATCTAACCACGGACACGTGGGGCAGGACTCTAACCGCCCTCCTGCCCTGACCCGCAGGCTGCCTGCACGGAGGCGACCTCAGCACCCCTGCTGCTCGCCGAGATGCTCAGACCATCTCTGAGGGTCCTGGTGCTCCAGCCCCACGGCTGGCACAGCACACAAGCGTCCACAGCAAGTTTGCAGCTGGATGACAAGGTGCACCAGGTACACCATGGAAAACAGGAGAAACCATGGTGAGGAGCTCCACGGCTTAACTGCGGGCTGTGTGAAGAGCGCAGTGTCTCTGGGCTGTTCTAACTTGTGTCGGTGCCAGGTGACGTCCTCTTCCAAACCTCTTCCAAAGAGGTGCAGCCGCCCAGGCCGTGCCCTTCCCTGCTCTCTCCTGCTCTGCACCATCAGTCGTCCCACCCACCTTCCACAGGCAGCTGCTTCCCTGTCCCCGGGGGGCTGGACGGGTCCCCCGGGTCCCAGGGGGGTGCAGACTGTGGGCTGGTGCTGCAGCACGATGGTGGTTTCTGGTTTGTTCCTTGTCCTCTTCGTAACACATCGTTTGCCCCGTGGCTGCTCTGGGGCGCGGAGCTGAAGTGTCGTGGCTGCGGAGGTCTCGCTCCTGGGTGGTAAAAGCCACTCGGCTGCGGTGGCTGCCCCGTGCGTGGGGACGCAGCAGCTTTCACAGCAAAGCCAACCCTCGTTGCTCGTGACGGCTCTGGCTTCTGACAAGCACCCACATGCCCGGGGTGGCTTGTCCCCAGACATGGCGCTGCCTCTGCTCCCCTCCAGCCGCCGCAGCAGCCGCCCCGGCGAAGCAGAGACTCATCTCCCACCGGCGGCCCTCTGCTTCTCCTCCAGAAGCCCGGCAGACATCTGCGTTTCACCACCCTCCTCCCCGGCACCAGCCTGGCAGCTCTCCCTGCCCCTCTCTGGTTTGGGCTGCCAGGGCACAGCTCGTTAGCGAGCTCGTTAGTCAGCCCCGCTCCGTGCTCCGTGCCCCAGCCCCTGGCAGTGCCCGCGCTGCCGGCAGAAGAGCCAACCCAGCCGCTCCTTGGGTGTCCCCACACAGCCAGGGCTTCCGCCGGGTCCGCGGGGGAATGGATTAAGGAATTATGATCCTGCTCGTGTGCGCAGCAGCCGCAGGACACGGGCTCTCGCTGCCTCCTGCCACTGCTCCAGATGTGCGCGCGCACGGCCCTCGTGTTTGTGTTCTCTCCTTAATGAATGTTGCATTCACTCAGTCCTCAGCTAATACAAATAAATGACGGAAGATGAGCATCAATTTGTGAGTTAGAGTAAAAGGCAAAGAGAATGAAATGAAAGCAGTTCATAGGCAGGAAAACAGAAAATCGTACTTGTGAAGCCCTGAGCTTGCATAAATCATCGTGTGACTGAACGAACTGCCAGGAAGGCTGACAGAAGCTCAATCCAGAAGCAGTTATCCCGTGCTCAGGTATCAATTACAATTGCTAATTCATAAACCAAAACCAGCTAATGCTAACTGGGGACCAAGAATTAAACTGTCAAGAGTTAAACCATCAAATGCATTTTCTGGTTGTTTTCACCAGGAAAGTTGAGTCTGAAATGACCAAAAACACTGGGCCATAAAAAATGTACAGCTGCCGCGAGATGAAAGAAGAAATCTCAAACATCAGCTTCCACCTCAGGTGGCTCTGCTTGTGAAGGGAAATGGAAGGTGTTTCCACCAAACCTTCGCCACCCGTGACTGCAGCACGCTGCCGGGCTGGCGTGGACGCCAGCTCCACGGGGGAAGAGCCGCTGCCCTACACCGTCCCCGGTGGGAGAGGTGGAATGACGGGGTGAGGAAAACACGAGACACTGTCAGGGTCTCCCGCCTGTGAGATCCTGTGCCCTGGATGGCCCTGATTTGGGCTGGTGGGCTCGCCTTTCCCCAGCCAGGCTCCAGAGCGGGTCTCCCAAGGGCCAGGGGCCGGTGCCGCAGACGGAGCCTGCCCTCGAGGGAAGCCGAGCACCAGCCCCGGCTCTGCCGGGATCGCTGCCCAAAGCCCAGCGCTGCCTCCCAGCCCTCCTCACTAATGGTCCCACTGGGCAAGAGCAGACCTTCAGCTGGAGTCCGGGCTGGTCTCGTCTCCGCTTCTGGGGAGAAAGATGACTAACGAGGTCAGGGAAGGCCATCCAATTGCTATTTTTAAGTGTTTTCTGGCTTCTGACTTCAGCAAGCTGAGCTGTGCCGGTGTCTCGCTGCAGAGCCACCGGCTCCCTGCGCTGCCCGCCTCCCGGCTGGATTTCTAAGTGGGAGGAGATGCCAAAAGGAGTGCAAGACCCACTGATTTATTGATTTCCCGACAAAAGGAATCACAGCTCCATCCGTTCCCTGCCATTGCTTTCTTTCCCCGCTATCCTCTGCTGCTCCGTTCCCACAGGAGCTGCTGCCAACAGCCCTGGGCTCAGCATGAGCATCTTTGCCTGTTCTCGCCCCGCTGTAGGGAGGGGGGCTCCGAGGGTCTGCCACCCCTCCCGGGCGGCTGCACCGCAGCGTCTGAGCGACACGACTCATTCCTTCCCTGCAGGGTCTGTCACTGCAGAAACCCAGGGCTGACGCTGGCCATCCCAGTCGCTGCAGCCCCAGCACACCCCGGACCCCGCGGGAGGCTCTCCGAGCTCTCCTGGGAGGGTTGGTCCACAGCTGGCGGCGGAAGCGTTGCGCTTGCTGCCTGTCTGCTGTCAGTAGGAAAAACGCACCGTGGCAGCACCAGGGTCGGGAAGCTGCCCGTGGGCTGTAGGCGCATCCGTCTGGTCCAGTTGGCCAGCTGGAGGGCAGGGCTGGGAGCCAGGGTGGGAGTTCAGCAGTGACAGGCAGAAATAATCTGCAATGTCCTCCCCATTTCCCTCCCATGATCCTGTGCCGACTTTTGTCACCCTGGGGAGTCCAAAGCTGCTGTGATCATTCTTTATGGCACCGTAGGCACCAAGATTTGGGCCACCTGGGCAGACATGGGATGGCTCCCCATCCCAAACCTGCAGCACAAGGATCCCTGACAGACCATGCGGGGATGAAAGACAGGGGTGAGCTGCCCGGAGCCTGGGGCAGAGCTCAGACCCAGGTCTCTGATTGCCCTTCGCAGCTCCTCCACTTCTTATGGGGACATAACAAACACCAGGGTGGTCCTTCTGTAGCCCAGAAGGTTAGAAACACATGTCTATTTTCTGCCTCCCGCGTGGCCAGTGGCCGGTGCTCCGGGGCTGTAGCAGCCACAGTGGACTCACCTGCCCCACGTCGCTCTGGGATGTGCAGTGCTGGATGCAGCAGGTCCAGGCTCATCTCCCCGCGGTGGAGGCATGTTCTCTCCTCCACACACACCAGCTGCATCGTCTTTCTGTGATCACTGGCGGTGCCAGACAGAAACCGGAGCTTTAGACCACTGTGCTGCCAGCTGGTGCTGAGGGCTGGAGCCAGCCCAGACTCCAGACGAGGAGATTTTTGGAATCTGTGCTGGGGACACTGGGAATTTGCTGAGAGGACGTGTACTGCCAAGCTCAGATCTCCACATGGGCGAGAGCTGCGTTTCCTCCTCTTCACCCCACCAAGAATGAAGATGGAGAAGCCTGCAGACATCTTATTTAGCATTTTATGGATGCAAGCACCTTGCGAACACCACTGGAGATGGCCTTGGCTGCCCTGTGGGAGCGGAGACAAACGAGACGCACCATCATGGAGGGTGCAAGTCCCCGCAGAGAGGGAGCGAAGAGGAGCAGGCCAGCGAGGAGGCCAGCGCCCCAGAGCGCAGGGCGTGCTGGTGTCGGTGCCACGCAGAGCCGGCGGCGGGAGAGGTGCCCGGCAGCCGGGAGGCCACGTGGGGTGCCGAGCTGCCTCTGCCTGTGGAATGGTTCGCAGACCATGCTGGGTTGAGCATGTCCCTCGCGGAGCCCTGTCCTGCCATCAGCCGCCAATCGTGACGAATGCCCCACGCGAGATCGTTAACCTGGATGAACCCATTTGATTGCGGCGCGGCAGAAACAGGAATGGCAAACTGCCCTGCAGCCCTGCTAATCAAATACCCGAGCACACCGTGAAATGCTGCGTGACCCCGCGGCTCAGCTCTTCGGAAAAGGTTCTCGACAGTTTGCTACAGCCACCGCCGCCGAGCTGCTTGCACGGAGCCGGGCACCCTGTTCCAGGGAACAGCCCTTTCCCGTGATTTCCCAAACCCTAGCAAACATTTCCTGGGTAACCTAACCCACGTTACGTTTAAAGCCTTCTCTTTATGACCATGAGGGTGAGACACACTACGGGAGGGCTGCCACCACAACGCTCACCGTCCTCGTCATTGCCACGGTGCTGCACAAACACAGCCTGAAAAAACAACTCCTTCCCCAACGAGCTGCTGGTTTCAGGCAAAAAAAGAACATGAAGGGAAGGTGCCAGGATGCGGCAGGGTGTCCATGGCCCAGAGGGTGGGCAGGGGCTGGGGGGGCCAGCACCCTGCTGGGGCCAGGGGTCTGCACCTGCAGCGGGAGGGAGGGCGCCGGGCAGTGAGAGGCTTGAGGTGGCTTTGCCTGGATGCTTTCTGTACAATGAGCTCCTGCAAAAAGAGCTTTTTAAACTCAAAAGTGAAGTTTTACCTGAAGAGAAACTGGAACAAGTTGCTTTTGGAAGTAGGGGAACCTCAGCAGCAGCTGCGGAAGAAGAACGAGGGGTGACGACAGACAGAGCTGCCCCTGCCCTGCCCGCTCCCGGCGCCTCCTTTCCTCTGGTTTTTGCTTCCCAGCCCAGCTCTGCCACCCTCGGGAGTTTCAGCAGCTCTTCAAAGCCCCTCCATGGCCCGTCCTCGTCTCTCTCGCCCTCTCTCTGCAGGGTCCCCAGCCCCCTGCCCGTCCCCCCGCTCCCCCACAGCCACGGCAGCCGCAGAAGCTGTGGATTAGCCCCAGCACAAGTGTCCCTGTGCCCTCCGCTGGGCTGGGGACGGGCTCTCCCCCTCCCCACGCTCCCCCACATTTGGTGGCTGAGCTCCTTGCACGCACGGCCCCGGCTGCCCAGCGTCACCCACCCCTCGCCCCACAGCTGCGGGTCCAGCAGCCCCAGCCCCCTTCCTCCCCAGAGCCAGGGGTCTCCGTGTGGGTTTTGCTGCCAGCGCACAGCCCGCGTGACAGGCACCATGAAACAGGCATCTCCTCCTGCCACGATTGTCATCTGCTGCCGGGGCTTCTCCATTCCATGAGTCTCCTCCTCCCTTCCCCAGGAGACCCTAATCAGGTCCCATCCTGCTTAAGCAGCGGTGAGGACCTGTGCGGTGGAGGGAAGGGCTGGGTGGCTGCGACAGGACCCGGAGCTGGTGAGAGGGGACACCTCGGGGGCCGGAGGGACGAGGGCTGCCAGCCCTCCTGCCGGTCTGGCTGATGCCGTAATTGGCCCTGCAGAGCCACCGACAGAGCGGCAATTGGAAGCCCCGTTCCCTGCAGAAGGCAGCTCTCCACGGCTGCCCACTCACAAGTCCTGAGGCTGCTGGGCCGCCCAGGCACACCGTAATTATCCCAGCGCGCGGAGTGAAACGGGGGGGCAGCCAGCGGTGGAGAAGGCCATTATATCTGCAGAGCGCGCCTGGGCTTGCAGGGGAGGAGATGCTCCAGCACTGGCCCAGGGCTGCCAGCGTGCAGGTATCTGTGAGACGGGGCAGGGACAACCTCTCAAACCCTGCGAGGGAGGTGACCTCCCTCCCCAGCTGTCCCCGGGCTGGATGGTGGCCGCAGAGGTCTCAGTCCTTCTGATGCAGCCTGTCTGTGGCACCCTCCTCTGCTGGAGCTGAAAGCTGCACGTGCCCTGGCCGTCAGACACCGACAGCCTGTACTTTCGTTGCTCATTTCAAAGGAAAGCATGGAAAAAAGGCTTCTCTCCCCGGCCTGAGGTCCCCACCTGTGCTGGGGAGTTACATCAGGGCTGCTGTGCCCGCCAAGAGCCCACTGGAGAAGGGCTTTCCCCACCACGGCTCCGAACTCCCGATCCCACCTGTGACCACTGAAAGATGGAGGCTCCCGCATCCCACCCAGGAGTCATTCCAGTTGGTTCATCGGGGCAGGTTTGGGTCGTGCTCTTTCAGCTCCAAGAAAGCCACGGGGAATGCAGACGTGCTGCTGGGCAGCGTGCGGGTCCGGTCCCGGGCACCTCTGCACGGGCAACCTGCCCTCCCCAGCCGAGCACGGCAGGAACACACCGCGATGCCAATTCACCCAAATCCACTAAGGCTCCTTTTTCCTGCACTTGTGAGAATCCCCTCGAGTCATTCCCTAAACCCAAATTCCCCAACAAATATTGACCAAGAGGCAACTGCCAGCAGCTGGAGAGAAATGGTCCCTGCTACTGGAGGCAGACACGGCTCTTCTGTCTTCCCGTCCCTTAGGTATGTTGGGAGCCCTGCACGCTCCAACGAAGGGCATATTGTCCTGGAACAGCCACTCTCCCCCATGTACTCGTACTTCAGGAACTGACGTGAGCGGCAGCCAGACACGCGTGACTGACCTGGCCGGAGGAGCGTGGAGGGGCTCCGGGGACGGATGGTGCAGACGGACAGAGAGACCCTGCGGTCGCCCAGTGACTACGGCACTGGGGCTGGAGGGAGAACGGCAGTCCTCTTCCACAGGGGATTTTCAGTCTCTCTGTTTCGCTCTGGAAGGGGGGAAAGCTCTCTGAAGGAGGCTGTACTGGAGGCTTTGTGTTTCCCGGTGCTTTTCGGGTGCCCCAGTGGGTGCAGAGCAGGGGGTCAGGGGCTGGTACTCCCTGCCCACCTCCGTGCTGGGGCATCACCCCCTCCCTCCTGTTCCCAGAGGCTCTGCTCCAGCAGCCGCGCGAGCGGGAATAAATCCACCAGAGCCTTGCGCCTGGCCCAGCAAAGCGCCAGCACCGCTCCCTTCCGCTGCTGGAGGGATCCCTCTTGTTCCATGCAGATGCCTCTGCCCAAGGCTGATAAAAAGCATCACCTGATGCCCGTTAAGTCGTTGATAAAGAGCTTCCCAGGGGTGGGGATGGACCAGATTTACTGGCTGGCCCTGAGTGGCATCTCAAGCAGGGCTCCCGTTCTCTGGGAGTCCTCAGGAGGCTCTCGGGGAGGTTCCCTCCCTTTGGTAAAATGGGAATGTCTGTGGTGGGGGGGTTCCTCCAGTCGTGCCCCAGCCTGCTGTATTGCCCCTCCGCAAGATTACCATGGGTCTTACACTGAGCTCGGTGTCCCCAAAAGCCACCGGCACACCAGGCTGCTGGCACAGGGCATCCCGGGGACAGCCAGCCCCAGCCGGGGCTTCCCAGCCACAACCGCGGGGTCCCCGGCTGCTGCCCCTTGGCACTGGGGGGGTCCCTGGGCTAGGGCTCTCGTGGGGCCAGCATCCCACAGGGCCAGCGTCCTGGGAAGGCGCTGGGCTCCCGGGAGGAGAGGGAGCCCGAGCCTGAGCCAGAGGGAGGAGGGAGAGCCAGGGAGGAGGATTTTGGCAGGCGGGAGGCGAGTGCTGCAGCTGGAGGAGAACAGGCGGGAGTGAGCCCGGAGCCAGCCAGGCTTGGCCAGCAGCAGCGCTGGGGTCGTGGCAGACCATGAGGAATATTTTCCTTTCCTCTTTTGGGCCAAATCCCTCCCCAGGCGGTGATGCTCAGCATTCCTAGAGTGATTGCACAGTGACACCCAGAGGACAGGCCCCGAAAGTTGTCACCATCACACCCAGCCACCGTGCCGGGACAGAGGGGACGGGGACACAGGCCAGAGGAGCTCTGCAGGGCCACCGAGGACCGGGATCAGAGGCAAACGCTCCCTTTCTGGAGTCTGCTTTGATGCTGGACACATCTCGCATGAGGGGAATAAATAATTCATTTTTGTTCTAGAAATGCGTATTTCAATATCGAAAAGTAACACTATTTATTTCCAGCGGAGGAAGTCACCCCCCGGGCCCTATAAATATTTATATAAAGCCAGGCAAAAAATATGTTGGTAATTTAGTATGTCTTTAAAATATATGCTGCATATAAACTATCCCACATTTAATTAAATATATTGCTGCATTGTATATGGCTGCTGCTCAGCTGTTTACAGTCACATCAATACATTAAAAGTTTAGATTAGAAGAGGACTAAAGCCACTGAATATAAAAGTAAAGTCACGCTTTGGCAGAGGGACTTTGCTCCGGACCCGTCACCAGCTCTGTGAGGTGGCGTTTGAGTCCGGCTGGGGCTGATGGACACAGATCCCGCCTGCTCGGGGACGAGCCGCGGGTCCTCCGCAGCTGCCTGGGCTCCTCCTGCTCCGCGTGGCCTCTCCGCGGCGCTGGGTGGGATGTTGTCCCACCGGGAGGAGACGCTGCTGCCAGTGACACGCAGCCAAGGCAGCGGGGCAGGGTCCCCGCGCGGCGTCTGCCCCCCGGGCTCGGCTGCCAGGTGCTCACCACCGATGCCCAGCGCGGAGCGGCGCTGCCGCGGCCACGGGACAATCACGGCTTCATGTTGACTGTTTGCCTTTTGCCTCGTTTTTGAAGTTTTTCTCTGACCTCCGTGTCTCAGCCCGCGTTCCCGAGCCCCCTCTGCCCCGGTTCCCCGGCGAGCCCCGACGCGTTGCGGCTGATTGGGGCTGCGTCCGGCCGCCACCTGGGCTGACGACGGCACTCAGTGGCATCGCGCTGTTCCGGAGCCCTCACCAACTTTTATTCGCTGCACTGTGTGAATTACTGGCGAACCCCAAGGGCTGTCACACGTTTCCTCTGCGAACTGCCCCGGCCCCCCGCTTGCTGTGGCACGGCTCGGGGAAACCACAGCTGCTGCGGAAACTCTGACGCTCCCAAAATCCCAACCCTCTCGGTGCAGCCGATGTCCCCTCCACGGTGCCAGGGTCCTTGCGCTGTGCAGGGGACCTGCCACCCCCACCCCCTGCCTGGACAGACCCTTCCCATGGGGACCCTCGCCGGCACCGAGCCAGGCGTGGGGTGCCCCGGTGCAAAACCTCTCCCTGTCTGTGTTTTCCGTCTGATGGTGCTGCTGCTTCGGAAGACGCAGCCCATCGACAGCTCACACGTGCTCTCGCCACGTGGCGCCGGGCCCAGAGCTCCTGGGTGAAAGAGCTGATGCTCAAGCACCATCTGTGACCTGATCAACACTCGCCTCCACGGCAGAACAGCTCGTCTGACTGGGCTCTGCTGCTCGGGAGGGCGGTAGATGGACATTCTGAAACCAGGGGGACAGTGAGGAGCCTGGGAGGCAGCAGGACGATGAGCTCTCGCCTCCGCCGTGGCTCTGCAGCGCGTCTCGGGCAAGGCTCAGCCCAGGACGCGGCCACTGGAGGAGGCTGCAGAGCCCGGTGCTGCTGCGCTCCCAGCGTGGCACCAGTTTGGGGAGCAGGGGACAAGAGTGCAGCCCCCACGCAGACCCCCGGCTCCGGCTCCCGGGCTCCTCGCAGGCTCCGGGAGAGGAGCTGGGCAGCGGAGCGGGGAGGCAGCGCTTTCCCGAGCACACAGCGGTGCGTCCGTACGGGGAGAAGTTCTAATCAACATTTATTTAACCTGCCGAGAGTCACTTAGTGAATGACACGGACAGTAATGGCAACACTCGTCACGCCTTTAATATGTGTGGGGAGCGCGGCCGCGGCTGGCAGAACTCGGAGAGCAAATTAAGAAGTGGGAGACATTTATTATGGTAATGGGAAGCGGCAGTGACGGATCACCCTGAGTGACGCCCCTCTCGCCACCACGTGCTGATGGGAGAGAATGAGCTGGGGTGCAAGGAGCCCTGCCAAACCCTGGGTAAGTTGGGGGGGATTTTAACACACACACCCCCAATTCTGCCGTGCATTGGGTGAAGGCATGGTTCGGCTCCCATGTGTCAGGGCACTGGGATGATCCCGCAGGTGAGGACACATCCTGGTGACGCTGGGCTCCCTGCGAGGCGGCTGGGTCAGCTGCTGCCCCTGAGAGACGTGAGGGTTCCTCCACGGGGGACACGGCCCCATGGAACATGGTGGCACTTGGCCCCGGTGCTTTGCAGCCACGAATAGTTTTGCAGAGTGGGAAAATCCTGGAGCCTTTGGAGCAGGAGCTTTCGGGCACGCTGTCTCCAAAGCCTGCGCCAGGGAAGTGCCAACAGCGCTGGGGCACAGGAGCAGAGCGGTTGGGATTTGGGCCGGGACACGGAGGTAAAGGCCAGGAGCAGGCTGCAGGCAGGTTCTGGCTGCCCAGTTAAAAGCTGGATACCGGGAACGGGATGAGGGTTAGTGTCAGGCTGTTGGGCCATGGTTCGTGTTCAGGTTACTTCGGGGGCCAGGAAAATGGAATTGAAGTTAAAGCGTGGGTTGGCTTTTGAGTCAGAGTTGAGACTAAGGGTACGTTATTGTAATATTTGTTAGGTGTACGGTGACGGGGGCCGTGGCTGAGACAGGGCACGTGGGACTGTGATGCTCGGGCGTTCTCCGGTCTCGCCCGGGTCAGCCAGGAGAACAGCCCGACTTCCACCGCAGTGCCCGTCCAGCGGAGGCATCGGGGAGCACCAGAGCCAGGCGCCAGGAGACGTCCCCGAGGGTGTCCTCAGCCAGGCCCTGTGCCGGGGCTGGCTCCGAGATGGACCGTCCCGTCCCACAGCGCTGACGAATGCGGCGGGCGGCGTGGGCTGCTCCCGCGACACGGCACACACAGGTGTCCGTATAACCCTCCGTGACCTCCTTACGTGGACTCGCAGGAACCCGGTAGCTTTATTTCTGGGGAAAAGACACCCTGTCACTGCAGCGGGTGGCTGTGGGCAAGGGAACGGGCCAAGCCTTTGAGCAGTGGGATATCAAGGTTTGTGCAAAGCGTCCCCCAGACAGATAAACGTCAGTCTCCGGGGACCTCCCCTCACCGACATGGCGACACCTCCGTGAGGACACCAGGCAGTGACTGCCCATCCTGTTCGGGAGCTTTTTGGCCAAGACGTGGCCCATTTCAGCCCCCATTCAGGAGCCTGTTTAGCAGCACCTCACTGCAGCTGCCCGTGTACCAGGGGCCGTCTGCGGCCGGTGGACACAGAGGAGCTGAGCCAGAGTCCAGCCACTTTCACCCGCCGTCCTGAAGGCGATGGGCAGACGTGGAGTCACCAGAAATGGCGAGATGGATAATACGTGTTCCCAGCTGTGTCCTCGGGAGCTTTAACTGCCTAAATGCTAAAGCCTCCCCAGAGCGCTGGTTACCATCTAACCAGGGGATCTAATTCTCTCTCCAAGGACCCTGTGCCAGCCCCTGTTTCGGTTGTGGGGCAGCGGGTGCCACACCGGGGCTCAGCAGGCACGTCGCTCCCACGCAGGCCACCGCTGTGCTGGCCCTGTCATGGGTTCGGACCTGCTCCGGTTCTCCCGGCGTCGCTGCCAAGCCACCACCCACCTCGGGGCTGCCTCGGCCCCTGGCTTTTCAGCTGGTGGAAATTTTACAACATCTATTGGCTCAGAAAAAAAAAAAAATAAAAAAAATCTCATTTCGCTTGCGAGAGTAAATTACCTTAAGGATGAAATAGAGAAGGAACAAAAATGTCGCTGTGGAGAGTGCCGCGCGCTGCCAGCCTGCGCGGAGCCCTCCGTTTCAGCAAAAGAAAAGGATAAGTGATGCCGAGGATGCAGCAAGACACAGCCACAAAGGCGCTGCCCGGGTGACCCTTACATTAGGGCTCGTTCGAAAACCACAGGCACTCACACGGTATCAAAGTGTCGTTTCCGTACAGACACAAGTACCTACAGCCCATCTATTAGAAGAACCGTGTTCCTTTGCCCTGTAGATTGAATTTTGCCTGTGGGTTTTGTCAGATAATTATTATTTTGCACTAGTTTATTTAAGCACTTACTCATCACTGCCAGCACATCAAATAATGAGTTCTGTGTCCCCAGAGATTAAATAGCAACATGCTGCAAAATACAAGGGAGGAAATATAGTTGAGCTTTGCAAAGTTTTTAATTAACGTTTTGATACGGAGCGAGATCAGCTGAAGAGTGGGACATTTCCCAGGCACAGCCGAACGTCGCACAGGACGATTTTCATCCTTAAGGGCAACGTCCAAGCCGGGCGAGAGAGGTTCCTTGTGTCCCTCTTGGAGCCACACGACCATCCCGTCGGGATGCCACGGGGGCTGTGCTATAACAGGGACAAACTAGCCCGAGGCAGGGGGCTGAGCTGTTAAAAGCCCCGAGGAAGAGGAAGATCGCTTCCTCTGCCCCAAAAGGGTGGCCACAACACAGAAAGGTGTCTGAAGCACTGCCCTCGCACCCCGGGCACAGCCGTCCCTTCGCGCAGAGGCTGGTGGCCCCGGCGCAGCAGCGGTGGGGAGCCCCCCCCCGGCCCTGAGCCCCCCGGGTCCCCCACGGGCAGCCTGGCACCAGCTTGTCCCCCAGCACTGGGGCACTTTACACCCGAGTACGGCAGAGACGCCTCCTCCGTGGGAGGAGACCCCCAGGAGACCCCCCCTCGCACCCCTGCCTCGCTGTTGTCCCCGTCAGGCGGGGCTGGGGGGTGGCCCAGGAGCGGGGGCTGGTCCCCGCGTGGAAGGACGCCCGGAGGGGGTGCAGCAAGCCGCGCTCAGAACAACCTATGGAGCCCACATCGCTTCTCTTCGGCACAGCCCTTCACCCCGACGAAGGCCACGGTGCCAGGAGCGTGCCCGGGCGCTGACGGGGGGCCTCTGCGGGATCCCACACGCGGGCTGCCGGGAGCTGGAGGCAGTAGGGGATTATTACCAGCCTCGAGCTCAAAAAAACCCAATTAGGTGCACAACGGTGACTCAACAAGGTGTAATAACATGATAAAAAGGGGGGAGGCTTTAATTGCTGATCTGCTTTCAAAAATATGCAACTCTTTAATGCAGCCCCTGCTCCACTTGGCAGCAGATCACGTACCTGGACCTGGGACGTCACCAGGGGTTGGAGGAGTTGCAGGCCAGCAAGCTTTGTATTTGTTCCTGGAAAATGTTTTTGAGTTGTGATTAAAAATAGACTAACGGAGCACAGATGGGATGACATGGATTCCATGAAGGAAAATGCGTCAGTCTCTCCAAAACATCCCGATGCTGCTCCCGCTTCCAACGGGAGGGACGGCTCATTTGGGCAGCCAGAGCTCTGGGCAACTGCAGACAGGCGAGAGGGCAGGAGAGGAACACCATTATGGGAAAAACCAGCACAGGCAGAGAACTAAGGGAGCTTAATCTGCAGTTTCTCATGAACACTACCACCACGGATCTCATCGCTGCGTATGTTAATGTTTTCCGCAGCGATCTGGAAAGGAGAAAGGGCTGGAAAGCAGAGCCCAGTTCGCAGATGACACAGAGGAAAGTTAATTGAATCCAGAAAAGCCCATAAGCACCTCAGAGAAACCTAAGCCAGGGAACTGGGTGAGGAGTTTGTAGCTGAAAATCCGCTTCAACAAATGCTGCAGCACACCAGCCTCGGCGAGAGCAAAGCCCAGCTCTGCAGCGTGCGGCTGCCCCTGCCAGGGAGAGCTGAGCGCATTTAAAGAGGAGTGGGGTTACTCTAACGATTAGGACCATGTGTGAGCTAAGAACAAGGGATGCTGCAGCCAGTTTTGGTAGCGAAAGGCCTCAGCGGGAAGACCTGGCTGTAGGAGATGCTCTTGGAGTATCTGGTGCCCGTTAACTGTTAGTGGGAGGACTGGGACAGGGAGGAGCTGTGGTCCGTTTCCCTGGGCGGGGATATTTCATGCTGCTCAGCTGAAGTTCTGGAGACCTTGCGTGTGACTCACTAAATCCAGGGGATTCCATGGAGGCAGGGTCTGACCCCCGGCGCTGTTCCCTCTCCTGCCCTCAGTGTCCTGGGCTGCGGGGCCGTGTCCGACCCGACCCACGGCCCCTACACCCCCGCGAGCCCGTGCCGGAGCTGCTCCATGAAATTGCGTGGGCTGGTTGGAAAGTCCTGGGAGGAGGCGCAGGGTGGGCAGGGAGGACATAGAATGCTGGATTTTGGAGCAGGAGCGGGAAAGGGGCTTTCCAGAGGGACCACAGGAGATGGTGGTGAGCCGCAGCCCCACGGGCAGGCGCCCCAAGGCCACGGTGAGTGGCACGGGCAGGCAGCGTGGGCTGGGGGTGTTTGCCCGCAGCTCGGGCACAGGGAGCAGCCCACAAAAGGCCTGGGGGGGCAAATCGACGTGGGGCACTGGGGGGGCAAACGAGAGGGGGGTCCTGCCCTGTGCCCCGTGGGGTCCAGCGCTGCCTCCTCGCTGGGGAAGGGGCTTCACCTGCGGATCCCAGCAAAACCGCTCCAACCGACACCTTATTTTTTCCCACCAGCTGCTGCGCCAAGAGCTGCTCCGAGCATCTACGGCGCAAACCTTGGCAGAGAGCACCCTCCAGTGGGCACTGGGGCGCCGGTGGGAGCCCCACGCCCGCCGCGGGCTGCGGACCGGGCACAGGAGGGACCCGGGCAGCCGGCAGGGTGCGGGGCGAGGGGTGCCGTGCGCGGCTGGAGCGGGGCAGCCTCGGCCCTGAGCCTGCACCCACCGCGTCCCGCTCCCGCCGGGTGCTGCCCGGCCGCGGGCTCCGGCCCAGCGTTGCCCTCGGGATCGAGGTCTCGGTGTAGTAAGAAGCAGTTCTCCAAAAAAATGCAAGTTTGGCTGCTGGACGCTGAGCCCCGCAGGGATCCGTCCCAGGCGGTGTCACTGCCCCGGGCTTACAGACTTCCAAAAGCGCAGCTGGGGAGGACAATTTTGTAAAGTGATGACGATCCTTACTCATATCTCCAGATGTTAAGGCAGAAGACACGAGGCGGAGACATTTGCTGCGTTGCCCTTGCAGCGTGTGCCGGGGGGGGGTGCGAGGCCAGGGCAGGACTGGGCACCGCCGGCTGGCCACCGCGCAGGGGCTGCAGCATAGCCCAGGGCTGGTGGCCACCCCGCAGCTCGCAGGAGCCCCCAGCAAGCGGGAGAGCGGAGGAAATCTCAAACGCGCCAGGTGCCAAAGGTGTCCCCTCTCTTCCAGCTCGGCGTTCATCATCCGTGGGCGAGGGCGGCCGGGAGAGGCTGCTCCTCCATCATGCTCCTCGACGGCCTCCCCCTCCCTCCTGCGAAGGGGTCCAAGGCAGCAGCTGCCCGAGCCGCTGCGCTTTGGCAACTATTTCATCCTTTGAAAGCTGCTGCCTGGTGCTCACTGCAGTGGGAGGCCCCGGGACAAGCAGGGGAGGAGGAGGAAGGTCGGGTCCCCCTGCTAACCCCCTCCAGGATCCTGATGTCCCCGTCCCCTGCCCCCTCACCACCATCTGGAGCCCCGCCACCCAGAAAAGCCCTCCCGAGGCATCACGTCCAGGGAATGCCGCGTCCCCATCCTCCGGGGAGATGCTCCGCTGCGGGGCGGAGCGGAGCTGGGGCAGGAAGAGCATCCCGTGCAGCATCTGTTTGCAATCAGTGTTTGCAGAACTGGCTAAGCTCCTTCCCGGCCAGTAGCCAAGTGAGCTGTTTCCCACAGGATCCCCAGCCCACGGCTCCGTGCGCCAGGCTTTCGCACGGCCGTTCCAGCGAGCTGCGCCCCTGGAGCAGCGCCGGGCTCCCGGCTCTGCCCACGCCGAGGGCTCCGACCAAGACCCTGAGCCTGAGGGGACATCACCAGGCACAGGCATGGGGCCACGCTGCTCCCGCACCGCTTCCCGGTGGGATTTCTCCCCTGGGGCTTGTCCAGCAGCTCCAGAGCTATTGCTGGGCTGTGGCTGCTCGTTTCCAGCCCTCCTGCCCTGGCCAGCCCCACTCCTAATGTAACGCTCATCATAATGATGTGGTGACTTCATTATTCAGCTTACTTCACATTTAAAGCATCATTTTGGTTTTCTCACGCTAAAGATTTGACAGAAGACAAGAAAAACCCACTCATTTAGTAAAAAGCCAGTTTAAGTTGCTAAGCAACCAGATTTTGTGATTTTATTACGGCTCTTGCGCTGTGTGATGGTTTTGTGAAGCCCCTGGCTCCCCGAGTCAGGTGATTACCCGAGGATCTCTGCTTCCACTCGATGGTGAGGTGTTCACATCTCTCCAGGTGCAGAGAAAGGCTTGGAAATGAGGCCAGCGGCACACAGAAAGCAAAAGGAAAAGCCCTTGTCACTTGTCGGGCTTAAAATCCTCCTGCTCCGCAAGCCAGCCTCAAGACCTGGGAATGAGTCGAAGAAAACACTGCAGATCTAACGCTGGTGCCGTAACAAACTGCATCACGAGGCAGAGCAAGAGGAAACTCCCTCGAACCCAGAAGAAAATCGGATAAATTCATGTTTAGGTGGGGCTCTCTGCCTTCACCCCCCGCCACCAGCAGGGTCGCGTCCGGGTCTGCGCCGCAGCTGGCGGGAAGGACAGTTAAACCTGCTCTGACTTTTGCTCTACCAGGAAATCTTGCAATAAGCAGATCTCTGTTGGAAAAGCCACAAAAATAGGCACATTGTCCGCGTGTGTTCTTTCTCCTTTGGCAGTGGGAGAGGTCAGTGCCGGGAGGGGCGGGTGGGCTGGGGATGGGAAGGGAGCGGAGCCGAGCAGAGCGGGCTCCCTGCGCTCGGCACAGCCTGCTCTTCCCCCTGGACCCACACCACCGATCCTGACGGGCTCCAGGTGCTCCCCTTACCCGGATGCCGATTCATGATTGGGGATGGACCAGCCCAAGAGAATCGGGGTGGCTTCACCCCCTTCACCTCCTGGTGGGATGTGACCCTGTGCCTCAGTTTCCCCACGTGCACCACGCAGGGACCTGCACGATGCTGGTGGGGCAGGTGCCCCAGCGCTACAGCGTGGCTTCATGGGCAGCACGCAAAGGCTGGCCGCGCCGGGGAGGGGATGTGGGGAGGCAGGCGTCTGGCTGGGGTGAATCGGTCCGACGCTGTGACTACGGTGACGTGTGGAATTCGCCCTCTCCAGCTTCGCCCCCGGCGTGGGAAGAGCTCCCGTTCGAGGTGTCAGCCCACGTCCGTGCAGGGGGACCCCTGCGCGGGGCACAGCCAGCCCTCCCCTCTCCACCGCCCTCCCACCGCCTCCGGCAGCTGCTCCGCTCATCCCAAGCCATCTCCACGCTCCACCCTCTGCTCCCCGCTGTCCTGCTCGGACTGGGACAGCCCCCAGCTCCCAGCTCCCCGCCGTGGGGCCAAGCGGGCGGCTGTGGGCCGTCCGAGCTACCCCCCAGCTGGTCTGAAACCAGTCAGACTCTCCAAAGGAGCATCCCGCAGGCCTTCTGCTGCCTCACGGCACACCCACAGCCCCTGCCCCACTGCCATCACCCACGTGTGTGCCCCAGAGAGGAAAGCCAGGCCAGGCTCTTGTTTTCCAGGGTTTGGGCCCCATCCCCGGCATTGCAAGGATGTCACCCCCGTGCCCTTGGCCAGACGTGCGTGCAGTGGTGGCTCCTGTGGCGGGGTCATCCCTGGTGACACCTCGCCAGCTGTAGGAACCCACCTGGCTGCGGGGGGATCCAGGCAGCGGAGCATGAACATGCAGCTGCAACGTCAAGTGCTGGGGCACCATGTGCTGGGAGAGACCCGAGCCCCGCAGTGTCCTCAGCTCCTCCTGCTGCCCAAACCCCACCTGGGGAGGTGCTGACCACCATGGTCCCACCTGCCCAGGGACCAGACAGCACAGGAGAGGTCCAACAGTGTCCTGGAGAAGAGGTTGTTGAGCTCTCGTCACGGAGAAGAGCTAAGGGACACCTAATGAAGTTGAAAAGGGGAAGGGAAGGGAAGGGAAGGGAAGGGAAGGGAAGGGAAGGGAAGGGAAGGGAAGGGAAGGGAAGGGAAGGGAAGGGAAGGGAAGGGAAGGGAAGGGAAGGGAAGGGAAGGGAAGGGAAGGGAAGGGAAGGGAAGGGAAGGGAAGGGAAGGGAAGGGAAGGGAAGGGAAGGGAAGGGAAGGGAAGTGCTCTTCACTTGGTGGTAACAGCCCTGTGGAGCTGGGTTTGGATGCACAATGAGCATACGTGAGCCCAAGGGAAGCGTGAACAGCTCAGGCATCCAGCAAGGTTCACTACGCAGTGAGAAATGGCATCCAGCTCAGGAAATTCCCGGTAGAAATTCCACTCCTACTTTTTCCCAGGCAACCGGGGCTGCTGGGGATGGAGGGCCAGGCTAGCTGGATCTGGGGGTGCACCCACCACGGCTGCTCTTCTCTCGACTTCTGCTGCCGCACACTGCCCAGGACACTTACCAGCGCAGGGGCAGATGAAGGGAGGAACCAGTAAATGCATTTCCAGGTTAAACCTGGCCTCCCCAGGGGCTCTTCTGAGCCACAGAAGGGTTCCCCCACCCTCCCGCCCTGGCACTGTGCTTCAGGCCTGCGTCCCCTCCAGGGGACACCCATACAGCCACAAGAATATGCTGCCAGTGCACATTTTTCTTACTGAAGAGGAAAAACTATTGGAATGAAGAACAGATCAAATAAGAACATGTTAAATTTAGCCTGGTTAGGAAAGGGCAAAAGGCTCCTGGAGTGCTGGGGGGGCTCCTGCCCTCGCCGCTGCTCCTGCCCAGGACGCCGAGCTCCTGCGCTCAGCCAGGCCCTCGCTGCGAGCAGCCTGGCCGAAGGGCTGGAAAACCCAACTCATCGCCCTGTGCCTGGCACCCTGACGCTCGCTGGGCTTGTCCCTTGGGCTAGACACAGCCAGGGGCACGCAGCAATGGGTCACTCATCAGCGTGGCCCCAGGGTGACATACAGACCTGCTGTGGCTGCAAAGTGATGCTGAAAAGTCCAAGGACCTGAAGGAGGCGGCTTTGGAGGCTGCAGTGAAGTCCCAGGTGCCCACCCTCGCCCAGGGCAGGGGGCAGCCCCACAGCTCTGCTCACAGCTTTGCCTTGCCCAGCTCAAACCCTGCCCAAGCCTTGCCCAAAGTGGAGGTCCCAAGCGCAGGGGTCCTCCTGCAGGGACTCGGGACACCAGCAGCCAGTACATCTCCCCGGCATCCCAGTGCCACCCCAGGGGGATGGCAGGTTGCAGATAGTTTCAAACAGGGGAATTTTTGCGACTGGGCCAGCACAAATATTTGCTTTAGTGTGCGCTGGGGAGAAGGGGGGCAGGCAGAGGAGAGCAGCTGCTGGGGGCCAAGAACATCCACGGGAGAGGAATGCCAGAAAAAAGCAAGATTAATGTGCTCTCCCTGCTGCGTCCTTTGGGCTCCTGCCCTCCTCCTGCAGAGCAGCAACCCCGAAGCCCCACACCAAAATCCCAGAGGAGCCAAGCCAGGGCTCCGTGGGAAGGGCTGCACCCCCGCCAACCCCGGCCTGGGAGCAACCGCCGATGGGGGGGCAGCAGGTGCCAGGGGGTGCCCGTGCCCTCCCGAATGGGCACTGAGAGGGACAAACTGGCAGCTGGGGTGCCTGTGCCTTCCCAAACGGGCACCGGGAGGGAAGAGCTGGCACCGGGGGGGTGCCTGTGCCCTCCTAAGCCGGCACCGGGAGGGAAGAGCTGGCACCGGGGGGGTGCCCGTGCCCTCCCGAATGGGCACCGGGAGGGAAGAGCGGGCATCAGAGGGTGCCCGTGCCCCCAGCCCGATCCGTGCCGGCGCAGGGGGGTCCCGCCGGGGACAGCCCCGAGCGGACCCGTGTCTCCCCGCAGCCCACGGCGCCAGGTCCGGTCTCTCCTTCCCGGCTGCCGGGATGCGGCCCCGGGCCCCGCCGCCGGCCCGAGCATCCCCGAGCGGGGCCGCCCCTCCCTCCTCTTCCTCCTCCTCCTCCTCCTCCCACCGTCCGGCCCCGAGCCCCGGCGCCGCGGCCGCCCCAGAGCCCTCGCAGCCGCGGGGCTGGCCGGGGGGAGCCGCGCCGAGCCGAGCCGGGCCGTACCGAGCCGAGCCGGGCCGGGCCATGCCGTTCTACAAGCGGAGCGTGGTGGCGCGACGCGGGCGAGCGGCGGTGCCTCTGGGCGAGCTGCGGGACGTTTGCAGCCTGGCGGCTCTCACCCTGCTCCGGCAGCTCGCCGACCTCTGCGGCCACTCGCTCGCCCTCCTGGGAGACATCGAGGGTCACCTCCTGGCCTTGGGTCGCCGCACCGGGAGGCTGCACCGTCGAGCCGCCCGCCTGCAGGCGCTGCTGCGGGGCCGGCCGCTGCGCGGGGCGCCCGCCGCCCCAGGTAAGGCCACCCCCGCCCGGCCACCCCCGGGGGGTCCCGGGGTCCCCCAGCTCCGGGGGGATGCGCGGCCCGGGGGTGTCACCCGTCAGGGCTGCGAGGGGGATCCCATCCCCCCTCCCCAGTGCAGGGCGGTCCCCGCCGCTGCTCCCCCGACGTGGTGTTCCCCTCCCCGGGTGCCCCGCGTCCCCTCTCCGGGGCGTCTGACCCGCACCGGCTCCTGCTGTCGAGGTCCCCACTCCTCCGTCGGCGGGGAGGTCTGTCGGAGCCGGGGGACAGGGCGGCTGAGGAGCGGCGACGCCACCGCCAAGCCCGTTCCGTCAGGGCTGCCGGGGAAGCGCGGCCGGGCTGCGGCGGCGGGGTGAGGCTGGGGCAGCCCAGCAGCCGCCTCTCCCTCTGCCCGGCCTTTGTTTTCCCGCACACAGTGGGCATTTTCCAGGCGGCCGGCCAAGCACGCGTTTCACGCTGCGTCCCCGATTACCGGGAGCCGTGTCGTTCCAGCCTCTCCGGGAAAGCGGGGATGCCAGGCTACGAGAGCTGGTCCTCGCCTCCGTGCCACTGTCCTTGCCTTGGATGCTTCGCCCCGCTCCCGGGGCAGGGGACCGGGGTGGCCGTCCCCTCGCTGTGCTGGGGAGCTGCAGATCAGCGCGGAGCAGCTTTCACTCGGGGTTTTGTGACACTCAGGGCAAATGACAAGTTGTAGCCTGGGCGTCCTGTGTGTTCATCCCTCTCCTGGCAGCGAGTGGGGTTTGTTTCTGCCTGGACTGCTTTCACTTCCCATTTCAAGCGTTTCGGTTTGGCACAGGCTTCTCTGCTGGGTCAGAAGTGGGCAGCCTGTTTCAGAGGAGCTTAAAATAACCCCTTTTTGGAATTGTTTATAAAAGTTTGTTTTAAAAGGCTTTGTGGGGCGGGGAGGGGGAGTGCTGCTCGAGCACGTTTTCCCCAGCAGTGCAGTGCATTTCTCAGGCCCTTGGCAAAACGCGTGTCTCTCGTGCTCTCTGCAACCCCCCTGGCAAGCACCGTCCTGCTGCTGCGTCTGCATGGAGCCATGGGAATGAGTGCCAGCCCCTCGCAGCCCGCTCCCGGGTGCGGGGAGCCAGTGGGGACCTCAGCCCTGGCCCGGGGGATGCACTGCTTCCGCAAACGCTGCTGGAGTAAAGCAGTTACTGGGGTAAGAAGAGGCTCCTGCTGTCCCGTGCATCGGCCGGTAGAGAAATGAGGGGACAAGGAGGTCCCACCGTCACCTCAGCTGACCTGTGCACAGCACCGGTGCAGCGCCAAACCCTGCAGCGTCGTCACCCTACGTGCTGGACCGGTGTCACCCGGAGGGGGAGCTGGCCGTGACGGTGACCAGATGGCCCCTCGCCACCCGCGTCTGGCTGGCAGGTTGGGAACGCTCTGGTGGCCGCGGGAGCCTTGCATGCTGCCGCGGCAGCTGCGGGAGGCGGGGGGACGGCGGGGGGACGCGGGGACGGCTGCAGCGTGGCGAGGGCAGGAGGCAGCCGCTGCTGCCGGCGGGTTGGGTTTGTGGCCCCAGGGTTGTGTTTTCAGCTGCGCGTCAGTGCCGGCGCCTGGAGCTTCTCCTGGAGCAACATCACAGCTCGGTGCAAGCGGTGTCAGCTCCTCATCAGCATATGCATGTGAACAGTGAATGTTGGTGCCTGTGCACGTGTGCGGATGTGCAGGGATGGCTCTCTCAGCTGGCTGGCTCGCTGCGGGTCGGAGGTGTGTGGTGATAAAAATGCTTTGATTTTTTTGGTGGCAATAGCTGGGGCAGTGCCAAGCGAGCGGGGCCGTGCCCACCACGGCTCCCCTTCACCCCTGCTCTGGGGCACAGAGACTTGCGGGGGGGTTTGCATTTCTCTCCGCACCCCAAGGGGAGCACAACCCACCCACCCTCCTGCCGGCTCCTCATCCATCCACCACCGCGGCCCCTGCAGCCAGCAGGGTGTGGAGTCCCCGGCTTTACTGAACTCTCTACTTGGGGGCAGAACAAAATTCCGATTGCTGTTTCTGTTGCTGTTTGTTTTTCTAAGAGCTCCAGCACCAGCCAGTCGCGGGAGAACAGTTCATGTCCCTGGGGGACGGGAGCTCCTTGCGAGCCCCCGGCCCCCATCGCTGTGGGGAGAGCAGAGACAGCCCGAGGCTGCGTGAGAACGCTTTGTACCCGGCTGCGGCACCGTGCTGAGTCCCTTGAGTGAGGAGCAAATGCTTAACAACAGCCTGCATGGGGCTTGGGGCTCTTTTTCTCCTCATTTCCATTTCTTGATCCAATGGCAAAAATCACATTCCTCCTCTTAAACTGGAATAAAACCCCATCTTGTGCCCGGGAGGTGCAGGGGAACATCACCCAGAACCACAGGTGCCCTGGTGTAGCCTTCACGGAGCCAGCAGGGTCCAGGTGATGCGTCGCAGCCGGCCTGGCCACTGGTAGGGGCAGTGATGGCGCAGGCCCTGGGGGCAAGCGGTGCCGTCCCTCGGCAGGGCTGGAGCCAGCGCTGGTCCTGCGCATTGCCGGCCGCGGCACCTGCCCGCTGCCATCACCAGCTCAGGTCGGCATGTGGTGGTTTGCCCTCCCCAGGGACGGTCCTCTCACCACTTCAGCTCCCGGGTGTGGGCATCCTCAGGCGGGTCAGGAGCCTTTGCTGGGCTTTGGTTCCTCCCAGGCAGGTTAAAAGCATCCGAAAGCTGTGGGTCTCCTCGCCGGAAGGGAAGCCCCGTGGCTGGGGAGCTTGGGCCACCACTGTGCAGCAGGACGTGTCCGTCTGTCTGTCTGGAGGCTGTGAGCTGGTGGGAGACGCCTTGTCTTCCTCATCAGGAGGGGGAGATGCTGGTTGCTGCCAGAGGGAGGAATCGCACGGCGAAGGGCCGGGGGAGCGCTCCATCCGGCGAGGCAGCGCGGCTGTTTCCAGCACGAGACGGCAGCCAAGGGCTGTCGGATTCCTCTGCTCTTATTCATCGGCAGTGGCGTGAGAGCAGGGAGGGTGGGCGCCTGTCCCTGGGGAGCCGGGCGCATCCCACCCACCCCCAGCGGCTCCGCTGCTGCCCCACGGCACGGGGAGGCGAGGATGCTGGCGCTGGGCACAGGGGTCCCACCGCGGCCGATGGCAGAGCGGGGACCAGGCTCCCTGTCCCACTGCCCTTGGCACGGCCACATCTCGGAGGGGTGGGACTGGACCCATCCCTCCTGCCAGCGCTTGGCACTGAAGGTGGGGGCCGCTGTGCAGCCCAGGAGAGCCCCCGGTGCTCGGGCTTGCCGGCTCTCGTGCTGATCCCCGACCGGGACCCAGCTCCATGGGCACCGGCTGGGTGACACGAGCCAGCGCTCCCGGCTCAGCGCCCTCCCCACGGGACCCGGCGGCTCTAGAAATAAATCTCAGCAAAGAAGAGGCGGGGGGCCCGGCGCCGGGAGCTATTTAGACCACGGTCCCCGAAGAGCTGCGGGGACGGTTCTCTGGAAGAAAGGCTGGGCTGTGCTGGCAGGAGCAGCTGTTTACGGCTCTTGCCGTTCGCCGTGCCCTGACCTCCCAGCCTTCATCGCAAAACAAGCCGAGAGAGGCAGAGCCAGCCCCGCGCACGCCGCCCAGCTCCCTCCTCGCCAGGGGGTAAGGGCTGGCACAGGCGTTTTCCCCCAGATCCTGTCACTGGTTTTAAAAAAAAAAGAAAGGAAGAAAGAAAAAACCCCTTGCTGACTTGCTTGAGTGTCGTGCCGGGCTGGAGTGGCCGGGCTGTCCCTCGGCCCTGGGCAGAGCCGCTGCTGGGGACAGGGGCTGCAGCCGTGACCTGACCCCCGGGGATGGCTCTGATTTGGGGGCTGGATAGCTGAGCCCCGCTCCCCCCAGCCCCACAGCTGCCCTTGCCAGCTCCTCTCCGTAGGGTCAGGGCCCTCCAATTTGGAGCGAAGATGCCGGGAGCGGTGCAGGGCTTCCGAGCCACGGGAGGGAGACACCCCAGTCCCAGGGGACGAGAAGGGCTGGTTTGGGGTGAGATGTGCGCCGCTGACGGGAAGGGGCACTTGCCACGGGGCAGCTCCGATCTCCCCGGCCATCAGGACAGGCTGTGACAAGTGCAGGGTGACCCATGGCAATGCTGAAGCAGTCTGGGGAGGTCCCTGCCCCGGGAGCCTGGTGCTGCTCAGCCTGGCCACAATCCGCCGCAGCCTCCTCTGTGTGGCAGAGCGGCTCCCAGAACCCTCCCGGACCTCCAAGATATTTTCCCTGCCTGCTTTTTGCTACCCCAGCGGTGATCTCAGCTCCCCCAAAGGCTGCCTCGGCGCGGGCGGGAGGCTGAGCGAGGCCGGGATGGAGAGGTTCGGCTGCCAGAGGAGGGGGAGCGGGAGCCGCACCCTCCCTCTTAACAGGAACCGTCTGCGGGAGTGCCTGGGCGAGAAGGCGGATAGACGCGTAACGCACGTCTCCCACCCGGGCCCGCTTTGGCTGATGGCTGTCTGCAGCGGCGGGCCGGTAGCCGCTCTCTGAGAATGTGAGAGGGCAGTGCGGTGGCTCGGAGGAGCCGCCATCCCTGCCCCGCGGCAGCTGCCCCTCGCCGCCGGCGGTGCTGCAAGGAGAGAGCGGCCCCGGCTGGGATTTGCCACCCTCCGCGGTTGCACACCCTGCCCCGGGGGGTGCGGTCCCTGCTCAGGGGACATGCTCGGGACATCTTGGGAGCTGGCGCTGAGGGTGGCATCGCCGGGTCGTTGCTGTGACCTCTCTCCCTCCCTGCGGGGGTTTTGCTGGGGCTGGGATTCCTGCTTAGACGGACCCAAATCCCGCTTCCGACAGGAGACATTTCCACCCTCGGGCAGCATTTTGAAAGGATTTGGGTGGGAGCCGGTCTGGCTGGTGTCTGTCCTCAGGAGCCGGGCTGTGGCCCTCAGGGGCAGCAGGTCCCTTGGGGACAAGCAGGTCCTCGGGACCCCCGTCACCCAGCAAGAAGTGCACGGGGGCAGGAGGGAAGGTGGCCGCCACTGTCCCCTTGTGGCCTCGCACATCCCTGGTGTCCGTGTTTCCTCCTGCCTGGGCCGTGCCCTGCGGCGTGAGCTTAGAAGAGACTCCTGTAGCACCAGTCTCTCTGCAGCAGAGCGGTTCCTCTGAGGACGCACTTACAGCATCACCCCGGCTGTGAACGCGGCAGCCGTTACGGTGCGCAGGAACACAGTTTGGCTTCAACTGCAAGTCTCCAAAGAATCTTGCATCATCTTGAAGCAGTTTGAAGGACGCGTTCACCTCCGTGTGGAAGCAAGAGTTGGAGCTCACTTCGGCAACCCCTTTTCCAGCTGCAGGGAAGGATCTCCTTGTCACTCGGGGGAGGAGGAGGAGTGAGGGTGCAGCGGGACCGCTCCCCGGGGCCTGCGTGCGGGTTGTCCGGGCAGCGAGGAGCAGCGGGGGGTCATTTCACTGCCGGCATTTCTGACAGCGCCCGAAGGAGCACCCGGACTCGCAGGAAGGCCTCCCGCTCCCTCCTTCAGCCGGTTGCTCTGTAAAGCACCAGCAGCTGCTGGGGCTGGGCTTTGGAGAGGAGGTGACGCCCTGGGCCAGGCTGGAGGGCTCTGTCCTGCCTCGGTGGTGCCAGGCGCTGGACCCAGGGGGATGCCACAAGGACCCGCACTGCTGTGGATCAGCGGCTCGTCCCCCCAGCGCCTGCCGTTCGTGGGACTTTCCTACTTTGCCAGTGCCAGATGCTGTGCAAACCTGATGGGCCAGCTCCACCCAGCACACGGAGCGGCTCCTTGGCACGGCAAAGGTCATCTTGAGGCAGAAACAACTGAAAGGCAGGAGTCGCTCACCCCAGGGCCGGGGTCCCCTCTGCCAACCGGGACTGGGACGTGGCCAGCGGGCATGGCCAGGGCTCCTACCCCTCTTCCCAGGGGTGAAATATATGGGGCCAGTGTGTGGACTGCCCTGTCACAACCTGCTGTGGGGCACAGGGACACGAGCTGGGGTGTTCAGCGCACCCCATAGCCCTGCCCCATGTCCCGAGCCCAAGCCCGGGCTCCCAACGAGCGGGGATTTCAGGAGTGCTGGCAGCACTGTGGCATCGGGGCTATGGCACAGCGGGGCCGGCAAAGCAAGTGGGGCACCCGGCTGGCAACGCTTTGGCACCTGCGCGTGTTGCCCACCTGCCCGTGCCCTCGGCCACCTCCCGGGCGCAGCCACAGCGTGGGGAGGGGATGCCGATGCTAGCTGCCAGCAACAAGTCCTGCCCCCAAACCCACAGCACCCCAGCGACCAGCATCCTCCCGCACAGCCCCTCGTGTCCCAGTGTCCCCACTGCCCAGCGGCTGCCGCTCAGCCCCCCAGCCCGGCTGCCAGCCTCCCTGCGTGCCGCTGTGGGTGCCAGGGCTGCAGGTTGTGTCTCCAGGCGGGGCAATGGCCCCCCCACCCTGACACCCCTGTGCAGCGGGGTGCCCCATGCACCCCCCCTGAGTCATGTCCTGTGGCCTCGCTGCCACCCACGGGGCGCTGTGGCTGTGCCTGGCACTGCCCAGCATGGCCCAAATGCCACCGATGGCTCTCACATGCCAACTTTGTGCATGCTGGCCACCCTCTGCCTCACTCCTGATGGGCATGGGGGGGACGCAGGGGCCTTTCCTGGTTGCTTGGGGACCCATCAGTCCCTTGGGGGCTCATGAACTGTGTGCTCCCCAGGTACCTGGTGCCCAGCACTGTGCCCGCTGGCCATACACGGCACCCTGCGGCCGCTGGCACGGGGCCGGGCAGCACGCTGGCTGCTGCGCACGCACAGGGACTGTTCGCCGGCAGCACAAAGCCTGGATTGAGCAGAGCTGGCGTGGCGCTGGAGGGGCTGAGGATGCTGGCAGGGAGAATCGGCTCCTCTTCTGCTCGGCCGTGCCAGTGGGCTCCGCCACCCTCCTCCTGCGCTCGTGCCTGGCAGCGAATACGGCCGCCCGCTGTGGGCACTGGGATGCTGCTGGCGGGGGAGCGGGCTGGTGCGGCTCTGGGTGAGTACCCGCCGGCACGCCAGGGTGATGGACCCCCTTCCGCTGGAGCCCAGACCCCCGGCGCAGACTCCAGGCTGGCACGGAGCGTGGCTGGCAGCTGGTCCCAGCTCCCGGAGCCTTAGTGGAGCTGCCGGGCGGTGGGGGGAGGCTGAGCGTGGTGGGCAGTGTGGAGATCGGGAGCAGGTCGTTAGCCCCTCCAGTTAATCTAATGACGGCAGATCGAAGCAGCCGGGGGGGAGAAGCTCATTCCCCGAGTTAAGCAGGCGATGGCTGTTAGCTGCGATTTTCCTCCCTTCCCGGCACCTTGAGTCCCCGGCCGTATCCATGCTGAGCAGCACGGCCCCAGCCTGAGCTTGGATCCCGCCTCAGTGTCCCCGTGGCCAGGCAGGAGGACGGGGACAGCAGGTCACAGGGCAAACACCATCCTCACGCATGTGCTTACGGGTCTGTACGTGTCTGAGCGTGCACGCCTGTGCCTGTCGCAGGGGCGAGGGGCTCCTGGGCATGCTGTGGGTGTCGGGGTCTGTGCCGCCCGTGCTCCACGCCGGCTGCTCTTGGTGGAGCCTCAGCCGGTCCGTGGCTCTCGTGGTCTCTGACATCCCAATGGAAAGGGGTTCCTGTAGCTCACAGCCGGCGCCGGCAGTTGTCAGCCCCAGAGCGCCCGGGCACTGTGAGGGGATGCGGTGCCTGGAGAGATGCTGGTGGGTGGTCCCGAGGCGCTTGCTCCGTGCACAGTGGAACTGAGGGGTCTGTGCTGGTGTGGGGTCAGCGCTGAGACAAAGCCCACGCAGGGCAGGGTCCCTGCTCCGTCCTTTGCCATCCCTCGCAGGGTGCTTGCTGCGCCCGTGGCTGCCGGCCCCAGCCTGTCGGCAGAGCGGGGGCTGCCCGGGCCCCTTCCCTGCCCGCAGCGCGGGTGCCGGGGCTCCTTCCCAGTCCCGGCTGGTGTCCCCCTGCCAGGCAGGGCTCGCCCATCGCCATCCAGGAGGCTCTGGCATGGCCGCATCCTGCGGAGCAGAGGGAGCAGAGCTCTCTGTGCAGATCCAGCTTGCGGGCGCATCCCTGCGGGTGCACCGAGAGGCTCCCTGGCTCCGGCCGGCCCCCCCGCGCATTCCCCCTCCCCACGGCTGTGGCCAGCAGCCGGCAGCTCCCGGGTGGTCCCGGCTGTCAGGCTGTGCGTGGGCTGCGGGGCCACCTGCGAGGGGCCGCCTCTGTGGGACCGGCTCCCTTCCTGCCCGCTCGGGAGCCCAGCCAAGGGGGGGCCTGGATGGCTGCCGCCCCCAAGGCCATGGGGTGCAGCCAGCCTCCGGGGTGGCTGTGGGTCTGGCTTTGGGCTTCTTCGGGCTGCTCCCCAGTGAGCCCTGGGGCCAATGGCTTTGGCAACAGGCTGCCGGGAGGCTGAGATGCTCCAGTTCATCCCATTGCACCCCACGCCGGGAGACAGCCCTGCTGACCAGCGGGTACCCGAGAGAGCCGGAGCAGAGGGAGGGTCTCTGAGCGCCTCCAGAGCCGCTGGGATGTTGCTAATGGGAGGGGGGCGACAGCCTGCATTCACCCGGGAGCTGCTCAGCAGGCTCTGCCCCAGGCCCGGGGTCAGGGGCGATGTCTGGCCGTAGGAAAGCATGTGTGGCGCTGGGGAGGAGCTGCGTTTGCTCCTTAGAATCCTCCAGTCCTGCCTGCACCGTCTGCTCTGGAGGTGGCACATCCATCTCGTACCGCGAGCGTGACCCACGCGCGGCGGGGTGGCAGGAGCACGTTGGCTCCTGCTCCGCGCAGCGCCGCTGGCACCCCAGCTTCGCTGCACCCGGGCACTCCATCCCTGCGTGCGACGCGTTTCAGCTGCGCCAGGCTCGTCCCCGGCATCCTCGCCCTCCGCTCTCTCCCTGGCAGCCCGGCGGCATCTCGGGCACGGCAGATCCGCTCGCACACCACATGATGGGCACGCACAGCCTTTCCAAACGTGCCCACATCACCGCCTGAGGGACGCAGCCACACTTCATGGGGTTGTTTGCCGGCACTGGCAGACAGGCAGAAGCTGCCAGATCATTTCCTGAAGCGGCAGCAAAAGGCTAACGGGGAGTTTCTGCTGCAGCAAGCGGAACGGGCAGCAGGAGCGTGAAGCGAGGCTAACGCACACCTGAGCTGGCAGCCAGTGCCATGGGACGAGCACTGTCGGAGGGTTGCTGCCGGCACCGGTGCCTTCCCTGCCACAGCCCATGCTGGCCCCGCGTGGCCGTGCAGCCCTGTAGCTTTGCAAGCCCTTTTTTTCCTGGTTTGTCTGGGACAGGCTGTGGATGTGCATGGGAATGGCTCATTCCATGCTTAAGCCCGTGGAAAGCCTGAGGGTGCCCGGTGCAGGGCGCTGGGCAGGGAGAAGTCAGGGAAAAGGCTAGGGGGGGTTTGGGCTGGCGAAAGCTGCCTGCTGGCCCCAGGCGTAGCGAGAGGTAAGTGCAGGCTGGCAGGGTGCCTGGCCTGCCCCACACGTCGCCCTGCTCCCCCAGGAGTTCTCCAGCCGCGGTGCAGGGCCGTGGCGGGTCGCGTGGTGCCCGTCGGCCTGTGCCACCCGTGCTTTGGCGAGGGGCTCCCAAAGCCTTTCCCCAAGCCCCCCGGGAGCGTGCCTGAGCCCGGTGCTCCTGCTGCAGGCATGGGGCGCGCTGTGGGGCCGTCCCCTCCCCGCAGACAGGCGAGGGGGGCAGCTCGAGCCGCTCCGGGACGGAACAAAGCCCAGCTGCCTGATCCCTCTTAATTACGGGAGAGGGGAGGCTGGCGCTGCCCACGGCAGCCACACGGGCTGGCATGGCCCGACAGCGCGGGTGGCGGGGTGGCATCTCCTCTCCAGGGGTCCCACCGCTCTCCCCCCTGTTGCGGCTCCCGGGAGCTGCCAGAGGGACGCCAGCCGGCAGCCGTGCCGTGTGGGACGGGCTGGCAGGACGCTCTGGCCTCGCTGCGTCTCCATGGCTCCGGCACCCGCAGCGGGGACGTGTAGCTATATCTTTAAGAAGGGCCTGGGCTGGGGTGGGAGAAGCGTTTCCATCCAGCCTTTCTCCCGGCAAACCTGGATCGAGTTAGCGCGAGTGAGCGAGCGAGCGGCGGAGTTGGCGCCGTGGCCGTTCCCCCGCTCCCAGCCAGGGCAGCTGTCAGCTCACCCCGTGAGCGGCCATGGGGGTTCGGGGCAGCCGAAGGAGAGGAAGAGGAGGAGGCAGAGCTGGGTACGTAGAAGTTTTATCCTCCTCCCCACCCGCCGGACTCCCTGCCCTGCTCCGGGGAGGGGGTGGCAGCGCCGCAGGACGAGGGCAGGGAGCGCGGTGGGCGTGCGGCAGGGGACGGGTGGCCGTCTCCAAAGGTGGGTGCTGGCAGTGGCACCCCTGGGGCTTGCCCGCACGGCCGGGGCTGGCAGAGCCGCCTGCTGGGCTCCTTCTGGCTCCCGCCCTCACGGGCTGAGCGATGGGCATGGCGGGATGGGGCCTAAACGCCTGTCATGCAAGGGCTTGCAGCGCCGGGACACGCCGCGGTGACAGCGGGCAGAAGCCCGTGGGGGGATGCAGTGCCCTCCCCTCCCTGGCAGTGCCCGTGCCCAGCCCTAGGGCTGGATCTGCCCCTCCTCTTTCTCCCCACCCGCTCGGGACCCCCATCAGGAGGAAGGTGCCCAGCGTGCCCCTGCACTGCTGCCCGCCTCCTGCCGCCGTGGGCAGGGGTGCTGGGGGACCTGGTGGCCGTGTGGGGGGAGATGCCAGTGGGATGTGGGACCATGGCTTGCACCCTGGGTGTCCCGTGATGGGCTCATAAATGGCGCAAACTGGTGATGGCATCGTGGCACGCGGTGGCAGTCCGGCTCTGCGCTGGTTCTCTGGCACAGCCGTTTTGGGGTGCGTTTGGGTTTCCCGAGCCAGAGGGAGCTCTGGGTGGCTGGGGGTGTGGGTGCAGGTTGTTGGGGTGATCAGGGCCAGAGTCCCCGTGTCCCCTTGCAGCTTGTCCTGTGCTGGTGGCATGGTGGCCATCAGAGGACCCCGTTGCTGTGCCCGGCCTCCCCTGAGCTGCTGGGGGGCGCAGAGCAGTGGTCCTGAGCCTGGAGAAGAGCCTGGCTGTGTTATGGCCATAAGCCAGCTGGGCACTGTGATGCTGAGCTCTGGGCGTGCGGGGTTGGCATGGTGCAGCGTTGGCTCCCCCAGTATGCCCACCCCGTGCACGGCGTAACGAGGGGCTCCAGCAGGCTGCTGGGGACGCAGCTGCTCGGGGGAGCCAGGCTGCCGGTGCCTCCGGCCACAGGCAAACCGGGAGCAGGGAGGGCAGCAGGGCAATACCCCGTCCCAGGGAGGATGGGTTAGTCCCCGGTACAGCTCCCGGGACACGGAGCAAGGAAATATGTTGCTGCACGGGAGGAATCCCAGGAATGCAGAACCCGGAGGGGACACGAGGTGGCACGGCAGTTTCAGCCCAGCTTTTCGGTGGCTGCAGGCGGATTCCCTGCCAGGGCCGGGCCAGGGCGGGCAGGCAGGGGGTCACCTTCAGCGGGGCGAGCGGAGGGGGTGCTGGGCATGGGGCTCCACGTCCCGCGTCTGCCGTCCCGCTCGGCCGGCACCCACCTGGCACCCACTGCGCTGGGATGTGGGACCCCTCAGGGTCCGGCACCCGCTCTGCTGGGATATGGGACCCCTCGGGGTCAGATGCAGCCCTGGGAGCAGGCGGTGCTGCGTGCTCTCCGCAGAGCCTGTGCGGGGCTGCGCAGCCCTGGCCCCGCTCCACCGGCCTTGGCCTGGCCCCGAGCCGTTGTTCTCCAATGAGCTCATCTGCTTTGCTGGTTATTATTTTTTAACGTGGTCTCTTGGCCAGAAAATAATCAGCTCGTCCACTTAGCGAGTGTTTATGGCTTCTTCAAGGAAGCTGCTTTCTCTGCCAGGAGAGGGGCTACTTTGGAAATGGAGAGCTGAGCCGCTCACTGCTCAGGGCCGGATGGAGCCGCCGGCATGGGTTTTTCCCCGGCTCCACGCCACGGGCACGGGGAGCTCGCTTGGGCTGGAAAAAGCGCGCAGTCGGGAAAGCGCAGGCGGGCTGCATGCACCCACGGGGCTCGGAGGAGGACGCCGGGTCTAGGGCTGCGCCACAAGAGATGAGGAGTAGCTGGGAGTGATGAGTTGCTTCCTCGGCTCCCCGGGACAGGGTGCAGACAGACAGCCGTGCTGCCGAATCGCGGGCCCCACAACCCACAGTGGGGCTGGTTGCAGAGGTGCCACTGCAGCCTCGCTCAACACCGCAGGCCTTGCCTTGGCTGGGGGCTTGGAGGAACGGGAGAAAACATTTTCTCAATGGCATTTCTGCAAACCACCCCAGGCCCACCTCGGTCCTTCTTCCCGGAGAGCGCGCGGAGGCCGGGGCGAGGTGGGAGTACGCCGGCGCTGCCCGCAGCCCCTGCCGCAGCCCCATGGCGGGCTGTCCCCACGAGCCGAGGCGCTGCCACAGCCCTGCCACTGCACGGGGACACGGCACGGGGCCGTGGGGGCTGGGGGTGCCACCGCAGGGCCCCCGCACCGCTGCGGCTGTCACACCCACCTGCTCCCACATCAGTCACACAAACCGCTCCTTGCGCCAAGTACTGATCCAATTTGTGGCTGTTTCCATAACAACCTCCCAGCGCTTTCTGGTCCTTTCTGTCACTACGCGGATGCTGAGGTTCTTTGGCGTGTAAGGGACGGAGCTGAGCCATCACCGAGCACCTCCGGCTCCTGGGGGCAAAGGGCAGCTCCCTTGCTGGAGGCTGGGGCACGTTGAGCGAGTTTCCCCCGACCTGGGAGTGGGTTTTACCCCATCAGAGGGCTACGGTGAGGTTTGGGCTGGGGGGAGAAGGAGCCTAAGGGCAATAGTTGATCCAGGTGTGCAGCCCTCTCATGGGAGGGTCCCCGAGTGCAACTCAGCCTTGTGCAGATGTGGCACTGCCCGGGATGCTTGGGGACAGGGATGGGCCCCTGGAGGTGCTGTCAGCCAGAGACCCCCCAGTTTCTCCTACCAGAGACCCCATCACCCGCAGGCCTGGCTCTTGCAGGCTCCCATGGTTCTCACTCAGGCTTTCCCCACGGGCTGCCAGCCCCGAGAGTTCACCCCACACCCTCCCACAGCGCCACCCTCGGGTCCCCCACCCAGCCCCAGCCCCATCACCCCGTGGCGGCTGCCCAGTCCCCCACACCCAGGCCCAGCATCTCACAGGGGTTGCCCAGACCTAGAACCTAAGACACCCCACCCAGCTCCAACACCCCGGGGTGCCGCCCTGTCCTGGTGTGTCCCCCCCTTCATCTGCAGCCCAGTCACCCTGTGGGGGCTGCCCAGCCCCAGAACCCCCCACCTATCCCCATCCCCAGCACCCCATGGGGGCTGCCCGGCCCTGGCACCCCTCCACACAGCCCCAACACCCAACACGGGCTGCCCCACCCCAGGACCCCTTCCCAGCCCCAGGACCCCCCACCCATCCCCATCATCCCGGAGGGATGCTTGGCCCTGGTGCTCCCCTGACCCTTCCCCATCCCCATCACTCCGGGGGGCTGCCCGGCCCCAGGACACCCCAACCCCATCACCCGGGGGGGATGCTCAGCCCTGGCGTTCCCCCCCACCTTCCCCAGTCCCATCACCCCGGGGGGGTGCTCGGCCCTGGTGCCCCACGACCCTTCCCCAGCCCCATCACCCCCGGGGCGCAGCCCGGCCCCGCCGCCCCCCGCCCGCCGGGCCCCGCGGCCCCCGTCCGCCCCCCGCAGCAGCCGCCATTGGGCGCCGCTCGGCGGCCCCGGCGCGGCGGCGGGCGGGCTCCGAGGGGGCGGCCGGGCCGGCGGCCGATGCGGCGGCGGCGGCGGGGGGCCCGCCCGGCGCGGCGCGGTGCGGTGCGATGCGATGCGGCCCGGCGGGGCTCGGCCCGGCCCGGCCCGGCGGCTCCTCCCCGCTCGGCGCGGCGGGGCGGCGCGGCGCGGCGGGCCCGGCGGCGGGGGAGGCATGGAGCCGGCGGGGAGCGGCCCGGGGGCGGCGGCGATCTGACCACCTGGGCCGGGCGAGAGGCGGCGGAGGATGGGCAACGCGCAGCGGAAGGCGCCGCGCAGCCAGCGGCGGGGCAGGATGCGCTCAGCAACAGGTACCGGGCACGGGACGGGGCGGGAGCGGACCGCGGCCCCCGCCGCCCCCGCCGCCCCCACCCCGCGGGCGGGATGGAGCCGGCTGCAGCGGCGGCGGCGGAGGGGGCGGGGGGTGTCGGCCGCTGCCGCGGTGTCCCCCCCTTCCCCCCGGGCTGCACGGCCCCTTTGGGTCGCTTGGAGGACACGGGGAGAGGTCACCTCCAGCTGAGGCTTGGCCGCACTGGCAGGGACGGCGAGGGATGGGGGTCGCGGCGGGGCCCACCGTGGTCCTCCGGCATGCGGAGCAGGTGCCGACCCACACCCCAGGCTGCGGGGAGCCAGCCCCGGGCAGTGGGGAGCCAGCCCCGGGTAGCAGGGAGCCGGCTCCAACCACAGGGAGCCAGCCCCGGGCAGTGGGGAGCCAGCCCCGGGTAGCAGGGAGCCGGCTCCAACCACAGGGAGCCAGCCCCAGGCAGCGGGGAGCCAGCGAGGAGCAGTGAGGAGCTGGCTCCAACCATGGGGAGCCAGCCCTGAGCTGCAGGGAGCCACTTGCAACGATGGGGAGCCATCCCTAGGCAGCAGGGAGCCAGCTCCGAGCTTCGGGGAGCCAGCCCCATGGTGCAGGGAGATAGCTCCGAGCTGCAGGGAGCCAGCCCCATGGCGTGGGGAGCCAGCCCCAGGCAGTGGGGAGCCAGCCTGGGCACAGGGGAGGCCTTGCACTTGCTGGTCCTCGAGCTGGGTCCTGCCCAGGCATGGAACCCGTGTCTCCATAGCCCCCGCACCCCCAGCCCCCTTCTCACACTGATCGCAAAGGCGGTGGGTATCTCAAACCACAAAGTACTAAGGAAGGTAGAAAGCCCTGTAAATCTGGAGGAGGCGCGTGGGGGGAGCAGGGTGAGCAGAGGGCTCCCCCAGAGCCGGGAGCGGGCAGCCGAGCGCAGGTGCCCTCTAAAAAGCTGGATCGAACAAGCAAGACCTGTCCGGTTGCTCCCACCGGGCTGGCCCAGGCAGTTCAGCAACCCTTTCCAGACTCCCGGGACTGCGGCTCCCCTCCCCAGCCCAGCCCAGCTCCTGGAAATGCCAGAAGACCCAGGAGGTTGGGGGCTGCCACGGCTGCTGGCTCGGGGACCTGTCTCAGCTCTGTTCCCCCACGTGCCCCGGAGCCCAGCCTGCCGGGCTCTGCTGGCCCTGGCTCCTGCTGCCCTTTGCCTGGCCACTGGCTGGAGAGCCGGGCCACAGCAGTGCGGGCAGCAGCAGGGAGCTGCCAGCCCTAGGAGAGACCTCAGAAAAATTGCTTAGAAGCTGCAAGAAAATGGGGAGTGATTGTCACAGCCCAAGTGACTGTCACAGCTTAATAATTAGCGGGCAGAGGGGGTGGAAGTACAGCCTATCTCTGTCTAATTTTGCAGCTGCCGTTGTAGCGATGGTTGCAAAGGACTGGAACGGGGCAAAAGCGCTTCGGGTTGCATGGGGGATGAGGAGGGACGCTGATCCGGCGGGTCCTGAGGGACAAAGGATGCTGTGCCGGTCGGTACCCAGCACATGGCCCTCGGCTCCCATCCCGCAGGGCACAGGCCGGGGGCGGGCGCTGGACGGTGGGGCTCAGAGGGGCCACGGGCTGCTGGGCTGCTCCCACTTGCCTCTCCCACTCGAGTGACTGTCCGGTGCAGCTGGGAGTGGGACGGGAGCTAATCGCACTTCTGCATCATCAAAGGGATTCTTGGGAGCTGCAGATCCACTTCCCTGCGCTGCCGGGAAGGGCCCGAGGGGGGGTTGCGAGGCCAGACCCTGCGCGAAGCTGGTTCATCTCTGTCCTCGGGCGCAGGGTGCGTCTCCCTGCCGGCCGGGAGATCTCCAGCACATCTTCCTCCCGGTGCCTGGCCTCCCCTGGGGAGACGGCAGAGCTGTGCCTGGCTGCTGGCAGCAGGGAGGGACGGGATTTAGCACTGGACAGATGGAAACTCGTCTTGGGCACGGAGCTGGGGTGAATACTTGGATGCTCCCAGGCCATTTAGGCTTGGGGCTGCAGGGACCTCGATGGCTTGGGCATTCCTGAGTTGCTACACGCAGGCTTCCTGGCGGAGAGGCGGCGTCGGGTCCAGGCTGGAGCTTATCTGCCGAGGGGAGGGAGCTGAAACGTGATAAGCAGCAGCCCTGCGGTGGGTCTGGGTCGCTGGCGGGGTGGGATGCCCGCAGGCTGGGACAGGAGGGCAGCGACCCCCGGTACCAGGAGGTACCTCGGCTCATCTCGGGCAGGATCATTTTTCTGCCCCGTGCACAGGGCAGCACAGAGGGGTCTTTACGCTGGCATCCCCGATCCTTAAAATCCAGCCTTCCAGCATCATTGATGCTCCTCTAACAGTGGTGGGGGCTCGCATCCCCTTGCACCCCTTCCGCACACATCGGAAGAGCGGAGCAGGCTGCTCCAGAGCCTGGAGTGCTTGCTTGTGAGCGTGGTGGTGTTTGGAAGGGCTGGTCGGAGAAGGCAGCGTGCTCGTACGCTGCTGGAACTGATGTGATGAGTTTGCAGGTCTCTGTGCCCAGTGGTCTGGTGGGGCTGGGAGGCAGCGCTCCAGTTACTGCGTCTGTCCTCGGCTGGCACTACAACCGCGGGACAGGATCCCGGAAAAAGCATGGGCCATTGGGGCGCATCTCCTTGTCCCCCCATCTTTCGGAGCCTTGTGCAAGTGCTGCTTGGGTTGTGGGGGGGGAGAACGAACTCTGCTGGTATCTGCTGTCCTTTACCCACCCCGTCATTTGGGTCGGCTGCGTCGCTGGGTGCCTGGCACGGCAGTGGATGGTACCAGCCCCTGGCAAGGCACGTGCTCCCCGCCCTGCCCCAGTGACCCCAAAGCTGCTTCCCGAAGTAAGCCAGGGCTCGGGGCTGCATTCCTGGCTCTGCTGCAGCTCCCAGGGGCCTCCGTCCCTTGGGAAAAGCAGGCTCGGCTTTGCACATCCTCGGGGCGCTGGGAAAGTGCTCCCCGAGGAGCCTTTGCTCACGGCTTTTGGAAGGAGCCCAAGTGAGAGGGAGCTCTGGGGGCTCCTGCAGCTTCCAGGGCAAAGTCAGGTGAATTCAGAAAGGGCCCCCCCGACTTGTTTTAGCTAAAAAGTGTTGGGAGGCTGGGCGGAAAAGGCAGCTCAACCCAGCCGGGAGGCAGCGGCAGGCTCCGGGCACTGATTTCCAGGTGAGGATGCCGACGGCTGCTCCAGCTGGGACACGCAGGAACAGAAGTGCTCTGCTGGGGCATGAGCCAGCTTGTCCTGGTGTCCCCCTAAGTCACCTGTGGCTTTCAGGTGGTGCCGGTTGCTGCTCCAGCCGTGGCTGGGTGACGTCCGGGCTCCGTGGCTCTGCTCAGCTTGGGGGAGCCCAGCCTGTCCTTGCCATGGCCCCCAGGACCCCGTCCCCTCTCCGGGCACTGCAGCAGGGATGTACGGAGAGTGGGACGAGCCCCTCCACCCCGACCCGCCGCTGTTGCTGGACTCCCAGGCGAGCGGCTGGTGGGGTGGGCGGCCAGAGGATGGGCTGTGCAACACCGCAGCCCCTCCACCATCCCTCCCCGGGGCCGGTGGCAGGGAAGGAAGAGGGGCCGGGACCGGGACAATGGGCTGTGGCGCTGACTCAAACAGCCAGTTCCTGGTCGCTTCCTCTCCCCGCGGGCTGGAGCCGGCAGCGGACGGGGAAGGCGGTGGAAACTCACTTCTCCCGGCCTGGTTTTGAAGCAAGGGCTCCCGGGCGGCAGGAGCGAGCACCCGCAGCCATGGCCAAGGTGGAGTGGCTGCTGGCACCCTGGCACCGGGCAGGTAAGGCGGGCAGGGGTGGGCAGCGCGGGCAGGGGCAGGCAGTGGGGCAGCGTCCCCCGAGAGGAGCAGGCAGCGAGGGCAGAGGAGTTTGCAGGAGCCCTCGCTCTGCAGGGCGAGACCCCGGGTTGGCGCCTCCTGAGGGGCACAGGGACGCGGAGGGTCTTGTCTCCATGCAATGGCCGCGGGGTCAGTGCTGCCTGGCAGTGCGGGTCGCGTCCCGCCTTTCCCAGCCTGGCCTCGACTGTGGTGTGTCCCCTGCCCTTTTAAATCCTTGCTGCCCTTCCCCAGCCTGTTGGGTTTGTCCTTGTTCTCTGGCAAAGCGAGAGAAGCACAGAGCCCCCCCACCCACGCATCCCACTGACCGCTCCTCAGGCTGGGTCTGAGCCCCACTGCACGGGTCCTGCCTGGCCCCATGGTGCTGTGCCCTCCGGGCAGCTCTCGCTGGCTGGTGGCAGCAGGAGTGGGGACCGCAGGAGCGTGTGTCGCCATCGGCCGGGGCTCTCGCTGCTCTCGCTGCCCTCGCCGTTGCTCCTGCTGTGGCTGATTTCACGTCTCGGGCCCCTTTGTCCTGGGGCCTGGCCGCGTTCCCCTCTCAGGCGACTTCCTCGCATTGTCCCGGCTCCGCGGAGTGTAAAACCAGCCGGGCACAGGGGAAGCAGCGCTTTCCTGGAAGCACCCCTGCCCGGCGAGGGGCTGCAGCCTCTCCGGCACAGGCAGGCCACGCGCCGGGGAGAGCTGTGAGCGCTGCCCCGGGCATCCATGTGCCGCCCAACCCTCCTGGCCAGGCTGGGGACGTCACCGGGGCAAAGCCAGCGGGCAGCTGGCCTCGGCCACCCAGTGCCTGGAGTCGCCCTTGGCTGTGGTGTGCGGTGGTGCTGTGCCGGGGTGCCGAGGGCTGGCTGGGGCTGGGGCTGGCAGGTTGCCGTGCCAATTTCCTGGAGTTCTCAAGAAAGGCTCATGCTTGTTTTTTTGGCTGGGAAACACGGGAGAGTGAGGGTTGTGATACCAGGCTGCTAGATAGCCACAGCGGGGCTGGGAGAAGGGCTCCCGGGGGTCTGATCCTGCCACCCGTGGCTGGTGGCTGCCTGCAGGGTCTGGCCAGGCTCCGGGGTGGCACAGGCGGGGTGATGAGAGCACCCGCGGCCCCGCCAGCCCCGGGGCTGCTGCTCCATCCTCAGGAGTGGTGGCTCTCAGCCCCTCGGCGGGGAGCGGCGTGAGTTCATCTTGGTGGGCTGCGGTACCACGCCAAGCCCTGCTGCGAGCGCGGCCGCGGGCACTTCCCATTCCCGCAGCACGGGCGGATGGCGCGGGGGCTCCTCCTGTGCCGGCCTCGCCGGCCAAGTCCTCCCCGCAGCACACGCGCCTCCCCGCCTGCCAAAACTCCCTGACGGGGGCCTGGCTCACGTTGCTGGAGCTAAATGTACCCGGAGCGGCTTTTGCCCTGTCGCCCGGCCTTTGCGCCTGCCGGGCTCAAGGGCAGTCACCAAGGCAGCAGTGCCACAGCTCGTGGGGACTTCAACTGGTGTCAGTTGTCCCTCTGTCACCCTGCTGCCACCGCGGCAGGGCACCCCACCGCAGGAGGCTCCCCCAGCCCCTCTGTATGGGGTCACGGCTGGCACCGTGTGTGGGGAGCACATGCGTCCCCTCCACCCCTGCCCTACACAAGGCATGAGGCAAAGGTGATGGATCGCTTGGGATCCGCCTGGAGAAAGACGGCTTTTATCTGTTTTGCTGGATCTCATCATGGGGCCAGGCAGGCAGAGTACCTGAGCACACTGTTAATTCTGAGCCCTACTGATGGACAGTGACGTTATTGACTGTTTTGCTGCTGGTGGTTTTGACAGAAACCTCTCACATAATCCAACCTTTTCCCCACGAGCTGGGAGACCCTCACAGCCGCCAGACCCACCACCCCTGCCAGCAACTTCTGCGGTGCCGTTTTCTCCTCTCGGTACAAAAGTCGGTTGACTGCATGGATGGCCCAGCCTTGCTGTGGGCTTGGAGGTGTGCCCACAAGACGTGTGACAGAGGGACACTGTCCCGGCGAGGGTCTGGATTTGGACAGGACACGGTACGTCGGCCGTCCCCGCAAGGGCTCATCATGGGAGAGCGCTTGCAGCAAGATGGGCAGGTCTGCCCAGCGAGCGACGCTGCCTCCGGCCATGGGGTTGGTGGGTGTTTAGTGGGATGTCGCTTTGGGATGTCGTTCGGACCTGGGCGTGCATCCAGCCCCGGAGATGCCGCACGCGTGGATGCCGCTCCGCGTCCTGGTGGGGCGGCTGGACCGGCGGGTCCGAGTCCAGCGGGGGGTGAGCTTGGGACAGGAGGCACTTTCTGCGGCCCCTGCCAGCTCCTGCTGTTCGCTCTTTTCTCTTCCTCTCCGCGCGGCGCAGAGCAGCGTGCGCTTTGGCTCCGTACCACAGGGAATGTCATCAAGCCGCACGCGCCGGGAGCGAGCAGTCGCGGTGCCGGCGGTGGGCCGGGGCGCTTGCTCGAAGCCGGCAGCGTATGTTGCCGGCACTGCGGCGCATTGGCTCCGGCCGGCGGGGTTTGGGTTGCGGTTGGGATCAGTCTCAGCCTCCAAGTTCGCAGTCCTCATCCTCCTGTGTGCTAGGACCGGCGGCGGCGGCTGGCTTGCCGCTGTGCCGATACCCGTTGCCATGGCTGCTCTGCTAATGGTGCATCGCCTGCTGCTGCCGTTACATCACTCCTGTGGTACCTCTGCATCGGCAGCGAGGGGCCGAGCGGCACCGTCTGCATTGCCGGCGCCTCCTGCGAGCTTGGAGCGAGCTTGAGAAGGAAAAGTTTGGCGGCGAGTTCGAGCAGGAGGCGTCGTCTCACGGGAGCTTCGGCCTGAATTGAAACAACTCCCAATGGCCCTGTCAAATATCTCCCTGTGGATTCGGGATGCCTGGGCAGTAGGTAAATAGGGATGCTGGCGTGGAGGGGGGGTGACTCGGGGAGATGCTGGCGGAGGGCACGTATCTCTGCTCTGCGGCTGGGGGTGCTGCAGGGACGCTCGTCTCCCAGGGGAGAGTGAAGCTCGGCTGCCCTTGGAGCAAACTCCCCTTGGCTTCAGCCCCGGTCCTTACACACGCCCGGCAGCCGCGGTGTCCCGGCGTGAGCGCTCGCTCGCACTCGGGAAGACTCTGCAGGCTCTTGCAGAGGGAGCAGCACCCGCTGCGGCTGGTGGGGCTGGCTCGCACCCCTGCCTGGGGCAGCCCCGTGGGGACCGTCCCGGCGGGACGCTGCCGTGGCCCTGCCCGCCAGCTCCCGGCCCCAGGGCGAGGGGCAGAGCTCGCTGCTGCCAGCCTGCAGCTCTGAGAGGGGACGGACCCCTGGGAGACATGGGGACAGGCCGGGGCAGCCCTGGCCTCCGGCCGCCTGTCGTTAACACCTCTGCCTGTGCCTGCGCCTGTCTGCGGGCAGAGCGGGGGCTGCTGCCCGCTCCCCTCTGCGAGCCCCAGGGCGGGGAGGGGGGACTGACGCCGGCTGCATGCGGGGGGAGCCTCCCCCCCAGCCGTGCCTCAGTTTCCCCCCAGCAGCGAGGCTGGCCAGGCTCAGGTCAAGAGTGCTGGGGGCGCACGGGAACCCCCAGCTCTGCTCTCCCAGGACGCTCTTTGCCTCCTGCAGGCATTTGCCACGGGCTGGGGGCCCCTCAGAGGCATTTTGTATTTTGAGCCTGTCAGTGATAAGCCTGGCAGGAGGGTCACCGCCAAGGGCAGCAGGCTCTGCTCCGGCGGCTCTGTTCCCGCTGGCCCCTGTGTCCCTCTGCCAGGCGCTCCGGCTCGGCTGGGGCATCCCGAGCCCCGCAGATGTGTGTGGCAGCCACAGCTTGCACGGACATCCCAAACCAGCTCCTGCACCGAGCCCAAAAACCCCCCAAGCAACGGCTCCCGAGGAGCAAAAGCCAAGACCTGAGGGTGATACGCTCGCTCCTGTACCCAGGGCAGTGCCGCACCACGCAGCCCCTCGGGGCAGGGGTTCAGGTGCCCAAGGGGTGCTTGGCTTCTCCGCCCTCTCCCACCCCTTCTCCTGCTCAGCTGCTGCTTCTGCTGGGAAGATGAATCCAGCTCCCACCAGCGCCTCGGCGCCTCGGCTCGCTTGCGTCCCCAAATGAGTGTGTGTCTGCCAAGGCTGGAAAGCCCTGGAGGGCAGGGACCCCCCCAGCCCGCCCCAGCATGGCTGGCCGTGCTGCCCTCTCCCCCTGCCCACAGCCCACCCGGGCAGGGCAGGGTGTTGCCCCCCCTCACCCGCTGCCTGGGCACGCTTCCGCTTCGCCCATGGGCGGCCCCGGGTTTCAGTGCTGCGGTTTGCCCACGTGGCTGGAAAGCGCAGGGTGGGTGCGTGGGGGGGTGCCCAGGGGGAGCCCGGGGGTGCCGAGGCTGCGGAGGTAAGCTCCCGTGCTGCGCGGAGGGCGGGGGGGCCGCCCTGGCAGCGTGCTGGCGACGGGTGGCTCGGGGAGGTGCGAGGGCAGCGGGGGGCTGCGCTTCGGGGGTGTCCCTGAGTGTCGGGGGGACACTGCGTAGCTGCTGCGGGGTCTGCGGGGGTGGTGGGGTGGCTGCCAGGAACACATGGGCAGAAGGCGAGGAGCATCGGCACCCGCCGAGGCCGAAGGCTGGGTCGGTGCGAGCTGGGCAGAGGGGTGCAGCGAGCCGGGGTGCGGGGCCAGCCCCTGGGGTGCGCTCAGAAGTGGAGGGGGCAGCAGTGGATCCCCCACCTCGCCACAGAGAGCGGGCTGGGAGGCTGGGGTCTGCAGAGGTGAGCGTCTGGTCCCTGCCCTCCTGTGCCCCCGGCTCCCTTCCTGCCTCCCCATAGGTCAGGTTTTTGGGGAGATGCCCCGACCCGGCCCTGTGCCCAGCCGCCCTCCCAGCTCCCATCCACGGGGCACGACAGAGGCCAGGGCACGGGGCTCCTTCTGCCAGGACCCCCAGCCCCTCTGGGCACCGACGCGCCAAACTGGGAGGTGAGCGGAGGGAAAGCTGCGTCCCAGTGTGAGGAAAGGGGGCCGCGTTCACCCGCAGCAGGGAGAACTTCATCCCCGCTGCGTGGCACTGCCCTCCGGGATGGGGCTCTGCTGCCGGGCGAAGCCTCAGCGTGGTGTACACACACACACACACACACACACACACACACACACACACACGCCCCAACACCTCTTGGTTGATATGGAAACGAGTCAAATTATTTAAAGGAGGGGGGAAAAAAAAAAAAAAAAAAAAGAAGGAAAAAAAGCCTGGTGTTAAGGCACGTCGTTATGGTAACACAAATTATAAAAGTAACTAGGCTAGGGACGTGGCACCTTGCTTTCGGGTGCTGGGCGTTGTGCAGGCTCTGCGCTCCATCCGCTGGAGCTGGGGGGAAGGGTGGCACCCGGGGACAGGGTGGCACCCGGGGGCAGCAGGGGAGATGCTCGGGATGCGGTGCCGGGTGAGCTGGGGCACGGCTGACTGCAGGAAGAGGGGGACATGGCTTGTGCAGGGGTTCCAGGGAGCCCGGCCCCATTTTTGGGCCATTACCCTTCCCCCAGGCGAGCGGGGCTGGCACGAGGCAGGGTGCCGTGGCCAGGACGGCCGTGTTTTGGCAGCTGGGGCGGTGGCGTGCTCGCTGGGACGGGCACCCCGCGCGCGGCAGAGGGGAAGTGTTTGTCACGCTGGTAATAGGAGTGCCTCGAGCGATGGGGACGGGGGCGGGCACACTGGCCTGCACCCCCAGCGCCACCAGAAAATGGGAGTGAAACCGGGGCTGTGCATCCCCCAGCCCGGCGGGTGGAGCGGTGCCAGCTGCTGAGCGGGAGAGTCCCAGCCCCCGGACGGGGCGAAGGGATGTCAGACCCTGGTCCCGGGGGGTGACACCCAGGCCGGTGGGTGACACCAGGCACAGGACCTTGCGCAGCACCCGATGCCGACAGCAGCCATCCCTCTGCCCACCCCAGGGGTGGCTGGAGAAGGATTAGCCCTAAATCCCCAGGGATGACACCCTGGTCATCCACGAGCCCCCTGTTTAAAGCTCACAAACCCGCTCTCTGCCCTCGCTGCCTGGGCCGGGGCGGGATGTGCTCGGCAGGCAGGGTGCCGGCGGCGGCACTCCCTTGGCTCTGGCACAAAACCGCGCTGGGTCGGAAACCCACATCCGCTGGGGCCAGCGCTGCTCCGGGGCGGAGGTGCTGGGGCTGCAGGGGTTCCCATGACAAACCCAATTTGCCGGGGCTCCGCTCCGCTCCCAACACGGCCAGCTCCCCAGCGAGCCCAAATCCTTCTCCTGGGGACTTTTCCACCCGTGTGGGTGTTCCAGAGGGTCTGGGCAAGAGCCTGGCCCATCGCTGCAGAAGTTTCCTTCCCCGGAGACCGTTGCAGGGCGTCCACCGCCGGGGCAGGGCGCGTTAACCTCGCCGAGCAGGGCGAAACCAGTGTGGTGAAAGACGCTGTGTCCCCTCGCTCCTCCTTTTCGGTTGCAACTTCTGCTCTTCTGCAGCCAGGAGGTTGCTTCACCGGAGCGTGCGGCGTTTCCTGCGCCCAGGAGCAGCCGAGCAGTCACCCGGGGCAACAGGGCTCGCTTCCTTCCCCACTTTCACCCTGCTCCCTGTGTGGCTTATCCTGGCAGCCCGCGGGGGCTGTGCCCAGCCCCCAGAGCAGCAGCGGTGGCGGAGATGGGGTCCGGTCCCCGCTGGCAGCAGCCTGCCGGGGTGGCTTTGCTGGGGTAGGACAGCCACATCCCAGTCCCCGCGTTCCTAGGGAGACCGAGGACAGGATGAGCGCGCTGTGCCGGCGCGGCGTCGGCTGGGAGCCCCTGGCAGCGCTGTCAGGGCAGCCGCCCACCCGCCTTCGTCTCACTCTGCTCCCTCCTGCCCGCAGCCACCTCTAACCTGGACCTCGAGAGCAAGAAAGCCGCCCACACCAAGCTGTCATGGCAGCAGCCGGTGAACGTCTTCCTGGCGGCCGGGCGCCCGCCGGGCATGGAGCAGCTGCACCAGGAGGCCCAGCTCAACCTCCAGAGCTTGCTGCAAGGTAGTGGGACAAGGGGGGCCGGGGGAGGGTGGCAGGGATGGGTGCTGCCCCGGGTACATGACCGCCATGCAAACAGCGAGGTCGTCTCCCACGTGCCCGTGGCCGAGCCGCTCCTCAGACCTCACCGAGCTGTAGCGGTCGGGTCCCCGGGGGGTCACAGCCTCCAGCAGCCCCGCTCTGATCTCTGCTCCCCAGTCGCTGCTGCAAGCGGCAAAGCAGCCGGGGCCAAGAGCAGGAACCTGCAAGGGCCGAGGGCAAGAACCTGCTGGCTAACCAGATCAGTGCGGCTGTTGATTTTGTTTCCTTCCAATTCCTTACCCAAGCCGTCACACGGGCTGGGCTGGGATGCTTTGCAGGCATCGATTAGATCAGCAGCCCGGCCTTCCCCCGGCTTGTAATCTCGTTAAGTCAGCCTGAGCAGACCTGGTTTCCGCCAGGCCATAACGACCAGCATTAATTAGCTCAACAATTACAGGATGGGGAGACACTGAGTTCCCTCCTGGCTGTCCCTGGCTGGGCTCTGCTTCCCCGTGGGACCCACCGCGTCCCCATATAGCCCCTGGGAGCAGCGGGGTGGGCTGCTGGGGTCCCAGCGCTGCCTCGCACCCCCCCAGCCCCGGCATTCCTCCCTGGGCTTGGGGTCTCCCTTCCCCACCTCCAGAGCTGCCTGTGCTGAGCAGGGACAGTAAGCCAGCCTGGGGACAGCCAGCCGGGGACAGCCACACGTGCCTTCCTGCTCCTCCTGCCCCGGGAGCAGAGCCGTCAGCCCCAGCCGGGGGCTGGAGCGGGGTCCCAGGCGCTGTTTCTCTTGCAGAGGAGTATGAGGAGCAGTACGCCGAGAGCAGGGTCACTGGGCAGACCTTCCGCGCCGCCGGTCACCTGCCCCCCGACACCCCCCCCGAGCCATCGCCCCGACCCCCGCCAGCCAAGCGCCTTGAGTTCGTGCTTATGGTGAGTGCCGGGGCGGCGGGGCAGGGTGGCGCGGCCCCGGCATCGCCCGCGGGAGAGGGGCTGGCGCGGCTGGGCAGGCAGCTGGGTCAGGGGGGCCATTTGTGTCCCAGCCTCGTCCCTTTGGTGGGTCACGTGCCTTTCCCCCCGCAGCCCCCGAGCCGGCCAGCAGGCGAAGAGGAGAGCACCGGCACGACCGCGCTGGGCGCTCGGCCGCCCGACACCTCCCTGAGCCTCCCCACCAGCCCGGACAAGGAGCCGGCCTGGACCAGAGCCTTCCCCCTGCCCACCCTGGAGGAGAAGCAGTGGCACCAGTCCTGCTCCGTCCAAACCAACATTGTCCCCATCAACGTCTCGGGTAGGGCAGCACCCCCGCGGGCAGAGGCGCGAGGGGCAGCCCCGGCAGCGGGGCGAGATGCGGGGTGCAGGCGAGGATGCGCCCCAGCGCCCGGCTGCGGTGGGGGCACGGGATGGTGGGAGGGGGCTGGCGCTGCGAGCCTGCGTCCCCGCGGGCCAGGCGGGCGCAGGGGACAGCAGGGACACATTGGCGTCTGTCATTCCCAGCCCATCTGTCCAGCCATCCGCAACTTTGTGTGTCCGATCCGCCGGCCACGCCACCGTCCGCTCTCTTGTCCGCACTGTGCTGCCCAGCCCGCCGGTTTGTTGTCACCTTGGCTCTCGCCACACTCCATGCGGCCAGCCTGTCTCGCCTGTCTGTGCGTGCGTCCGTCCGTCCTCACGGGGCTGCAGGTCCCACCAGCACGGTCCTGCCCAGTCCTTGCAGGCACGAGGGCCACGCTCTGCCCCCAGGTCAGAGCCTGAGGCCGGTGGCTGAGCAAGATGCACCTTCTTGAAGGCCAGAGATGTCTTTGCACCCTTTTCCTCTCTGATGGAGAGACATGGGTGGACCACGCTGGTCCCTCTCCCCACCCTGCTGTTCCTCATGTCCCCAGTGTGGTTCAGCATCGCTGGCCCCATTAACGATGAAGCCCAGTGGTGCGGGGTCCGGTCTCACCAGCACAGACCGGAGCGGGGCCGGTCCCCACAGCTTTCCGTGCATCCCACCTCCATCGGCAGCATCTCCGTCTTCCCGCCGGCCGGCAGTGCCCGCCGTGCCTCCATGTCCCCCGCGGCTCACCCCGCATGGCTCACCACCCTCCTGCCATCCCACGCGCCTGCCTGCAGTCGCCATCCCAGGCCGGGGGGCACCCATGGGACACGCGGGGATGGAGGGGTCAGAGCCCCCGCCCCGGCAGCCCCTCCCGGCACCCCCACGTACAGCCTGTTTGTTTTGGCTACAGGGCAGCACTTTGCTAGGCACGCGAGTGCTCGTCACTCCCTGTTTAACACAGAGACCGCGATGAACCCCAAGTCCACCCTGCGGCGTAGACGGACCATTATCGGATTCCCTAACCTGTCCCTGCGAGACCAAGGTGACGGCAAGAACCGCGCAGCCACTTTCGTGCCCTGGCAGCGCCTGGGCAGGGACGGCACCCACCGGAGCTGCCCTGACAGTGGGCAGAGCCACCCCGGGGGCTGGCAGCCAGACCGGGCACAGACGGGCTCCCTGGGGACACCCTGGCCTTGGGGACATAAAGGCCACCGCACTGGCTGTGCTCCCTCCTGGGGCACCAGGGTGCTGGGCACACTGATGACACCGGGCTGGCCCCGGAGCTGGTGTGGCATCGGGGACAGCCCCGTCACCCTAAGCTGGGGTCCTGCACGCTTACGGGGCGAGATGGACGCTGAAATTTCTCCTAGTGACGGGGGTCACCCAGCCTCGGCTCCGGCAGCTCCTGCCCCGTGCCCACCCTCCCTGGCCATGGGCCACCTGGTGCCGGGTGCTGGGGCCGTGAGGCACGCACCCTGCCTGGGGCTTTGCTGGGGCTGGGGACCAGCTGAGGGCACTGAGGTGGCCGAGGGTGCCTGCAGCACTCCTGGCACAGCCACGGACCCGTGTTGGACCCCATGGGGACAGCAGCCGTCCCGGATCGGGGGCCTTGTCGTGCCGTCCCCTGTGGAAGGTGTAGGGAAACCAGAGCCGGGCTCTTCCCGGAGGCAGGCAGGGACAGGAGGAGGAGAAGCCATGGCACCAGCTGCACCGGGGGAATTGTCACTGGGTAGGAGGAAGGTTTTTCCCCATGACAGTGGTCAAACCTCCAAGAGGTTGTCACAGTTCCTCCCTTGGAGATGGTCAGACCTCAACCCGCTGCAGCCTTGAGCATCCTGGTCTGCTGGGTGTGCTCCAAGCGAGGTCCCCAGGTCCTTCCCCATCCTGGCTGTTCTGAGATGAGGTGGCACTGTGAGCTGTCGCGTCCCTCCCCGACCCAGGCGGTGATGCCTCCCTCTGCTCTTCCTGGTCCCCATCTGTGTCCCCACCACGGGGCAGCGTTGAGGCAGCACTTTGGTTGCTGTGGGGCCGATGTCCCCGTGGGTAGAGACTCCTGCCGTGGCTGCCAAGTTCTCCATGGCACGTCCCAGCCAACACATCCCAGGCTGGAGGGTTAAGACAGGCCAGGGACTGTCCGCGGTTGGGTTATGGCCATGCCAATAGAGGGGGTAGGAGGGCACCTGGTCAGAGGGTGTCGACCTGTCCGCTCGGGCACATTTCATGCCTGGGCAGAGATGCAGCCCCAGAGATCGGCCACAGGGTGGGACCAGTCCTGGGCCCATGGCAAGCGGGGCAGGACCATGCCGCTGACCCACTGGCAGAGCGCGAAGCGGGACAATGCTCACCCAGGCTGTGTCTCTCCTCGCAGGCGGCGCCAATGGCCCCACGTTGAACACACACGCGCCCATCGCCGAGTCCCTCTCCTGCAGCTTCGTCCCCGAGACCGCGAGTGGGGCGAAGGCACCCCAGGAGATCAGCCCCCGCCAGCCCCTCTCTGCCCCGTTGAGGAAAACCTTCAGCGACCTCGGGGCCCGCTGCTGCCCTCCACCCGCTGCCATGGACGGCACAGCCACCCCCTGCACTGGCGCCTGCAACGGGCCGCCCGGCACCCCCTTCTCCCCGCCATGGAGCGCCCTGGGCTATGCCAGCCCCCTCAGCCCCGCCGCCGGCCAGGGCAAGGGGCCCACCTGCACTTCGCCAGGCGGCTCCATCCCGTCGCCCAGCCCGGGCTCGCCCGCTGCCGCCTCCTTCTTCATCGCCATGGAGGAGCACATGGGCAGCAACGGGCCCGGCTCCTTCTCCAGCGTGGTGCCCGAGTCCCCCCCCACCTCTGGGGGTGGCCAGAGGTGCGAGGGCCGAGAAGCCACGGTGAACCTCTTGCCAGGAAGCCAAGAGGAGCCGGAGCCGGCGGTGGAGCCATCGCGGCTGGAGGTGGAGCGGGCAGGGTGCCGGTTCCGCGAGCGGTCGCTGTCGGTACCCACTGACTCGGGCTCCCTCTGCTCCGTGGACATCGCGTACGCCGAGACCCGGCGGGGCAGCGCCAACTACACCCTGGGCTACCCCAGCGCCAGCTCCGAGGGCAGCACCAGCACCGACAACGTCTCCCTGGGGCTGGAGCAGGAGGGCCAGCGGCGGCGGCGCTCCAAGAGCATCTCCCTCAAGAAGGCGAAGAAGAAGCCCTCGCCGCCCACACGCAGCGTCTCTCTCATTAAGGAGGGGCAGGATGATGCTGCGGGGCCTGGCTCGGTGCTGCCCAAGGACCACCGGCCCAAGAGCCTGTGCATCCCAACGGAGCCGCAGGGCCACCGGCTGGTGCACTCCGACCCCCAGGGGCGCATGGGGAGGGAGCCCGACGGCACAGCTGCCCCCCACCAGTGGCATCTGGCGGACTGGAAGGCTGGTGATCCCTACCGGTCCCTCTCCAGCTCAAGCACGGCCACAGGGACCACGGCCATCGAGTGCGCCAAGGCACGGGGCAGCTCCGAGTCCCTCGCCTCCCCCTCCATCTCCAGGGCCACGACACCCTCCCAGCTCTCTGCCGAAGCGGACCTCAAGACCTCCTCCCCAGGCCGGCCCACGGGGCTGATGTCCCCATCCAGCGGGTACTCCAGCCAGTCAGAGACCCCGACCCCCACCGTCCCCACCTCCGCCATCCTCGGGCACTCCCCGCACCAGGTGCGGGTGAGGCCGCTGGTCCCTGAGAGGAAGTCCTCGCTGCCCCCCACGTCCCCCATGGAGAGGAGCCCCAAGTCCAGGCTGTCCTTTGACCTGCCACTCACGCCGCCCGCCCACCTCGACCTCTCGGGGCTGAAAATCTCCCTGAAGGGGAAGACGAAGGTCAGCCGGCACCACTCCGACTCCACCTTCGGCACCAAGCTGGCCCAGAAGACCAGCCCCATCACGCCCATCATGCCGGTGGTCACGCAGTCCGACCTGCGCTCGGTCCGCCTCCGCTCCATCAGCCGCTCGGAGCCGGAGGACAACGCCGACGGCCCGGAGCATGCCGAGGAGCCACCACGCGGTCCCTGCCTGGGGCCGGAGAGGAAGGTGAAGCCGCCGGTGGCAGAGAAGCCACCGCTGGCCAAGCGGCCCCCCAGCATCCTGCCCAAGCCCCCGGCTCTGCGGGAGGAGGGTCCCTTGTCCCCCACCTCCCCACCGGGCACCACCACCAAGGAGAAGGGGCTGCCACAGGACGGCTTCATAGTGCTGCGGAAAGGGGAGCTGAGGAGGGGTCTGGGGGAGCCCCCCTCGTCCCTGGCGCCAGCGGGACCCCGGCGGCTCTCGCAGGGCAGCCTGGAGGACGAGCCACGGCCGGAGCGGAGCGGTGCCGGTGAGGGGGAGCGGAGGAAAGCCAAGGTGCCGCCACCGGTGCCCAAAAAACCCAGCGTTCTCTACCTGCCGCTCGCCCCGGCCCCGGCGCAGCTGGGAGCCGGCCTGGGGGAGCAGGCGCCCACCCCGAGCCCCATCATCACGCTGGACGCCGACCCCGCCTGCTGCAACCCCGACGCTGAGGACCCGCCGTCCCCGGAGGGCCTGGGCACGGGACAAGCCGGCGACCCTGCCTCGGAGCAAGGTGAGGGGCTCCCCGCTCCTGTGGTGGGTGTCACCCCAGGGACAGGGGGTCTCCCCATGCCCGCACAGGGCGGTTCACAGCTGCCTTCTCCTCCCCACATGCAGGCAGCTTGGGGGAGGCCAGCACGGAGGAGAAGAGCTTCGCCAGTGACAAGACGGCCGACTCCATCGCAGAGGAGGACGACGATGTGTTCGTGACGTCCCGCACCACAGAGGATCTCTTCACTGTGATCCACAGGTAGGGCTGGTGGGTGGCACTGGACAGGCATCGTGCCACGGTCCCAGGGCAGTGTCCCCCCCACCACGACACCTTCAGTTTTCCACACCAGGGCCGATGCTCACACTTGGGGACAACCCAGCTCTTGCTGCCTCAAGCGCTTCGGAGTTTGGCACCCTGAGCCCGTGGCCAGGCTGGGTCACCAGCTTGCAGGGGGGTTGGTCCACTGCTCCATCGGCCTCGGGGCATGTTGGACCTAGCTGCCAGGAGAGGGTTTGCCAGCAGCTAGGTGCATCGCCTGCCATGCACGGGTTGTCTTCTTGCCCTGGCGGAGCAGGCACAGCCACAGCCGGGCAGGCGGCGTGCCCATCGCTGTAGGACCTCGCCCCATCCAGAGGGGCGGCAGCTCCCGCCCGGGGCTGCTCCCACTGCGTGTCTCTCTGGTGCCTAGGTCGAAGAGGAAGGTCTTGGGGCGGAAGGAGCCTGGTGACACTTTTGGCAGCCGGCACAACTCCCACTCGCCTGTAAAGACTTCGGGCTCCCCGACCGGCGAGTCCCCGGCAGCAGCGGGCAGCAGCGGGAAGTCTTCCAGCAGAAACGAAGACTTTAAAGCCCTGCTCCAGAAGAAGAGCAGCAAAACCAGCCCCGGTACCCGGCCATCTGCCGCTGAACTGCTCAAGACCACGAACCCGCTGGCTCGGAGGGTCATCACAGAGTTTGCCCCCGAGCTAGACGGTGCAAACAGCCCCAAAAGCCAGCCCTAACCTTGCATGGTCCCTTCTGGCCATGAAGGGCTGGAGACGGCTGCAGAGGAGGGTTGCTGCGGAAGGGGTGTCCTGGCTGCCCGGGTGAGTCCTCGTGTCCCACCGGGGGTTTTCTTCTGCTTTTGTTTCTTCCTCGGAGAGCCGTCAGCTGGGAGGCAGCGCTTGGAGCCCAAGCCCCCGTGTCTCTGGCGGAGCTGGGCCCTTTCCACGAGGGAAGAGGCAGCACCGGGGCTGGGACCGTCCCCAGCTGAGCCAGCTCCCGGGACTGAAGGCACCTGCTCGGGAAGCAGAGCGGGACTGCAGCCCCCGGCGTCGCTCAGCACCCGCAGCGGAGCTGGCTTGAAACTGTTTGGTCACTTCGGCATGTGGTACTTTAAACGGCTTTTCTAATGCACAGTGGTGATGATGTTTTATTCTCTTTCCTTTGACATTGTACCTTGAGTTTCCCAGGCAAAGATCCCAGGTTTGAGTTCGGCTGGATACACGGAGACGTACTTTGGGAAGACGTAAGGGGGCCGGCTGGAATTGAGGTTGCTTTTGAAGAGCCACAAGCGGTTCCCCCTCGTCGTTCCGAGCATCCTCCCCGCCACACGGGGAACAGGCACCCCGGCGTCCGCAGCCAGCGCGACGACCTCAAGCCAAAACCCAGCCCCTTGAAAGCCCCCAAAATGCTGCATTTCGGAGCTCCTCAGCTCTCGGTCCAAAAGCAAACCCCGGGGTCACCTCTGCCACCTGCCCCAGGGAGCCTCACCGCACCGGCCACACGGGGGTCTGCCAGCCGCCCCGCTCCCCACCAGCCTCCCGGTGCCAGCGGGTCCTGCACCGGGCCGTCGACTCGGGGTGACTCGGAGTGATGTGGGGTGACGTGGGGTGCGAGTGTCCCTGCCGCTGCGGGACAGGTGGGCTGCAGCAGGACAGCGCTGCCCGGGGAAGCCCTTCCCCAGCTCTGCCTCTGGCATCGCACCGAGGGACCCTGCGGCAGCATCTCCTGCAGACATCAGCCACTGGAGGTCCTGGGCTGCCAGCGAGCTGTTGGCCAAACCCATCCCGATGTCACCCGAGCCACCTCCCAGGTGACTCCTGGGGTCCCTCCGGGGTTACCCACAGCTCCACCCGTGCCCCATGGCTGCAGTGGAGCTGTGTGAGGCCGAGCAGGATGCGTGCCAGAGCCACTGGCAGTGCAGGGACTGCACCCCACCGCTGCCCAGAGAGTGCTGTTGGCAGTGCCACCGTCCCCCTGGCACACACGGGTCCCCTAGCCAGCCAGACTGTGCACCCCGGAGTGTCCCGCAGCCTGGAACCGCGCCACACGGCAGAGCCCAGGTGGTGTGTGCCTGCGAGGCTGCCCGTGCCGGTGCTGCGAGGAGGTGGCACGTGCCACAGCAGCGCAGGGGGATGCGGTGCTGGCACGGCTGCGTTGCCCAGCTCTGCCAAAGGGATGGGTTGCACGTCACCGGCTGCAGTGCTGGCCCTTGCCCGGGGTGCAACGGAAGGCGCAGGGTGGGATTTGTCCCCCTCGTCCCCAGCTGCTGCTTCCTGGCTTGGCTCCAGCATGGGAGCCCCAGCTGCCAGTGACAGCGGCCACCTGAGGGGCAGCGGGGCTGGGACAGGGAGGAGGGCAGGACCGAGAGGAAATGCCAGCCCCAGCTCTGAGCAGGAGCGCGGCTGCACGCCCATAGCGAGAGAGAAAGGGCCGGGCTGTGGCTGTCAAAGAAACAGGGTGTTTAGGAAAGTTTCCGCTTTATTTCTTGATCTATTTCTGCAAGCTGCGGCGTGCCCAGCCCTCCTGTGCGTGGGGGAGAGCGATGTGGCTGGATGCGGGCAGCAGTGGGGAGAGGGAGGCACCACGGCAGCGCTACAGGTGCCCTTCCAGGGGCCAGGGCTGCTCAGGGGGGTCTCTGCCCCCTCCCCAAGCACACAGCCTGGGCGCCCGGGAGCACAGCCCTCCGCGGACACCTCCCCATCCACACACTCGTGCTGGATTTCACCCTGAAAGAGGCTGTGCCCTCCTTGCGGTTTGTTCCCCCTCCCCTCCCTCCCGTTTACTTGCACATTGCTCCCTTCCCTCTCCCGGGGTTGCAGATTTAAGCCTGTAATTAAGATCCAGGCTGAGAAACTCAGGAAAAAAAAAAAAAAAAAAAAAGCTCTAACAGATTTCCATGCTCCTTCTCCATCCCGCAGCACCCAGCCCTCCCCCTGCTCCCGCGCCCGGCGGCAGGGTGCTGGTGTGGCGGGGATGGGACCCCGGGGACAGGAGAGGGAAGCTCTGGGGACGGGTACATTTTGCACATGACTGCTCAGGAAACCGGTGGTGGCGGAGACGGTGGGAGCGTTAGCGGCTGGGGGGACGGCAGCCGGCAGAGTGGGCTGGGGACGAGCATGGGGTGGAGACACCCCTGCAAAAACCCGGCACCGCTGGCAGCGAAAGCGGCGTCCGCTACCAGATAAGAAATGTGTGGGAGGCCCGGGGTGAATCCCAGCTGCGGAGCTGAGGTCAGGCCATGGCACAGATCCTCATTTCCCTGTCCGGAGGAACGGGCTCTTGCCAGCGGAGCCGGCCAGCTCCAGGCCGAGAGCTCGTCCCTGGCCACTTGCTTCCTCCTCCCTCCGGCTGTGGATGCAGAACCGTTTCTGCGGCTGCTTCACTGCGGGAAGAGCAGCTTGCGGTGCCTGGGGAGAGCCCGGCCGGCGGCATCCCCTGGTCCCGCCGTGGTGCGGGCTTCTGAATGTTGTACTTTTTAATCTCGCCAGCTTGGTAAACTGCTCCCTGCTGACGGCTGCCTGTGCGTGCTGGTTCTTGTGGCTGCTGAGGGGGGCCGGAGCCCTGGGGAAGGGTGCTGGGGGGGAGATGGGGGAGGGATAGACACCTCCTGATGCCCCTTGGGTGGCTCAAGGGGACGCTGTCAAGCGTGGGGCCCACGCAGCCCCATTGCCAGAGCCTCTGATGGCGTCTGCCAGGCACTCGTGTGTCCCCAATGGCTCTGGGTGAGCGCAGGGACGCTGCAGGGAGTCGGGGATGGCCTGGGATAGGGGCTGGGGATAGCGCGGGGGGCTGGGGACAGACTTGGGGTCCTGGGGGCAGGTGGGATGGGTGCCAGGGGCAGCCTTGTGTGTTGGGGATAGCCCTGGGTAAGTGCTGGGGCCAGCCCCGGTGCTGGGTGGACACTGGGGACAGCCCAGGGTGGGCGTTGGGGACAGTCAGTGCCGGGTGGCTGGGCACCCATCTGGGGGCGAGCAGGGTGGGCGGCAGGCACAGCCCAGGGCGGGTGCTGGGGACGGCTGTGGGTGCCAGGACAGCCCAGGGTGCTGGGTGGGCGCTGGGGAGAGCCCTGGCAGCTGGGGGGATGCTGGGGACAGCGCGGGGCGGTCGCACGGCCCGGCCTACGGGAGTCCCGCACACAGCCGGGCCCGGCGGGGTCCTGGGGCTGGGCCGGGGCTGGGGCGGCCGCGGGGCGCCGGGCGGAGGGGCGGCGGCGGGGACAGCTCCAGCCCGGCGCGCCGCGGGCAGCCCGGGGGCCTCGGCGCGCTGACGGCGGCAAGATGGCTCCCAAAGCGAAAGGCGGCGGCAAGGCGGGCAAGGGTGAGCGGGGCCGGGGGGGAACGGCCGGGCTCCCGCGGGCGGCGAGGGTCGGGCCGGTCTAAGGGCGCTGCGTTCACAGGCAGCGGCAGCGGCGGCAGCAGCAGCGAGGGCAAAGCCCAGGGCCCGAAGGGAGGCGGCAACGCCGTGAAGGTGAGTCTGGGGGGCGGCCGGGCAGGGACCCCCTGGTGCCGGGCAGGGACCCCCGGAGCCGGGCAGATTCCCCCCCGGGGCAGCCGGGGGGTTCTCCTCGCTCCTCCCCCGACCCACCACAGCCGTGGCCCCGCTCCACCGTCCCTCCAGGTCCGGCACATCCTGTGCGAGAAGCACGGCAAAGCCATGGAGGCCATGGAGAAGCTGAAGTCCGGCCTGCGCTTCAGCGAGGTCGCCTCGCAGTACAGCGAGGACAAGGCCCGGCAAGGGGTAGGTGCTGTGTCCTCAGGGGAGGGGAGCGTGGCTGGGCAGGGGACAGTGGCCTTCGGGGGAACCTGGTGTTGTGCTGGCCATCACAGCGTGCTGGTGGAGACTGCTGCTGGGGATTCCTTCCCGGGTGCCTTCAAAAACCTTGTTTCAATAGCTTTGGGCACAGCACCCACAGCGTTCCCAGTGGGGTGGGCAAACACTGGTCTGGGGCAGCCTTAACTGCTGGGCAGAGGCACAGGCAGGTGCCAGGGGCTCAGCTGTAAGTACTTATTTGCAGCAGAGCCTCAGCTCTGCTTAGGATGCTGAGTGGGTGCCGGGGACAGTCAGTGGGGGGTCCTGGGGCGATCCTCTCCACCCTCCCTGCCAATGAAGCCACTGTTGCAGGGAGATTCTCAAAGTTTAATCCTGATGGTTCCTTCTTCCAGGGAGACCTGGGCTGGATGACCAGAGGCTCCATGGTGGGACCTTTCCAGGAAGCGGCGTTTGCCTTGCCCGTGAGCAGCATGGACAAGCCAGTGTATACAGACCCTCCTGTCAAAACAAAGTTCGGCTACCACATTATCATGGTGGAAGGCAGAAAATAAAAGATGAATGACCATTACCTTGTTGACTGCTTGAATCCCGAGAGCTTCCCAGACACCTTGACCTTGGAGCCAAGTCGGTCATAACCAGCGGCATGCTTGGAGGCAGCCGGCTGCCCCTGCCGTCGTGGCAGGATGCACAGATTGCAGCTGGCAGAGAACAGGGCCCTGCCTAGAGAGGTAAAGCGTTCCCTGGAAAAGGTGAAATAAGAGCTTTTTGCAGTTGTTGAAATCTGCTGTGTCTGGCAGGCCAGGCCCTTGCTTAGAATTTATCTGCAAACGTAAATGATGCAGAAAGGGAAAGAGGGTTCCCCAGGGCCTTGCTCTTTATCCCCGTCCTTGCCAGTGAGGATGCAGACAGCTCCCACGTTGCAGTTTCTGCTCCAGAGCTCAGACTGGGAATGGGAGGACGGTCCCTTTGGTGGAGGGTGGGTGATGCCACAGCTAGAGCTCATGGTCACTGCCCTGGGCAGGCGGCTCGTTCTCGCAGTTTCCCAGTAGAGGTGAGGGTCAGGCCGGGGCTGGAGGCACCCTGGTGGGCAGTGCTGGGGAAGGGGAGCTGGGGGAAGGAGTCCTGAATACGAAGTTACCCATCCCTAAAGGTACTTCTCATCCACTTGGAGCTGCAGTAAGAAGTTGTGTAACTTAAGCTTGAGTAAGAGAAAAGCCACTAAATGCTTGCTTGTTGCTTCCTGCGTTCCCCTGCTGCTACGTGCGGTACATGTCTCGAGCCTAGCAGGCTGTGCCTCATCCTTCTGGTAAGGCCGCCTGAAGGACAGCGTGATTGATGCGAATGAGACAGCCCAGTATGTCTCCTGCCTCTTGGATCTTAGCAATAAATATCCCAGCGCAGTGATCCCCTTCCTGCTGAAAGACAGCACCTAAACAAGGCACATCTCTAGCAACAGACACTGGCTTTGTTTGCAGGCGAGCAGCGTGCGGTGCCAGAGGGCTCAGAGATGGGGAGAAACCATCAAAGAGAACAAAAGGCCTGTCCCAAGATGACAGACAAGGAAGAGGTGAGACTGAAACCAGGGCAGGTCTTTCTCCTCCCTCCCTTTTTGGGGTGTTTGTTTTGTTAAGAGAATGGAAAGCTCAGAGATGCCAATGAATGATTGCAAAGCTCTAGTTCATTAATATTTTGTTATGAAAGGCAGACAGGCCTTTCTGCAGTATGAGAGCAGATGTGGCCTCATTTAAGGGATGCTCTATTAATAAACCACTTGTTTCCAGGCTACCAGAGCTTTGTTCTACCTATTAGCACATTGGCACATCTCCTGTACCAACAGGATTGTTGTTTGTGTTTGTCGAGTCTCCTTAGTACAAGGGATTCAAATTCAACAGACTAGTTCCCTCTACAAAAGTGGCAAAACTCAGCAAGGTGTGAAAGTACCCCTTGCTATCATGCTGTAATACAGAAGGCAAACTTGCTAGGCACTAAACATGCACGTGGCATGAGGAAGCATCAAAATTCACCGCTGTATTGTCACAAGGAAAGACCGTACAGAAGACGGTCATAGTGGTGAGAACCCCAGGCCAGGTTCATCTCAGCGTGATGGCAGAGAGGCATGGCAGATAAGCAGAGCATTGCTAAAGCCAGGACAAGGTTCTTCCAATTTTAAGCTTGCATGGTTCTGAACTATGAACCCACTTCACAGCTTCATTGTGCCTGCAGTACCAGAGAGATAAATTTAATCCATGGCAGCTGAACTGTATGTGGGATGAGGGTAGGAGGACTTCCTTACCAGACAAAAAGCAGCTCAAAGCTTTAAAACCAATATTTCCCCCTCCTGCTGCCTTTGTGCAAGAACAGGCTTTGACTGTCCTACTGTATTGGGTTTGTGTGGCAAGATAGGGGTAACGGGGGCGTTGGGGGCAGGGGTGGTGTCTGTGAGAAACTGCTAGAACCTTCCCCTGTGTCTGACAGAGCCAATGCTAGCTGGCTCCAAGAGGGACCCGCCGCTGGCCAAGGCTGAGCCCATCAGTGACAGTGCCTCTGTGATAATATATTTAAGAAGGGGGTTAAAAAAAACTGCTGCAGAAACTGTAACTGGAGAGAGGAGTGAGAGTGTGTGAGAGCAACAACTCTGCAGGCACCAAGGTCACTGAAGAGGAGGGTGAGGAGGTGTTCCAGGCACCAGGGCAGAGATTCCTCTGCAGCCCATGGAGGTCCACGGTGGAGCAGATATCCACCTCCAGCCCATGGAGGACCCCACGCCCGAGCAGGTGGGTGCCCAAAGGAGGCTGTGACCCCATGGAGAGCCCATGCCGGAGCAGGCTCCTGGCAGGACCTGTGGCCCCATGGAGAAAGGAGCCCACGCTGCAGCAGGTTTGCTGGCAGGACCTGTGAGCCCCCACGCTGGAGCAACCTGTTCCTGAAGGACTGTACCCTGTGTAAGGGACCCACGCTGGAGCGGCTCGTGGAGGACTGTCTCCCATGGGAGGGACCTCATGCTGGAGCAGGGGAGAGTGTGAGGGGGAAGGAGCAGCAGAGACAACGTGTGATGAACCCACCACAACTCCCATTCCTGATCCCCCTGCGCTGGCTTGGGGGGAGGAGGTAGGGAAAATTGGGAGTGAAGTTGAGCCCAGGAAGAAAGGGGGAGTGGGGGGAAGGTGTTTTAAGATTTAGGTTTTATTTCTCATTATCCTCCTCTGATTTGATTGGTAATAAATTAAATTAATTTTTCCCCAAGCCTCAAGTCTGTTTTGACCATGACTGTAACTGCTGAGTGATCGCTCCATCCTTATCTCAAATCTGGAGCCTTTTGTTGTATTTTCTCTCCCCTCTCCAGCTGAGCAGGGGAGTGATCGAGCAGCTTTGGTGGGCACCGGGCATCCAGCTGGGGTCAACCTACTGGAAATAAAGGGGGAGCGGCCACAAAGTCAGGTTAGAGACTCCTTTGAAGCCCTTGATTCCTCCAGTGATATCAAAAAGTTTGAGGTGTTCAGCCCCTTGACACAGTCAAGGTCTAATTGCTGTTACGCTCCTCCACAGCCCCACACCTGCACACCCCTTCTGCAGCAACCCCCGTCTGGCAGGGGCTGGAGCAGAAGGGTTTCTGCAGTACCGCGCTCCGTGTTGGACCCGGCCCCGGGCAGATGGTGAGCTGGCCTCCATTGCTTGGAGGAGCTCCCCTTCTCCACAGCAAATGCGCTCTCAGACCAACTTAAAACCAGGTTGCAGTAGTTCTGCTCTCTCCTTTGCACCCACCTGCGGCTCACCCAAAGGGTGGGTGACATTCAGGAGCCACATCAGCTTATTTCAAGGCAAGGAGGGAGGAACTACAGCAGCTTGAGCTTAGACTGCGTGAAGCTGCCCTGGAAGCGCACCCTCAGCGTCCTCTCAGGGGAGAGGCAGCCACAGGATCCAAAGAGCAGAAAGATGAAGCCAGGGCTGCAAGCTTGGAGAGGGGGTTAGACATAAACACAACTTTTTTTATTAACAAATCAAACAGCAGCATGAACTGTTTCCATCTTTGTGAACTGAGTCCACAGTGAGGTCCCTTCCCCACCACCTGACAACTAGATTCTCAGACTGTTCCCTCACGCAGGAGGAGATGCTGAATTTGCTCAGTCACCCTGAAAGAAGTGTATATTGTATCCGTCAGCCTTAAGCTAGGTCAAAAAGTTACAGTGATGTAGTTCAGACAAACGTTTAATGAGAAAAAGTAAGACCGTTCTTAATAAAGGTACACATATTTCATTTCTGGGCTAGCTCTCTATATAAGTTTAAAGTCACAAGCATGACTTCAGGATCTCCACGTTTTATGTCAAGAGCTTGCAGGAAACAGTTCAACGCCTCCTGTAGCTTTCCATCATCCTTAAGTTTCTTCCCTCTGCCCACCAAGGTATTGTAATCGCTTACAGCAGCAGAGGAACTCTGACCAACCTCTTTTTCAGAGGCGCCTTCCTGGGTGAAGTAGTCTTATTTGCTCACCTGATGGAAGCTCAGCATCACCACTGGATTCCTCCTGTCTCATCTGCTTCCGACTGCTCAGAGGCCATACTCTCCAGATGGAAGGATTCTTCATCTGTATCAAGTGTTTCTCCAGCAGGTTCTTCTTCAGGCTCAGCAGACTCCCCGCTGCACTCCTCAGCTTCTTCTTCCACAAGGTCATCCTGTTCCTCATTGCTGTCATCATCATCTTCATCATCTTCATCATCACCAGTGCTTCCCATGATTTCTCCAATATCCTCAACCTCGTCTACAACCTTGTTGATTAGAGATCGCCTGGAAGCAGTAGACCTGTTACTAGTGTTAGTTAGTTGGGGAGAAAAGATGGTTGTTGCTACACTTCTCTCACATTTAGGAGTGGATGCGCTAAATCCTTCCAGAAATTGATGCAGAGGGCTGTTTAGGGAAGAGGGCCTTTTTTCAGACTGGTTTTCCTCCAAAATCATGATGGAATGGTCTTCATCCTCACTGTCTGAAACTATCCTTCTTACGTTTTTCTTTCTACCAAAATCAAAGACACCACTGCTTTCCTCTGATGCTTCACTCTCTTGCAGGGAGTTACATGGCTCTTCTTCAGCTGTGTGACAGGGTTTTCCACAGTTACTGTGCTCGCTTAGACAAGGTTTAGTTGGAGATTTTTTTGTTGGAGACTTACAAAAGCTTTCTGCTTCTAGCTGGAAGCCCTCCTTTTCTGGGTGCTCCGGTGATCTTTCCCCATTTGAGGCATCCTGCCATCCTTCTTCAGACTCTTCCAGGACCAGATTGAAGTCAACTTGATCCTGGAGAGAAGGCACAGACATATCCTCCAAGCTGGCTTCCAACACGTGAGATTTCTGGAGCCTACCATGGATTTCTGGTGTAATGTTTGATAAATTTGGCACCGTGGCAGCCAAAGCTAGCTCAGGAACGTCATTATCTGTCCCCAAGGCAGTATGTGGGTCAAGTACCTGATCTGACATTTCTGCATCTCTTAACCTTTTGGAATCATCATCGATACCAGACTCATTAAAGGAATGCTGACGATGCCCAGACAGGCCATTCCCTGCCTCAGTCAAGCTATCTGAACTTACATGGGAACACTGTTTCTGTTCGAGACTTTCACTCTCTTTACCAAGTGGATAAAGTCCAGGTGATGATGGTATAATGCTAGATTCAAGATTTTGCTCAGATTCTTCTGTATCTGATTGTTTCACTGTCTTGCTGGTATTGAGCAGCTCTGTATCCATACTGGAGACCTCTTGTGCCAGTTCCTCTTCGTCCAAGTCACCGATAGTCAGACTTGTCATTTTGGAGCTGACATTAACAACCTGGACCTTCTGGTCCTCTGTGAGATCAATAACTTGGGTATTTTCACGTTTATCAGCTACTGGTGGTGACACAAAGCGATCCATGTTGTTCAGCCCTGGAGACAACTTCTTTGGCTGGGGAACCAATTCGGGTGGTCTTTGCCACGTCTCTTCACAAGCATTTCTGATCCCTGCCATCCTCTGGTCTCTGAGCTGCGACTCTAACTGAACCAGCTCATGGGCTTTCCGTACCCTCTGCTGGATGTACTGCTGGGCCTCTTGACTCTCCGCCTGCTCCTCATGAGCTATTTCCCTCGTATACATCAAGTCATGATCGGAAATGCCAAACATTTCCAGAGAGTGCAAATAGGCGATGTGTTCGTCCAGCTGCAGGTCAGTCTTTCTTTGGGTGGCGTGCAAAGACTGCAGCTGGATCTGAGTTGCAGATGTTCGAGTATCTTCTAATGTGAAGAGCTCCCTTAGTTCCTGTTTGGAGAAATATCTAAACGGGTTCTTCTTGTCACCGGTAGTCTGTCTTATTAATGAATCCTTAAATACTTGTCTCCTGTATATTTTCTCTTCCACTGTACCACAGGTAATCAGTCTATAAATTACTACGTTCTCTTTTTGCCCGATTCTATAAGCTCTGTCTACAGCCTGAGCATCTGTAGCTGGATTCCAGCTGGGGTCAAAGATCACCACTCGGCTAGCTGCTGTTAAGGTCAAACCAACGCCACCAACTTGCGTAGTGAGCAGGAAGACAGAGTAGTGCTTGTTCCTCTGAAAGGCGTTCACGCGCTTCTCCCGTTCTGTTAGGTGGGTTACCGTCCCGTCAATACGCATGATCTTGAATTGTCTGCAAGACAAGACGTGCTCTATGATATCCAGCATCTTCCTCGACTGTGAGAATACCAGGGTTTGGTGTCCCTCCTCTCGCAGTCTTTCTAGAAGTCCTACAAGGAACAGCATTTTCCCAGACTCCTGAATCAGAATCTTATCAGAGAGATGGTCTATTTTACTAGCGCCTGAAAGCGTACCTGCTTCACTCCCGTGATCCTCCTCAGAGTACTCCTGTTCTTCCAAGCCCAGCTGGACACATGCTCTTGCAGACAGAATCCTGGGGTGGTCACACAGCTTCTTCAAGACAGTCAGCTCAGCCAGAGGCGATCGGGTTGTCAGCAGCACTTCTTTCACATGATCCAGAGAGAGAAAGTTTCTGTAGATTTCTTCCTGCACTGGCGCCAAGTACACCCACACAACGAAGTCATTTTTCCTAGTGAGACATGGCATGGCAGGAGCACAATTCTCACTTGGATCCTCAGGAAGAGGAGCATCTGGTTTGTCAGGCTTGTTTTTGATATCTTCTTTGGTTCTTCTGAGGAAGTACGGCTTTATAATTGTCATTAGATTCTCGGATATCTTTAGCCCCAGTGCTTTCTCGCCTAGAGTTGCATCCTTCTCCCTTGCCCTAGTAATAGGATTCTCATATTCCATTCTAAAAGTTTTGGCCGTTCCCAGGAGAGCACCCTGGCAGGCAAAGTCAAACAAGGACCACATTTCCCGCAGGTTGTTCTGCACTGGGGTGCCCGTGAGGAGGAGGCGATGCTTTGCAGGAATCGTATATACACTCTTGGTCGTTTTGGTAGAGGGGCACTTGATTTTATGCGCTTCGTCAAGAATGATGTAGTCCCAGACAAACTCCTGCTCGTTGCTGCTGGCAAGCTGCTTCCAGTTGTTAATGAGCATCTGGTAGGTCGTGATGACGACGCCGTTCTTCCTCCGGACCTTCTCCAGGTTCCTGGTGCGCTCCGTCTTGCTGCTGCCATAGAACTCCTTGACGCGCACGCCGGGGGTCCAGCGAGCGAACTCGGCCAGCCAGGTGCTGACCAGGGTGGTGGGCACCACCAGCAGGACATGCCGCAGGAGCTCGCTGTCGAACATGCCCGAGAGGAAGGCAATGACCTGCACGGTCTTGCCCAAGCCCATGTCGTCGGCCAGGATGCCGCCAGGCCTGCCCTCCCGGTGCAGGCGGTACAGGAAGGCGACGCCTTCCCGCTGGTGCTGGAAGAGCTTCTCGTGTACCTCCTCGTAGAGCAGCAGGCCGCTGCCGCAGACATCCACGAAGCCTTCCTCGTCCTCCTCGTCCTCTGCCACCGCCACTGCCGCCAGCGCCTCCACCACCCGCTGGATGCGACCCTGCAGCTTCTCGCTGGGGCGGATGGCAGCGGCCAGCCGGAACAGCCGCAGGGCCTCCTCCAGATCCCCGTCACCCGCCGCCGCCTTGGCATCGCCCACCAGCCTACGAGAACCACCGTCAGCAATAAGACTGCCCACACCCGGTCCCCCCACCACCCCGGCCCGCCGCCCCCCTCATCCCTGTCCCCCCTGAAGTAGGGTTGGATATATTAAAGCTGTAAACTAATTAAGTAGGGACTTAATATATTGGAACTGTAAATTAGAGTAGGAGCTTAATTTAGGAGACTGGACGCCTTAAGGCTGTACAAAGAGCAGATGCAACAATTGTAGTATTAAATGTCAGAACTTATATCCTATTTTTTAAGAAAGGATGCTTTAGGACAATATAACCTTGTAGTAGACGCTTATCTCTCAAAACAAGGGGCCCAGGATTACTGTGGAATGCAGAGACTAGTCAAAGCTAACACTTCTGATGTGCCGGCAAGAATAAAGGAATAGAGTAGAGGCCTGCAGTTCACCCAGAAGGTCACGACGATGAAGAGGAGTGGAGGAAGTAAACGACCACCAGATGTCTCTGAAGACCACTGAGAGACTCTAGTGTGCATGCAGGAGATAACAAATAGGTAATAATTTCTTGGAAAACTAGTGAATATGTATACATAGAATGTATTTAAACTGTACATCTAAATCAGTTGGCGTGCAAATTAGGTGGACCAATCCCCTGTGCACCCGGTGCTGCAATAAAGAATATCTGCTTAATAGTCACCGAGGCTATTGAGTCTTAACTTCGGCATTTCACTGCATCACCCCCCCATCCCCGTCACTCCCGTCCCCGCACAGGCCACCCCACTGCACACCGCCAGTACCGCTCCTCCTCCTTCTTGCCTGCTGCCACCTTGGCATCGCCCACCAGCCTACGAGAGCCACCGTCAGCACTGAGACTGCCCTCACCTGGTCCGCCCGGTCCCCCCTCAGCTCGCCACCCCTGCCTATCCCTGTGGCATTGAGTGCACCCTCAGCAAGTTTGCCAACAACACCAAGCTGTGTGGGGCGGCTGACACGCTGGAGGGAAGGGATGCCATCCAGAGGGACCTGGACAGGCTGGAGAGATGGGCCCATGCCAACCTCGTGAAGTTCAACAAGACCAAGTGCAAGGTCCTCCATCTGGATCAGGGAAATCCCAAGCACTGATATGGGCTGGGCAGTGACTGGCTTGAGAGCAGCCCTGAAGAAAAGGACTTGTGTCCAAGGACAGTGTGCACTAGCAGCCCAGAAAGGCAATCATATCCTGCGCTGCATCAGGAGAAGCGTGGCCAGCAGGTTGAGGGAGGTGATTCTCCCCGTCTACTCCACTCTCGTGAGACCCCATCTGGAGTACTGCGTCCAGTTCTGGAGCCCCTATTACAAGAGAGAGATGGACGTGCTGGAACGTGTCCAGAGAAGGGCCACGAGGATGATCCGAGGGCTGGAGCACCTCTCCTGTGAGGACAGACTGAGAGAGCTGGGCTTGTTCAGCCTGGAGAAAAGAAGGCTCCGAGGAGACCTTCTAGTGGCCTACCAGTATCTTAAGGGGGCCTACAAGAGAGCTGGGGAGGGACTTTTTAGGATGTCAGGTAATGGTAGGACTAGGGGGAATAGATCAAAACTAGAGATGGGTCCACTTAGGAAGAAGTTGTTCTCCATGAGGGTGCTGAGACACTGGCCCAGGTTGCCCAGGGAAGCTGGGGAAGCCCCATCCCTGGAGGGGTTCAAGGCCAGGCTGGACGGGGCTCTGAGCAACCTGATCCAGTGGGAGGCATCCCTCCCCAGAGCAGAAGGGTTGGAACTAGGTGATCTTTAAGGTCCCTTCCAACCCTGCCCATTCTATGATTCTCCCCATCCCCGCACAGGCCGCTCACCGCCGGTACCGCTCCTGCTCCTCCTCCCCGCCCGGCTCCGCCATAGCTCCCGCCGCCGCCGCGCGCTTCAAACTACACGGCCCTTCCCGTCCTGCACCGCGCGCATGCAAACGAGAGAACCCCGCATCCAATCAGCGCCCAGGAGCGGGCGGGCCCATGGCGCTGCCGGCGGCACTCCAAACGCCGGCCCTTCCCATCATGCCTTGCGCAGATGCAAATAAGGGACTCGCAGCCAATCAACGCCGGAGGAGGGCGGAGCCAGGCGAGCGCTGGTAGCCTGGCCCCGCCCCGCCCCGCCCCGCCCCGCCCCGCCCGTGGCAGCGGGGGAGGACACAGGGGACCAGCGCCAGGCCCCCCCCCCCGCCCCCGCCACGGGTAACCGGGACCGCCGCACCGCGGGGGAGGAGCCCTACCCAGAGCTCGGCGGACCCCTCCGGTGCACCCCCGGAGCGCCCCCTCCTCTCCGTACAGCCCCGCCTGCGGCACGCCCCCTCCGTTACCTAGGCGGGGTGGGGGGGACGTTAGTCCTCCAGCCGGCAGGGGGCAGCGTGGGGGGCGGCCGGCGCCTCTCTGCCCCGCGCCGGGTGCATCGGCGCCAAGTCGCCGGGAGACCGAGGCGCCGTCATGGAGCCGCCCGCCGCGGCCTGCGGCCTCCTCGTATCCACCGGGACCCGCCCGGGGCCGGGGAGGGGCGGGAGGGACCGGTGGCGGGGGGAGGAGGAGGGCAGTCAGCGGTTTCCTTAACTACGGCGCAGAGCGTTGCCGGCACGGAGGTGCGGGGCGGGCGGCGGGAGCCGTGTGTGCTCAGCCTGGGCCGGCGGAGCGGCCGTTACGGGTGAGCACGGCGGGGGCTGAGGGCCGTGTCTGGCCGTGGGGGGGGAGCTGGGGGTAGCTCGGGGCTGGGTTGCCTTAATGGGAGGGCCCGGCCCGGCTCCGGTTGTGGGCCCGGTGGAGGCCTCGCCTCCCGGGCCGGTGGCGTGCTATGGGGGCTTGGGGGCAGCGGGGGCCTTGGAACGGCTCGTCTCTCTTCCACCCCCGCCGACGGCCCGGGTCGCCAAGCTTGCTTGGCGACCCGGGCCGTCGGCGGGGGTGGAAGAGAGACGAGCCGTTCCCGGGGCCTCGGTGGTGGAAGAGAAATGAGCCCTTCCCGGCCTCTGTGGCTGCCTCGGGAAACTTAAAAGCTGTTGAGCCGCTGTGTTCGGAGAGGGGACGGGGACAAGGCGGGTGCTGGCAGCCGCCTCTTCCCCCAGCGCTCTCCCTCCGGCGTGGGAGCCGGTGTCCCGCAGCCAAGGAGAGGAGAAACGAGTTTTCTGGCTGCGCGTTCCCGCTCCGGGTTTCCCCGAGGAGCCGAAGCCGCTGTCGCCCTAACGCCCAATCTGCCCCGTAGCAGTGAAAGTTGAACGGCGTGTGCTTTCTCCTGCGTTTGCACCCGCAGCCTGCGTGGCTCTGAGCGGTTTTTCCCTTTCTCGTCTCCTGTCCTGGTAGTACAGCAATAGAAATCAAACAGTGCGTTCCTCTGTAATTACAGGCCTTGTGACTATATCAACGTTTGTCTGTTTATGAGGAGGGAGTTGTTTCTTCTGTGTTTTTACAAGCCTTTTTTCTGTCTCTAGGATAGTTATCCATTCACAGGAGAAAGAAAACTCCAATCCGGATTATATTCCTATCAACAGCCGCTTTAAATGCGTACAAGGTACTGACTCTCCTGGAGCGGGCTCTCTTGTGGTGGCAGGAATCCACTGCTGTTTATTGGCAAACCCCAAATTTAGCGGCATTTCTTGACCTGCCTCCTTGGGCGCCCGTATAGATTGAATGCTTCCCCGTGAAACTAAAACTTGTGGTTCGTGGGATCCTGCTTCTTCCTCATCCGAGTGGGGAGTCTTTCCATGTCAGCATAGAGTTGTGAGGAAATTGGCTGGTTCAGATGAGTGCTGGGCTTGGCATCGTACAGAGCCAACACGTTCAGCACTTCTCTGCAGCGGCTGGAATGTGGGGTCTGCTGATGTCTGTCTGTTGGTCTGCTCCATAATGGCAAGAGTTGGTAGCTTTAATCTGATTCCTGTGTGTTCAGATCAAAACTTGGGTAAGGTCAGGCAAACTGTCAAGTGTCAAAGAGCCACCCATGGAATGGGAAAGAGCTTTAGGCCTTGTCTTGGAAGAATTTAGGTAGCGCTGTGCGTCCCTGGGGCAAAGCCTTGTTCAGGACTAAAAGCAGCTTTTCCTGGATTGATCTGTACCCTTCTCTGTAATTCACTGTGGTTCTGCCCATCATTTTTGCTGCATAGACAAGCTCTGAAGTTCATTGTCAGGTTGGGCTTCCCCAAAGGAGCTACACTGATGTGGAACAAACCATCCAGGTGTGCGAGAGCTCTGAATATTCGGAATCTCCCCTGTGATACTTTGTGGGAAATGACTGTACAGATACGATCATTCTGCCAGAGCCATTATTAACAGTACAGATGTAAATTAAAGCTGTTTGTTCCTGTGTTAGGACTCTTTTGTGGCTAGAGCAGGCAGCATGCTTTTCTGAGTACTCGATTACTGCAGCATTCGGTGTGAACTCTCTTGATCCTGTTTTTTCTCTTTTTCCAGAGGCAGAAGAAACTCTACTGATTGACATAGCTACAAACAGTAAGTTTTATAACTGCAGTGGCATGGCTAAAGCCCCTTTCGGGAGCCGGGCTGTCTGTTGGGCACTGACACATGCATATTTTACCTGCCACTTCATAATCTTCCACCCTACTTTGTGTCTGTCTCTTGACTGAGCAGGGATTGTATTTCCTCTAATGCTGTTGTCTGGCTCTTGTGGTCAGTCAGTTGTGACAGAAGCGGTCGTCAATGCCCAGGTTGAAGCACTGGCAATTGGTCAAGCTTTAACTTCTTAAATCTTTTCTGGAGGCCCTGCACTGCATTCTGAACTATTCTCATCTCCCTTCCGCGTCTTTGACCTGCACTTGAGCCTAGGTTACTCTCTGCCTTTTTTGGTGCTCACAACACTCTCTCTAGTCACTGATCCTGCTTTCCCTTTCAAGAAATTTTTCTTACTACTTTTAGAGCTCTTTTCGCCGAGGTCACAGCAAGGACGAGTATTCCTAAACCCAGGAAAACATGACTGATGATGCTCTGAGGGAGGTGGGGTGGGGGGGATCTCAGAAGCACAGGGAACTAGCTTAGGTCCAGGCTTCCATCAGGAGCAATAGCTGGAAGGTGGCTTTCATTGATGAGCTCAAAGGGTACCTAGAAAGGCTGGTCACTCTCAGGGCATGATGTCTGTGAACCGGCCTTGACTGACTCTGTGAGTGTGTTTATGCCCGAAGCAGGCTGCAAGGTCCGGATACAAGGTGACGAGACAGCAGAGCGGCTCTTTGAAATCCCTGATGAGGAGCGTTGCTTACGATTCCTTTCAGAAGTGCAGAGCATACAGGAAGGTAGGCAGAGCTATGGTTGTGTTTGTGAAATCCTCCAACCACCAGCAGTTTCTGACAGGGCTGATTTGGTTTTTTTCCAGCCCACCTGAAAGCTTCCCTTCCCAACCCTAAGGACTTGGCCAGCTGGCATCAGGTGGAGAAGAACCTCCCAGGTCTATCGCAGGCCTCTTCTTCGGGTACAGCACTGACTGTCACCTTTGTGTGCTCCGTGGTCTGTAGAGTAACGGGGCAGTGAGGGGCAGGGAGCTGTGTCTGACCCTGCACTCGGTACTCTGGCCTCTGCCCCATTCCCTCACTTCACGTTACGCTGCATGAAATAAACATCTTGGTCCTTGGATTCTGTTGCCCTGGACCATTCATTCCTTCTTGAGTGCTGTCTTCTGCCCGGTGCCTTGCTTTGCGTACGTTAAGCTCCCTGCTGCCTTGACTCGTGGTTAGTACCCCTTTCTCTCATTCCCGCCGTCATCGGAGTTCAAATATTGCTTTTTCACTTTCTGTGGAGTTATATTTTTTCCTTCTTGATCTGAGGTGTTTTAAATCATTTCTCAGGGCGTTGTGCTTGTTTTGTTTGTTATAGGAGCTCTGGAGTTTGAGGATGACTTCAACGCTCTGAGCCTAGAAGAGAAAAGGAACATGCAAAACCACCAAACGGGATCTCGCCGGGAACCCCCACCTCCTCCTGTGCCTCAAAATAGGCAGTAAGTAACGTGGCGAGTCTGTTCCCTTTTTTCCTTCTCTTCCTAGACAGCAGAACCAGTTTTAATTCTGCTCTTGCTTCCTTCTTAGATTTCACCGAGAGAGAGAAGGTGCATCAAGAGACCAGCCAAAAGTGACCAACACCATGCGCAAAATGTTTTTTCCCAGCACCCAGTCGGGACAAAGAGAAGGCCTCATCAAACATCTGCTTGCCAAGAGAGAGAAGGCATACGTCAACCTCCACAACTTCAGGTTAGCGCTGTCACTGAGGAGCAGTGTGCATGGAGACAAACCTGTTTAATCTCTTCTGTGAACCTGGCCCAGGTTTGAGTGCTGGCAGCTGCTGGCATGTGGCCAGCTGGGGTGGCTAAACCAGCTTCGGTGCAGACTGGAAGTCAATAAGTCCCTGCAGCGCGGCTACTCCTTTTGCATTTTTTCCCCTGTGTGCATCAAATCTCTTGACCCTCAAGTAAGACTGAAGCGGTCGGGCAGAAAGAGGATAAAGGCAGCCGTCCCACCACATTGTCTCAGTGTTGCCCCACATGACGTGATGTTAAAAGAGCCAGATGTTTGCTGACCCTGGTGAAATGTCCTTAGTTTTGTAGCGTTCTGCAAAATCCCCGAGATGAGTGTCGCTGAAAATGAGCCAAGCCCAGAAGAATTTTCAGTTACCCCATAGTTGGCGTGGCGCTACGCGTGGCCAGCTCACGTGTTGTGTCTGCTCCCAGCCTGAATGCTGCTGGGCGTGCACTGGAGAGACTGGGCTGATGCGGTTGTTCCTGTGTTTTCTAACAGTTCAGCTGCTTTTGTGTTGTAGATTTTTTGTGGGAACTTGGAATGTGAACGGGCAGTCTCCAGACAGCAGCTTGGAGCCCTGGCTGGTGTGCGACGCAGAGCCTCCAGACTTCTATTGCATCGGGTGAGTAGCAGGGATCTCATTTTCACTTACGGTGCTGGGTGTCTTGTTGCTCCTGCTTGGATACTGGTGGGCTCTGTTTATTTTAAGTTCCTGTCGTGTTCTCAGAGGTTCCACAAAGCTGAGCTCTGTCTCAGAAGAGCTGCCTGAGGGGAAAGGGCCATTTGGATGAGGCAGAGCATCGGGTTAAATGAGGCTGGCATGATGTAACAAAAGAGATTTGCCTCCAAGCATCCACGGAGCTCTCTGGTTGTCCTCCGCCTAGAGTAATACTTCTCAGAGAGATGGCTGCTGGAGCGTATTGCAGCAGGCTCTTGCAGCACTGGGGTGAAATTCTGCTGCTTTATTTAGCAAGTGGGAATAAGGAGCTTCTCTTACAAGAAGAGGCATTTCTAGAAGTTTCACAATGGACCTTCCTGCAGAAAGAGGGTGATCGGTAGGAGAAGGGGGGATGTGCTAAGTTGGCTTGTATTTTTAGGTTCCAGGAGCTGGACCTCAGCACAGAGGCGTTCTTCTACCTTGATTCTGCAAAGGAGCAAGAATGGCTGTCTGCTGTGGAGAAGTCCCTGCACCCTCAGGCTAAATACAAGAAAGTGAGTTCTGTTTGGTGTTGCGGGGTTTTGTCATGGAGTTGGCGTGATTAGAAGGGAAACAGAAATGGGCTTCCCCTTTCCTCACCCAACCAAAGAGCGGTGATTGGAGAAACCCGGGATGTGTTATACTTGGCATGTGTGTCCCTGTGCTTGTGTCAAGTATGCCAAATTAAATCTGGAGAGTATTTCTGCCCTGCAGCTGTAGGGGGATATTGTACTTTAAAACAGAAATTTGTACAGATGGGGATCAAAATAACTTTATAAAATAAGAGGTAGGTGTCAGGGAAGTGGTATACTCAATAGGATCATAGCAGCGGATTCAAATTCTTCATCTGTGTTGCCTTCTCACCCTCGTAATATAGAAGCAAGGTGTGTCTTGAGATGGTAAATTAAACAAATAGCTTTTCCTCGAAGGAACGGACAATTTAAGAGGTGAAATCTTCCTGAGGCTGCTGCCTTGGGATGGAATTGTTTCACTTGTGGCAGCAGGACTTTATTCTGGCTGGTTTAGAGCAAGCCGTTGCTTTTCATCTCTGCTGTACGTACCAGCCCTAAATACCTCAACTAGTTTCCTCTTCCTCTTGTGTTACTGTCACAGCCCTGTCCTGCTTGCTTTGAGTTGAGGTCAGTGGCATGTGTTCCAGGTGATCAGTTCCAGGAAACCAGCGTACAGTGCTGCACTGAGATTCATCCGGAGGGAGCCAGGGATCATGACCTGAACTGCGGAGAGGCTCATGTTGCCGTCCCTTTGCTTTACTTGAGTTTTAGGCAAATTTCTCCCACCCTTGTGAAAGGGAGAGTTGAGGACATGGCTGCAGGCAGGGGGAAATGATGAAACCGTAGATAAGACTCTAGGTTGCATGCAAATTCCACTCCTGCAGAGAGGGCTGAGTACTTGGGCTCTTCCACTTGAATTCTCTTGTTTCAGCTTGTCCCCCCACTATGTAGGCTTAATCCCAAGACATCTTTATGTTTTTATGCCTCTAAAGTGAGTGTGTAGACTGTGCTGAAGAAGATTAGGCCTTGTTGCTGGCTTTCAGAGTTGTGACCCCACTGTTCTGAAGGCGCAGGGAGGTCACGGACTGGGCAGTGCACTGGCTTAGCATGTGTGAGAATCGGCGGCGGACCTGGGGTCCCTGCTGGGCCGGTGCGCATCAGCACGCTGTTAACACTGGTGGGTTGAGCTCTGCAGTAGAGGAGACCCTCTTAGCTCCAGAAAGACACTCTTTGCGTTATAGAATGAGTGTTTTCTGAAAAGCAAACAGTTCATATAGCTCGGAGATGGCTGTCTTTTGATACCCTGTGTGTCAGGCATGTTTGCCTCGGGAAATAAGAACATTTCTGTCCGTTCCTCTCTAGCAGGTGTCACTGGCTCCGCTGTAGTTCCAAGTAAACAAAGGTGAGCACCGACTCCCAGCCGGCCCCGCAGCCCTCAGCAGCAGCCACAGCCAGCGGCTCCCTGCGACATGTCTAATTACAGCACCCAGTGTCTTCCTCTGGTGGTTAGGGCTGAGGCTTCACGAACAGATCTGCTACGTGTTTATGAAGTTTCTGTCGCCTCGCAAGACAGCCCTGTTTGCAGGGAAGCACCAGTGGGGAGCGTAGTGAGCTCAGCACGGCTGATGGCTGTTGGGGGATGATAGATTGTCCTCCAGAACCCTGCTCTGGGACAGGAGGCCCTTTGGGTGGTGTTGCAAGCAGGGATTGAGTACAAAACACGATGAGGAATGGGGAGAGCCAGAGAAGCAGAACATTAGGTGGAGCAGGCAAATCGGAACTGCCTTTCCACTGCCTGTCTGGGACTCATGTTCTCTTTTATTTTTGCAGGTGCAAATGGTCCGTCTGGTTGGGATGATGTTGCTCATATTTGCTAAGAAGGATCAGCTGAGCAATATCAGAGACATCATGACGGAGTCTGTGGGCACGGGAATCATGGGAAAGATGGTGAGTCACCGAGGCCAATTTGTTCCTTCCATGTATCCATGCAAGAAAGGGCACAGTCTGGTTTTTCTCACCTATCTGTGCCATCCCCGTCTCCTCCTGGCGCCTCATCTGCTGCCTTCTCTAACGAGCGCCGATACCTGCTCTCCCCAGGGCAACAAGGGCGGTGTGGCGGTGAGGTTCGTGTTCCACAACACGACCTTCTGCATTGTCAATTCCCACCTCGCTGCTCACGTGGAGGACTTCGAGCGGCGAAATCAGGATTATAAGGATATCTGTGCTCGGATGAGTTTTGTAACCCCCGATGATAGTCTACCTCTGCTCAACATCATGAAACATGAGTAAGTTTAATTTGCTGTTTCCGCTTTTGAAATGGTGTTGAATAATCCAAATCAAGTCAGAATCACAGCAACAGGAGATTTTGTGCAGGTACATCTTCTGGCTTAACAATATAACCCAAAATGTCAAGGCCTGTGGTGTGCTAGAGCTCCTGCAGCCAAACTACGTGGTCACCTTCTCACTGCGGTGACTTGTGCAGCCTGTCCCTGACGGCCCGTTCCCTGGGTGTTGTGTGTGATACCTCATTTCAGCAGGCACCGCGCCCGAGGCAATGGCTGAACGTGACACGGCTTGAAGTAACCGAAGTAACCGCGGGGTTTTTTGTGATGGGAAATGGGAGTATGAGGAGGGGAAGAAAAAGGGTAGCAGGATGGGCAGAGGCTGTGCTGTTCAGGCTTTTTTGAGTAGCAAATGCTTATGATTGCTGTTTCAGTTTCTTTTTAAATGAATTGGATGATACCCAGGCAATACTTTATTTTTTTCTTAACTTAATATTTTTAATGAGGTGGCAGTGGTGCTGAATAACGCAAATCAAACTCAAACATGTGCAACAAAGAATATAAATTAAGTTTTTTATAACCTGATATGATTCATTAGTTCTTCTGTCGTTAATATTTAAACTATTTAAAAACTGAAAATAAAATGTAGAGTAGATTAGTACAGCAAAAACTTTAAATATTAGATTATCCTCGATAATCCACTAATGGAAACTTTGGGTTTGACTATAAACAGGAAGAGCTTTGATACTAGAGAGGGGTTTAGATTTTAATCTTTAAATGGAACCTTTGTGGAGTAAAGAGTGAATACCAGAAGTGTTTCTTTGGCTGCTGTAATGAGAAGGCTGTGGGTCTGTTTGAAAGCCCCGAGAGGAGTAGAGTAAGAGCAGGTGCCAGTGAGGTGTGGCTGACGGGTGAGACAGGACAGGTCACAAACTCAACGGGAACCTAACTCTGCTTTTGCCAATTCTGCATCAGGCAGCCTTTGCTGGGTAGATGATACAGCAGTGGCCTGATCTGGCTGAAAGAAAGGCAGTGGAAAACAAACCGGTAAAACCACGGTATGACATGAGGTATGAGCAGGCAGGTACGTGCATGTCAGCCTGCCGAACTGGTTGACAAGCAGGCTCTGCTTGGCCTGCTCCGTCATTGCCCTCTGCTGTACACAGGGGCCAGAATACAGGTGGGGTTTGTGGAGGTTGAGAGGTTGTAGAGCTTGGTGAGATACACTGGTTTCACCTTGTTAGAGAGTTGGTGGTGGTCTCAGGCTTTTTTCGGACTGAGGCAAACCCAAGTCTCTACCATTAAATCAAGTCTCCGATCCCATGTGGGATTCCAAAGGAGATGGACTTAGTACTGTAGTATCTGCTGCCACTAGAAATTTCTGCTGTCAGATTTGATCTGTCACGTCTCCTTTTGTCTTCCACGTGTCTCAATCTTAATCACCAGCAGCCAACCATCTATTCTCTGCCCCTTCCTCCCTGTGCAGCCTGCAGTACTAACTCCTGCCTCTTCTCTTCCATGTTTGTCTTCGTTTTCAGCGTTGTCGTCTGGCTGGGAGACCTGAACTACAGGCTTTGTCTCCCTGATGCCAGTGAAGTGAAAAGTCTTATCAGTAAGAACGAGCTTCAGAAGCTGCTGACATACGACCAGGTCAGTGAACTCCGCTTATGTTTGCTCCGTGCTTGTGAGGCCGTCTTGGTTTGAGACGTGCGTGTGCTTGGGAGGAGCTGGCGGACGCCCTGCGACATAGACGCTAGACCCTCGACAGAGCTCTGGGTGGCCTGGTGCCATCAGCCCCCTAAACAAAACTCGATTGTGCGTGGTACCGGGGTTACCGGGTGACTCAACTACCATAGAAGTCTCTTTGCGTCTCCTTGGAAGAGTTCTCTCTTACTTACAAGCTAGAAGACAGGAATTTGTAACGGCCACAAAAGCTGCTGTAATCAGTGTTCTGGAAGAGGTATTGATTCGGAGAGCAGCGCCTGTAGCCGAGCCTCTCTGCTCAGCCGGTTTGACCTAAATTCGGTGCTGTAGTCTGCCCCGCTCAGCGCTTCTTCGCAGCACACTGAAAACTGAGACAGCACCAGACGTGCCTTTAAGATGAAGGATTGTACCTGTGAAACATGAACAGAAATAGTGTAATATCATCTCTGACACACAATTTAACAGTAAATCTGATTGATTCTGTTCTGTAGCTCATTTCCGCCATGCTGCGGAGTTTCATGCAGAAAACAACTGTAGCTGAGATTTTTTGTGAGGAAAACGACTAGGAAATTTTTCAGAAGACTAAATGAGAAAAGGAAAGTAGTGTCAGGTTGTCAGCCAAGCGCACTCCTGGAGGCTTTTGCTAAAATGATTGGCAGTGAAATATTAATGATGGTGATGCTTAAGCCTGAAAACTAATGAAGGCATTTAGCACAAGTGGAGCAATTAATATTTCCCTTAACTATTGTTCTGTGCGGTCTGCATGGTCTGGTAAGCAGCGCTACGCCGATTTGTATTCAGTGTGTTCAGAAAACATTCCACTGATACGTTGAATTTTTACCCCTGTTAAGGGTATAAGGTGTGAGAGGCGGTTTGGGGGGTGGCTGGTGAATCCCACGGCCACAGGTTGCCATTGCTCTGCCTGTGGAGCTGCTTCTGACACTGGCGTGTGGGGGGTGTTTGGGGTGGTTTGTTGGTTTCGGTTTTGTTTAATATTTAAAGTCTTCTTTTTCTGCTTTAGCTGAACATTCAGCGCACTCACAAGAAAGCATTTGCAGATTTTACCGAGGGAGAGATTAAATTCATCCCCACATATAAATATGACTCTAAAACAGATCGCTGGGACTCCAGGTAAATCGGCTGCCTATGGACATGTTTGCCCATGACATAAAAAGCATTTTCTCACAAAACTTGATTTCCTGCTTCCTAGAGCTGCAAATACCTCTCAGTGTTATGGTGATGGCTGGAGTGCACAGAAAGTTTGTACTCCTTCGTTTCCCCTGCTTTCTGAAATAAGCAGACCCTGCGTACGTTGGCCAGGCGCAGGCCTTAAACCTCAGTCGCTGCTGACTCCAGTACTGGGCGCGGGCACAGCGTGAACGCGCAGGTGGCCCTGCACTGGAGGGTTTCTTCTGCTACCAGGGACAGACAAACAGTATGAAAGGAATTGAAGAGATAAGGAAACGCTGTCTCTGAGTCATCCTGTCCCCTGACTTGCACGCCTGCTGGGATGGCTGCACTGCGATAGCAGCAGTGGTTCCTGCCTGCTGCTCTCTGCTTGGTGCCTCCCACAGACGTTTGTGCATCTGCTGCAGAAGCTGCTTCTAAATGGAGAAACTCCCAAGAAGGAGTTTCAAACCATATAGCGATTGGATTTTACTCTGCCCGTGTTTATGAATCAGCACAGTAGTTAATCTGGAGAAGGGTAACCCAGGATTCAGTCTTCCTAACATAATAGTAATAGCTGAGTAGACTTTCCGTAGTGAAACAATAGCCGATGGATCAGATTGTAGTGGGCAGAAAGATCTGGCAGCAAAAGAAACTAGTGTGGCTTGGGTCACGGTACACATGGCTTCAGGCTGTGGAAACGGTCTTGTTTGAGTTTTTGTTTCCTGATGCTGGAAAGGATGAGAATTTCAGCTCTTGCATAGGGAAAGGGGAAGAAATAAGATAGTATTGAAGATGAGGGAAGTGACAGGAGCTCATCCCATCGCTGCTGATGCAGGCACTGACGGTGGGGGTGGAGGGAGCGGCCTGGCTGGGAAGAGGAACAGCTTGGATGGTTTGTTAGGATTGTTGGTTTTCCCTGGTAACCTGTTTTTCTTTGTAGTGGAAAGTGTCGTGTGCCAGCATGGTGTGATCGAATCCTTTGGAGAGGAGGGAACATAAATCAGCTCCGATATTGCAGTCATATGGAGCTGAAGACTAGTGACCACAAACCAGTCAGCGCGCTTTTCCGCATCGGGGTAACTTTTTTTATATGCTAGGGTAGGATCCCAATATTGTCACGCATTCCTTCGGGAGGCGGTTACATAGTCGAGGCACCTCTGCTAATGCTGTTGCAAGAGGACAGAGTAAATAAAAATCAGGTGCGTCCCCTGTGTAGGTGTGCGGCTGTAGGCAGCCGTGCCAGCCTCTGCTCAGCAAACAGCTCGGCAGCCGTGGTCTTCACGTGCGACGCAGCTTAGCTGGGTGGCACCGGGACGGTGTTATGCCACAGTAATGCAGGTGTTCGCTGGAGTTTACCCGAGCGGGTGTGCTCATGTAGGAAAGAGAAAAGCATTCCCATCGACTGTTGTAATGATGCTGCTTAGCTTCTGGGGTATAAGCCATGATCTCTAGTACTAGAATGGGTGAGTTACTCTTCTCTCCTTCGCAAGGAGACACAGCAGATACCCGTAAATAGTTGTGCCTGCTGTTGCAGCGCTGCCTCTGATGTTTAAGAGGGTGTGCCACTGGTTCACCTCTGCATTTCTTTGATGGTGGGTACCTGGCAGCAGGTTTGGGTTTCGTAGCTTACTGAGTAAAGACAGTCCATGGCCGTTTTTGCTACTTCCTGCTCCCTAGTAGCTCAAGTCTCCTTAAAGAAGGGCCTTTCTCCTCTTCCTCTGGAGAATCACAAGTAATGCTGCAGGATGCCAGTGCTGTCCCAGAGAGATCGCCCCCAGTAATCTCCCAGTAGTGTGATCAGTGGCCAGAAAGACCCTAGTAACAGCTGTAGGGGTAAAAGATGCCTAAAGTTGCATATGCAGCTTGGAGGTGCACCCATGCGTGCAACTTCTCTTAGCCTCTCAGCTGCATGTAGCAAGTACTTAGAGAAATAATTCACTTCTGCAGTTTCCTTGTGATCAAAAGAGTTCCTGTGAAGCTGGTCAGAAACTTTGCTGAGTGTTTTCTGATCTTCCACAGGTAAAGGTTGTGGATGAGCAGAAGTATCGGAAGTCGTTTGAAGACATTGTTCGTCTAATGGACAGAATGGAGAATGACTTTCTTCCTTCGCTGGAGCTAAGCAGGAGAGAAGTGAGGATAAAACCTGAATCCCTGTCCGCTTCCCAAACACAGCAGCCTTAGAAGTGCTAGAACTACTTTTAGAGACTTTGATTCAGTAAACTGGATTATAGAAAAATGAACCTTATCTTATAATCAGGAATCGGGTCGTCTTGGCTGCTTGGCAGGTCTTCTGTTAGGAGTTCTGCATTGTGTGGGTGATTCCCAGCCATGGGTTGCCCCTCCGGAGTCTGGATGCCTCGCTCTGTGTCCCGTCCTCGCCACTGATACGATTTGTGTCTTCTCTTTGCTCTGCAGTTTGAGTTTGAGAATGTCAAGTTCCGTCAGCTGCAGAAGCAGAAGTTCCAGATCACCAATAACGGGCAGGTCACCTGTCACTTCTCCTTCATCCCAAAGCTCAACGACATCCACTACTGTAAGCCATGGCTTCGGGCCGAGCCTTGTGAAGGTTACTTGGAGCCAGGTGAGTTTTACCACGGTTTCTAGAGGGTGTACCGGTGCGGACAGCCACCCCATCTCCATTCGGTCCTTCCCACTTCTCCTGTGTCTTGCCTTTCTTGCCATCATCCTTGTTTGTTTGTCTTCTCAGTTTTGTATCCTTTGTCTCTGCCACTGTATGTTTGTCCTTGTCATTCCTTTTGGAGAGTGTCTGTGTGTTCTTGAGAGCTCCGCTCTGTTGCAGATGAGAGCACAGACATCTCCCTGGACGTGTATGTCAGTAAGGACTCGGTAACCCTTCTGAACTCTGGCGAGGATAAAATTGAGGATATTCTTGTCCTTCACTTGGACCGAGGGAAGGACTATTTCCTTACCATCAGTGGGACCTACCTGCCCAGCTGCTTTGGCACCTCCCTGGAGGCCTTATGCCGAATGAGACGACCGATCCGAGAAGTTCCAGTCACGAAACTCATTGACCTGGTGAGTAGCAGCATCCTGGAGCAGCTCTCTTAACAGGGAGAGAGCCTATTGCCTTCTGGTTACTTCTAGGAGTAATGCCTTCAGCTCGGGTCAGCTGTGCTGGCTCTGAGCTGATTTACTTTTTCCAGAGCTTGAGGTGCTCTGTTATTTCCCTCCACCCACCTCCAAGGGATTTTGACAGCCTGTGCTTGATCCCCTATTTCTGAGTAGGTTCTAAATATTGCTTGGTGGGACAAAAAAGTGATCCCAGCACCTTGTGTTTTGTTACTGTCATGTTGGTGCTGGCAGGCTCAGCTGGGTGGCACTGGTGTGTTGTAAGAGGGATGACTGAAATGCTCTCCTCCGAGGTCCCTGGGCTGCTTCTGCAGTGACGAGGGCTCCAGGAGCCTTTTCCTCTGGATGCTTGTGGCGTTGGCCCTGCTGAGGGGAAGGGACAAGCAGGAGGACTGAAGAAAGGACTTTGATGCTGTCAGGTTTAGTGCTGGGCACGGCTCAGCAAATGGCCGGTCTCGCAGCCTCTGTGGCCGGTTCCTCTCACACCGACCGCAGTAAGCGAGCTCTCCAGCCATGCAGAGATAACTGTTCCTCTCCGCAAGCTTCACCGGCCCCTAGCATCAGTAGTCATCCTTCAGAAGCCACTTGTGTGCGTGTGAGGGGGGCAATCGTGCCCTGGTCGCCTTTTGTCTTTTGGTATCTCATGGCTGTTTCTGACGTTCGGCCCCATTTGGGGGATGTTAATTCCTGTTCTCGGCCTGCATTCATTCCTCTCTTCTGACGGCCTTTCCTGGCCTTGCTTCAGTGAGGTTTCGCAGTTCCTGAGTTTTAGTCTGTTACCCGTTCTTTTTCAGCCAGGAAAACCAGTCTTTGTTGTTCATTTGAAAAATTAGCCCTGTTCTCTTAGTCTCACTGACAGGTGATACCTTCCCTCTCTTCTCATATCTTGCAGTCTCATCCTCACATGCGTCTTTTTTGTCCAGTGAGCTGCTGCTTTTTCACATCTGTAGGTTTGGCAGCTTCCACTCCCATCTGCTTACGCTTCTTTCTCTTCCCTTTAGCAGTTGCACCGTGCTCTTGAACCTCTTTCGGTTCCCACCTTTTGTTGTAGGTGTCTACTTTTCTCACAGGCCCAACATACAGCAAGGCCGTTATTACACCAGAATTTCGGTAATCGCAAGATCAGGCTAAGCAGAATCCAGGTGGCAAGATACAGTGTTTGCCCCCTCAATTCAAGCAGCTAATGCAGGCCTCAGGCTCCTCATACTTTTCAGGATTCGACTGAAAGTCAGTCTTGTTCTAGAAATGAGTTGAACTTGGTCTGGAGCGTTTCATCGGTCTTGGTGGCTTTTCCACCTGCTTTTATCCGCTCAGTGCTCAGCGCTGACTTCTTGTTGGTAGGTAGGAACTCGGGCCTAGACTCTTAGCTTCTGCCCTCACAGACAAACACTATTACTTTTCTAAGAGTACTTTGAGGCTTTCTCTGCTTCCTTTACCTGTAGGTTTCCTCCTTCTGTTATTCAGTGAAACATACAGAAGTACAGGAAGCAAAACAAGCAGCGAAGAGCATCCTGTCCCAGCATCCGCAGCAAAGAAACAGCCTCTTGTGTCGGCGAGGTCAGTGTGACTGCAGTGCTTCAATCAGAACATGTTAAGCAAGCTCAAGGAATACGATGTGTAACGTCCCAAAGCAAAACTTAGTCACTTGGATTGTAAAGCTACTGTCATGTTGGAGCTATTTTAGGTCTTTGGTTTTGATCGTACCTGTGAGTTGAGAAATTCTTGGAGACAGGACAAGCTGAGCACGTTCTGCCAGGGCGAGCGGTGCTGGTGCTCACCGCTCTGCAGCCGGAGCGGTTTGGTCCAGTTACGTGTATTTGGATGATGTTTAGACTGTGTGCAAGGAAAGCAGTGTGCTTGTTGTGTTAAGAACCGTTTTCCCTCCTGCACTTCTGTAGCGTTAGGGCTTGTCATTCGCTGCACCGAGCATTTTTCCCAGCTCTCTCAGTTGCCCTCAGCAGAGGGAGATCGGGAGAATGCAGGTGAATAAGGGTGTGAGAGGCGGTTTGAAGCAGAATGGCAAAGTGTAGGTGGGAGCTTTGGAAACGCCTCTCCTAGTTATCCTGGGAGAAGCTGCTGACACTTGAGCATCTCGCCTTTGGGATTTCAGTATTAGTGTCTCATCCTGTTTTTTCTTGGGATCCTACTGTGGGCTTTAAAAAGCCTCTTGAAGAACCTTTGTCGGGAGCAGGTTAGTCTCACGGAGCTAGTCATGCCGAACGCTACGGGAAGGGAGGTGAACAGCGGGGCAGGCAGTCAGGTAGGTGGTAGTGAGACGGTTGGGATGACTCACTGAATTACGAAATGAGCCTCTCCCGTGCAGCGTGGCTATCTGCCGTCCCAAGCCTGTGACTGCGGTCCCTCCCCCTGTGCCTTGGAAGAAGGACCTGCGCCAGCTCGTGTTTGGAGCAAGCTGTTCCCTGCAAGAGGCCGGTCTGTCGTGGCTGTGTTAAAACTCTGAGCTTCCAAAGGAAGCAGGCGCTGCAGAAATGGCGGGAGAGACCGAGGTGCTGCTCCCTCCCAGGCATGCCCTGTGCCGTGCCGGCTGCGGCTACGTTTCCAGCTCAGCCCTTGAAAGCATTTAGGTTGCTCCCACCCTGAAAGGTCGATCCGCCAAAACTCAGCTTGGGCAACCTGCTTCTGTGTCCTCCTGCGGACTCCGCTAACCAGTGTCGCACACTGCCAGCCCGCACTGCGCTGGCGAACGGATGCTGTGTTCCAGGATCACCGGAGGGATTGGCCGTGCAGCCTGGAGGGGGCTTTGGCATGCTCCTCCTCGCACTGTGCTAATACTATTAGGTTGAGACAGACGAGCAGCCTGGGGTTTTGAGCACAAACACTCATTTCCCTGACTATACACAAAGCTGCTTAGGGGGCCTGTTAGCTCCACAGCTGCCACACACTCAGAAATACAGATTTAGCCTAGTGAATGTTTTATCTCTGGCCTGGTCACAAGGGAAGATGGCTGAAATAATACGGGGATATTTATTTCTGACCGGGAAGATTCAAGAAGGGGAACTTTTTCCTGGCGTTTACCTCTCATCTGCCTGTGGCCCGACTGCTCACTAGTAGCGAGCAGGGCTGCTGCAAGGCCCCTGTGAGGAGTTTGGAGAAATCCTGACAAGGTTGTGCATCATGTGAGCAGGATTTTTGCTAATTGGCAGGCAAATCTCTCGCCGCAGGTTTAACTTTGGCCATGTCAGCAAAATGTGTGAAGGACCTGGCATTCAGTGGGTTCTTGTAATGCAAATGAGGTTTCTGCTTAATCTGAGAGTACATTCCCTCTCTTAACGATGCTTTTTCCTCTTCTCTCTTTCCCACTGCTCTCAGGGAGAAGACAGCTTCTTAGAAAAGGTAACGCACGCAATGGCTGGGAAGTCTGCTTACCAATGCCTTGTTTGTAAAGAGTGAGAGTTTTCCCCCGTTCGCTGGGGAGGAGGGAGGGGAGGTGGGAGCAGAGGGAGCGCTCCTTCCAGCAAAGCCTCTTAGCGCAGCTGCGGGCTGGATGAGAACACGTAGAAGCACAAAGCGACCCCGTAGCCGAGATGGGGCCAGCCCAACTGAGCTGCTTAAAGCTCACCAAATTTGCTTTGGCGGGGGAAAAAAATACTGTCCTCATCCTGGCAGCAGTGATAGACGTTTCCAGAAAAGATTGGCTACCTTTGACATACCTGAATTAGCCCTAACTGTGCGCACAAGGTGGGGTTCACCACAGCACCCTCTTCAGACCTGTGGGGAGCCAGCTGAATTCAAAAACTGAAGTATTTTGCTCTTTCCATCTTGGCGTGTCCTTATGGAGGCCTCACATAGGAGGCAGATGTTTCTCTGCTTCCTCGAGCAGCAGAGCTTGGGCTGCCGCCCCCGCCGCCCCCATCGCCCCCGATGCCTGAGCGGGATCCCAGCTTTGCTTTGCACTTGTGCTCGGTGCTGGGACTGAGTGAGTCAACTCTGCCGCTCAGAGAGCAAGTGGAAGGTGCAGGGGGGTGTGCTGGTGTTGCTCCCGCTCTCCCTGCGCTGGCTCGGGCGTTTGGTAACTTGTTCGAGCTCCGAGCCTCCCTGCGCTGGGTCACTTGTCCCTCTCCAGGCTGGCAGCGCAGTGACAGGGTAAAACAGGAGATGGAGTGGATGTCGCCTCCCCAAGAGGGGGCTGAACTCGGGTGTTGAACCAGATGAAGCTTCCAGACTCCTTCCTGGCAGCGGGGAAGGGAGGAGTTTGGTGCCGGCCTCCTGGGAACAGCCTTTTGCAGAACATCTTCCTTCCCGGGGAGAGGACGCAAACCTGCCTCCTCTTCCTCGCAGGCGGCAGGAGAGGGCGCTCAGGGCCTGGCCAATGCTCAAGGAAAACCGAGAACCCAGCTCCTCCTCCTCCTCCTCCGCCGCCGCCGCCCTGAGCCTTCTCTGCTCTAAGCAGCCGGGGTCTCCTGCCCCGGGGGTCTCCGCAGCTCCCCGCGTCGTGCCAAGGGCAGCTGGCAGAACCGGGTGCTGCTCTGGCACTCGGCGCCGCTGCTGCGACGCCCTGGCGTGGGGATTTTCTGTTGAAGAGCCCTAAGCTCTCGGAGGGCCCGCAGCTCTCGCCTCTTCCCGTTTAGAGGAAAGCTGTAATGCGCTTGCCTAACGTGCCGCTTCCGACCCTGCTCTGTGCGCTCGGATGAGCGAGGCAGACGTGTGCTCACCACCAGCCTCTGCTGGCTGGGTAAAATCTAGCGGTGTGCGAGGCAAAGCAAAGCGGTGCTGTGCTGTGGCAAGTGTGGCTATTGCCCGTGCCGGCGGGGCTCGTGCCAACCTGAGGTGTCTCTGGGGAAGCCGAACCCTGCCCCAGCTGGCTGTGAGCGATTGTGTGTGCTGCAGAGGGACGGCGATCGCAGTTGTCACGTAAGCTGACAGCTGAAATGAAGCGCTTTGCGTTTGGCTTGTGGGGCTCCTCTCTGCTGGTGTCCTTGGGTTGTGCTCCTGCTTTTGTGCCCGTCTCTTCGGGGCGCTTCTGCTGAAGGTGCTTGAGGGGAGCTGTGCATGGCTTCCTCCGTGGGAGCACACAGGAACATGAGCCATCGTAGAGTGAGAGTAAAATCAAGCAAAATACATTGATCCCCTTCAAGATTGGTGTGATGGAGACTTCTGAGCAGTTGAGCTCATCAGCTGCTTTGCATGAGTAAGTGGGAAAACGTGACGGTGGTGTCAGGATAGTCTGTGTTGAGCAGAGCCTGCTCCTTAGGAAAATGAGGAAAGAAACTAGAGAACTGGCCTGTTTCAGAGCCCGGAGAGCAGACGCGGTCAGAGCACACGGGAGTCGGGAGATCAGCTGGGTGAGCAGGGCACGGTGTCCGGGTTGGACCTGAAATGTGGAAGCCACTGCAGCAGAAGGACTCGTCAGGCTCCATCCCCCGGTGTCAGCCGCAGGGCGCGGGGTGGGAGCTGTGGTTTGGACAGGCTGGCTCTGCCAGCGAGAGACCCATCCTGGGGGAGCTGGTGTGGCCGGGGCGAGTCCTCTGAGCATGGCTGAGACTCTGCTGCAGTTTCGTGGTGGACCAGGCAGGGTGTTGTGTGGGGCAGCGGGAGGGAGCGGAGCTGGGACCTACAGAGTGATGGCTCTGGGCTGTAAAAGAAGGTAAGGGCCAAGTGAGCTCTGGGTCCTGCTTCGTCCCCTCTCCAGGCTTTCTTTACCAACGCCCTTCCAGAGGGAGTGAGGTTTCCCTGAAACGTTGTGTGCTCTTTGCCACCAGGAGAAATCCGTTCTGCAGATGGGCTCCCTGGACAACGAGGATGCGAGTGGGGTGCCGCTGCAGGTGCCGAAGGAGATCTGGCTCTTGGTGGACCACTTGTTCAAGCACGCCTGCCACCAGGTGAGGGAGAGGGCCCCTGCCATGCCGGGGAGCTCTGAGGAGCCTGGTGACCTGATTCATTGCTAGCACCTGGAGATAACTCCAGTTTGGTATTTATGGGGCAGGGCTTTTCTCCTGGGCTTGAGGCACTGGCTGGGGGTACCAGCTTCCACCTGCTGTCGCTATGTGCCTCAGCCTTTGCGAGGACGGTGACTTTGTCCATCCCTGTGCTGTTTTTGGCAGGAGGACCTGTTCCAGACTCCAGGCATGCAAGAAGAGTTGGAGCAGATCATTGACTGCCTGGACACCAGTATCCCCGAGAAAATCCGTATCCTTGCTGCGCCTGCCTTTCCCAGGAGCCTGCTGGATCTCGGCTCTGCTGGGAGAGCTCCCTCTCTGGAGAGCTTGTCTGCGACCGGTAGCTGGCAGGGTCCCTGCTGGGGGGTTGGCTCCCCTCTGTCCCCCAGAGATAACCTCTTGTTATGGTTTGAGGAACCCACAACAACTTATTGTGATTTAGACAATTATTCCATCACCTGACAACCCCTCCCCACCCAGGAAGGGGAATCGGGGAAAAACAAGAAAACCCAAGGGTTGAAATGTAAACAGATTGAATAGAATAAGACTAAATAATTAGCATTAATAATACAAAAGAGCCAGTATTGATCCCGACACCGATATAAACTAGACAAGAACTATACCCAGCTCATTCCATCAGCAGAAGCCATGCACTGCCAGCCACTAGAGTCTTCTAGAAGTGCAGTTTTCCCAGGCATTAGAAGAGAAGTTAGTCCTGCGTCGCTCAAACCAGGACAGCTCTCTTGAAGCTGAAGGTCTGCTGGCTAAAGCAGCCACAGGGCCAGAGCTCTGGAAGCTTCTGCAAGGCTGTGCCCGGCACAGGAGCTGAGGAGGGTGGACACTGGGGAGCACGAGCTGGAGAAGGGGCTTCTGTCAGGCTACACGGTGGGCAAACGCAGTGCAGGGTGGATGGAACAGCGTTTTCCGTGGATGGGGAGGAGGAGGAGGAGTGCTTTGGTGTCAAGTGGTGGTTGGGAAGGCAGAGAACTTGCAAGACCTGCAAGGAGGAAGCAGGGAGGAGGAGGAGAGGCAGGGAGCAGGCTGGGGAGGGAGGTGGTCCATCTGCTCGGCATGGCCCTTGATTCCCACTGCTCCAGCGGGAAGTAACCACTCCGTGGCTGAAGCACTCCTCATCTTCCTGGAGGCCCTGCCGGAGCCCGTCATCTGCTACGAGCTGTACCAGCGATGCCTCGACTGGTCGCACAGCAGCCGGCTGTGCCGGCAGGTGCGGTGCTGCCTCTGGCTCCGCTTGCTGCCGGCTCAGGACGGCTCTCCCCACCACTGCCACCTCCGCCGTGGTTCAGGGCCTTGCTGGGTCCCGCTCCCTTCCCGTGAGCTGGCGAGGGGCTTTGGGAGCTGGCCTTTGGAGAGTCTTTGCAGGGGGCAGGGTGACCTGGGTGCTCTGGCAATGCTTTCCTGCCCCAAGGCTGGCACTGCAGTGTTCCCCAGCAGTCCTGGTGGCTTCCAAAGAGCCCCCGAGCTTGCCCTGTGTCACCCTGAGCACATGGGGGTTAGCCTCCACTGGTCTCGGGGGCTCAAGCACCTGCTCAGAGCCGCAGTTCCCGTGCTTCCCTTGAGGACTAGGGCTGAGTGGCTCTTAAAAAAAGCTGGTGGGGCAGCAAGCAAGGCCAAGCGTCTCCTTGGGCAGAAGGTGACGTTTTGGGGCGTTTTCAGTACTAACATCGGGAAACCTCTTGTCCTCATGCTGCTGCTGTGCAGCCAGGAGCATGAGAGCTGGGATCCGACTGGTAGCGAGTGGGAAGCAGCCCCAGGGCCGTGGTAGTTTTTGCCTGGTGACACAGTTATGCTGGAGGCAGTGTTACCAGGCGCCAAAGCCCGTGAGTGCCGTCAGCACCAGGCTACAGCTAGTAGTTGCTTGCGTTCTGGGCCTGGGGCTTGTGCCACTGGGCCTGCAGCAGCCTCAAGGCAGCGGAAGGGGGACGGCCGCCCATCTCGTGTCTGGAGTGTCCCAGCATGCCCAGGCTGCAGCGGTGGGAGCCAGGAGAGATTCCTGTCTCTCCTTTCTTTGCAGGTGATTTTCCAGCTGCCTCGTTGCCATCGCAGCGTGTTTCGGTACCTAATGTCGTTCCTCCGAGAGCTGCTCAAGTACTCAGAAGTCAACAACGTCAGTGTCGCCATGATCGGTAAGTGTGCCGTTTCGTCCCTCTGCTCCTGCTGCCCTCACTGAAACGTTATGTTTCAGTGTTCATAACGTTGAAACGTTATGTATGGCCTTTCCTGGCCACTTTCAACGTCTCTGTTCCTGACCGGTAACGAATTTTGCCTACATGTACAGCCGCCTTGTTCTCCAGCCTCCTCCTGCGCCCTCCACCCAATCTGATGGCAAAGCAGACTCAGCAGGACCGCCAGCGTGCCACCAACTTCCTCTACAGCTTCCTGCTCGCCGGGGATGAGGAGTGACTCCTGCCCGTGTGCCAAAGCTGAGGCCCGTGCCACCAGCCTTGCGCTGAGGCCGGGCTTCTGACAGCTCCAGAAGGCTAAAAGGCTCTGAGCTTCTCCAAGTGCCGTGTTTACAGTAGGAAGGGACGTGTTCCCCTCTCCTTCCCACCGCTCTACCCTACGCTGCAGAGAACCTGCACACTCATTGCACTGCCATCCACGACAGCAGCCTCCTGCTTTCTCCCCGGGAGCTGGGTGGATCCGTTGATACCCAAGCACTGTGCCAGCGACCCATCGTCCCGTGACAGTGTCACCAGTTCCCCAAGTCACGCTTCTCACTCCTTTTCACCCCCGTCTCCCTGGAGCCATTGTGGGGAAGGGTGGAGACTGCTGGTGCTCTTGGAGGGCTGTGTCACGGCTGGCTGGTGGCATGGCTGTGTCCCTGCAGGTGCGTGTGCTGGTGTGCACTGACTGTACTGTTGGCCATCTGTCACCCTCTGCCACGCAACAGACCAAGCCAACCCTGATGGCCTGTCACTGTGCTGTGAAAGCTGGACCGTGGCTGTCCCAGGAAGGTTATCTGGACGTTGGGCCTCTTCCCTGCAGCAGGGCCTCATCCTCTCCCCTTGCTCCTGGAGTACAAGGCTCGGGCACACCGGTCTCTCCCTGCGCGCCCAGCCTTCTGCCCCTGTCCCCCCAGCCTTGCTCTTCCTTCTGGGCCGGGGGGTGGTGGGTGACTCGCAGGGGCCTGCGTCGGGCAGGGCGGGGAGCTGCAGGGCTGTCCCTGTGCGTGGCAGGGAGCAGGACGCGGCTCCTGTCCCAGCCCCGCTTGCAGAGCTGTGGGGGTAGGACGGGGGCTGGGTGATGGGGGGGCTGTTGGATGCTGTCCTTCCCCTCCTCCCCAGGCTGCTGCCGGAGGGCACGAGCTGTGGGGAGAAAGTGAGGGGGGGAAAGGAGCCAGAAATCCAGGCAGGGATGTGGGGGTGTTGTGCTGGGGGGGCTGTGGTGCCAGGGTCACACAGCAGGGGAGGGGACAGCCCTGGGGCCGGCAACTGATGGGTGCAGGAGAGGCCTGTCCCGCTGGAACACTAAGCAGAGTCCTGCCCGCTCGGCCGGGGGCTGTGCGGCCTCGGATGAGGGGGGCAGAGCTGTGGGCAGGGGGGGCTGCAGTGCCGGAGCCCCCGCCGGTGCTCAGCCCCCAGGCGTCCGTGTGGCTCCGTGGTCCCCGTGCACCGGCTGAACTGCTGGGGGCTCCCCCACCTTGCGACCATTTTTTTTTTTTTTTTCTTTCTTTAAAATTTTTAAATTACGTAATTTATTGGGAAACTGTTCGTTCCAAATAAACCTCCGTTGTGCAAGGTTTTGCGGGGCTGCGCTGGGTGCTCGCACCGAGCCTGCCATCCCTCACGTAGCTGCGTCCCGCGCGGCGCAGGGGTGGCTCCTGCTGGGCTGCGGCATCCCGTGACACAGAGCCGCAGCTCAGCTCAACCGTCCCCCCCGTCCCCTTGCCCACGGCTGGAGCCTCGCACCGAGGGGCTCCAAAGGCAGCCGAGTCCTCCCCTGGGCTCTCCCACCCCGGCGGTGGCCGGGCAGAGCTGGGGACAGCAGCAGAGGTTCCCCCTCCCCTGGTTCTTGCTGGCTCAGCTCCTGCTCCTGGGTAGCAGCTTGCAGGCTCCTGACACGCGGGCAACCTGCAGCCCAGCACCGGTTGCCTGTTGGGCGGACAGGCCTGGCACAGGGGACGCTGCGGCCGGAGGGGTCGGCACGGAGCAGGGCCTGGGGTGCGCGGGAGCCGCAGGGGGCTGGTGCCAGCGCGTGGCACAGGGCTTTTGCAGGCCCGAGCAGCGATGCCCGTGGCCCCCGGGTCCCGCTAGCTTGGCAAGTGGAGCCATGGTGGAGAAAGCCAGCGCGTCCTGCCGCAGGAAACGGCCGCCGGTGTCATCTCCATCTGCTTCCTGACAGCTCCTTGAGAGCAGGGCCGTGCCCGGGCAGCTGCTCCCGGCCCTGTCACGGAGGGGACCGGTGCAAGGTGCCGGCATTGTTTCCCCGGCCACCACATTCCTGCCACTGCCGGCGGAAATGCCGGAGCTGAGCACGAAGCCCTGCTGCTCCCCAGGGATGGGGCCGAAGGCTGGGCGAGACCATCCTCCAGGCTCGGCACGGGGCACAGGGATCTTCGGGGCACCCTGGAGGCGGTTGGTGCCCTGCTCTGCACCCTGCTTGGAGGTGGGGGGCTCACGTGTGCCCACTGGCCACCACGGGCTGATGGTGGGTCGGGCAGAGCTGGTAGCATCCCAGCGGTGAGTCTGACACAAGCGGTCGGGCTCAGCCTGTGATTTCGGCACAGCCGGTGTCCCATGTCCACCTGGGGCGTCCATCGCAGGCGGGGCGTGAGCCCTGCCTGTCCCTCTGGGTGCAGCCGGAGCTCCCCAAGGACTGGAGGGCTCCAGCGATTGCTCAGCCCATTCCCATCCCTCTCCCAGCATCCGGAGGGTTTCCCCGCTCAGCGGGCCGGGACCCAGCAGAGCACCCCGTCCTCGCCACGCCGAGGCCAGTGCCTGCACACACGCACCCGGCGACAGCAGCGCGGGGTGGGGGTTGCCGGTACGCACTCGCCATCTGCCCCTGGCTCCCCATCTGCCCCTGGCTCCGGGGACGCTGCAGCCCTCCGGCCTCAAACCCCCCGGCAGCTCTCGCAGCAGCCGCTGCGCTGGAGATGCTGCTCCAGCTGTGCCTCCCCCTGCCCGTCCCCGTCCCTGCCACAGCTCCGCGCCGCGGTGCCAAGGCTCCGGCAGCCTGCCGGGGAGCTGCCATGACACGTACCGTGCACAGGGAACGTGGCGGAGCCCAGCAGCCTCCCACCTGCCTGCGGGCAGCCGGCCAGGCCAGGAAAAGCCAGAGATTCCTTAGGTCTCCCGGCCCAGGAGCCTTTTCCTCCGGCACGGGCTGGCCACAGCCCAACTGGGGGGTCCTCCCCGGCCTCCTCCTTCCAGGCCGGCGCGGGGGGGCCGGGGTCAGGGCTCAGCTGTGCAGCCCCTGGCCGCAGCCCAAGCCCCCGCGCGCAGGGCCCTGGGGCACCGCTGCCTCGCCTGGCACAGCCTGCGGGGGGGGTCTCTGCCTGTGCTGCCCCGGCGCCCCCCGCCAGAGCTCATGGGCAGGGCGCTGGTGCCTGCGGCCGGGGGCGGCGGGGGGGTGGTTTGGGGTGCAGGGGAAGAGCCCTCCCAGTTCAAACCAGTAGCAGCAGCACCGTACGGTGGCAATGGAGGGATGGTACCCTCACCACCACCCCCCGACCCAGCCAGAGCAGGAGCTGGGGTCAGCCGGGGGGGGCTGTGGCCAGGGCACCGCGTCTGGGCCCCGTCACGGCACCGGTGGCAGCGCCGCCGCGGCCCCGCAGGCTCATGGGGCTGGAAACGGCGGCGGCGCAGGGCCCGGGACGGGACCGGGCAGCCCTCGCTGCCCACCCCACACCACGGCGGGTCCCCGGAGGCTTGGGGGCAGCCGGCCCCACGGCGGGCGTGGGTGGGCGGCGTGGGGGGAGCGTGGGGGGAGCGCGCTGGCGCGTGGCCGGGCAGCACATCCCTCCCGGTCCCGCAGGATGAGCTAATGGAGGCCAGCTGGGCCCAGCCCTGCTTCCCCCAGGCTCTGCTCCCAGCCCCGCAGCTGCAGCCTTTCCGCTCCTCGGCGGCCCCATTAACCCCCTCCCGGCCGGAGCTGCCACCCCCTACCCCCCCACCCGTGCCCCCCATGGCTGCCACCCTCCCCTGCCCACAGCCCCCACGGTGCCGGGGCTGAGCTGCCTCTGCCCGGGGACGTCGCTCGCAGGAGGCCTCCTGCAGACAATATGGGGTTTGGGGGCCCCGCACGGGCACTGCCATGCCTGGGGGTCCCGGCTGGGGCTGGGGGAGGTCCTGTCCCAGGGAGGGCTCAGCCCCCACCCACCACATGCAAGGTCCTACAGGGATCCTCAGTCCGCTGAGCCCCGGACCCACTGCCCCCCTGCCATGGGTCCTGCTCCCACAGAGCCCCGTGGGGACGGGGACATGAGGATAGAGACACCAGGGACAGGGACACCAGGGATGGGGATACGACAGGCAGGGAAACCAGGATGGGGACAGCAGAGACTGGGACACCAAGATGGGGATGCTAGGGACAGGAATACCAGGCACAGGGACACCAGGGCCGTAGACACCAGAGATGGCGACACCAAGGATGAGGACACCAGGGTGAGGGATGCCAGGGATGGAGATGCCATGCACCAGGCACCCATAGCTGCTCCTGGGCTGTGGGGGTCACGCTGGGGAAAGGGGGGATCTGGCAGCTGCTGGGGCTGCCTGGAGGCAGCAGAGTCAAAGGGGGCCAGTGAGACACCCATGCCCAGGACTGGGCCACCACCCCGCAGCACTGGGGCAGCCGCCGGCCGTTCACCCAGGGCTGGAGCACCTGGCGAGGCGCTCGGCACGGGCAGAGACAGCTCCAGCGGCTGCCGCACGGTCCCTGCCTGTCCCACCGGCCTCATCCTCCCCCGTGCTGGGGCCAGGCCGGGCCCAAACCCCCCCTGCCCCGGCATGGCGCTGCTGCACACGGGTGCTGCACCCTCGGCTTTGCCCAGCTCCCGCGGCTCTGCTGAGCACGGCGAGGGCAGCACGGCGGGAGCTGGGCAGGAACACCCGCACCTCCCTGGGGAAACCGCCTCACAAAAGCTGTTATCCCAGCAAAGGCTTCGGCTCACGAGCCGCTTGGGTCCCCCAGACCCGGGCACCGCCGGTGCCTGGGGGACAGTGAGCAGGACGGGACGCGCCATGTCCCACGGTGGCAGAGCCTGTCCCCCGCCCCGCTCCCCGCTTTTGAAGTGACTATTGCCGCTCAGCCCTGCCTCGCGCAGCTGATGCCCACCGCGGAGGGAACCGAGGTGAGCAGACAAATAAACCCCAGAAGAGGATAAAGGCCGGGGGGGTCTCGGGGCACCATTTGCAGCCAGGGGCTTTGCTCCACAGCCCTAGGGTCTCCCACCCCCAGCCACGCACCCCACACCGTCTTGGCCTGGACCAGCATCCCTGCGCCCTTCCGCATCCCGCCTCCATCACCCAGCCCCTCTGCAAGCCTGCGGGACACTGACCTGTTTTCCCACCCTCCTCCCCAACTTCCCAGCCCCGCAGCTGGTTTCTCTCTTCGCTGGGCGCCTTCTCTGCCAGCAGCGGGCTGGGGAAGGGGCTGCCTCAGCCCCCAGCCCCCGCCGGGCAGTGCCAGGAGGGAGCGGAGGGTCCCTGGGAGCCCTCCCCCCGGCAGGCGAGCAACCCCTGCCCCCACCTGCAAAACTGCGGGCTTACTGTCATCGTAACTCTTTATTATAAAGATGTATTTACACGGAATAAATCTTTACAGACATGAGACACGTGGTCAACGGGACCCGGCAGCACTCAGAGCAAGGGTCCCCCCTTTGGCATAGTCAGTGTTTGACACAGACACCCCAGTGCCCCCCCATGCTCCCAGTGCCCCATGGAGTGGAGCAGGGCAGAGGGGCCCAGAGCCCCACGCTGTGTCCTGGGTGGGCGCCCCACGCCTCGGGGGTCCCCAGGAGGTGGGTCTGCCAGTGGGGGGGTACCCCATGCTCACCAGGGAGGGGAGGGCAGCTCACCCAGGGTGTGGGATTAGCACCATGGGAATAAATAGACCCCCCAGGACAAGCTACGTGCTCGCCCCAGCGTGTGGGCCACAGGGAGGGATGGGGCAGGAGCCCCGAGGGAGCTCACAGACCCCTGCGGAGAAGCTCCTCCGCCTGACAAAGTGCTTTGCGCAGAGCCCGGGGGTCCCAGCGAGCCGATGCCCAGGGCAGCCCCGTGTCCACTGGGACAGGGGTGTCACGGCAGCCCCCGGTCTCACCACGGGCTGCACAGGCGACCTGCTCCCGGCCACCCCAGGAGGCGGGGGGGGAGGCAGGAGGCACCCACGGCACCAGACACGGAGCCAGGGCCACCAGGGACGGCCGCAGGGAGGAGGTGACGCCAGCCGAGGGCTCAGAGGTGGCACCCTGCGCTCGGGGCCGGCAGTCGAGCGGAGCAGGCTAGGACACAGAGCGGGCGATGGGAGCCGCGTCCCTGGAGGGCTGGTGGCAACCCTGCAACGAGAGCAAACCCAGGTACGCGTGAGTCCCCTCCCGGCAGCGTCACGCGTGTCCCCTTGTCCCCCTCACCTCCCGCTGCTCCTCACCTGCCTCAGAAGGGCATGGGGCCCTTGTGGGAGAGCCGGGGCCGGGGTCGCCGGTACCTCCGTGCACCCCCTGGCCGGTGCCCGGCCCCGCGCCGCGCACCCCGCGGCCTCACCAGGGTTCGGATGAGACCATCCTCCGCATCCTTCCCGTCCGGCGCCTGGCCCAGCGGCCCTGGGGACGGCAGGAAGAGCGTTAGCCGTGTCCCCCCACCCTGCCCGTGGGACGGGGATGCTGTGGCGCTTGCCCGCGGCAGGCAGGGCCCTGCCCGTTTCCTGAATTGCCCCCAGCAGGAGCCATTCGCCGGCCGAGTGCTTCCTGCGCCGAGGCGGCCAGGCCACCTGCGCCGAGCATGGCCACCACCTCGTGCGGCCACTGCTGCCGGCCTCAGCGCGGGACACTGAGCAGCCCAACCTCGGGCTTTGGCCCCCGACCCTCCCCAGAGCCACCCTCCTGCACCAGCAGCGGGGCAGCGCCCACCCAGACCCCCAGCCCTCGCCCTGCAGCCGGCTCCCCGCTGCTCCGCTGGCAGAGATGCTCCGGTCCCAGCACCACCAGTCACATGTGTGGCGAGCTGGGACAGGGCTCGCAGCCGGGCAAGGGGTCCGAGCCCCGCCGTGGGCAGCGTGGCAGGGCCGTGGCTCCCGCCGCCAGCCATGCCCTGGGCTGTCACCCGCGGCACCAGGCGGGTCGTGCCCCGGTGGCAGCGACGGCTCCCGGCCCTCGCCCAGCTGTTGTTCCGCTCGGCCGCCCGGAGGGATAGTGGGGGGGTTTGTTGGCACCATGAAAAGCGCTTTGTCCTCCCCTCACACCCCCCCAGCTCCTCAGCCGGCACGGGCAGGGGGTGCCAAGCCCCCCCTGCCATGAGCCCCGCTCCGACCACGCTCACCCGGTCACCGTCCCCTCCATCCTCCCCGCTGCACCGAGCGATGCCGGACCGAGGGATGGCGGGGGGGGCTCGGAAGGTGGGGGGGGGTGTTGTATGTGTGTGCGTCCCCCCCTCTCAACTCGGGGGTCCCAGCACTCACCGGCGGCGACCAGGGCGAGCCAGAGGAGGAGCAGCAGCAGCGCCAGGAGGAGCCAGCGCGGCGCGGCCATGCTGGGGGGGCGGCGGGAGGCGGCGGTGATGGCCCCGCTCCGGGGGGAGCCGCATTTGTAGGCGGTGAGAACCCGGCCCGGCCCCCCCCCGCCCGGTCATGTGGCCACCGGGCCCCCGGGGCGGGAGGGGGGGGTCCCGGGAGGGGTGCGGGCGATGGGGCGGGGCGGGGCGGTCCCGCCCCGCCCCGCCCCATCGCCCGCACCCCTCCCGGGACCCCCCCCCCAAGCCTTATCCCCCCCCCAGGAACCCCTCCCCGAGTCTTTTCCCCCCCATTCTGGGGATCGCCCGCCCCCCCAGCCCCGTCTCAGACACCCAGCCCCCCCCCGCAGTCCTGGTCCTGGGATCCCCCTCCCACCCTGGCCCCAGGAGCCCCCTCCCATGCTGGCCCTGGGACACCCCTCCCCCCCCCATATTGGCCCAGGACCCCCCTCCCATCATGGTACTGGGACCTCCCTTTTCCCAGCCTGGCCCCAGGACCCCCCCCACAGCCCAGCTCTGGGTTATCCCCCTCCCATCCTGGCCCTGGGACCCCCCCTCCCAGCCTAATCCTGGGATCCTGGGACTCTCCGCCCTGCCTGGCCCCCCCCTTCCCTCTTCCCCTGACACCCAAGGGGGCAGGAGGCTGTGCTGTCACCCCCCCTTCCATGCCCACTGCCCCCGGCAGCCCCTTTACCCCCCCCAGCCAGGCAGTGCCCGCAGAGGGGTCCACCTGCAGCTCCCCCCCCTGCTGCCCCCCATGTCATCAGCCACTGACTGGGGAGCGGGGCACGAAGCCCCCTATGCCGGGGCAATGGTGAGGGTGCCACCGCCGGGAGGGGAGACAGACCGACGCTGCAGGATGGGCACTGCAGCCTCCGGCTCTGCGCTGGGTGGGACATGGCGGGGGCTAAAGCACCCTGGGCCCCCCCCCCCATGCACAGCGGTGCCATGGGTGCTGGTCCTGCGTGGCCTGGGGGCTGCCTCAGCCCCTCGCCCACCCGGCTGTGCGGGTGCAGCCGCCGGCACGGTGACGAAGGCAGAACCGGGGTCTCCCTCAGCCTGGGGACCCCCTCGCCTGCAGCCAGGTGCTGCCGGGGAGGCCACGGGAACCACGCACCGAGCCAGGACATCGCCCGTCAGCACCCGCAGACATCACTGGGGGGGTTGGGGAGCCCCAACCCTGTTCGTAACACGCCCCCAAGCACCCTGGGGGTGAGGGCTGCCGGGACCCCCCCAGGCTGCCCCTCGGGGGTTTGGGGCTGGGAGATGGCAGCAGGGGAGGGGGCAGTCGGGGCACACTGCAAAACCACATGCGCCAAGGACGGCCGCGGTGACAGCCACAGCACGCTGGGGACACACGCTGGGCTCTGCAGTCGGGAAGCGGCTCCTCCAGGTCCCCTGGGCAGGGTGTGGGTGCAGGCGTGCATTGGGTTGGGTGGCCAGGTTTTGGTGGCAGGGGGCTGCAGTGGGGCTTCTGTCAGAAGATGCCGGGAGCTTCCCCCGTGTCCAACAGAGCCAATGCCAGCCGGTTCCAAGGGGGACCCACTGCTGGCCAAGGCTGAGCCCATCAGTGACAGTGGTAGCCATTCTGGGATAATATGTTTAGGAAAGGGAAAAAACCGCTGTGCAACAGCAGCCGGAGAGAGGAGTGAGAATGTGTGAGAGCAACAGCTCTGCAGACACCAAGGTCAGAGAAGAAGGAGGAGGAGGAGGAGGAGGTGCTCCAGGCACCGGAGCAGAGATTCCCCTGCAGCCCCTGGTGAAGCCCGTGGTGAGGCCGGCGGTGTCCTTCAGCCCGTGGAGGTCCACGGTGGAGCTGGGGGCTGCCCAAAGGATGCTGTGACCCTGTCGAGACAGGACCCCACGCTGGAGCAGCTCGTGGAGGACTGTCTCCCGTGGGAGGGACCCCACGCTGGAGCAGGGGAGAGTGTGAGGAGGAAGGAGCAGCAGAGACAACGTGTGATGACCCCACCACAACCCCCATTCCTGATCCCCCTGCGCTGGCGGAGGAGGTGGAGAAATGGGGAGTGAAGTTGAGCCTGGGAAGAAGGGAGAGGTGGGGGGGAGGGTGTTTTGAGATTTAGGTTTTATTTCTCGTTATCCTCCTCTGATTTGATTGGTAACACATTAATTTTTCCCCAAGTGAAGTCTGTTTTGCCCGTGACTGTAATTGGTGTGTGTGTTCTGTCCTTATCTCGACCCAGGAGCCTTTCGTTGTATTTTCTCTCCCCTCTCCCACTGAGGAGGGGGTGACTGAAGGTTTTGGTGGGCACGGGGCATCCAGCTGGGGTCAGGCCCCCCCAAGGTACGGGGTATCGCCCCTGCAGAAAGTGGGTGACAAGTACAACCGCTCCCTGGGACAGCACCGACATCGGGAGAGTGAGAGGTGGCCTTGCCCCGCCAGCACCCCAGCGTGCAGGGGGGGCTGTACTGGGGGGGTAGGGGAGAGAGGGGTGTATGGGGGGCTCTACAGGAGGGGCCGTACTGGGGGGTGCTGTAGGAGGAGCTGCAGGGGGTGTGTGGGGTGGGAGGCTGTACGGGGTTTGTGGGGAGAGGGGATGCTGAGGGTGCGGGGAGGGGGCTGTACAGGAGGGGCCGTAACGGGGGGGCTGTAAGAGGGGCTACGGGGGGGCGCAGGGACCATGTCGCAGCCCTGCAGGTGTCCGTAGGAGAACATCCTCCACGCCTGTTCCTGTCCCGCTGGTTGTGCCCCCCCCGCACCACCGCAGCCTGGCCAGGGGCTCTGGGCATGTTGGCCTGCAGCCCCAAAGCGGGGTGTTCCTTCGGGGGGGGCAGCTGGATCCCCAGACCTGCAGGCCAGCTGCCAGGCTCCGGGGCACAGCGGGGACCCCCACGTCCCACCCCCTGGGCACACATCCCCTGCTGGGCTCTGGGGCAGGCAGGGGCTGGCATGCCCTGCCTTCGCGAGGGGTTGTGGCGGCGTCCCCCCTGCCACCCCTCGCCTTCCGCATTCCTGCGGCCGCGCACACCCTCCCTCCCTCCCCAACCCGCGTCCTGTTTGCCGGGCGCGTCACCCCGGCCTGAGTCACCCCGCGGCCTCCGCAGGTGACGGAAGGCCAACAATAGCCCACAAAGGGAGGATGTCCCCCCAAAGCCTTCCTCCGGCTCGTCTTCGAGGAAACCTCCCGCGGGAGGGAAGGGCCCCACCGGACGCGCGGCGGCCGATGAGCTTCGTCCTGTTGACGCTGGCTTGCTCGGGGTGGCATGCGGCCCCGGGGGTCCCCAGGGACGGCCGGTGCCACCCTCCCATGCTGGGCGAGGAGGAGGAGGAGGGATGTGCAGTCGCAGGGGCTGACGCTGTACCCGTGGTGACGGGACAAGCCAGCCTCAGCCCCATCTCTTGGATGCGGCATGGGGGGGTGGCATCGCGGAGTTGAGCTCAGAGGTCGGGAATAAGGGGGTTGGGGGACACCCTTGTCACCATGCGGATCCCGTGGGACTGGGCGTGCAGCTCTGCGGTGACGGGCGGCTGGCGGGGAGGGCGGCGGGGGACGGGGGGACAGGGCACCGCTGCGGGTGTAGCCCCCACCCTGGCACTGGGCAGGGACCGGGCGGGGAGGATGGAAGCATCATTAGCACATCTCACTAATTAGCAGGATGGCAGCAAACCGCTGCCTGCCTGTCACCACGGCAACCGCGTCACTCATCCTTGAGAAACTTTGGTTGCCATAACAATTACGGGCAGCTTTGGTGTCACCCTGCGCCCCCCTCCCTCCTGTCCCTGTCCTGCCCGCACCGGGGCTGCTGGGGCCGGGGGTCCCCCGCCGCCCCCCTCCTGCGCTCCTCCGAGCGGGGGACCCATGGCGATGCCAGGAACAGGCAGCCCGAGAGCATCCGTGGCATAAGTGTCCCCCCCCCGCAGCAGGGGGACAGGATGGCGACGGGACCACCAGGCTCTGCTGCTGCTGGCCCCCGCGCTGCCCCGGAGCTGGGGCAGGACCGGGCGGGCGGGCAGGGGACAGGAGAGGGGGACGAGGGGACAGGGGGCTGTGCAGCTCCACAGCGCGGTCCTGGTGCCACCTCGTGGTGAGCAGCATCCCGGCGACACAGCTGGACGGTGGCTGCGGTGACACAGCTGGACAGTCCCTGCGCGGAGCAGACAGCCGGACAACCCCCCTGCGGGACGGACAGCCGCTGCGTGGGCTCAGGAGTCACTCGGTGGCCCAGTCGGGTGGTGGCCGTGCAGGCACGGTGTCCCCCAACCCTCCAGGCCCGGGGCCAGGCTGCTCCCCAGCCCCAGGGCAGGGGGGCTGCCCCACACCTCAGGGGGGCTGGTCACCGGCCCCACCAGGGAGTGCCAGGAGCGCAGTGCCCTGAGCCCCACATCCCTGCCGGCATCCCTGCTGGAATCCCTGCTGGCATGCCGGCCTTCATCCCTGCCTGCAACCCTGCCTGCATCCCTGCCAGCATCCCTGCCGGCATCCCTGCCTGCATCCCGGCCTGCATCCCTGCTGGAATCCCTGCTGGCATCCCTGCCAGCATCCCTGCCTGCATCCTTGGCAGCATCCCTGCCAGCATCCGTGCTGGAATCCCTGCTGGCATACCTGCCTGCATCCCTGCCTACATCCCTGCCTGCATCCCTGCCGGCATCCCTGCCAGCATCCCTGCCGGCATCCCTGCTAGAATCCCTGCTGGCATCCCTGCCTGTATCCCTGCCAGCATCCCTGCCGGCATCCCTGCTGGAATCCCTGCCTGCATCCCTGGCAGCATCCCTGCCTGCATTGTGCCTGTGCGCAGTGGCAACCATGCCAGAAAAAGCAGGATTGGAGGGTGGGGGGACAAGGTTGGGACAAGAGGGTGGCCAAGGGGCCGTGGTACGTGCCCCGGTGCCAGCAGGCGCTGTGGCAGCTGGGCACACCTGCAGCCCCCCGTCCTTGCGGTCCGGGCACTGTGAGCTTCTCCACTCTGGGGACAAGACAGGTCCCCCCAGATCCCAGTGCGTGGAGTGGCACCTGTGCCGGTTCCCTCAGTGCTGCCTTGATGCCGGGATGGGACGCGCCAGCTGCCCTGGGGCCGAGGGAGGGTTTCCATTGCTATTCAAGACCCTCCAAGGGTCCCGTAGAGGTGCTGCCACATTAAATGGGTTGAAAACCGTCTGTCCAAAAGGTCATGGAATGCCGCTGGGAAGGGGCAGCACCTCTGAGCGGGCCCATGGCTCCCACCCCTGGCCCGGCCGTATCCAGCCTCGTGGCCGTGCCCGGGCAGGGAAGCGGAGAGCGCGTGTGGGGTGGCGCAGGGACCCCCAGCCCCGGGGCTGGCCCAGGATAAGGATCCGGCCGGGAGAGGGGCTTGCGAGGAGGAGGGAAGGGCAGCAGAAGGGCGGCGGGCACGCTGCCGAGCCCAGGCGCCGGCCGGGCAGGGCTTCACGGGCTGTGGCGAGCAGCTCTCCCCCAGGGACCCCACCAGGGACCCCTGTCCTGCGTGGGGGTGTGCGTCCGTCCTGCGTGGGGGCGTGCGTCCGTCCTGCGTGGGGATGCGCGTCCTCCCCAGAAGGTCCGTGTCCGACCCGTGGACGGACACCTCCGCTGCCTGCCGATGCCAGGCCTGTCCTTCAGCCAGCCTTTCTCTTCAACGATCACAGAGAAGTCATTGAACCAGGTAGAGGAAATGCATGTGCAATAAAAGTGACAGGCCTCGGGGTCAAGGCTCGTTATGACTAAGATAATGAGGTTTTTAGTGAGGCAGATGCCGTGGCGGTCCGGAGCTCACGGGCTCAGCGGGACAAAGGGCACATCCCGGAGGGCTGATCCCACAGAGAGCGGGTCCCAGCGCAGCCCTCGGATGCGGCCGCCGGCCCCGAGCCTGTGCCTGGGGTGTGGGCAGGGGCTGGCACACCCCCGCAGGGCATTGCCACCATCGCGCTCCCCCCCCTCCATACGCTGCTGCCAAACGCGTCCCTGATCCCATCAGGCTGCTCGATGCTGAAACATGGCCGTTGTCTCCTTTGCCGGCGTTTCACACCTGACCCACTAATGTGCTCCGAATTCGTTATTCCTGTGACTCCGTTGTCAGGATCGTGTGCTCTCACTAGCGCTGCCGTTACCCCGTGCTCCCCCCTCAAGGCCTTACACCTATTCCTGCTCCCCAGGAACCTGTACCCGCACGACAGAGCTGGGCTCAGACGTTCAGCTCCATCTCCCCAAAGCCTGGTCCCTTTTCCATGTAACCGCTCCGGGTACAAGCCGGGATGCCAGCACCATGTGCGCTGTGTCCCCGTCCCTCCGTGCTCCTTCCAGACCCCACCTCGCTGTGCTGGGGGGTCCCCGTGCTCCTCCATGTCCCCCCTCCAGCTCTGCCCCACATCACCCACCTCTCTCTGTCTGCAGTCCCCGGGGGCCCGCAGCAGGATTCCGGGTGCCCTCCAGCCAGCCCCGCTCAGCCCGGGGAGACCCAGCGGGACCCGTGCCCACCCCGGGGGGTTTCCCGCACCACCACCTCTCACACAGCCCAAAGCGCCTGCAGGCGCCCGGGGCCCGCAGCGGTCTGGAGACCAGCGACACGGGCGAGCGCGGTGCACCGCTGCTGCCATCGCCGACCCGTCCTCCTCTCCCATCCCTTCCTGCCCCGCTTTGCCCTGGCACTGCCCACAGCCCCCCTGGCCAGCTCAGGGCTCATGGCTGAGGACGCGGCTCCTTCCCGCCCGCCAGCACGTCGCCTCACCCAGGGGATGTGGACGTTCGGCACGGAGCATCCCGGCAGCGCCCCGCACACAGGCACGGAGGTGAGAGCGGTTCAGGCGCTGATGTGGTCCTCGGTGCCGAACGGCTTTTCCCTGGGGTAAAAAGCCCAGTGGTGTGAGATTCCCGACCCCATTGCTAGAGCTGCAGTGGAAGAACCGCCATGTAAAAAAATTAGGGGCCCAGCCATGGCCAGGGGTTGCAAACTCGCGTGTTACCAGCACGCAGCCGTCTGCAGGAGCCAAAGGTGGGTGTCCCACCCGTGCCGTGGCTGCCCCTGCTGACGGCCGGCCACCAGCGCTGCTGGCACAGTCAGGGCCCCACAGGAGAGAAGGACATTTTTGCCTCCCGGTGACAGCTGTAATGTTTAGCAATTGCTATGGAGTGTCCCCCGCCCCCACCGCTGGCCTCTGCCAGCCCCGGGGGTGGCACCGGGCGCCGGGGTGGGGACGGCCACGGCCGTGCCCAGGAGGATGCTCTGCACGGCTGCCATCCCGGGCAGGTGGAGGGCGGCTCAGGGCGTCAGCTGGCTCTGGCAGCACGGTCCCCCCCCGGGCACCCTCACCCCAGGGGTCCCCGTGTCAGCTCTCCGTGGCTCCAGGGGACAGAGGTTTCCCCGGGGACGTGGGGGAGCAGAGCACTTGCAGTCCCTTCTTGCCCGCTGTGAATCCCGGGCTGGCACGTGCCAGGCTGAGCTGGCACAGCCCCACCTCTGCTCCGGGAGGATCTTTGGACTTTGTGCTGATTGTGCTGTTTGCTTTTATTTAGCAGCAGGATTCGCTTTCCATGCATAGGACAACAACCTCCCCCCCCAGTATCTGCTCCGGGCCTTGGCCCTCCCGTCCAGCATCCCCCCGCCCCTGGGGCAAAGGCGCAGGAGGAGGGACCTGTCACCCGAGGCACTGTGGAAATGTCCCCTCCGCTCCCCGTCCTGCCGGGCACCCCCAGGGCAGCCATGCGCCCTACGCAGTGGGTCGCAGCCTGGGTGCTGCTGCTCCACGGTACGTCCAGGCTGGGAGGTGGGGTGGACTCTGGCCCCAGCGCGGGGGGATGGAGGGGCTTTTTGCTGCAGTCCCAACCACGGCTTTGGGTGAAGCAAGGGAGGGTTTGCCCTGAGGGAGCCAGGGCTGTGCCGCTGCTCCAGCCCTGCCGCCCTAGGGCAGGGGGCCGGGCTGCGGAGAGGGGCTAATCCTGCCGGCCTGGCCCCGGGGATGAGCTCTGGGGAGGTGACGGGCAAGGAGCAGCTCCCAGGGGCACAGAAACCGGGCGCCCAAGGCCCCACCACACTAAGGGTGCCCCGTGGACCCGAGCCTGGTGCCCTTGTCCCAAGATGAAGAACCAGGTCCCTGCCCACAGATTGCAGCGGTGACGGTGATGGAGCGCTCGGGGGGAGGCGGTGGCAGGAGCCGCGGTGGCAGGGCGGTGGCACCAGATGCAGAGCAGTGCTGGGGAGAGGCCGGGTCCCGCCGGGGCACAGCCCTGGCTGCCGGCAGGTCCTCCAGCAGCCCCAGCACCGGGATGCCCGGGGATGCTCCTGCCAGCCCCCTCCCCAGCTCCCGGGCAGGGCGGGCACTGGCTGCGCACCCCCTGGGACTGTCCCCAGGCCATGGGGGCTGGCCATGCCCGGGAGCATTTGATTCCTCGACCCGGGTGATAGTGTTGGTTTTCACCCACTATTCCTGGGGCTAGAAACGCTGATTTTTGCAAAAAGCCCCAGTCTGGGCTGGCTGGGTGTTTGGGACTGGGGATGAGGGTCACAGCTGCCCCAGCGCTGGCCCTGGGATGGAGCAAGGGGCCAGCGGGACCCCGGGCTGCAGCCTGAACTGTGGGGTGTCCCCGTGTCCCCAGGCTGTGCCGCAGGCCAGCTGCCACAGGCTGCCTCCGCCAGGACCGATGTCCGGGACTGCTCCACGGACCCGCCGGTGAGCCCCGCCATGCCCAACCCTCCCTGTCCCTGGGACCCCTAGTGTGGGGGTCACCCCCCCAGCCCCACCGCGGCAGCCGGTGCTCCCCCCAGCACGTGTCCCCTTCTGCCACCAGTACCTGCCCCCTACGGCCACCAACACAACAGCGAGGCTTGCCGCTCTGCGGGACACCATGCGAGCCCACGGCGTCCATGCCTACATCGTGCCCTCCACGGATGCCCACATGGTAAGGCAGCAGCCTGCCCATGCCCCCGGGGACCGGCTCCCCGGCTGGTGCCCGCGGCCGCCCCTCACGGCTCCGTCCCCGGCTCCAGAGCGAGTACATCGCCGAGCGGGATGCCCGGCTGGGCTGGCTGACCGGCTTCACCGGCTCTGCAGGTGAGAGCATCCTCCTTGCCCTGGGGTCCCTGCGCGGGGGGCAGCACCCAGCTGCCTGCTGGTCCTCATCCTTGGGGCTCCTCGGGCAGGGCACGGTCCCGCTCCAGCAGCAGGTCGGGCTGGGGATCCCTGGGGGTCCCCGCCAGCTGCTGGGAGAGGGGGCAGAGGTGACGCCTGAGCCCCCACTCCTGTCCCAGGCACCGGCGTGGTGACGCAGGACAAGGCTGCCCTGTGGACCGACAGCCGCTACTGGACCCAGGCAGAGCGGCAGCTGGACTGCAACTGGGAGCTGCAGAGGACAAGTCAGTGTGGTGCAGGATGGGGGGGCCGCTGTGTCCCACCACCGCCAGGACCCCCCTGGCCCCACCACGGCCTCACCTGGGCTCGGCGTGGGCCGGGACGTGGTTTGTCCTCGTGGTGCCACCCAGGTCTCTCCTGCAGCCTGGATCGAGTCCATCGGGCTGTGGATCCTGGAGGCGGTTCCCGTGGGGGGGAACATCAGCTTGGACCCCTTCCTCTTCTCCATCGGTAGGGCTGGCCACCATATGGGGTGACCCTGCCCGATGCCAGGGCAGCTCCTGGGTGTGGATTTACCAGGTCCCCCCAACCGCGGGCTGTCTCCCCCCCTCAGACACCTGGAACAGCTACAGCCAGGCTCTGCACGGCTCTGGCAGGACCCTGGTCCCCATCGAGACCAACCTTGTGGATCAAGTGTGGGGTGACGAGAGACCCTCTTCACCCTCCAGCACGATCTACAGCCTCCCGGAGGCATTCACGGGTACGACGGCTGTCCTCCCCGAGGCTGCTGGGCGGATGCTCGCCCATGGCAGCCCCCAGCCCGGGGGGCCGTGGTGGTCCCTGAGCTGTGCCGGCCGCTCGGTTCCCTCCCAGGGAGCAGCTGGCAGGAGAAGGTGGCTGGGATCCGGCAGCAGATGGAGCAGCACGTCCGACGCCCCACAGCCGTGCTGCTGTCAGGGCTGGAGGAGACGGCCTGTGAGTAGCCACGGTGCCGTGGTGGGTGCCGTGGTGGGTGCCGTGGGCTCCGAGCCCTGGGGGTGGAGGGCAGCCGGCGGGCACAGGCTCGGAGGTCTCGTTCCCGGCAGGGCTCTTCAACCTCCGCGGAGACGACATCCCCTACAACCCCGTCTTCTACTCCTACGCCCTGCTGACCAACACCAACATAAGGTGGGCCTGCGGCACAGACGGGGGTCAGCACCCACCCTCCTTCCTTTCCGGGGCCAGCACCCATGGGACCCTCCCCTGCCCCAGCCGCCCCCTTCCCCAGACCCCACCACGTCCGGCAGCGCCCAGCCCCGTTGCGTGTCCCCTCCAAGCCCCCCAACTTTCTGAAGCCCAGCCCCCTCCCACCCAGCCCACCCTGGGGTGCAGCACCCTCCCTCCCAGCACAGCCTGAAGCCGACCCCCGTCCCCAGCCCAGCACCCCCTCCGGGACCCCCGGCCAACCCTTCCTCCCCGCTGGCTCCGGGGGGGACCCAAGGCAGCAGGCCAGCCCCAGGCGGTGCCCACCCCATCCCGCGTCCTTCCCCAGCCTCTTCGTGGACAAGAGGCGGCTGTCGGCGGCGGCGCAGGAGTCCCTGCGGGCAGACTGCCCGGGGCCGCTGTGCGTGGAGCTGCAGGAGTATGGGCAGGCGCGCGCCCACCTCCACCGCTACGCCCAGGGCAATGTCACCATCTGGCTGGGCACCGAGTACACCACCTACGGCCTCTACGGCGTCATCCCCCAGGTGGGACACTGACACGTGCCGGCGTTGGCACCAGTGCCATTGAGCCTGGCCATGGGCGACGTGGGTCCTGCCAGGCTCGGGGACAGCCCCATGCCACTGAGCCACGGGGGCGCAAGATGCCCCGCGGCCATCCCTGGGGCACGAGGGGGCTGGTGGCCGTGCCACCCCCAGCCTGCCCTTGCAGGAGAAGCTGCTGGAGGACAGCTACTCCCCCGTCATGATGGCCAAGGCTGTGAAAAACGCCAAGGAGCAGGAGCTGCTGCGAGCCGCTCACGTAAGGGCTGTCCCCGTCCCCACGGCCCCGAGCAGGAGTGGGGGTTGCCGGGGGAAGCGGGTGCTGATGCCTCCCGCTGGGCCACCCCCAGCTCCGGGACGCCGTGGCTGTCATCCAGTACCTGCTGTGGCTGGAGAAGATGGTCCCGCAGGGGCAGGTGGACGAGTTTTCAGGGGCACAGCACATCGACATGCTCCGCCGGTCAGTGCTGCCGCCCCCGAGCCCGCCGCCCGGTGCAGGGCAGCCAGGGACCCCCAGCATCTCCCTCCCTGCTGCCTTCCAGGGCCCAGGAGCACAGCCGCGGGCCCAGCTTCCAGTCCATCTCCGCCAGCGGGCTCAACGCGGCGCTGGCCCACTACAGGTACGGCTCAGCCCCGGCCAGGGCTGGGGGGGCCAGGGCCAGCAGCAGCGGTGGGGAGCGGGCTCTGACCCCCCTTTTCCCCTCGCAGCCCCTCCAACGGGAGCAGTCGGAACCTGTCTGTGGATGAGATGTATCTCTCGGACACCGGAGGGCAATATCTGTGCGTAGCCCTTAGTGCGGACCCCCTCAGCACTGCACAGCCCCCCCACCCCCTCCCCACGCCCCCAGCGCAGGGTGGTGGCAGCGCTGGGGCTGCATCCCCCTCCCCCCGTTCACGTCCCCCCTTTGCAGGGACGGGACGACAGACATCACGCGGACGGTGCACTGGGGTGTGCCCACCCCACTGCAGAAGGTACCAGCCCCACCCCCCCCCCCGCCAGCCAGCACCCTCTGCGGCACTCAGCACCGGGGCTGGATGTGCCAGGGGGACCCTCCGGGTACCACCGCGCTCAGCCCCCCTGCCGTGCCCCTCGTAGGAAGCCTACACCCGTGTGCTGATGGGCAACATCGACCTGTCCCGCCTCGTCTTCCCGCCCAACACGGCAGGTGGGTGCTGAGCCAGGCGCCGGGCAGCCCGGCCATGTCCAGCCCCCCCGAGCATGGGGGGGAGGAGGGCAGGGGGGCCCTCACCGGCCCACTGGCTCCCATCCCACCCCATCGTTCCCCAGGGAGAACAGTGGAGTCCTTCGCCCGCCGGGCGCTCTGGGACATTGGACTCAACTACGGCCACGGGACCGGCCACGGCATCGGCAACTTCCTCTCGGTCCACGAATGTAGGTGCTGCGGCACCGGCACCAGCACAGGGGACACGGGCTGAGCTGCGGGGGACAGGGACGAGGACAGGGGCTCATCTGGGGCTTCTCATAGCCCAGCTGAGCCTCTTGCTGAGGGCAGGTGTCCCCCACCTGCAGGGTGCTGCGGTCCTTGCCATGGTCCCACGGTCCTTGACAGGGTGGTCCCATGGTCCTTGTTGGGATGATCCAATGGTCCTTGCCAGGGTAGCCCCATGGTCCTTGCTAAGGTGGCTCCATGGTCCTTGCTGTGGTGGCTCACAGTCCTTGCTGGGGTGGCCCCATGGTGCTTGCTGGGGTGGCCACGTGGTTCTTGCCAGTGAAACACCTTGGTCCTTGCCAGGGTGTCCCCGCAGCACGCGCTGTCCCCAGGAGCTGTGACCCCCCCCATGTCTCCTGCAGGGCCCGTGGGCTTCCAGTCCAACAACGTGCCACTGGCGGCCGGCATGTTCACCTCCATCGGTACGTGTGCCCATCGCTCCGGCCAGCGCCTCGGGCTCTCGGGGGTGTCCCCGAGGTGCAGAGCCCGGCCAGGGATGGAGGTGTTCAGCGCTCGGCCCTGCTCAGGGCCCCCTGGGGTGGGATGGGATGGGATAGGGGAGTTGCTGGGGGTCAGAACTCACTGGGTGCCTTCCCGGCCCCCAGAGCCTGGGTACTACCGTGATGGCGAGTTCGGGATCCGCATTGAGGACGTTGCCCTCGTGGTGGAGGCGCAGACCAAGGTAGGGCAATGGGGCTGCGGTGGCGGGGGTGGCACAGCGCCAGGTGGGGTGTGTCGGGCCAGGGGTGGGGACACCCAACGCCACCTCTCTGCGTCAGCACCAGAGCAAGGAGAAGCCCTTCCTGACCTTCGAGGTGGTGTCCCTGGTGCCCTACGACCGCAACCTCATCGACCTCAGCCTCCTGTCACCGGAGCAGGTACGGGGTGCTCGGGGCAGGGGGGCAGAGCAGGGATGTGGGATCGGCCTGGGGGATGCACATGGGGTTGGGAGTGCACTTAGTGGGAAACCAGGACCATGGCTTGAGGTTGGGGCAGGTAAACCCTGAGGGGGGGTGGGATTCTGCCCCTCTGCTCCGCTCTGGGAGACCCCCCTGCAGCGCTGCCTCCAGCCCTGGGGCACCAACAGCAGAAGGACACGGAGCTGTTGGAGCGGGGCCAGAGGAGGCCCCGGAGCTGCTGGGAGGGCTGGAGCCCCTCTGCTGTGGGGACAGGCTGAGAGAGCTGGGGGGGTTCAGCCTGGAGAAGAGAAGGCTCCGCGGAGACCTTCCAGCCCCTGCCAGTCCCTAAAGGGGCTCCAGGAAAGCTGGGGAGGGACTCTGGAGCAGGGAGGGGAGCCATGGGACGAGCGGGAAGGGTTTTCCACTGGAAGAGGGGAAGAAATTGTTTGCTGTGAGGGCGGTGAGCCCCTGGCCCAGGCTGCCCAGAGAAGCTGTGGCTGCCCCATCCCTGGAGGGGTTCAAGGCCAGGTTGGACGGGGCTTGGAGCAACCTGGGCTGGTGGGAGGTGTCCCTGCCCAGGGCAGGGGGTGCCACTGGGTGGCCTTTAAGGTCCCTTCCAGCCCAAACTATTTTATGATTCTATTCTATGATTCTACAAGCCTGAAGGGGGCCGGGGCAGGGAGAGATGTGTGGATGGAGAGGGGCAACAGGGTGTGCGGGTGGGGCCAGTGACCGGGCTGTGGGCTAGCTGGATGGGGAGGGCCAATGGGGGAAAGGGGAATGCGGGCAGTGAGGGGGGTGCAGGTGGCCGGGGCAGCCCCCTGCAGCCCCCTGCAGCCCCCCGCGGTGCCCGGCTGCAGATCCGGTACCTGAACACCTACTACGAGACCATCCGGGCGCGCGTGGGGCCGGAGCTGCAGCGGCAGCGGCTGGAGGAGGAGTACCGCTGGCTGCAGAGGAACACCGAGCCCTTCCCGCTGGGCAGTGCCGCCACCGCCACCGCCGCCACGGCCACCCTGGGCACGCTGGCCCTCGCCTCCCTCCTCTCGGCTCTGCTCGCCGGGCTGCAGGCCTGACCCCGCGCCGGCCCCGCGCCAGCCCCCTCCCAGCTGCCGCCGTTTCTTCTCCCCGACACTCACTTCCTTTTTTTTTTGTTTTCTATTTGCTCGTTTGCGATTAAACATGAGCAATGCCGGCGGGTGCCTGCACGCTGCTGTGCCCTGCCCCGGCGGCCCGGTGTGCTGCCAGCTGCCATCCTCGATGGATGGTGTGGGGCTGGGGTCCGGCCCCACACACGTCACCCTCCCCATGCCGTCTGCCCTGCCCAGCACCGGCAGCGAAGAGGCAGATTCAGGGCAGATTTTAATTCTTGGGATGAGAGATGGAGGAACTGGAGCAAGAGGGTGGAGGGCAGCCAGCCCAACCGGGGGCCATCCCCGCTGCCCTGCGGGTGCCAACACGCACGTCCCACCTGGGCTTGACATCCAGCCAGGAGGACCTGCGGATGCAGGGGACAGAGGGGACCCAGACCAAGCATCACACGGAGGGGTTGGCCATCATGTGCAGCATGAGAAGAGCCTGGAGAAGAGAAGGCTCCGCGGAGACCTTCCAGCCCCTGCCAGTCCCTAAAGGGGCTCCAGGAAAGCTGGGGAGGGACTCTGGAGCAGGGAGGGGAGCCATGGGACGAGGGGGAAGGGGGTTACACTGAAAGAGGGGAGATTTAGGTGAGATCTGGGTCAGAAACTCTTGGCTGTGAGGGCGGTGAGCCCCTGGCCCAGGCTGCCCAGAGAAGCTGTGGCTGCCCCATCCCTGGAGGGGTTCAAGGCCAGGTTGGACGGGGCTTGGAGCAACCTGGGCTGGTGGGAGGTGTCCCTGCCCAGGGCAGGGGGTGCCACTGGGTGGCCTTTAAGGTCCCTTCAACCCAAACCATTCTGTGATTCTATGGTTGGGCACAGGGAGTGAGCATGGTGGAGGGCTTGGGGACCTTCCCCCTTTGCAGAAGGGGGACGCGGTGCCCACCAGCAGCACTGCCGAGAGGCGGCAGCATGGCTGCGGGGTGGCAGGGTGCACACAGGCATCCCCCCCAGGGGCCCCGGGCAGGGCAGCAGCTTCGTGGAGGGTTTCCTTCCTCCTGCCCCAGCCCGCGCACCCGCCGGCCGCCCCGCGCCGCGCCGCTGCAAGCGCCTCTCATGTGACCGCCGGCTTCCTGTGCGCTTCCCAGCCTCGGTGCCGGTGCTTCGGTACGTGCCGTGCCAGGCGCCGCCTGAACGCTGCACCCTTGCCGCCGGGCCCCAGCACCATGCTGCGCCGCAAGCCCTCCAACGCCGGGGAGAAAGAGCCAGGACACAGGAAGGTGAGCGCCGGTGGCACTGGGCTGCCCTCGGCACCGGCTGGTGTCCCCTTGTGCCCATCACCAGCCGAGCCCGGGCTGCCCATGGGATGCTGAGCAGGGAGCCCTGGTGCTGGGGGGCTGGGGCAGCCGTGGGGCTGATCCCTGTGGGGCCCGGGGGCAGCACCGCCAGCAGTCAGTCCCTGCCACCTCTGGCCACTGTGGCTTCGCCAGTGCGTGGTCTTGTCCTTGTCCCGTGCCCTGCTCCCACCCCGGCTCGCAGACAGGTGGGATGGGTGTCCAGGATGCACAGACCCCCGGGGTCAGCGTGGGTGCAAGCTGGGGTGCCCGTGGGACCCGTGGGGCTCTGCCGGGGGGACAGCGGCTCCCTCTCCCCATGGCTCCCCGCAGCGTGGGCGGCCGCCTGCCGTTTCCTGCCAGGGGGGACGGCCACGGTGCTGGCACACGGCTCCCAGCCCGGCCCGCGCAGCAAGGTGTCTGCGGTCGAGGCAGTGCGAGGCTGCAGCTCCGTCATGTGCATTGGCCGCTTCCTCCGGCAGCACCGCACTGAGCGTCGGAAGCCACCGGCAGCACCGGTTACCAGCACGGCGGCCTCTCAAGCCCCCGGCACAGCAGGGCCAGGGTGGGCTGGCTTTGGCAACAGTGCTCGGTGCCGTGGTCCTGCCCACGACCGGCAGAGATCCCGGCAGAGCCACACGCCATGGCGGCTCCTCCATGCTGGGAAGCTCCTGGGGAAATCTGGGTGAAGCGTCCCCTGCCTGTGCCGGGGGTGGCCCAGTGAGCCCGGCAGGCCCCGGCGGGCATCCCCTGCCCTTGCCCAGCCACCGCCGCTGCTCTCACTTCCCTCTCGCTGCCATGCTACCCGGGGGGGGGCCTGGCGGCCCCAGCTCCATGGCTCCCCACTGCCAGGCTTTCCAGAGCTGCTCTTGCCCCCTGGCTCCTCCAGCCCTGGGGCAGTGGCTGTGGAGGCCTTTCCTGGCTGCGGGGGGACACAGGGCACAAAGTTCTTTCATCTGAAGGGTGCGGGGAGGGACCCGAGGGGTTCTGGGGCTGGAGTCAGGCAAACCAACAGCATCTCCGCATGGATGCACCAGCGGAGCTGGTCCTGCTACGTAAACCACAGCGGGGATGGAGGCGGGTCTCCCTCATCCGAGCCAGACCTCTATAAGAAAATGGCAAAAATAAGTAATACAGGGGCTCAGTCGAGTTGATAAAGTGGATGAGGGAAGGCGCGGAGCCGTGCCTGAGCAGGGCCGGGCTGTGCAGGGGCTGAGCAGGGCCTCAGCTGCCTCCGGCACAGGCAGGAGCTCAGGGCGGGCAGAGCAACTTGAGAAAGGAAATTGCTGCCTTTGCGGTCGAGGCAAGACCGAGTGCCGCGGCGTGTGCTCCGAGCGCGCCGGCAGACGGGAGCGGAGCTCGCCCAGCATTCGCATGCAAGCTGGCTCCTACGGCAGCGCCGGCGCTGGGCATCCGGGGATGAGGGAGACCCGGAACCAGGTGGCCACCCAGCTGGGTGGCCCGGCTGGCTGGCACTGGGCTGGCACTGGGAACCGCTTCCCATGTGGGACAGGCACCCGAGGACATGGAGAGGAGGGAAGAAGAGCCAGGGAGGCAGGCAGGGGGCACAGGGCATACTGGAAGAGGCACTGATGGAGGACTGAGACCCAAAACCGCTTCGGTGGCCTTGGCAGAAAGCCGGGACTGGCAGGGGAGGTGCTCTCCGGGCTGTGGGACGGTGCTCGCAGGCAGAAAACCTTGGCAGCTTTCAGGCCTGGAGCTGAGCACGAGGGCAGCGGCACGGGCACGGCAGCACTCCTGCTCTCAGCAGCTGAAAACAGCCGTTAGCTGCCAGACGCTCGCAGGGAAGGGAGGGACCGACCCACGGTACGGCCACCGCAGGAGCAGGACTGAGCTCGAGGCGGGTCCCACTCTGCTCGCGTTCCCAAAATGCCTGGCCTGGGGGCTGGGCAGTGCAACAAGCCCCCATTTGGTTGCCGAGCGGGGCGGCTGCGTTGCAGAGCCCCCCTGTTTTCCCAGCACGCACCCAGCCCCTGTGCCACGGCCGTGGCGCGGTCCCGGGCTGCCCCCGGCTCGGCGGTGCCAGGCTCAGCGCCGGAGCGCCCGCAGCGGGTGCTGGCGCAGGGGCTGTCAGCGCTGCTCAGCCCGCAGCAGCACCATGCCGCGCAGCCCCTGCCCCAGCAACGCTGTGCCAAGAGGCCACGTACACACCGAGAGCGATGCCGGGTCTCTGCACCCCAGGTCCCCGGGGGCTCACAACACACAGCAGCTCTTGCGGGGGGCAGGAAGGGCCAGGCTGTGCCAGCCAAAAAACTCCTGCGGCAGCAGCATCACCCTGGGGCGGCTCTGGCTTGCTCAGGGGCCCGGCTGCCGGAGGGGAGGGTGGGAGCTGGCACAGGGGGGCGTGGGAAGAAGCCCTCACAGCTTTCCCTCTCCCCCAGCTCTCCCTCCAGCGCTCCAGCAGCTTCAAGGACTTTGCCAAGTCCAAAGTCAGCTCCCCCGCGCCGAGCGAGAAGGAGTTCAACCTGGAGGAGAACGTGAGTGTCTGGCCTCCCCGCAGGGCGGCAGCACCCCCTGCCACCTCCTGCTCCCCCAGGGCACAGCCCTTTCCTGAGCCCGTTTCCCCAAAATCCTGGTCCTCCTGGTGGCCCACATGCCGTGGAGCAGCCCCAGCACCGCCTTTGGGGTGTCGCTCCCCAGGGAGTCTTGCAGCCCCGTGCGACCCAGCTGAGGTTTTCCCGGGGCGGGGGCCCTGCCTTCACTCTCCATCCCTCTGCCAGATCCCCGAGGATGAGTCCAGCAGCGCCGGCCCCGACGATGCCGCACGGAGCAGCGGGATGAAGCTGGGCAAGAAGTGGCGGGCCGTCATCTCCCGCACCATGAACCGCAAGATGGGCAGGATGGCCGTGAAAGCCCTGGCCGAAGGGAAGGTGAGCGGGGCGCCCGGGCAGGCGGGGGGCAGCTCCCCCTCCCTCAGCCTGACCCTGGTCCCCCAGCAGGGAGACGTGGAGGAGGAGGGCCCCCTGTGCCCCCCGTCCCCAGCCAGCAGCACGGAGGAGCCGAGCCACGAAAAGGTGCCCCTGTCCTACGTGGAGATGGAGGAAGACGGGCACCCATCCCTCAGCCGCCAGCTGTCCAGCGGTGAGCCTGGCCCCGGCAGGACGCCAGCCCCTCGCCCCACCGCCGGGCACGTCCTGACCTCCCTCCCCTCCGCAGGCAGCGAGGTTTCCAGCCCCAGCCCCGGGGGCAGCCAGCGGGAGAGCCTGCGGCTGGAGGAGAGCGGCCCAGCCTACACCGGCCCCTTCTGCGGCCGGGCCCGCGTCCACACCGACTTCACACCCAGCCCCTACGACAAGGACTCGCTGAAGCTGCGGGTGAGCCACGGTGGGGCCGGCCCGGGCTGGGGAGAGAGGGGGCGAGGGGCAGGACCAGGGTGCAGGCACTGGGGAGGGAGGCAGGGTGGCTGGGGACCCCTCTGAGGGGGGGGTTCCCCAGCCGTTCCCAAGCCTGCACCCACCTCCACCCCCATCTCCCTCGGCCCAGAAAGGGGACATCATCGGCATCATCGAGAAGCCGCCCGTGGGCACCTGGACCGGGCTGCTCAACAACAGGGTGGGCTCCTTCAAGTTCATCTACGTGGATGTCATCCCCGAGGAGACGGCCCCCGCCCGCAAGAGCCGCGGCCCCAGCAAGAGCAAGCGGCCCAAGCCCAAGACCCTCCACGAGCTGCTGGAGCGCATCAACCTGCAGGTAAGGGACGGTGGCCCGTGGGGGGACAGTGGCACCGCGCACGAGTCCAGGTGCCAGCAGCAGGACCACCCTCCCCTCTGCCCCCCAGCAGCCCTTCACGATCCCCCATCCCCATGGGTCCCTCCACCTCGTGCCCAAGCACCACTGTGCGGGCAGGGGACACACACGGGGCTTTTCTGGATGATTCTCGGGCAAGTGCTGGCCACGGACTTGCGCCAAGGTGAGAGCCACGTGGCCAGTGCCAAGGGGCAGGTGAGGGGAGCTGGGGGAGCTGTGCCGTGCTCCGCTCACCCCTCCGCCCCCCGGCCGCAGGAGCACACCTCCACCCTGCTGCTCAACGGCTACCAGACCCTGGAGGACTTCAAGGAGCTGCGGGAGACCCACCTCAACGAGCTGAACATCACGGACCCCCAGCACCGCGCCAAGCTGCTCACGGCCGCCGAGCTCCTCCTGGATTACGACAGTAAGAGGCGGGGGGAGGTCGGGGACACCGCACGCCGCCCACAGCCCCCGCACCGGGCAGCCCCAGCCTCGCTGCCCGCTAACGCCACATCCCGTCTCTCCCAGCAGCGAGCGAGCCGGAGGAAGGCGACAGCTCCGACGCCCAGCCTTCGCCCTTGGAGCCCAAGGTGGACATTCCCCGGGACTCGGGCTGCTTCGAGGGATCGGAGACCTTAGACAGCAGCCGGGACGAGGCCGAGCTGGGGGGTCCCGAGGGGCAGCTGCAGGCGCTCTCCCTGGCAGAGTCCTCCTGAGCCTGCCCTGCCTGCTGGCACTGCTGCGCCGACGGGCACAGCCCACAGCTGCTTCCACCCCAGCGGGTCAGGGCTGGAGGGGACAGTTGCTCGGGGGGGAAGCAGGTGAGCCCCGGCAGCGGGACCCCACAGGCGCTGTGGGCAGCTCGGCCATTGGTCCCCCGAGGCTGCCCCGTTTGCTGCCCCCAGGACAATTTGTACTGCGCTGCCTCGCTCCGCTGCCCCGACACGGGTGCCCCAGGCACCCTGGGGACCACGTTCCCCGCCGAGGGCCTGGATTACCTCCCCGGGGTTTGCCCCACTTTATCCACAGCTTTAGGAGCTCCTCCCAGAGCCCTTGTCTGCTGGGCTGAGCGCACAGGAGCCTGGAAGGACAGGGAGGTCTGCGGCAGGCAGGGATGGAGCAAACCCGGCGCTGAGCAGCTGGGTGGGAGAGCCCAGAGGTGCCACCGAGCCCAGCTCCTCGCCATGAGAGGACACCCATGCTGCCTTCCTCCAGCATCTTCCCCGCAGAGCCAGGGCGAGCGCAGAAAGGTTTGCTGGACAGTTTGGATTGCCAGGGAGAGGTTTGGCCAAGCTGAGAGCAGCCCAGCAAGGGCACGACGAGCCCCCTCCCTCAGCTCAAGGTGGCCCCCAAAGGGCACCAAGCCTGGTCCAGGGGGGTACAAGAGGGAAGTGGAGCAATCACCCTGCTGCCCCACAAGCAGATGGGCTCAGCAGGGTGAGGCTGTCACCCAGCACCACAGCCCCTTCCAGACTGCCAGATCCCCCCCAAAGCACCCCAGGCATCCCCCAGGAAGGGGCAGGGGAGCTGCAGCCGAGCCAGGGCCCCACAGAGCCCCCCTGCATGGGCAGGGGCAGGCAGGGGAAGGGATCCCCACAGGAGCACGGGGCAGCCTGTAACATCAACCAGCTGCTGCTCCCGGGCTGGGGGCACCTACCCCAGCCCCCTTCGGCCAGCTCTGCCTGCTGCACGCCACCAGCTCCTGCACTGCGGCATCGGCCTTTGGGCACCCAGGCTCTTCCTTTGCGCTCCATCCCAATAAAGGTGTGCAAGTCCGTTCCGCTCCAGCCTGCAGCCTGCTTCCTATGCGCCAGGAGGGAGCTGGGGAAGGGAGCAGTGGCTGCAGGTAACAGAAAGCTTCCCAGGGCCCTCCCCAGCTGCAGCCAGTGGGATTTGTCACCGTTAGGTCTGGGCTGCAGCATCTCTGCACCGAGACCCCCGCTTTCACCCGCAGGACGCAAATGAGACAAGGCAGATAAGCCACCCTGGAAGTGTGAGATGTAGAGGCTGGAAAGCCACAGGGAAGGGAAGGGGGCAGCGGGTTTGGGGAGGCACAGACAGAGGCAGAGGCTACAGCTCAGCCATTTTTCAAACCAATTAAGTTTCCTTCATTGTTTTAAAATTAAAAAAAAAAAAAAAAAGAAGAAGAAAAAGAAAGAAACCCCAACCCTCGCCCTACCCCCACTTCCTTCACAGAGAACCTGAACAGAGCAGGCAGGAACCACAGGTGCAGGCAGCATCCGCGACGGCCCCAGCAGGCAGCACTCAACACACCGCATTAGAAAATAGATTAGTAAAACCAAAAAATACACTTTTTCACAACGAGTTTGAGATTTGGTCAGTAGCGTGTTGGGGCAGGTGGGAGAGGAGGGGTGCTCCCACCGCCAGCAGGGTGTGTGGGGCCTGGGGCTGCAGCTGGGGCTTGTCCCAGGCCCCCCTGCCCCGGGGGGACAGGCCAGGTCTGGCTGCAGGGTGGCAGCGGCTGCGAGCTGGGCAGCTCCGGCCCCACTGGCAGTGGGAGGTCCGAGCTCCTTCCCTGGTAAGTACCAGCAGGGAGCAGCTGCAGGGACACTCTGAACCTGCTGCCGGAGCCCAGGGCAGCAGCTCTGCCCTCTCCCCTGGGAGAGGAGACCCTGGCACTTCAGGAGAGGGGGCAGCGCTGGTCGCCACATTAATACCACTTCAGCCACTGCCAGGCACGGCCCAGGTCAACACTGCAAGGGGGCAGGGAAGAGGAGCAAGTTGGGAGGCACACATCAGGCTCCGGGGGGACAAGGCTCCCCGCTTCGCTCCACGCCACTGTCAAAAGCAGGATGGCATACGAGGCCAGGGAAGGAAGAGCAGCAAGTTCACGCTGCCAGGCAGGAGCATGATGGAGAAACAAGCAGGACCGACCCGGCAGGACATCCTCCACCTGCCACCCACCTACTGCATGTCTGCGGGGAGGCACACAAGTACCCAGCACTGGGATGGAGAGCTGCCAGGGCGCAAAATCGCCTTCCCTCCATCGCTGGCGCTTGCGGGGACCCAGCAGACACAAGGCTCTTCCCAGCCCAGCTGCCACGCGCAGGACAGGGAGTGTCACAGTGGAAGAGGAGCCCTGCCATGGCACAGAGCTCTCCCACCACTACCTGCCCCTGGCCTCTCCTCCCTCCTCTGCCGAGGAGGCGCGGATGGCCGACACCGCACAGCCAGTCCCAGGACAGCTGGCAAAGCCCAGGGAAGAGTCAAGGCTCTGAAAGCCAGTCGAGGATGGCTGAGAAATGCAGGGCAAGGCAGGGGGGACATGGGGGCACAATGACACGACACAGAATTGGGGCTGAGGCTCTGCAGAGCAGCGGCCGAGTGGTGTGCCACAGCCTGGCGAGCAAGGGGAGGGCACGCCTGTGCTCGGCACAGGAACCCGGGAGCAAACGCAGCCCTGGCACAAGCTAGAGAGCCAGTGGCACAGGTTGACCCTCCCCTGCAGCTTGATACACCCCTTGCACAACCGCTCTGCAGCCAGCGTGGGGTGGAGACAAGCGGCAGGAAGACAGGCTGCCCCGCTCCTTCCCTCGAGCCCCAAGTCAGGCGTGAGCCCCGGGGAAAGACGGGAAGGAGGGCCCCTGCCGCAACTGCTCTTGCGCCAGCTAAGTCACACGAAAAGAAGGAGCACGGGAAGGAAGCTACTTTAAACATCGTTGCCAGCAGAACACCTTCCCAGTTGTCTTGGCCCTTTTGGCACCAAAATGTCTCCTGACAACCCCTGCCACGTTAACCAATAAAACAATGCCACAGATTAGAGGAAGGAGGGAGGAGGGGAGAGAGGACGCTACTGCCATAAATTGCTTTCCCCTTCCCACCAGGATTCCTCAGCAGTAGGGAGCAGGCCGACCCTAATGTCACTTCTGAGCTGCTTGACCACAAGTCATCTCGTCAGAAAGTTGGGGCCAAAGGGAGGGAAAGCCCTGGCCACCGAGCCGGTATTTAGCATCCAGGACAACCTGCAGAGCAAGAGGTCCTGCCTCGGCCTGCAGGCAGACCAGCTTCGGTGGTGGTGGGTGCCCCTCAGTGACCAAGGCAGGCCACTCAGGCTCGTTATCCTTTGACACCATGCACCGCCTGCGCATCGAGGTGAACAATGACTAAAGCAAAATGGCCATGAGGAATCGTTTGCCTGCCATCCAGCCCATCTCCTCCTCTCCTCTATCACTTCCAGCTTTGATTAGACAAAACAAGAAAGTTCTCCCTTTCAAGCAGATGCTAGTGCTCTGCTTGCCCAGCGTCCTGGGATGGGACTGGGAGCTCCCCAGACGTTAGCTGCTTCTCCTCTGGCATCTCAGCGTTGCTCAGGGATGGCACAGGGACCTGGAGAGAAAAGACAGCAGTGACTTGCACGAATACACCCCAATACAGAGAACCTGTCTGAGCTTGGCCCTGCTCCTGTCTCCAGCTCTACCAGGCAGAGCTCTCAGCAGTGTTTGGGAAGAGGAGAAACCAGGGGCCACCAAACAGGCAAAACAGCAGCTTCATGAAGATCTGGAGCACTGGACTGCTCCTACAGTAGTGGTCTGGACTGTTTCCACCAGAGAAACAGCAGCTCATGCCCAAGCAGGAGTAGGCCCAGCCACTTTCCACCGTGTTCACAGAATAATTTCAGTGGGAAGGGCACTCTGTAGGTCTCCTGTCCAACCACATCCTTAAAGTGGAGCTAATTTCGAAGACAGAGCAGGCTGCTCAGGGTCATATCCAGTGGAGCGATGGTTTTCTCCAAGGATGGCGATCCCACACCTGTGAGGGCCCTTCCCAGGCACAACCCTTCAGCTTGCACTCAGTGCCAAAAGATGCCTGCAATCTCCCACCCCTCCTCAGCCCCTCCTAGCCTCCATTAAGTGCCAGTTCCTGGGTGCTCTCACGGAGATGCAGCCAGCTGTGATTTCCTTTGAGGTTTACTAGGAGTCAGAGTAGCCCAGCACCCTCCCAGCCAGCCCCAGACAGACACCGGTTTCCAGGGCCAGAGCACAACAGGCTTTTCATTGGAGCCTCTCAGCAAGGCCATAAGTGCTGCTTTGCTCCTGCTAAGTCACACTATCAGCTTTCTCTCTGCTGGCCCAAAGCACCAGCAACTCCAAGCAGGACACCCACTCACTCCCCACACAGAGGGAATCACTCACGGCACTCAGGTGAGGAACGCTGCCATCCTTCTGCTGGGCGCTGCTCTCCTCTGCCTGCCCACCAGGGCCCTGGGCGACAGTGGGCTCTTGAGCGCTGGTCCCTCGTGGGCACGACTCCTCCTGAGTTGTGCTCTCCTCTTGCTGCAAGATGCCCCGTCTGTCCAAGACACTGCAAGAACAGAATCACACCGTCAGAGACCCCACGCCTCTCCCGAAGCCAACTTCTTTTCCTGTAGGAAAAGTGCTGGTGGAAGACAAATGTCAGGGGAAGGGGTTCCTCTTCAAAACAGGCTGTGCACAGCCCAAACCTAATTTACAGTGTCTATGTTCCTCCTGTGAAACCAAGCCCCTAGGAGAGCAGCCCTGTTCAGAGTGTGGGAGCCCACCAAAACAAGTGCCCTGGAAAGAGCGTCCACTCCATACGCTGCCCCAGGGAAGAGGAGCCACTCCTCCACCGGCTTCCCAAGCACATGGTGACAGCGAGCACATCACAAGCTTGAATCACTGAAGATATGCAAGGAAGGCAACACAGGACCTTCCTCCCCAGAGCACCCAGTCATGTCCCAAGAGACCTCCAGAAGCACTCAACACACACAGAGCTGGCAGAAGAGCAGCCAGGTCTTGCACCCAAACAAGGAAAGCTCCTCCCAGTCCTGCACTGGGCTCTGGGGGCAAAAGCGGCAGGGCTGCCCATTGAGAGCTTACCTGGGGGGAAGAGGCCCACAGAGCACCTCACAGCAGTTCTTCACTATGTTGCCATGGCTGTAGGGATTCTGCACGCGGTTCTTCCCAGTCCAGGACCCCTTAATCTGCAACAGTCAGGGCACAAGCTCAGGTCTGCTCCACCAACACCTGCCCACGGTGCCCTGCCTCAGCCTGCAGGGCATGTCAGCAAGGTGGGCACAGCCATGACACACCGAGGAAGTGATGAGAAACGGAGATGGCTCAGAGGAACAGAAAGACTCTACTTACATCTTCGTTGGTTGTCTGATTCAGTGCCACCAGGAAGGTGTGGAACCCAGTTAACCCCACCACTGACCACAGGGTGAAGAAACAGATAAGCACCTCCAGTACAGTAAGAAGAGTTAAGGACTGGGAGCAGCCTGGGAACAGTCCCAGCCCAGCTGTGTCACTACCCCAGGCACACCACCCTAACTTCTCCTCTTCTCCTAGACATGGTTTTCTGTTTTACCCTCCTCCCAAAAGCCACGAAATTGCTCTTCACCTTGTAATCATGGGGGAAAATGCCCTGAAAGACTCCTTAGAGAAGCCTCGGCATCAAGAGTCCAGCCCCTCCATAACACAGCTCACACTAACCCCCAGCTCTGGAGAAGCCAACCCCCTCGCTCTGTGGAAGGATATGTCCCTGGGGTTTCCTTCAACGTGTTCAGGAACCCAATCTTCAGAGATTCTGGCAATACAAAGAGAGAGACACTTTTTGTCTGGAACATCCCAGTGAGTCCAGTTCCCTTTCCCACTCCATCACTTCTGGGTTCGCAACACCGTCTGCATCACCCCTCCCCCTTAGCCAGCCCAGCCTTCCACCTCTCCGCAGCCAGACTCACTCAGTGCTACGTAGACTATGTTGAAGGTGAAGATGTAGATGGTGAGGAGTGAGAGCGAGAGGATGAAGAGGTAGAAATAGCGGTAGTTCCTCTTCCCCACGCAGTTGCCCACCCAGGGACAGTGATGGTCGAAGCGCTCTGTGAAAGCGAAGATGGAGGTCAGTGCTACTCTAGCACGGTCCTGCCTGCCTCCAGACGCTTACTCCTGTGCCCTGAACTCAAAAACTTCCAAGGCTGACAAGGACTCCCTGGGCCACCAAGTCCAACCCTCTGCTAACTCAGGGCCCCACATCACGGCCCCCTTCCAGAAGGGTAGGCCAGGTAAGAAAGCGCAAAATCAATTTACTAATGAGTCATTTTGCACATTAAGACAGAGTTTAAGAGCTTGGCCCCATGCACGCCTTCTCCCCCAAGAGACTTGAGGTATAATAGCTTTTACTAGAGCAGCACATAGGTTAGATGAAGGCCTGGGGGTTCAGAAGTTCTTATCTAACCCATGTGCCACTTTATTCCTACTAGAATTATTAGAAGACGGTTCAACGAACTGCATAAAAACTCAAAGGATGGGAAGCTGCAGAAGAGGAAAGGGATCCAAAAGAATGGGATTTCTTCCTTGAGAAGGGATGCTGAACATGAGCCAATTATGATACGCAAAAGGGCTAAGACAGCATCTGTTATGCAGCAAGGGGAACACAAAACGGGGCACTCAATGTAACAGCAGAATCTCCGTGCTGATGCAAGAAGCTGCTTTCACACAAGACGCAGCTCTCCACTGGAACCCTCTAGCCCAGCAAGGTCAGCAGTTGAGTGAAACTTAAAAATGGACTGCACATTTACATGGACAAGTTAGACTTATGTTAGACGAGTTATTGCCAAAGAAGTACTGACAAAAGATGAACCATCTGGCTTCAGGTTCTGAGCAAATCTCAAGCTCCTCGAGCTTAAGATGAGGCAGACTGTCCCCGTCTGTTCACAGCACACCACTCTGGATTCGCTCAGCAGGCGCAGCATGAGACCTGATACGGAGCGAAGCTGGGTGCAGATCTTCACCTATTCTCTTCCAAAGGCTCTCACCTAACACCCAGCCGCAGGATCAGGCACGGCCTCTTCTACTCACCCACACAGTTGTCGCAGATGCTGCAGTGAGAGGCACGGGGCGGACGGAAGATCTTACATGTGTAGCAATACTTCAGCTTCACTATCTGGTTGTTGATCTGGAAGTTTTTAATCCGCGGGGGTGGCCGCTGACCCTGTGGCACAGTCCCATTCGTGGCCTCTGAGAGAGACAACCAAGCAGAGATCAGACCTGCCTGCTACAACACGACAGGCCTAGAATGACAACTTGCCTCCCTGCTTCTCCTACCAGTGGGATCAGAGCCTGCTGGGTCTAGAGCCAGCAGCTGCAGCTCTGCTCACACGGTCCAGAGCCAACCTGGCAGCTTGGAGGCAGGAAGAGGGATGCCAGGGCTTCCATGGGCAGATTGAGAGGGGATGGGGCATGTGTGTCACTCTACAGACCCCCACCCACCAAAATTCCTCTATACCTGAAGGGGCCCAGATGAAGCTTCCTGCCCCTCTTCCCAAAAGCAAACTGAGTTTGTATGTACACAGCCACAAGAGAGAAAGCAGCACGTGAAAATGTTCCCAGAAAGGGAAGCAGGTACACCGCACCGTCTTTTTGAGACTCAGCCAAGCAGAATTAGCCAGCAGGTAGTAAGATGCCCCATTTGGGGCAATCCTCACTTCTGGAGGGCCAGGCAGGAAGAAAGGCTCTGCAGAGAACATAGCCTCTAGATACACCAGAAATACAGAGGCTTTTCCAGCCATCGCCAGTTCAGCTGGCTCCACACTCACCAATCTCCATCTCGATGAAGGCTGCCTCGTCAGGCAGGGCTCTCGGGATCACCCCAGGATCACTGAAGCTCGTCCGCAGGAGCGTGGCCATGGCGAACAGGAAGAGAACTGCTGCAAACACGGGGATGGCTGGGGACAGCTGGACTGCCAGGTACCGACACCTGCAGAGAAACGTCAGGAGGCGATGAATCAGACCACCGCAAGGTCTGCCTGAGCCAGGACCTGAAAGCCTGTCAAGGCATCAGAGTCCAGACTTTTCTGAACACTGGCTACGTCTTGAGAAGAGAGGCTGTTCAGCACTTCCTTCTGATCCCACCACCACACGGAAACACCCCTGGGGCTGCTTTAACGACTAGCCATGATCAAAGTACCACCATGTTTTTAACCAGCCAGGCACAGCATACTTTCCATTGTTTTGGTTTGTTTCCAGCTCCCATTTTGCTCAGAGTCACAGGCCACACCAGAAACCAGCCAGCTAGAGGGATCTTGCCTAGAGGACACCCGCTGCAGCCAGCTGCCAAGGGACAGACCATGTCTCCAGGAGAAGCACCCAAGGCCTGGTCTGAGAGCCCACCACTGGAGAGAGCCGGAAGGCACGGAAGCACATCAGAAGGCTGGGAATCTCTGGCTGTTCCCTAAAGAGGCAGCAGCTTCCAGTACCACAGAAATTACTTTCCAGGGATGAACTGTGTCTGTGCTTCTCAGGAATGGATTCACATGGAAGTGCAACATTCCCATGCAATAAGATGTCTGCCTTCCTTTGACTTTTCTGAGGTAAAGGACTTGAAAGCTCCAAATGAAGTAGAAAGGCTCCTGCCCCAAGACAACCCCAGCTCCAGAGAGAAAACACAGTGTAAGGTTTGTTTGCTTTATAAATACAGAAAGATGCAATGAGGAATTTATGTCGCTAATCCTTCTGATTGAGGCAGTGCAAATGGAGCAAAGAGATTAATCTCACTGTGGCCTGTGTCACTTCTGGACACCTCCAAACATGCCTCCATGGGCACTGCAGCACAGACCATGCAGATGGCCTGTACAGAGATCATGGTTCAGAGATGTACTGGCCTGAAAGAAAACATATTTCTACCCTGATTCCTTCAGAAACCCCCCGTTATGTCGGGGTGAAGTTCCTATGCAGATTTCCCATGGTTTAAGGGAAACCCCACCCAAATCCCAATGCTTGTGCAATATTTCCCCTCTCCTTGCATGCCTTGCTTCCCCAGGTTCCTCCCAACAAAGCTGGGTTCCCAGGCTTTCTGGTAAGCCCTGACTCCACAGGGGTGAGTCCAACCCAGACTCCTGCTCCCATCCACAGTTGCTCTCCAAGAAAGCATAAGGCTACTGTGGTGAAAGGCATGGGATTATCCTCCCCAGTGAATCTGTCATCCTAAGCAAGGCGATTCCTACGACATCCGTAGCATTAACAATTTAATTCCAGATAACCTTCCCACCCATAGCTTCTCTGAACACAGTAAAGTTTCTAGCTCCAGCTGGTTCCTTTGCAGCACTGAATTCTGCAAGCCTTCCACTGCAGAAGGATCACCGGGCTTTAATTTGCCATCACTTGATTCCAGCGAGTGTCCCCTGTGTGCAACGAGGTACAGAAAGGGCTGTAAACTGAAGCTACGGTATGCTTTTGAAGCTACAGTATGCTTTGGCCGCAGCTGCAGCATGCAGTGTCCACAGCGATGCACAGGGCCTGTCCCCTAAACCAACGTTGTTAATTTTAGACACTACAAACTCTACAGCTACTCAACACAACACAACTCTTACAGTTGTCCACGTGCAGAGCCCTGCCTACATTCGAAGAGCCAGGCTGAGCAGCCAGAGGACTGAGCCTCCCGTCTGTAGGCAGCCTAAGACAACTTTGCTTTCCCTTTGCAAGGGCAAAGTCTAGAAAGAGAGCTGCAAGTCAGTCAGCAATTAAACAGAAACCTTGGATCCCATTTTGGGAAGGAATATGGTTTTATTCTTCTAATAGCTGGACACAATCTGGCTCAAAGGGCTACAGCTTGACCCTTGTCCAGCTGCCATGACAGCTTTTATAACTGTTGTAACATGAACATGTTACAGGCTTAAAATACGGATTCATGAACTGTGTTAAAGCTGAGCCAAAACTGCGCCAGAGCTCCCAGCCTCAGATACACACTAACACCTTATAAGTTTCTTCAGTGTACTGTCAGCAAAGAGATTTATTACCTGCAAGCACATGATCTGTGTCGGGTGTACTCTCCCAGGCGCAGACCTGAAAGCTTTACAAAGCAGCACTCAAGAATAAACGGGATCAGTCCCTGCAGCAACCCGCGCGGTCCCCGCTCCATCTGCGTACGAGCACGAGCGTGGGATGTGACTCACTCCCTGCTGACCATTTCCCATGCATCTTTGTAAGGAAACCTGCCCTTTGGGGATGGAGCAAGTCCTGCTGTCCCTGAGGCACAGCAAGAGTGGCCTCAAGATCGATGTTACCACACCGCAGAGCGTGGCATGGGAATGGGAAGAAGCCTGCAATTTTAGGAGATGAAAGAGATGACTGCGCGACCATCCTCCCCGCTATGGGAAGGGAAGCGGCAGCATCCAGCCAGTACCCAGCCCTTCCATCCAGCTCCCAGCATGGCACAGGCACTGGGCAGGTTAGGTCCCCAATTCAGGAGGGGAGAGAAGCAATCTCAGACAGACTGTCTGTCTGCCCAGAGGTGGGGAGGGGGGAGGGACAAAGCCCCAGAGAACACCAGATGCCTGCTCTCCTGTCTGATGGGGAAAAGATACCTAGAAACTCATGCAAGGAAGTATTAAAACTAGGTCCTGCAGCTACCATTCACTGAAGTGCATGAGATGTCTGCTCAGCGAAGGCATTGTCCTGTTGCCATCATCCCTCCAGCATGAAGCAAACAACCAGGCACTGCGCTGGACGCTCAGCCCCGTCCCTCACGACGTGCCCTGGCACAGCAGGGGCTGAGCAGCACCCCCCTGCTTCCCCAGGGAGCTGGGCTGGCAGCACTGCTGTGTCCCCTCAAACGAACGTCCCGGAGGCCAGGTCAGAGATGTGTGAACGAGACAAACTCCCACCACGCTGAAACTGCACCCCAAGACACAACACCAAGCCCACCACGTTGACTCCCATCCCTCCCTGCGCTGGCGGAGCCTTGCTTTTAGGAAGGTGTCTTTTGGGGAAGATGCCCCGTCCATCTGCCACATCAGAGAAAGCCAAGTGCTGTCCAGAACGGCTAAGCAACAGGTAAGGCCTCCATGTGAGGTTTTGACTTGGTACTCACTAGCGCTGGGGAGTCTTCAGTCTACGCCTCGTCTACGGTGCGATTACGCTCAGCAATTCATTTGCAGTCCTAAGTAACAGACATTTTAAAGATCTTTTGTTTGGGAAAGCTGAGAGTCAACAGAGACATACTGTTGGCATGTACGGATATTGCTCCTCCTCCACTCCCAGTGCAATATCTGTGTTCTTGAGCATTTTGTCATCTAATAGCAGACAATAACAGCACTATCACAAGTCATCATCATGGGGGACGAGGGGGGGGGACTGGGGGGTGAGAAAGGCTTAAACAAAGAGATCATCAGAATAGAGCAGAGGGGGAGCAGCAAGAAGCAGCAGCTGGGAGGTGCCATGAGTTTACAGTGCAAGGACTGCTTGACCGATTATTTTGTGACAACTTCAGTAGGTCTGTTGTAAGCAGCACATTAAGCAAAGCTCTAGAGGAAGGGGAAAACACACCAGCCCCCATGGAAGTGGACCTCAGCCATGGCCATCAGGCAGCACATCTCACGGCCAGGCCCCTCCGGGGTTCAGTGCAAGCTCTGCTGTATAATTCATTTATGTCTCCCTTGCAATCACCTATTTAACTTTCCTAAGCTAAGGTATAACCACACTGTCTACTTGTCGTGAACGCCAGCAAAGCAAAGTGGCATCTTTACCAAATGCCTGACCCTCACCACAGCACTTACAGCCATCTGCATCTCCCAGAGCTGGGACCCTTTCCAGACACTGATGTACTTGTGGTCAGTGTGGAAACAGTTGTGCTGAAAACCTGGGTAACCGCCACACTGCAATGCTACAAGTTCGGGGCCCGCTCAGGCAGAACTTGAGCTGCCTACAGAAACTCTCTGCGTCTGTCAACAGCGATGCAGAAAGTGCTCGCTAGAGACCCACTTCACAGGCAGTTCCACTGCGAGCACATGCCACGTACTTCCAACCCAACCGATGCAGCAAGTGACTTTAGGCAGGAGACAGAAAGGTTATGCTGATGTTATTGCTCTTTTCCCAGCTACGCTCAAATCTCTGCACAGGCGGGAGAGCACCCCGACACCCGCGTGGGGAATGGCAGTGCTGCAGAGGATGCGCAGGCTGCAGGGAGAGGGAATTGTTTTCTGAGAAGTAGCCCACATACAAGAAAAAGGGCATGCAATCCAAAAATCCGGAAGCAGCCACTTTGCGCAGAAACACGTCTTCACGAGCAAAATCAGCTGAACTCCAGATACCAACAAGTTTACCTCTATCATAACTACTAAAAAGTGCCAATCAACTTGTGTGTAAGTTTTGACAATGCTTGACATAGACCTAACCAGAGGTAAAAGCCAGCTCAGAAGCACATGTTTTTCAGTGCAAAATCTTGGAACTTCAGGCTTTGGAAAAAAAAAAATTTAAAAAATATTAAGTCACATGAAAGGTCAAGCATAGATTATTTTTTTCCAACTCATCAGAAAACAAAGAAATTTTAATCTCTACATAGGTAAGAAAGTAGAAAAAAAAATAAAGCGATAAACATGCTTCGTTATTGGAAAAGCAAACAGCAGCCCCTTCCCGCACTCAGGAGCCTGGCATTGCAGGCGCTATCTTGCCTGTAACATTTAAAGTGTTGACGGTTCATACTGAAAAGCTGAAGACAAAAGAAATCCAGTTCTCTTGCAGCTGCTTTGGAGAGCTGAATGGAGAAGTCTCACTTCAGGAGGGCCATTACAGACACGCTGGCAAACTGCAACGGAAACCCCCAGCAGCCAGAGAGAGGACGCTACCTCCCATCATCTTAATTCCCAAACGGATTTCACTAATTGCTTTACCTGGGCTTCTCTTCATGCTCGAATACCACAAGCATAGTTAGACAACTAAGTGCCCTATCACAAAAGCTGACATACCAAATAAGTGCCTGAAATAACGCCAGGAGGATATTAAACAGAATTTTATGTGACACGTTATGGTCACAGAGTAGACCCAATTAAATATAGGTCTCGGACCCTGCAGGGACCAGCCTCAGCCCTTGAGCAGCAGAAGCTGCTTTCTGCCAAGGTAGTAGAGAGAGAGGTGCCCTTGGGCAGAGGACTCTGGTCGCTGCAGAGCACTTCCCCGGGAGCCAGTACAGCTCCACGGCTTCTGCTTTATCTGGGAGGGAGGAGCTGGATCTCCAGGTACAGCGCTGATAGCTCAGCCAGTCCTCCAGGGCCTGCTGGCTCCCCAAGGAAAAGACTTACCCGATCTAGACCACAGCTCTGCGGTCTAGGGGATAAAAACATAAAAATTCCCCCACACGGGGCTGAGGAGGCTTCAGACCATTCAACTGGAGATGCGGCAGATGAGCCGACAGCATCAGAGCTACTTGGAGGGGGAAAAAAAATACCACCAGCAGCAGCCCAAACAGAAAGGCTGTCATTTATTTCACGGCCGGGGAGGACTCTTTCAGGGAGGAACGCGTGGCTTATCTCATGACGCGCGATGCCAGTCACCACCGGCTCTCCAGCAAGAGCGTTTGTAATCAGAGCCCAGCCAGAGCAGCCTGGAGGGCGAGGATCAAACCCGCACTGGCTCGGATCGCCTAGCAAGACATTTTCTGGCTTCAGGCGTCCCCGAGCCTTGTTTAGACAAGGTGTGAGTGCGCAAGTGATTCAGCTGAATGAAATAAGCATTCACAACACAGGCACCCCTGCAGTGAGAGTACAAGAATTAAAAGGACTCCTCCACCCACCACAGTCTGCTTCTCTCCAAAACCAGATTCTAACAACCCTGTTCCTCCGTAGCACAAACTTTAAGGGAGAAATCATGAATTTCCACACAAACGCCAAAGAATCTGCCAAAGGCCGAAACAAATGGATAACACAGAGAAAAGATAAAGGCCGAGACCCTTATGCAAAAGCAGCCTAACGCACGCAGAAGGCATACAGGGTAAGCAGGGCTCGCGAGCACCCAAGCTGCTCATCTTCTCAGCTTGGGCAGTGAAGCAGAGACACTGTGGAGTGTTTTCTGGTTGGGAAGGCAATATTTCGTCCCTATCACAAGTTCAAAAATCCCCAAAGAATTTCAAACCAAACCCACCTCTTTCAAACAGAAAACTTCAAGGTGTTGTGCTTTTACAGGATGAAATGGATATTTTGGATTTTCCCAAACTTTTCCTCATCTCCCCAGTTGAAACCACTCAGATGATTTAACTAAAATTCAGAGACGACTCTGCTCCCAGCTAAACTTCCCCCAGGCCAGCAGTTCCCACAGAGACCACCCTCTGGCTCTACGCAGAAGGCAGGTCCTGGGTGTCTGGGTGCGAGCAAGGATGGGAGCGACCCTGACACAGGGCTATGCCTCCCAGAGCACAGGAAGGGGCTTCTTGAGTAATTTCTAGTCCCCCACTGCAGCCACGGCAAACCAGCCATCGCGCCACCGGCTCTGCCGGCATGGCCTAGGACTGGAAAGGCAGCCTTGGGTTGCTCTGCCCCACACAACCATGGCAGGCAGCTGGCGACGGCAAACATGGTAGAGCGGGATGTGGCTTCACTCTTCGGCTAAGGACAGGCTCCACAGGGAGTGAGAGCAATTATCCCTTGCAATAAGTGTTTCTGGAGCAGTAATAAATATTTCTGGAGCAGTAACACTTATTAGTTCTTCCTGCAAGGCAGGAAGTCTTAGACCCATTTTTCAGATGGCAAAAAACCAAACAACAAAACAAACAGTGGTGTCATTTCATACCTTTGAATTTAGACTGAGTCAGGGATAATTTGGGCTTTCCACACTCAGGATCCCAACACCTCGCATTACAGTTGTATGGCACCTGCCTCCAAAGATACACGACGACTAAGCAGAAAAACCAGTCCCATACCTGACCAAGACCCGATGGTAGCCACTTCATTGCTGCTCTTGGGATGTGGCAAGCCTTGTCAGACTGTTCCAGAAAGCCCTTTCCAAGGCTGCCAGCAATATCCGCTAACAAGAGGAGCTAGGGAGAGCGATGCCGGGCCAGGGGAAACCAAGACAAGTTCCCTCGTCTGAGGAAGATGTCTAGGAGGCCAGCATCTGGAGGAATAGCCAGGGCTTAACCAGCGAGCAGTTTCTTCCGCTTGCTTTCCTGGCTTAAAGGGCTTTTGTGTTACCCAACACCAGTTAGGACCTTGGCCTCCCTAAGAACAACATAAACATGCTGATGGAGACAGAGGAAGGAAAGTTTCGCAGTTGTTGGCTGATCCAAGCTCATCCTCAAACCAGGAACAAGGGGCAGTTCTGTCCGCTCCCCACAACATCATCGCTTAGGCAAACACAGGCTTTTTTTCCCCCCTTTGTTTGTTTTTTTGTAGGATTAGTCTAAGGCCAGATCAGTTTCCCAACGCAGCTCACACAGGAGAGCTGTGGGGAGGGGGCAGGCCCTGCTCTTTCCACAGCATCCAAGACTTCAGCTGCAGGTCTTTAGGCTGCTGAGCTGATCTAAAAGGGCAGCCAGATCCTCTCCAAACACCAGGGCTCCAGCTCCCGGGAGCATCTGCTGTAGTGCAGCACTCTGCAACACCCAGCTAGCTGGCAGCTGCAGGGCAGGTTGGATCAGTGCTAAACCTTGCTGCCACCGAGCTCACTCCTTTTTTTGTTAAATCTCTGGCTGGGTCACCTCCCTCATTGGGCCGACTGGGGGGCAGGGATGCAGGCTGGGCCCCACTGGCCTCGGCTGCGGCAGCAGCAGTGCCCTTGCACCCCGGCTATCCCCAGGCAAGAAGCAGGCGCCCCAAACCCCCGTCCCCTCTAACCGTGCTCAGGACAAGGGACTGCAAGTCACAAACACAGGGAAGCACACAAAAAGCTGGCATCGCATCGCAAGCAGAGCCAGGGGAAAACTCCATCCTCCCCCAAAACCTCCAGGGTCACTCTGCTGAGGGTGCAGAGGCAGATCCCGCCAGAGAGCCCTGCACCCAGCTCCTCTCCACCACCCTCCCCTCCCACTCCCGAGGCCACCGGGCAGTCGGGCCCCAACCAAGCCCTGTCCTGGGGCCACAGGGTCAGCCAGCCGCCACGGGGAACTCACTCGAAGGCGAAGAAGAGGGCACAGGTGCCGAGGATGAGGAAGAGCGTCAGGTAGAAGATGCCCTTCTGCCGGGCCATCATGATGCGGCCATCGCAGCAGAAGGTGTTCCTGCCCGGCAGCTTCTCCCATTTCCGAACCACCTTCTTCCTCGCCACCATCACCGACATGGCGGGGCCGTCACTGGGGCGGTGGCAGCCGCCACACCTCCAGGCGCTGCTGCTGCTGCTCCTCCGCCGTCCGCGGCCCCGGCATCATCGGGGACGGGGGGGAGCTCGGTCTGGGGGCTGCGGGGAGAGGGAGAAGCACCTCAGCACCGGGACCGGCGGGGAAGGATGGAGGAACAGAGGGGGCACGGCGGCCGTCGCTATGGCAACCCACCCGGGAGGGGTGTTGCCATGGAAACCCACCGGCGAAAGAAGGCGGGGGGGCGGGAAGCTCAGGCCCTGAGGGGAGTGGTGGGGCCTACCGGGAGGGGAGTGGGCAGGGCAGCCCCCACCTCACCGCCACTCTGGGACCCGACCCCGGGAGGGGAAAGGAAGGGCAGGGAAGGGAAGGGAAGGAAGAGCGGGGAAGGGCCCGACGCCACCGCCGCCGCCGCTCACCCCGTGCTGGTGCCAACAGCACCGGGCCGGGCCGCTACCTTTCCCTCAGCGCCGCAGGAGGGGCCGCCACGCCCCGCGTCGCCGACAGGGGCGGGGCCTCGTCAGCCATTGGCTTCTGCCGCCACCGGCGCCCCGCCTCGCCGCTTCCTGCTTTCTCATTGGTCCAGCGGGACGTCACTCTACGGGGTCTACCTCGACCCCGCCCCTCCTTGCTTTCTCATTGGGCCAGCGCGACGTCACTCTACGGAGGCTCCCTCCGCCCCGGTGCGGACAAGGGAAGGCGGGGCCCGACCGGGCCGCTCCCCCCGGGGTCCCGCTCCTAGGCTTTGCCCCGGGGGGAGCGGCCCGGTCGGGCCCCACCCGCCAGGCCCCGTTGCCACGGCAACCGTGACGTCAGGCAGGGCGGTGGTAGGAGTCCAGTCGGAAGCGTCGCGCTTTCTGGCAGCGTCGCGTTGCGGCCTGGCGCTTTACGGCGCGGCGCTTTACGGCTGTTCCCCGGCGTGAGGCGGGATGGCGGAGGAGTGGCTCGGGGTGGAGGCGGCCGTGAGCGCCAGCGAGGGCGAGGATGAGGTGAGGGCGGCGGGGAATGGGGTGGGATCGCCCTCCCATGGTAGTCGCCGCTGCTTTACGTGGTGCTCTGGGGGCTCCCGCGGCCCGGGGAGGCTGCAGGGAGGGCGGCGTGGCTTGGGCGGGGGTGCAGGCCGCGGCCCCCGGGCTGGCCCAGTTGTGCTGGGGCTTCAGGCCTGCCCGGGCAGGGGGTTTGCTCTGCCAGGCCCCTGCCTGAGCCGGGGCCGGGCTCTGTAATGGTGTCTGACGTGTTCTAGGGGCAGGAGGATGGTGAGCGGCGGCACCGACAACTCCTGGAGGCGGTCAGCTCCCTTTCCGGACGGAGGCGGTGAGTTGGGGGGGTGTCTGAGGGGCTTTTGCAGCAGCCACGCTGTGTTCCATCCCTGTTTTCCCCGGGGGGCCGCATAGGAGCGCTTTGGAAGGGGGCAGAAGGGAGGGCACTCGCTTCCCTTTCCCGCTGGTACCGGCTCTTCTGCCTCTGCCGTAGCAGCAGGTTGGAGGTGAAGTACGTGGGGGCACACGAAGAACCTTTCGGTTTATTTTCTTTTCATAGAATCACAGAGTCATAGCATACCAGGTTGGAAGGGACCTCAGGGTTCGACTGGTCCAACCTTTCTTGGCCAAAGCATGGTCTAGACAAGATGGCCCAGTACCCTGGCCAGCTGAGTCTTAAAAGTGTCCAATATTGGGGAATCCACCACTTCCCTGGGGAGATTATTCCAATGGGTGATTCTTCTCATTGTGAAAAATCTTGTGTCCCATCCAAATCTCTCCAGGAATAAATTGTACTCATTACCCCTCGTTTTTTCCATGTGACTCCATGTAAAAAAGGAGTCTCCTCCTTCTGTGTAGCCACCATTTAAATACTGGAACGTGGTGATAAGGTTTCCTCTAAGCTTTCTCTTCTCAAGGCTGAGCAAACACAGTTCTCTCAGCCTTTCCTCATATGGCAGGCTTCCCCGTCCCTTGATCATCCTGGTGGCCTTTCTCTTCTCACAGGCGGAAGCTGGCAGAACGTACGGAGGCAAGTGTGCAGGTGTCCGAGTTCAATGTCAGCTGCAAAGGTGAGATCCCCAGGAAGCTGGGCAGAGCTCCTGCTGTCTAACAGGGGCAGCACTACCCACTAACAGCTTAGGATTTGCTGTGTCTGCCTGGATCTTTGGGCTGAATGCAGCTGCAGCCCCTTGACTTGGCGATGCCGTGCCTGTGTTGACGTGTGGGACCTTGTGTAGGTGCTGGGGAGAAGCTGGTGCTGTCTGAGCTCCTGCAGCCCATACGTCCCAAATCTGCCCTGAGCAGCGTGAAGAAGGAGCTGACCAGAGTGAAGCAGAAAAAGGCAGTGGAGCTGCCGCTCAGCAAAGAGGAGGCAAAGCGGGTGAGTGAGCCTGTGCAGGCAGCAGAGGGAAGTTCTGGCCTTACGGGGCAGGAGAGCTGAGTTACTGTGCACCTCTCTACTCCTCCCTGATGTGGACTGGCTTTTTTTCTGTACATCAGCCTTTCTATGCTCACGCTTTTCCTTTCTTGCAGGTTGTGAGGGAAGCTGCCTATGTCGGGACCTCTAAAGACGTGGGCAAATGGCAGCAGGTGGTTTTGCAGAACCGCCGAGCAGAGCAGCTAGTTTTCCCTCTGAAGCAGGAGATTGCTACAGTCGTCCCCCTGGAGCGAGTGACTTCAGCGTGGAAGGTGGGTGCCGTCACATCTCACACAGCTCCCAGGGCTCAGCTGGGGCAGCTCAGTGTTTCCTGGCTGCACTGGGAGGAGTGAGGTAGACATGAGGAAGGCCCAGCCTGTAGCAGAGGCTCTGGGCAGGTGCATGCTGAGCTTGGGAAGACTTAAAAGGGAAGTATTCTGTGTTCCTCACACATAGCAGATGTGTAAATGTTCTCTGGGAGAGGCCAGGTAAGGCATAAGCAGGGGCTTTGGAGCCTGCTCTGTCCCCTCTCCTCTTTTTAACCTTTCAGCTCTAGGCACACAGGCTGAGACTGCTGTTTCCCAGCCCCTGGGCTGAGCCTGCTAGTAGCCCTCAGCCACTTGTGCTGAGGCAGAGCGGGGGGTTGGTTTGTCAAAGCCTGTGTAAGGGTGCTCTTGGTTTTGAACGCGAGGTCCCATGGGGATGTGCTGCTGGCATCAGAGTCGCTGTCGCCCCTGAGAGCTCTCCCAGCTGGCCACAGGCTCCCATGAGAGGCAGCTCCTGCTGAACTCCCGACATACGCGGTACTCGCCTCAATCTGGCCAAAGGTCGCTTTCCGTTGTGGTGGGACATGGTGTTGCATAGCCTGGAACTTCTGCTGTGTGCTTGTTGTCCTGTGCTACGTGGTCAGCACTGCCTGTTGACTGCGAGCCTGTTTCTCTACCCTGGTAGGAATTCTGCCCGCCCTAACCTGGTGCGATGGCTGGGAGGGCACCTAGGCAGGCTCACGGCGAGCCTCAGGCTGTTGTGTGGGACCCGTGAGCAGGGCTGTGACCCCAGCGCCCACGAGGAAGGGGACACGCTTCTCTGGGCCCTCCTGTGGACCTGCTCAGAGGCACCAGGAAGGATGGGGACGTCTGGGGGAGTGTTGGCTCTTGCAGTTCTTCTCGTCTCATCGTGCTCTTGCGGTTTCTATTCTGTCCCAACAGGCCCGAACTCCCCTGGAGCAGGAGATCTTTGGACTGCTCCACAGAACGCAGCAGCCCATCACAGACCCGCTCCTGACGCCGGAGGAGACAGCCTCGCTGCAGGCAATGAGCTTGGAGGAGGTAAGTGCTTTGCCCCCGTGCCGTGCCCTGGCTCTGAACGCCTCCTCTTGGCGCCTGCCCTCACTCTGTGCTCCCTGGCAGGCCCGACAGCGGCGGGCAGAGCTGCAGAAGGCTCGGGCTCTGCAGTCCTACTACGAAGCCAAGGCTCGGCGAGAGAAGAGGATCAAGAGCAAGAAGTAAGGCTGTGCCTTTGCTGGGCTTGGTGTGGTGGGAAAGGGCAGGGTCTTGGCCTCGGCGCTGGAGCCGACCCCAGTGCATGGGTATGGCCAAAACATGGAGGAAGGCAGAGCGGCCGCTGTCCTCCCCGGGATCTGTGACGTATCAGGCAGCCTCCTGCCGAAAACAGCACTGTGTTCCCAAGGGCCTTCCCAGCACCATGGGGTCTCACTCCCTGGCTCTCTGCCCTTGTGCTGCAGGTACCATCGTGTGCTGAAAAAAAGCAAGAGACGCAAAGCTTTAAAGGAGTTTGAGCTGCTGCACAAGTCGGACCCTGAGGCCGCCTTGGCAAAGCTGGAGGAGCTGGAGCAGCTCAGGATGCAGGTGCTGCTTCTGCGTTTCTCCCCCACCCCTTGGGAAGTCCCCTCTTCTGAGCGTGCTCTTTCTGATGCTTCTCTCTTCCTCTTCCACCTAGGAGCGGATGAGTCTTAAGCACCAGAACAAGGGAAAATGGGCCCGCTCCAGGGCCATTATGGCTAAGTATGACCTGGAGGTGAGATCACAGAATGGTTTGGGTTGAAGGGACCTTAAAGCCCACCCAGTGGCACCCCCTGCCCTGGGCAGGGACACCTCCCACCAGCCCAGGTTGCTCCAAGCCCCGTCCAACCTGGCCTTGAACCCCTCCAGGGATGGGGCAGCCACAGCTTCTCTGGGCAACCTGGGCCAGGGGCTCACTGCCCTCAGTGTAAAACACTTCTTCCTTATGTCCAACCTAAACCTGCCCTCGTTCAGTTTAAAATCATTGTCCCTTGTCCTGTCACTACAGGCCTTGGTACAAAGTCTCTCTGTTCTTATAAATCCCTTTTACATGTTGAAAGGCCACAATAAGGTCCCCGATGCAGGGTGGGGAATGGGGAGACAGCTGAGGTGGGGCAAGGAAGGTGGGCATGTTGTTTCTGGCCTGTGTTAGAAACATGTCAATCCCCTCCCAGGCCCGCAAGGCCATGCAGGAGCAGCTGGCCAGGAACAAGGAGTTGATGCAGAAGGTGCGGGTGGAGCTGCCTGAGGAGGAGCCAGGTGATGTGCCCGAGGAGGACCTCACGTCGGTGACCGTCCCCACCGTCCCTGCGGGTGCCAACACAGCTAATCCCTGGATGCTGGGCAAACCCAGCGGCCCAGCCGAGGAGCCTGAGGTGCAGGAGCGTCTTGAAGACGTTGCGGTGCCTGGTGCTGCGGAGAGCAAGGAGGAGATGTCAGAGGAGGAGGAGATGTCAGAGGAGGAAGCTCTGCTGCAAGGCTTTGAGCAGAAACGACACGCGCGACAGCAGCAGGCAGGGAGCCCTGAGGGACAACGTGAGGAGCTCACAGCCCCGGGCAGTGCAGGTCTGGTGTGCTGCAGAGTCGAGCAAAGGAAAGGGGGTCGTGGGGGCTGTTTTCTGCTGTCCTGCTCTCTCCCTCCCTGCTCCTGGGTGACTGTTTCTCACCTGTTGCCTCAATCCGTAGGTGCTGATGAGACGGAGGTGGTTACTGAACTGCCGGGGAACAGCCCCATCCACCCCGTCTGTGCCGAGGAGCAGACGAGCCTGGGGATTGAGCAGCCTGCCCAGGCCCAGGAGGAGACACTGCTGTCGGAGCAGCTGGGCCGGGTGCGGACGATGGAGGATGTTGAGGCTCTGGCCTCAGAGGAGCGTGTGGAAGAGCAGGAGAAGCCAACAGCCCCAAGAGCAGAGAAGGGAGTGCGGCAGCAGAAGGAAGGCAGAGCTGGGGACAATCATGACAAGAAGCCGCCGGCCAAGAAGAAGATGATTAGCCTGCAGGCTGTGCTGGCTGGGAAGTCCCAGGAGGCTCAGTGCCCCAGCCTACCTGTGGTCGTGGAGGAGGAGGTCAGCGGGATGAGATGAGCTTGCCCCTTGGTCCCAGGGCCAGGCTGACTGCAGGGCACTGACTCCTCTCTCCACAGGAGGGTGGCATCGACCAAAGAGGGGTCATCACAGAGGCCTTTGCTGGGGACGACGTGGTCGCTGACTTCCGCCGGGAGAAGCGCAAGGCAGAGGAGGCTGGGAAGCCGCAGCCGGTGAACTTGGTGCTGCCGGGCTGGGGCGAGTGGGGAGGCACCGGACTGAAACCCAGCGCCAAGAAAAGAAAACGGTAAGTGTGGAAGGGCTGCAGCAATGTGCCTCGGCCCAGCACCAGGGCCTGACGTCTTTGCTTGCCCGGCAGGTTCCTGCTCAAGCCGCCCCCGGCGCCTCCCAGGAAGGACAAGCACTTGCCACACGTCATCATGAGCGAGAAGCGCAACATCCACGCGGCAGCACATCAGGTGGGTGATGCCCAGCCTCTGTGATTGGCAGCAGCGAGCGCTCCAGCACCCAGGCTGGCCCAGAACCGTCCTGTGTCCCGTTCCCAGAGCATCCTGAATCCCTGCCTAGCCACGTAGTTTCCAGCTTTGATGACCCAGAGGCCAGTAGGGTGATGGAGGGAAGAGGAATTTTCAGGACTGCTCCCTTGACAGCTGCTGCCACCTTCCTGGGCTCTGCTGGAGGGGATGGAGGGGGGTGGGCAGCGGGGCAGGGGCCTGGAAGCACAGTGTGAGCGTGTCCTGGACGAGTGGGAATCGGCAGCAGCGTGGGATGAGAGCAGCCCCTGCGGTGCTGGGCTGGGTCGCTGTGGGGGTTACCCCCCTGCCCTCTTTCCCCGCAGGTCAGCGAGCTGCCCTTCCCCTTTGAGAGGCACCAGCAGTTTGAGCAGAGCATCCGGATGCCGATGGGCCCCACCTGGAACACGCAGCGTGCTTTCCAGAAGCTGACCGCCCCCCGCGTCGTTACCCGAGCAGGCCACATCATCCAGCCCATCTCTGCCGAGGATGTCGCCGATGTGGCTGCCACGGCTGGCAGTGGAGCCAAGCCAGCGCTAGAAATTGAGCCCAAGCGGCAAGAGCAGCCCTTTCGTCGCCCGCGCAAGAGAGTGCGGTAGCTCCATGCCCGTGTGTCCCTGGTGCTTGGACTGGAGCAGGCGGAGGAACCGGGAGAGGCTCCTGGTTCTGTCCAGTACCTTCTGCCACTTCCCCTGCAATAAACAAGCTCCTGGCCTGCCTTGCCTGCGCACTCTGGTGCCTGCCCAGGCAGCGCCCGGCACGGGACAGCTGTGCCCTCCTGCCTGTCCTTGGGGCCCCGTGCGGGGCAGGGTGGCTTGGCCTGGTGTGACGTGACCAGCGTGCTGCGGGGCAGGCCGGGGAGCTACGGCGAGGGGCTGGAGTGCGGCGAGGGGGTGGAGCAGCCGCCGGTGCTCCCTCGGGGCCGGGTTTCACTTGCCCTGGGTTTTTTTTGTCTTTCATACCCCTATTTTTTATATATAATATAACATAGATATTTTATTTTTTTAATCTTGGCTAAAGGGGCTTTCTGACAGCCCTGCTGTGCTGAGCCCGGCCCCGGGCCGCCCCTCCTGGGGTCCACCTGCAGCTCCAGAGCACCTTCTGCCCCGCTCTGACAAACCCCCTCAGCTGGAAAAGGGGTCTGTGTGCGGCGCTGCCCTTGTGCAGGCGCTGGGAGCTGGCTCTGCCCCTGGCGCAGCCACCCTGCCCTCTTCCTGCCGCTGAGCCCAGCCTCCCTGCCCAGCCCAGCCCTCCCAGGGTGACGCAGGGTGCTCGGGGTGCTTGGTGCGTCCGGCACTAGCGGAGGGATGTGCCGGAGCCTTATGGTGAAACAGGAGCGGGCAGGGAGCGCTCCAGGCCTCTCTTCCCACGTGTGCTGCGCTCATGCCAGCCCGAGAAACACGCCCCAGCCCCAGACGAGGAGCTGGAGCTGCTGCTGCTCCCAGGAAACACGTCCCTGGCTCCGGGGACGCCTCCTCCCACACTGGCACCGCAGCCAGGCCGGGTCCCCGGGCTGCTGCCTGTCCCCCGGGGCTGGGACAGAGCTGCCGCCGTCACCCTTCTCCCCTGCAGCCCGGTCAGAGCGGGGAAGGGGGGGCATCCTGTGGGGCTGGGCCACAGGTACCCACGGGGTTGGGAGGGGGCGCCCTGCGACTCCCTGATTCCCACCCCAAAACTACGCAGGGCTCTTCTGCTGTGGGTGCTGGCACCCTTCCCGGGGCGTGGGGGGTGTCGGCTCTGCCTGGGATGCGGGGCCGGGTGCTGCCTGCGCCGCCACCGCGCCAGGGACCCGGCCCCGCTGTTGCTGGCCCCGCGCAGCACCCTGGGGTGGCCAGATAGCGCTGGCCTGCGGACGGGGCTGTGGGGGTGTTGCATGAATTTACCCTGGGCTGGAAAAAAAAAAAAAAAAAAAAGAAAAAAAAAAAAAGGGAAAGGAAGTGGAGAGCATTTCCGTGCTGTGACGCCGGAGAGCCCCTCACTGGGCTGGTGGCCCCAGCTCGGAGCCCAGCTTCCCTCTGCCCTGCCTGCCCCAAAAGCCGTGGGAAACCTTCACCCCCAGCCCCTGGGGGCGTCTCGGGGGGGGTAGGGGCCATTTCTTGTTTGTTTTAGTAAAAGCCAAAGTGCCCCAGAGCCAGGGGAAGGCAGTGCCCGGCGTGGGGCACCCTCTGCCCGCGCCTCCACCTGCCGCAGCCAGCCCTGGGCTCCCCTCTGGGCTCCTCTGCCACCGTGCTTTGCTGGGGACAGCCGGGGCCCTGCGGCACCGCCGTCCCTCTTCCTCGTCTGCCTGGGCCCAGGGCTCTGCCCGCCTCCTTCCCAGCCCCGGCTGGGCGCGATGGGCTGCCCTGGGACCCAGCCCGGCTCCCCCGGCTCCCAGCCCCGGGATGCTCAGAGTCCCACGGCTGGGAAGGGTCTTGGGGGGCTTCGAGTCCCAGGGCCAGTTGGAGCAGAGCTGGCTTCGGGCTGAGAGCAGGGGCTTCAGCATGGTGCCCTTCAGCCGTTGGATTGTCTGCAAGGATGGGGAGCTCCATGCACTTCTCTGGTCTCTGTCCCCACGTTTGACCCGCTCCGTGGCAAAGGACCATCTCCTCCTGTCTGCTGTCCCTGCTGTGGTGCGTGGTGTCCCCAGCACCCCCAAGCTGGGCTGGGACCTCCTCAGCTGCCCCCGAGTGGGAGCGACGCTCCCCACCGGGGCTGGGATGATGATGGCACCCAGACAGTCCCTTCCAGGGGTGCTGCTCCTGCAGAGGACCGAGGCCACCAGGTCTGAAAACAGCTCAGGCCTCACGGAGCCGGTGGGTTTGTGGCTGGGACCACCTGAAGCAGCGAGCGGGACCTGTCGACCCACGGCCCCTGGGTCCGGAGGCTGCCTTGCGCTGCATTTTGGCTGGTGGATCCTGCAGCGTGAGCGTGGCTGATGCTCAGCCAGCGCTGGGAGGGGACGGGTTCCAGCCACAGAGCTGGACGTGCCTCATCCTGCGGGAAGGGCAGCGCTGGGCTGGGCTGGGCTTGAACCGGGGCTTCCAGTGCCTGGAGATGCTACAAAAACAAACACAGAGCCTCCGCGGGAGCCACCAGGGGCGAGTTGGAGGGACCCGATGCAGCGGGGCCACCGGTGCTGCGGTGCCGGCCCCCCCGGGCTGCTGGGCCAGCTCGCCCGCTCCAGCACAGGCTCCCCCGGAGCTGCTCCGCTCCCGCATCAGGGACAAGGGTTGTCCCTCCGCCTCCCCTGCAGAAATAAATTTGCTGGACGCAGGAATGTCAGCGCTTGAGTTTGTTTTTTTCTTTTTAAATAAAACCCAATTCCAGGTCTGCAAACTGCTGCAGGAACGGGGGGCGTGGGGGACACCGGCTGGCAGTGGGGAAGGGGGAGAGTGGAGCCGTGGCCGGGGGGAGCCCCTTGCAGGGGGCTGATGCTCCCCAGCGGGGCGGAAAGGGGCCGGGAGCCCCGCGGGGCCCTGGCACGGAGCCGGTGCTGCTGCGGGCCGGGGACCGGCTCCCCGCGGGGATTTTCCCGGCCTGATCCTCGTCCTTCCCGTGGCGCGCTCCAGCCCCGCTCCCCTCCCGGTGCGGCGGCGGCGGTGTGAGTCGGCGGGCATCGGGAGAAACCCCCCTCCTCACCGGCCGCCTCCTCGGCCGCACGGGATCCCCGGGGAGCTGCGGAGCGAGTGCGCAGGCCTTCCCCGGCCACGAGCGCCGCGTCCCTCGAGAGAGCCGCGAGCAGCGGCGGTTTGCTCTTACTGGCCTACTTTCTGGGCTACGTCAAAGCCGGGCTTACGGAGCCGGGAGCCTCGGTGAGGGCGGCCGAGCTGCTCCGGGTGCCAGCAGGGAGCGGTGGCTAATCCCGACCCTGAGCGGTGGCAGCGGCTGCTGGCCTGGGAAGCCCAGCCTGGCGGCACCCCCGGTGCTGCCGTGCGGCTCTGCCTCGCCCAGGCCGGGTGCCGTGCTGGGGAAATGGCCCGGCCACCGCCGGTGTCCCCTCCGAGCCACCCCGACGCGGCTGGGGAGAGCCGCTGCCCAAGGGCCACTGCAGCCGCTGGTACAGCCGGGCTCCTGCACCCGCCACCCCCGGAGACCAGCGGGAGCTGGATGAAAGTAAAAAGCAGATTTAAAATCAACAAATAAAAGGCTTTTGGTGGTTGGGTTTTTGTTGTGTGTGGTGTTTTGTTTTTTTTTTTTTTAATGCAGGCTATAAATAACCTGTAAAATATTTCGTCTGGGCTATTTCTGAGGGTGAAATCTCGTCCCTCTGGCTTCCCATGCTGCGGGATGCGAGTGCGAGCACCGGGGACACCATGGGGCCCCCCCGGCCATGGGGGGGGAGGTCCTGCACCCTGCCTCACTGGGATCGGGGGGTTCCCGTGTCCCCGAACCCCTCTGGCCCCCGCAGCGTAGGAAATGGCCCTCCCCAGAATGGGCCTGGCTGAGCACCGGGGTGGGAGAAGTGGTGACCCCCCCCCAAAACCCGGGGGAGGGGGAAGGCTGTGCTCGGCACGGTGCGGAGAGGACGGGGCACTGGAAGCGGATTGTGCGTTGGTATTTTAGGCACAGGAGCGCTCCCCCCAGTTTCCCTGTCCCTCCTGCCCCCATGCTGGGGACAGGGGTGACCTGCGCTCCGTCCCCTGCTCCCCCCATGCCCCCATCACCCTCGGAGGTGCGTCCAGCTCTCCCCCCTCACCCCGCAGCCATGGGTGCCCCGGGCACCCCAACCCTCCCGCCGTGGGCACCCGGTGCCCGGCCGGCACATCCCGGCCTGCACAGCCGCCGCAGCCGCGTTTCCGTGGAGATGGCATCTCCCGAGCCCGCACAGCCTGAGCGGGAGGGTTTCCATGGAGATGCCGTATCCAGCACGGCACAACCTGAGCAAGAGATTTCCGCCGCGATGCTGTAGCCGGGACCCTCGTGTCCGCAGCGGGGCCATTCCCACAGAGCCGGGTGGACAGGGCCCGCGGTGGCTCCCAGGGCAGCGTGTGGTGGCACCAACCGCGCCTCACCCCGAGCGCGGTGACGGTGACAGGCACTGGGACACGGGCAGCTGCCGGCTTTGAACAGTCGCTGGGGTTGGAGCGGCTGCCAGCCGTGTCACCCGTCCGGGCTGGGGACCCGGTCACTTGGGTCAGGCTGTAATGTCACATTCTGGGTCTCCTGGAGGTGACAGGTCCCTGTCTGTCCCCAGCTACCTGGGGAGGAGAGGGGGAAAGTCCCCGTATGCCCCTGGTGACTTTGTCCCAGCTGCCACCCAGCAACTCCCAGAGGGACAGTCTGGGCACGTGGGGGCCAGGGAGGGATGTCAGGGCCACCGGGCAGGGAGCGGAGCTCCGCGCTGGGCCCCCCCACCGGGGAAACCAGGCGGCCAAGCCCCGAACCAGCGGCATCCCGGAGCTGGGGGATGCCTGGCTGGGCCCCGGCAGAGCCGCAGCACCAAAAACCTCGGAGGCGGGGGGGGGAGGAGGGTGCCCAAAGGGACAGGTTTGAGGCAGAGCCGGGGGGGTGAGCGGGGGCTGCTCAGACAGATGTCCTCATGGCAGGCGGCTGCACGGTGCGTGTGCCCCGGCCGGCGCTACGACAGCAGCCTTCGCCGAAAGGCAGCCGCCGCAGAGGTCGCAGTCACCGGTTCCGCACGCAGCGAAATCCCGGTTAAGAGCGAGCCCGAGCCGCAGCGCCGAGGAGCGAGCGGCAGCGCGGAAGCGCCGCCGGGACACGCTCGTGCCCGCTCCGTGCCTGCGGCCGGCTCGGCCCGCGCCATCCCTCCCCGCCCCGGCCCCTCCGCTCCCCCTCCGCCGCCCCCGCTGCCGGCACGACCTTCCCCCGGCCGCCGCGTCCTGCCCCGCGCCAAGGCCGGCCCCGAGCCTCCGCGGGGTCTCCTCCGCTGGCGGCGGCGGCGGCGGCCGGGTCCTCCCCGCGTCCCCCAGCCCAGCGTGGCTGCCCGCAGCCCTGCGGCTCAGCGGTGGGGAGCTGCGGCCGGGGGGCGATGGCTGCGGCTGGGCATCGGCGGCCGCTCCAGCCTTCGGCTCCTGGGGGCCGCAGGTCCCCGCGCAGCCCGGCCGTCCCCGGGGCTGCTGGCAGTGCTCCCGGCGTCCCCAGGCACGGGCTGTCAGACGCAGCCTGCCTTGCGTTCAGAGACCGGCTCTCTTTGTCTCCGGTTACAATTAGGAGCCCTCGGCGGCTCCCGAAGCCGGACCTGGGGGGCTCGGGGCCGGAGGACGGACAATAACGGAGACGGGGGTCCGGTGTGGCAGCCCCGGGGGCCGGAGGGAGCAGGGGCAGGCCCAGCTCTGCCTGCAGCGAGCCGCTCTCCCGAGAGCCTCTTGCCGTGCGGTCCTTGGAAAGGGGCTGGAGCGGAGCCGGGGCTCCCCGCAGGCACCTCTCCCACCCCGCCAGCCCCGCTGGGCTCCTCGCCTGTTTTGGGGGCTCCCAGGCACCCCAAGCTCTGCTCACCCACTGCATCCTTTTCCCCTCCGTCGCCTCGCCCTGCTCTCGCCCGAGCCGCCAGCTCTCCCCTCGGCTGCGGGCACAGCGGGTTCCTCCCCGCCTCACCCCCGGGACCCCAAATCCTCACCCATCAACGGAGTCCTCCCGGCCCAGGGCGTCTCCTGGGGACACTGCGGAGGAGGAGGGCAGCAGGGGCAGCGTACTGACTGCTGACCCCCGGCTGCACCGCGCGCCACAGGCGATGCCTGGTTTCTCCAGGCTCCTCCAGCCAGCACGGAGGTGAGTCCCAGACAAGCCCCCTGGAGCACGCAGGGAGGAAGAGGCCAGTGCTCAGCTCCCCGTGGCGCCCATGGAGGGTCCAAGGTGAAGCAATACAAAGCCTCAAGCCACGAAAGCCCCTTCCCAAGACAGAAGCAGCACTGGCTTTGTTTTGGCCCCAGTGACTGGGTTCAAAATGTCAACCTCCGGGCTCATAACAAAGAGGTTCAGCTTCTCACGGAGGTGAGACTCCATCACACATCCCTCTGTAGTCCCTGCTGCAAACCCCTCTGGGGAGCTGGGGGAAAAGGGGCCACACAGCACACAGTGGCAGCAGCCTGGCCCGTCATGTCCCCAGCAGAACTCGTGGCCTTCCTGCCCGCTCTTCTTCCTGCCCGCTCTTCTCTGTCCCCGGGGTGCGAGCAGGGGGGAGGAAAAAGGAGCTGCTCCGAGGAAGTTGTCGTCTTTCAGCTGCACCTTCAAACACACTGCAGGAGTGTTTGTGGCTGGAGTGGGGCTGGCCCATGGAAAGCGGGAAGACGAGGTCTGTGGTTGGAGCTGAGCCTCTCGTCGGTGTCACCACACCAGTAAAACCCAGGTGAGCTGCTGCCCACCATGGATGGGGGAGCACCGAGGCTCCTTCTTTGGAGCAGAAGGTAAAGCCCCAAGAAACCCACGGAGAGACCCCCAGAGCCCGTGGCGATGAGGCTCTGCCCGACCTAACGGGAACCCCCTCCCTGGCCTCGCGGCTGGTTCCTCGGCCACATCTCCATCTTCCCAGTGACACCCAAGCTCTGACGCCAGGATGTCCAATGCCGGACCAGCCTGGTGACAAGGCGCTCGTGGGGTGGACAGCTGGAGGAGGCATCACAGCAGGCAGGAGGTGTCACCCCCGTCACGCTCCCTCTGATGCCAGGAGCTACACACCATCCTCACCGCCAGCAGCTGCCACCACCCCTGCAGGAGGAGAAGGCTCCGAGGTGCCCCTGTTTGCATCCCCTGGCCTACCAGTCCCACCGGAGAGGTGGGAGCCGCTTGGGGATGGTCAGAGAGACCAAAACGGTCCCAAGAAGGGTTTGAGGTCCCCCCACCCGCGCCCTGGCAGTGAGCAGAGTGTGCTGTGTGCCAGCGGCGTCGCTGCGGCCAGTGGTTGTCTGGGTGCATTAGCCAACGCATTTGTGTCTCTGGCGTGGGGAGGGGGAGTAATGCGGATCCTGCCCAAAAAACAGAGGGAAGGTGCAAAATAAAATCCAGAAACAAAATGAAGCAGTAATGACAACAGCAGCAGCAACATCGGCTGCAGGCCAGGTCAGAGCCAAGTGCTCAAGCCCCGATGGCCCGGGAGATGCCGCGGGCAGAGGACGCACAGCCCCGCAGGACCGGGGACCGCCCTGAGCACTCGGAGCTCACTCGGGTGCCGTGGGACCAGGCAGGAGTCCTGCAGGGGCTGCCGGGAGACGCGTCCCTGAGATAGAGGCGAGTTAAAAGGAGCCCCCAGCTCCACCCGTGGCGGGCAGCCGGGCTCTCTTCTCTTGGGAAACTACCGGCGAGTGTTCCCAACCGCATTTCTGCAGCGCGTATCGATAGATAATTCCCGTTGGCTTTTCTGCACGTCAGCCCATGACCACTGTCCCATTAACCACACTCCCCGGTGAGGTATGCCCTGTATTCCCCAGACTTTCCCCTCGCCCCTGGAACACTCACGCGAGAGCCGGGGAACTTTTCAGCACCACCTTTTAAAGCCCCTGGGTGCACATTATCCCATCCTGAAGAGGTAAAAGCATTAGTAGGTTCTAATTAAGGAGCAGAGTGGTGTTGGAGGGTGTGATGGTGGGATGCGGAGCCCTCCCGGCCGGCACCACGCATCCCCGCGTGTGATTCCTGCAGGCATGGGGCGAGGCCAGCTGCAGGACGAGGCCATTACTCAAACCGCCTGGTTTTTAATTGCATCAGGATGCAAATAAGGCAGGTCCTTATAAACCCGGGGCCGGTCGTGTGCCTGGTGAGGGCTGTGGCAACCTGGCTTCCCGGACTCCGAAACCCATCTTCCCTGCCCACAGCCTGGCCAGAGGCGACAGGTAGGAGAAGGTGCGGATATAATGGGGGGGGGGGAATGGAGTCATTCCCCTCTGCGGGAAGAGTTTCTTCCCCCACCTCAGCTCTCGCTCTCCGCCTTCCCCGAGCTGCTGCCAACCCTTGAATTTCCCCAAACCCGCACCCTCAGCACCATCCTGCCCCGAACCGCTCCCCAACGCCCGCTGCGGCCTTTCCCTCGGAAAAAGAAACAGGAATTTGCCGTTGGACAGGACATTTTAGGCAGAAACGGGGAGCCCCGCTGTCCTCCCCCCCCGCCCCCCGTTCGGGGGACGGGGGGCGCACCGCGGGGCTCCCCGTTTCTGCCGGGGGATGCGGGCGGGGGTCGGTGAGAAACTTCCAGCCGCTCGACGGGGCACCGTGCCCGAATAGGGGGGTAGAAGGAGGGGGGGGACGACACCCATCGCCACCGGGGCGGGGACCCCCGGGGCCACCTCGTCCGTCCCGCCTCGGCGGGCACCGGGACTGCGGGCTCCGTCCGGGCGTGGAGGGAGCGCCCGCCTCCTCCTCCTCCTCCACCATCTCCCCTCCCTCCCGGTGCGGAGCGAGCGCAGCTCCCCGGTGCGGGCACCGATGCCCCGGTTGCGGGGGGTCGTGCGTGTGCTGAAAGGCGGGGGGGTGGGGGGGCTCCGCCTTGCCCTGCCCCGCCGTCCGCGGCCCCTCCCGCGGGACCCCCCCCCCTCCTCCTTCCCTCCCCTCCCGTCCCCTCCCCTCCCCGCCCGCCCGTTCGTTCGTTCCCTCTCCGGACTCGGCTGGCTCCGCACGGCCCCCCCCCACCCCGCGGGCGGGCAGGGCTGTCGCGGGGCACGCCGGGAGCCGCAGTCCGGCGGGGCGGCGGGGCGGGCGGTGGGGCTGGGCGGGGGGACTACAACTCCCATCGGCCCCCGCGGCGGCGGCTCGCTCTCGCCCTCACACTCCGGCTGCCGCTGCCAGTGTCTCCGCCGCCGCCGCCGCCGAACCGCCGCTCGCCGCCACCAGTGTCCGACCCGCCGCCTACGGGCAGGGGCCCGCCCCGGCCCGCCGCCCCCCCCCCGCCGCCGCACGCACGGCTCGGGAAGCAGGTGCGTTGCCCGCCGACTCCCCCCCCCCCCGCCTAAAAAAACCCCACACCGAGCCCCCCCCCCCCCCCTCAAACCGGACCGCCCGGCCCCCGCTGACCGGGCACCCCGGGCCCGCGCGGCCCCGCACCCACCACCGGGGGACGAAGGGGGGGTGTCGGGCCGCCCGCTCCCGTCCGCCTTCCCCCCCCCCCCCACTTCCCAACCGGGGGTCTCCATGGAAACGGTCCCGGGACACCCCCGGGGGGGGGTGTAGAGGGGAGGGGAGGGGGGGGGTTGTCGTCCTGCGGCGGGACAGCGGCGGGGCCGGCGGGCAGTGACAGCGGGGACAAGGGACGGGCGGGCTCCGGTGGCTGCCCCGCGACGGCGCGGCGTGCCGCTGCCCTGCCTCGCCCGGGCGGCACCGGCGGCACCTGCCGTTCCCGGGGGTCGGTGCCGGGGGGCCAGTCCCGGAGCGAAACCTTTTTTTTTTCCCCGGTGTGTGCGTGTTGGGGGCGGGGGGGGGGGGGGGGCGGCGTGGAAGAACGGCGTCCGCCAAGCTGCGGGTACCGGGGCGATGGCGGAAGAGCCCTTCCCCCGGGGACCGTCGCCACCTCCATGTTCGGGGCTGCCCGGACGCGGCCACCGGGGCTGCGGGACGAGCGGGGACCGGTGGGAGAGGGGGGGGGCAACTGTTGAAGCGGGGCGGGCGACAACGGGGGCTGCGGGAGACGGTGCGGGGCAGCGCCGCGGGCCCGCGGCGCTGCCCCGCACCGTCTCCCGCAGCCCCCGTTGTCGCCCGCTCCCTGAAAAGGGGTTTCTTCAGCTCTTTTTTTTTTTTTTTTTTTTTTTTTTTTTGGCCGTGTCCGCATCAGCCTTCCCATCCCCGCCCAGCCCTTTCGGTCGCCAACCGCTGGGTTGAGCCGGTCCCGGTGCCAGCGCGGCGCCGGAGGCTGCCTGGTGGTGCCCCGTCGAGGGTTCTTGTCACTTTGTCACCTGGGTTCGGCGGTTTGAGAGGGGGCGGGGGGGACGGACGACGACCGGGGTCTGGCGTGGTGTGGCCTTCAGGAGGAAAACTGCCCTTGGGATGTGGCGAGCGTCGGCCGGGGATGGGTTGCAGCATTTCGGACGATGCGCCCCTTCTCAGACACTAAATGTTTTTTTAACGTTATCCACCCTTCGTGGCTCTTTTTTTTTTTTTTTTTCTCTATTCCTTAAAAATATGCGACAGCGGGCTTTCCTGGGGACAGCCCACTTGTCACGAGCGAGCGAGGGTTTAGTGACACCAGCCGTCCAGCAGCTGGGACTTATTATTAAAGGACTCCCGAATGCGCAGCAAACTTTTTTTTAAAAAAATTTTTGCAATGGGGATGTATTTCCTCTTTTTTTATTTCCAATTCATCGCCGCTGAGTATCTATAATTACTCGCGGTGCTACTGTGTCTTTAAATCAGCTTAAGCAAATGCGTGGAGGCAAAGCCTGGCTCAGCTCCGCAGCGGTCGGGGCTGCTCTGCAGCCGGTGGGAGACCCAAACGCGGCGTGGGGCTGCCCCCCAGGCCACCACTGCACCCCACGCCCAGCACCGGCTCCCGCCAACGGGTGGCCTGGCATCTCCGCGCTGGATTTTGTCCCACACGAGTTGTTCTTGGTCCGTTCTACCGTTTCTGACCTCTCCCTGAGCGGTAACATAACCTACGAGAAACCGTTTTCTTTCTCTTAGTTTTCTTGTTGAAATTTTTCCCTTTCTGTGTCTCACGCCTGTTGTGAGTCCTGCAAGAGGACCGTTGTGATTTTTTTTTTAATTTAATTTTTTATTTAATTTTAATTTTTTCGCAAGCAGTTTGCTTTAAAGGGGTTTTCTGAAGCAATGCTCAGAGCTGAATCCCTGCCGAGGCGTCTCGGGCACCCCTCAGGATGGGCACTCGCTCCGGACCTCTGCACCTCAAATGGACGCCCGACAATAACATCTAAAAAATACAAATATATTTTCTTGCCTGTGTTACTAATGGCAACGAAGATTGCCAAAGTGAGCAAACTCTCGCAAGTGAAGGAGACCATTCCTGCCGATGTGGACCGTTTCCTTCTGGCCCATCTAAGAGCCGATGCGGCACACGCTGCCGTATCCCCTGCTTTTGCTCCCCTCGAGTGGCGGGGCTGTAGGCGATGCACTCCAAGCGGCGAGTCCCGCTTGAGTTTCCAGCAGCCGATGTAGTTTTATATTTTGTAGCCGTCCGCGGGGGGGACAATAAAAAAACCACCCTGCCTTCGAGGTTTGGCTGCTCTCTGGGAATGAATGTCACAAAGGTATCGGCTGCGGGTGTGTTTCCAGGGTCAAAGTGCGTCCCGTTGCGTCCCTCCCGGCCTTCCACAGTGCCCCCTGGCCCAGGGAGCCGCACAGCACCCTGCAGAGCCAGCCACTGCGTCCTCCCGGCTCTCACTGCTCAGGGATGTACTGGGATTTCTCCTTTCCCATCCCCTAAAGCTGGAAAGTCGCCCTTTCCTTCCCCTGTGCCGCTGGCCCGCTTAACGCAGAGCGCTGCCAGCACAAAAGGAGGCACCGCTGACGGGCAGCGTTTTACTGTGTCCGTGATGGCTCCGGAGCCCAGCCGAGAGCATCGCTGTCTCTGCTGAGCTGCGCCTAGTCCCCACCTACACGACCCACAGCGGGATCTCCGGAGCTGGCCCCCGGCCTCGCCAGGCTGGCACAGCGGGGAAAGGCGAAGCTGCTCTTCGCCCCCAGGGAGCTTGTGCTGTTGTCTGAACCCCGGCTGCCGGTAACGGTGCACGTCGCTGCTCATCTGGCCCTTGCTTGGTCCTCCCCTGCATGCTTCGGGGGATGATATGCCTGCCCGGAGCCCAGGCGGAGGGAAGCCTTGCGCTGGGGGATTTTAGGAGACCGGCTGCTAGCATTTAAGTCCCCACCATCTCGTGCCTGCCTAGGTAGGATGCGGCTGAAACAGTGGCGATCTGGTGGCATGTAGTTCACGCACTGGTGCTGAGATGTGGGAGAGGAGAGGTGAGCGTCTTGAAATCCAAGCTGTTTCAGTATTCGGAAACGTACAGAGCAGGAAAATATGTGAAAAGCTTCATGAGGGATCAGGGCAGCACGGTCCTAAAGCAGAATGCGTGTGCACTGTGAAGAAGTGGCTGGCACAAGTTGTCTTTGTGAGGAACACGGGAAAGCCCTTTCTGTGCCCGTGGGTCTGGGTCCACCGCAGCTGCCATAGAGGTGGACGACTGTAGGAGATGGTGGCTCTGGTTGACCTGGTCAAAGCAGTGCAAAAGTGGGTTAGGCCAGGTGGCAATGTAGACGTGACATCTGTCAGGGCAAACACCGGCAGTACCAAACCCTCTGGTAAGAGACAAACTCTCTGCTACCGGTGGCTGGAAGTTTGGTGACAGCCCAGAGAAGTTCCTTTGTTGTTGGCCAATGCAAGTGCTCCAGGAGCTGAGCGTTGAGCCAGGTCAGGGAAGTGATCCGGCTGAGGAATGACGGTCATTTGTGGGGAGAGGACAGCCCGCAAATCTGCATTGTGGCTCCCGTACCCCTCTGCCACATTAACGCTGGGGTGGGAGGTGAGAGAGTGTGGGGGGTGACGTTGCAGTGGAAAACTTATTTAGGAAGCCTCACCTCAGGCAACTCAGGTTAGGATCCCTGAGAGCCGGGGAGCAGGCAGGATTTTAACAGGGGTCAGCAAGGAGATTCCGTGGGCTTAATTCCCTTCAGCGGTGTGGGAGCTGGTAGGTGAAGGCAGCGGCAGCCTGTCCTGCCGTCCTCAGCTCGGCCTGGGTGGAAACTACAGTTGTCTTGGCGCTGTTGGGATTTTAGCGCAAGGAGGATTTGTCTAGAGATAATTATTAGAAAACATCCATTCCTGAAGAACTTAATCTCAGGAAACTTGTTTCCATCGGCTGTGTAGCGGTATTTCAGAAGAGATAGTAATTTCTTGACTTAATCCAAGGGAACTTCCACATGTAGCTAAGCCATCGCTAACCTGAGTAAAAGCATGCTTTTACTACATGGAAAACATCTTCTGCTTGGTTTTTCTGAAGCCTGGAAGACACTGGTCGGCAAAGTAGCATCCTCTCCTCTTGCAAAACGACGAGAAGTTTTGTCTCAATGAACAACACCCCGCCCCAGTCTTTGCTTTTAATTCACCGTGTTAGTTTCATTGGAAATCTCTCCAAGGGCTTGTTGCTGGAGGTGAACATGTTCAGCACCTTTCTTGTTCACAATTCGTAGAGCACATTTTGTTCTGAGAGGTGAAGGAGCTTTAATATTGCACGACAAGCTTCTCCACGCAAAATGCTGTGTTGATGTTCTTATTTCGTTCTAAACTAGTTTTCTTTGGAGTTAATTAGAATTGGCTGGGCACCTATTTAGCTAAATCAAAATAAGACTCTGGCTTCATATACACTTCCTTTGGCAGAAGTAGCGGGTTAAGCAGATTCTGTGCCAGGCTGTGCCCTCTCTCCCTCTTGTTGAACCTGATCTAGGACCTAGTATGGGTTAAAACCAGTCCATCTGGGAAAAAGAAGAGAAGTTTTTAACCAGAGATCAGCTCCCTGGTCAAGTTTACTGGGACACCACGTGGTTTCAGTGATGTGATTGAAGGGCTGAGGGGAGAGAAGGACTTCGATGGTTTCTTCAACAGCTTCTTCTACTCAAAGACAGGCATGTGAAACCATGCCCTAGTTGTGTTCTCCAAGGGGTTCCTACTAGTTTAATTACATGCATTTAAAGTCGCTTCAAGCTGCACCAGTGTAGACGAGAAATTTGTTCGCTTTCCTTGTGTTGACTCGACTAAAAGCGTGTTTTGACCCAGGGAGGCCGCCGTTGCTCTCTCTGGTTCGGCGTTGCATCGGGAGGCTGCTTATCCCTGTGTTTCTCAATAAACTTCCTGGTCCGCCTTCTTAAGGATGCTGTTCTTTCGCTGTTCGCGCTGGTTTGTGCTGGAGACCACGTCTGTTGTTTTTCCCCCATTGTATTCCTTCTCTTAGTTTAAGTCTCGACTCTTTTTTCTCTTCTGTTCTTCTTCGTTCCCTGTGAAATGCCTGTCTTTGGCACGTGTCCCATATCGTCCGTAGAGGATAGAGGCCAAGAATTCATGAAACAGTGTCTATCTCTGTTGCTGCGTCCTCCCAGCTTTCTCCTCGTGGCCGTCGTGCCTCCTCTGTTGACCATCTCTTACTCAAGTGCTCAAAACGTGCTGTTTCTCCCAGCTCCTCACACCACCCTGTTAGCACTTTTCCCTTGCTGGACCTCTTCTCGAGTCATACCTGATCTGTGCTTGTTTGAGGCTTCAGCTCGGCTCCAACTCCTGTTCCATGTTGCGCAGTCGTACGCATCCCCGTCCCCCGTTGCACAGACGGTCCCTTTTGATTTCTCCCAAAACATCTGTCCTGCCACTGTGCTCAGGGGCAGAACCTTTCTCCTCCCCTTCTTTCAGTTTAGCCTAAGATGGTGAAATCCCCGCAGATTGTTTGTTCCCCTATTTCCTTTATGTTGCATTTCTCTCCAAGCACCAAAAGACTCCTCCCCTTCCTGCTCCAAGCCACCTCTCATTCTCTTTGGGTATGACCCTGCTCTCTGTCTTAGCGTCTGCCCGGCTCCCCCTTCGTTATACGGTATTTCTTCCATCTGACAGTGCGTGTCTTTCAGCAGGTTTCCCCCTCTTCTCCTGACCTCTGGTTTCCATAGTCTGGCTGCTCCCTTGTGCCCTCGTACGTGCAGGTGGGTCTGTCGCTTCTTTTTTGCAAACGAGCTGCCTTGCCCCGATTTCTCCTATGTGCCTGGCCCTTCTTTTCCATCTGGAAGATCCCCGCTGGCGTGTTTGGGCCGAGGCGAGGATGTCCGGCAGCAGCTGCATTCAGAGGAGTCGTTTGATTCCACGTCTCGATCCCTTGAGCTGCTGGCCGGTAGATCCCTGCGTAGCCCGTTTCAGCACGAACGGATGGCGCAAGCTGCTTCTTGTCCTGTTCAGAGCTTGTGTGGCCAGGAGTTTGTCAGGGAAAAGACAACCGACGGAGATTTGGGATCACGTGTCACTTTCAGCTTCTTCCCACTCTCACCCACTGCATCGAGAGCATTGCCGTGGCTCTGTGCCTGCTTTACCTTCGGGTGTTTAATATTTCTCTGAAGCATCTCTCTGCCTTTTGCAGTCAGTCCTACTTGGTTCAACCGAGTCCACTTGTTAGCACAGTAGATCCTCTCTTCCTTCGTTGCTTTTTCCCTGATACGACTTGAGCAGCAAAGCTGCCTTAATGCTTGAACACCCAGCGCTGCACGATTGGCTGCAACGTTCTCCCTCGAAAGCTCCACCCAGCCGACGGTGCGTCTTGGATGCTCACGAATCTCTGGATTTCCTCATGTTTTCCACCCGTAACTCCACCGAATACCAGCACCTTCCTGACAGAGGGAGGGGATAATCACTTGACAGCACGTCTGACAGCACTGTTGGCAAACCTCTGCCTCCTTGTTTGAGGCTTTCCCCTTTCAACCTGCCATGTGCTGGTTTAGCAAAGTCCTATGAAGCCGTGGGGATGTCAGCGTTTTAACAGATCATCATCTTGGGCAAAGCTCTGTTTTACGGCTCGCTACCCGGTGCTGGCCGTCCCTCTGGAGGGAGAAGGAAAGGGGAGGAATCTGTCGAGGGATGCGTATGTGTGTGAAGACGCCTGTGTGAAACTCTGAGGGTAGCCAGAGGCTTTTTGGCAGTAAAGTTGTTTAATATGAGGATAAGCGGACTGTGGCTTCTGTCCCAAGGCGCTGCTGATTTCGTCCAGCCCTCTTCCAGCCAGATGTGTAGTATCTCGGGCGTTGTACCCCGTCTGCCTGGCAAGGGAGAAGTCTGGCAAAGCTGGGGGTGGCTCTGAAGCGTGGTTGAATGCAAGCGTCCTGGGGAGATTTACCAATCCTCTTGTTTTTCTTCTGTAGGCAGAGCGGCCCCTCGAGCCCCAGCAGGTCCTGGTCGGTGACGAGCAGCTGTCATGATCTCTACAGCACCTCTCTATAGCGGGGTGCACAACTGGACCAGCACAGAGCGGATTCGCATGTGTGGCCTCAACGAGGAGAGGTGAGGTGCGTGGGCGGCGTGGTAGGGGAAGGAGGAAGAGAGCGGGGAAACTGGAGAGGCTCCGGGAAGGGAGCTGGTGCTGGCTCAGTCCCTTCTTACTAGGGTGTAAAACGGACTGTGGTACGAAAGAGCCGCGGGGAGGGGATGGATATGTGGTCAAATGGTGGCATTCTGTGACGGTCCCCACATCCCGTGCTCCAGCGAGCAGGGCCCACAAGCAGAGTGCGCTGGAGGTCTCCGCAGAGGCACCGTGCCTGTGTGTAGCTGTATTGCCTCCACGGTGTTGGGGGGTGGCGAGCCTGGGTCACCTGCATGTGCTATTGGCTTCACCAGACCTGTGCTCTTAACTGCCAGGGGAGGGAAAGAGCTTGACCCACTGCGAGCCAAGGCACTACGAAGAGCTTTCGGTGGCCCAGGGGGGGTTAGTGCAGACCAAATGATTAGATGGGAGAGTTGTGACATGCCACCAAATAGGAGATTAGGGAGGATTAGTGGCTGGGAGGCAGAATCGATCAAGATGAGTTCCTGGCCTGCCCCGTGGCTTTGCACCACCCTTTTATTCCCGCAGCTCCAGGGTCCTGTTCTCGAAACTGATCTGTTTGTGGCTTCCTTGAGGCTACGACGTCTGCTCAGTGCATTTGCTGTTGCTGGAGCCAGAGAAGGTTTACGGGCTCAAAGGCAGCGCGTGCTGGTCATTCCGTGCTGCGGGTGTTGAGGCTTTTGGTGGCGAGTCCCCGAGCGCTGGTCAGGAGAGCGGTGGGACAGGGACGAGCCTCGGCTCTCGCTCGGGGCAGGCAGGCGGGCGGGCAGAGATCATCTTCAGCCCTCAGCAGCTGCTCGGCCCGCCGTGCGTCCCTCAGATAAGGGCTGGGGATGGTGTTGCCCTCTGCCTCTCCTCAACCACTCGGAGCTACTCCGCGTTTACAATAAACATTAAAGTTTGGGGCGTTGGAGCGGGGCTGGCTGCAGCCGAGCGCTCTCCCTTGGCCGCCGGCCCCGTTTCGGGCCGGGCGGGAGGCGGCTGGCCGCCCCGTCCCCGGTGCCTGGGTGTCGCGGGCTCGCCCGCTCCCGGGGCCTGTGGAGGAGCCCGGGGCGGGGCCGGGGCCGGGGCCGGGGCCGGGCAGGCCGCGCCGCCGCCGCTGTCCCCGGGGCCGTCCCGGCAGCTGACAGGGCCTGGGCCCGCCGCCGGCGGGGCAGGTCCGGCCCCGCCGCCGTGGCGCGGCCGAGGGCGGGAGGGCCCGGGGTCCGGACCCCGGGGCCGGGGCCGGGGCGGAGCGGGGCAGGCAGGGCCGGGGCGGGCCGGGCCCCGCTGTCCAGCTCCCGGCCGCTCCGCCGCGGGGCCGCGGGCCGCCGGCTGCGCTCGGGCGCCCCCTGGCGTCCCGCCGCCGCGCCGCCCGGCCGTGAGGAGCCGGCCCCGGCCCCGCTCCGCTCCCCCGCACGGCCCCGCGGGGACCGGGCTCCGGCGGCTGCGGGACGCCCCCTCCGCTCGTCCTCACCCCGGCGCAGGGCCGGGCCTCGCGGCCTGTCGCGGCCGGGCAGCCGGGCGCCGCACCCCGAGCGCCGCCGGCTGCGCTGAGGCGGCCTGGCCCCGGCCGGCCGTCAGCCGCGCCGCCATCTGATCTGCCCCGAGTAACGACAGCCGGGCGGGGGGGGCGGCTGTGGAACCGCCGCCGAGGGGGCGGCAGGGCGGGAGCCCCGCGAAGGGAGCGGGCTGTCGGGAGGGTCAGCGGGGCTTGCGCTGGGCGGAGGGGAGGCAGCCCCGAGCGGGGACCCGGCGCCGGGGCAGGGCAGCCCGAGGGGAAAGCGTCCTCCCATCGCTCCGGTCTGTTATCTGTTGTGGAAGGCTGGGGGGTAGGGGAGCAAATCCAGGAGAAATCGCGCCATCAGCAGAAACTAAACTATAGCTGTTTTATCCTGGCACCAGCAGCTTGTTTAAACGACCCTTAAAGAGCAGAAAATTGTCACCGGGTGAATACTGCTGGGTCGGGAGTGTCGCGGGGCAGGCACTGAGCACGCGAGCGCTCTCTGCCCAGGCTTCGCGTAGATCGTGAGGACAGCCATCTCCTCGGTGCACCCCGTTTCCGTGGAGCTCACAATCCTTATCTGGAATTCAGGCTTTCCACTCAGGAATGGTCTTCCAGAGAAAAAGGGTCGAACGTGCAGGACGTTGCGCACCAGGGCGGCTGCAGGCACCCGCTGCTCGAGTCACGGACAGCGGGAGCTGAGGAGCTTTGGCGCTGGAGGGAGATCTCCACATGAGGCTGGAGCAGAGCAGCGGGGGGGGAAGTCCCAGGGCAGGGAGTGAGCGGGGCCGGGAGACGGAGGAGCGGGAATGAGGAGGTGCCTGTGGAAGAAGAGACGAGCAGGATGGGGTTCGGAGGAGGACGTGTGGTGGGGCAGAAGGGGAAGCGGAGGGGACAGGCGTGGGGACAGGCTGTGACGCAGCACAGTCAGGGAGAGCTGGGCTGGCCCATGGTGAGACCGTGGGGGTCAAAATGGCTGTAGGCAAGGAAGGTGCACAGAGCTGCTGGGCCATGGAGACAGTCCTGTCAGGCCTGTAGGAGCCGTAGGGTAATCACTGGCATGTGAGGAGGTGCTACCCGGTGGGCAGAGCTCCATGAACAGCAGTGCTCCTCATCCCCTCAGGCTGCGGTGGCCAGTGCCCGCCATCAAATGTGTGGTGACAAGGAGCTGGCTGCCTGGAGCAGGCACAATTCTTCAGGCTGCCAGCTGCTCTGCTGTCCCATGCGGGGTCAGGGAGGGGTGGGATGCTGGAAGGATATCTTGGGGTTTCATAATGCTGTGTCTTGTTCCTCGGCTAGGAGAGCCCCCCTTTCTGATGAGGAGTCTAAAACAAGCAGCTCCCAGCACTTGGGGTCTCAAGAGTTTTGCGTCAGCAGCAGCCTTTCCAAGGTGAGCTCCTTGCGTGCGTGTCTGGGTCCAAGAAGGCCTTTCCCTGACAGAACAGGACAAACAAGAGCATCTACCCTAATGGGTCCTGCAGGCTCCTTCTCAAGAGGGAAGCACCCAGGTGCAGTAAGGGCAAAGCAATGCTCTGGTTCGGCAAGAGCTGGTTGTCACTTCTGCCTCTGTGTCCGGGGGGGGGGTGGGTGGGCAGAGAGAAGGCCCTGCCTGCTTCGCTAGGAGCAGCTTGCACAGCTCTCAGGAACACCTTCTCCCTTCTTGTTGCAGGTGGAGCTCACAGCGGTCAGCGGTGGTGGCAGCAGCGCCCAGGGTCTGGATGCTGATGGCAAGGTGGAGGAAAAGCTTGGGCCCAAACTGGAAGAGCAGCCACCTGATCCCAGCCCAAACCTGGAGTGTACAGGAAAGACTGTGAAAGATGATGCCCTGGGCCCTCTGGCAAGCCAGGGGGATGGCAGAGGGCAGGAGCCTGCAACCCCCAGAGCTGCCGAGCAGGACAGCAGTGGTGCTGATGCTGCCTGGACACCTGCAGATCCTCACAGCGACAAGCAGGCTGATGCTCCTCCAGCCTGCTCCGTGGCTCCAGAGAGTGAGCCTGCTGGGAAGGAGAAAACCACCCCAAGTGCTGGAGCACAAGGGCCAGGCGTGCTGGCAGAAGGGACGTTGTCTGTGGTTGTCTCCAGCTGCAACACCTCTGCCTCCACTCCTGCTACTTTTACTTTGAACAGAGTGTGCTTTCCCACATCTCAGGCCCCTGCTATGCAAAAAATGCCCCTGTCCTTTCAGGCTGGGGCAGTTCTGAGCCCGAGCCAGTCGCTGGTGTACATCCCACCACCCAGCTGCGGGCAGCCGCTCAGCGTGGCTACGCTTCCAGCCACCTTGGGGGTCTCCTCCACGCTCACCCTCCCCGTCCTGCCTTCCTACCTACACGAGCGTTGCCTGCCGGGCATTATCGCTTCCCCAGAGTTACGCTCCTACCCCTACACTTTCTCCGTCACCAGACCTTTGGCTTCAGATGCCAAAGTGGTGTCTGTGGAGGTGAATCAGCTTAGCTGCCCTTCACCCTCGGGCGGAAGCAGTGCCCAGGCTGCTGCCGAGGGCGCTCCCCCGGCCACCGCTGGCCCTTCCCTCTCATCCAGCCAGGCTCCCCCGGCAGCAACGTCTGGGAGCGCTGCTCCCTCTTCCGGCACTGTTGCGCACGCCAGAGCCCCGGCAGCTCCCGAGCAGCATGCACCGGGGGCTGCCACTTCACTCTCTCCCCTGAAGTCCCCTCCACAGCTAGAGCGTGAGATGGTCTCCTCTCCAGAGTGCAGCGAGATGCCTCTCGATCTCTCCTCCAAGTCCAATCGTCAGAAACTGCCTCCACCCAGTCAACGCAAAACACCTCCCATGCCCATCCTCACACCCGTGCACACCAGCGGCAAAGCACTTCTCACCACGGTCCTGTCCAAGTCCCAGCGTGCGGCCCAGACCACGGGCAGCAGTGTCACCTCTTGTCTCGGCACCACCCCTCCCTTAGTCATCTTCCCCGAGTTCCTGCGCAACGGTGAGCAGGGCTCCTGGGTGAAGAACACCACGCTCATCAGCACCATTCCAGGCACCTACGTCGGCGTCGCCAACCCGGTGCCTGCCTCGCTGCTGCTCAGCAAGGACCCTGGTGTGAGCTTCAGCAGGGACCCGCGCCACCTGCCCAAGCAGGAGCCCATTTCCATCATCGATCAGGGAGAGCCTCGCAGCGCTGGGGTTCCCTGTGGGAAGAAAGCCAACCAGGTCAGCACAGAAGGACAGCAGGATCCTGCCAGGAGACTTCTTCATGGCAGAGTTGCTCCAGGAGCTCCTTTGTGTCAATCCAAGGACATCTCCACCTGGAATCCCGGCCAGGGGAGTGTGTACCCGCGATGCCCTGTGAATGGGAAACCTTCCAATCCTCAGCTTCTGCCTCTCGGCTGGTCTCCTTATCATCAAACCCCTCTGCTTTCAATTGGCATCTCCACGACAGGGCAGCTGCCCCCAAACCAGAACAGCTCCTGCAAGCCAGCTGGTGCAGGTGAGCTCCCGACATTCCCGAGCGTGCAGCCCACCGAGTCCAGCGCAGCCGCCCAGAGCCTGCCGGAGGGGCTGCCCAGGCTCCCGCCTCAGGAACGGGAAGCTGCAGCCAAGAGCAAAAGCTGCCGGTCCTTGCCCAAGCTCTACGAGGAGCCGGCCAACCCAGTCCCGCTGGATGCAGGTCCATCTCTTCAGACCAGTGCTTTGGATGTGAAAGGGGGGAAGGGGAAGCTGGACAACCCTCAGAAGAGTCAGGAGTGCGATCAACCAGAGGCTGACTCCAGTAAGGAGGGCAGCGTACAGACTGAGGCTCCCCCGGGGAGCTGTAGCGTCAAACAGTTGGATGCAAAGCCTAAAAACCAAGTGTTAGCAGCATATTTGTCGCATGATCTGCCTGCGGCTGGGCAGCAGAGCCTGCGGATGGTTTCAGAGGTGCCCACGGAGAGTCAACAGAAGGAGCTGGGCTGCGAAGGCTCCCAGGAGCCACCAGCTGCAGAGCCCCTCCAGTGCGTGCGTCAGGTGGATCTGTGCAGGGTCAAGAAGGAGCGAGTGGAGTGCGACGTGTCATTTACTTCTGTCACCTGCCTACGAGCTGGGACTGCTCCCCAGGCCTTTGCCGAGGCCAAGCTCAAAGGAGCGGGACAAATCAAGCAAGAGGGCAGCGCGCGCTGCAAGTCCAAGCGGCAGCATGATGGGGACACCAGGCAGTCCCACAAGAGACTGAAGTGCCAAGCCCAGGACAGCGAGGAGTCCCCAGGCAAATCGGGGAGCCGGAGTGTGCATGGCCGGAAGGTGGGTGGGACGAGCTGGGGGTGTTGGGTTATGGCAGAGGTTAGCAAGTGAGCTTGGGGGTGAGGAGGGAGCTCTCACGAGGGAGGGTAGCTGAGTGCACAGGGCTTTCTACCCATGCTCTTTGGCATTACCTGGCAGCGGACTAACGTACGCGTGTCTGCAGGTTATCTAGAGCAAAAATGGATCTGGGGTTTCAAAAACACTGAAGGGCATCAACATGATGAGTGGGGTGCAGCATTTTGTTCCTTCTCCTTTGCTACTCCAGCTCAGTCAGTTGACGTCTCAAGCTTCAGTCTGTGTCCTCCATTCACAGTGGCGAAAACACCACGACGATCCGCATGAACTCAGCAAGCGAGAAGGCCGAACCAGCCTGGGATCAGTGAAGGATCACAACAGCCTCAGGGTAAAGCGTAAGCGCAGGAGGCCAGCGAAGACGGAGTTCCCATCTCCAGCACACCGTGGGGACAGCCACGAGGAAGGTACTCTTGTGAATGGCAGTGTGCTGTTGCAGGGTCAGGCTGCAGCAGCTCCTGTCGCCCTGATGCCTGCGGGGCCAAACCACCGCTCCCCTGAATCCGAGCGGCCTCTGGAGCTGGTGGCTTCCTGTAGCGGCTTGCAATGCAAAACAGAGCTGCAGCATGATGCTGGACTGCCCTTCCCAGGCCAGCAGGCCTGCGCGCACAGATGTGTGGCGTGGTTTCTCAAGGCTCGCTTTTCCCCACAGGTTACCTTGAGAAGAAGCCCAAGAACAACTTCCGGGATTTCATTCCGGTGGTGCTGAGCAGCCGGACGCGCAGTCAGTCGGGTGAGTTGGTGCCAAGGGACCCAAGTGGGAGTCTTGGGTGGACTGTGAGCATTTCCCTTTTTACGTGGCCTTGTCCCTGTCTTCTGTCCTGCCTTGCAGGGTTTTTCTTGTAGATACTCTTGGCTTTTCTGCCAGCTAAAAATCCTACTTTCTTGCAGGAAGCGTTGCTGGCTCTTCTGCTGGTGTGACGGGAGAGTGTGATGTGACTGGTCAGGAGATTTTACCGTTGCTGGAGGAGGATCAGGAAGAAGAGGAGGAGGAGGAAGAGGAGGAAGAGACATCCTTGAAACGTCGCAAGCTGCGAAAATCCCACAGGACATCACGCTATCACAGTCGCAGGGACAGGGACAGGTCTCTGTCCGAGAGGAGCAGCTGTTACACAAGGAGGACCCGGGAGCTGCCGTGGAGAGTGGAATCACCCAGGCAGCTGTGGGAGCCCAACGAGGAGGAGGAAGATGACAGCCACATCAAAAGGAAGAAAAGGAGACGACAGAAAAGTCGGAAATACCAGACAGGGGAATATTTGACTGAGCGAGAGGAGGAGCGAGTGGGCTACCCCCACAGGAGGCGAAAATCCAAAGCAGGTACAATCTGGGAAGGGGTTTCTGGTACCAAGCTGGGGACCAACGTGGTTTTTTTGTTTTGTTGCTTTTTTTTGTTGTGCTTTTGGGGGCTTTTTGATTTTGGGGTTTTTTTTGTAATGATGAAATTCCATCATTATTAATGGCTTGATGTACACAGCATGAGCTTCAATTGATCAGCTCCTCTTTGAAAAATGTTTACAGTAAATTTGGGAGTAGGAAACAGCAGCTTATGTGGCTAATTAGACACTGATCTTACCCTTAGATTAAGACAGAGGGCGTGGGAAGATGAGGATCGGACGAGGTAGCACGGTGAAATATTTCTGGACAAGCATGAGCCCCTGGGAGTAGTGTTCAGCATTCCTGGCTGAAGTAGAGGGAGATGGAGCCATCACAATTCAACCGGGCTTCTTTATGCTTTGTCTTGCTTTATTAAGGCAACTTGCAAGCTTGCACCAGGGAGCACAAGGGCGAGAGGATTAACAAAGCTAGAGTGTCTGCAAGCGATGGAGAAATCCCCCTCTGTGGTTTGTATTTGCAGCTTTGCTAGGAGGAGAACGCTGTGCCACCTGCCTGCGTCCTGCTTGCTGCTCTACCTCTGCTCTTGCGTTTTCTCCCATGTGGCCAAAACTAAATCTGTGATTTGCGTTTCCCTGAGGCTTAGCAATCTCTGCGGTCCCTTCTCTCTGCCCGTGCAGGGGCAGTTTCAGGCTGTTGGAAGTAAGGCTGGGATTCATCCAGCAGCACACAGATGTCTCGGTGTGTGTGCTGACAGCTGGCTGGTAGCTCATAGCTGTGTCCGAGTGTCCCACAGGTAACTTCTGTCAGGGTTGCAGAAGAGCATGTCCGAGCCACAGTGTTGGGGGAGGCACTTCCGCCAGCCCTCCATATGCTTGGACCTTTCTCTTGGAAGTGATGTGGTGGATATGGACCTGTAGCCTTCTGCCACATTGGTGCTGAGATCGACAGTCCTCAGGAGAGGCTGAGATGCTGCTGAAGTGCTGTGAAAAGTAGTAGAGATGACCACTGTCCTCCCACCGGCTGCTCTCCCAAGCTACGTTTCTGCTCTGGCACAGTTTTACGCTATTGCTGCAGTATCTGGGTGCCTCTGTGAGACAAGGAGTAAAGTTTCTGATGGGCTTCCTGGCATCTTCATAGTTCAGGGGTGCTCTCAGACTGTCTCCTGCTGATGCCCGTTTCAAACAGAGCCTGAGAAGGCGGTCTGAGCGCAGCAGCATCCAGGAGGGTTTTCTCCAGGGGCTTTACCTGACGGTGGCAAGAGCAGAGGCTACGCAGGGCCAGCACTTGAGCACAGCCGCTTTCCAGACTACGGCCACCTGGGCTTCCCCAGCACCCAGAACAGCTAAACTAGGGCTGTCCCTACCCAGGCCTTCTACAGCTCGTTTGTGGGTCTGTTGTCCATGAATATGCCTGTCATTGGGCGTCTTTTGTCCATGCTGATGGGGAGAATCTCCCTGATAGGGACAATCTGCAGATTCGCTCTGTTTCTACTTACCACAGTGCCTCCACCGTGGGTCTGGATTTCTGGATGCGCAGCCATTAGATGAGCAGTTTGTGTGCCTGGTGGCAGAGATCTGGGTTGCTGGTCTTCTGTGCTGTACTTACAGAAGCTCCTCATTCCCATTTGTCCTTTAGATTTTAGGTACCGGAAGCAGAAGGAGTCCGTGCAGGGTAAAGGCACAGAGCTACGACTGAGGAGCAGGCTTTCCCCATCCCCCCGAAAATCTCAAGGACGCCCAGACTTTCGGAATGGCTTCTTCCTGGAGCACTCAGACAGCTCTCCTGTCCAAGAAGAGCTGGAGAAACCGTCAGGAAAACGCAAATGTAAAACCAAACACCTGGCAGGAATCTGTGACGAGGGGAAGGTACGGCTTGGGCTGATGAGGGGAACACGCATGGGGAGAGAGAGAGAAGGGGACTCCTGTTAGTAAGCCGTGGCCACACGTGCCAAGGAGTTGTATTCCTTTCTTTTCCAGGGGAAAGGCTGCTGGAACCAGCCAAAAATGCGCCCTGTGAAGAAGCCACAGGACTTGTGGCCACTTTGTAAGTCCCGTCGGGTCAGCCCAGGGAGTTCCCCCGAATTGCCTGTGGCCCAGAATATTCCTCCTGGAGCTCGGCGGCTGATTGTGAACAAAAATGCAGGGGAGACCCTTCTGCAGCGAGCAGCTCGCCTGGGCTACAAGGTGAGTTTTGGTTCCCTTTTCTGCTTTGTGTCCTGATGATTCCTGTGCTGCCTTGTCTGGGTTTGTGTGTAACCGGGCCTGCAATGATCTCCTTCCTGTAGGACGTAGTGCTGTATTGCCTGCAGAAGAAGAGCAGTGACGTGAACCATCGTGACAACGCTGGCTACACAGCTCTGCACGAAGCCTGCGCGCGAGGCTGGATCGACATCCTCCACATTCTGCTGGAGCACGGCGCCAACGTGAACTGCAGTGCACAGGATGGCACAAGGCAAGCCAGTGAGAGGGGAACATCTGGGCAAGCGCCGAGATGTGCAGGGGCAGGGAGCAGGGTGTGTTTTTCAGGAAGAGCTGCTGGTCATCACTAGATCCGTCTTAACCCAAAACAAAGCATTTGCGAACTCTTCTAGTCTCTTCTTTTCCTGCCAATGTTTCTGTCCTTGCAGGCCTGTCCACGATGCAGTAGCAAATGACAACCTGGAAACCATGTGGCTTCTACTCTCCTATGGTGCTGATCCCACTCTGGCCACTTACTCTGGGCAGACGGCTGTGAAACTTGCCACCAGTGAAGTGATGAAGCGCTTCCTCTGCGGTAGGTGCCAAGCCTGGGGGTGGCAGTGCTTCCATCCTTCCCGTCTGGCAGCATACGGGACCAAACCTGGGTGTCAAAGGGTTTAGAAGTGCTTGAGCAGCAGGTGACAGAATACCTTTATCTCTGTCCTGTCATGTGTGTGTGTTTTGTACCACCCAATCTTTAATTACAGAATTATATACCATTTTCCAAATAAGTCACTTTTCAGTCTTTGAGGTACAAGGGAACGGCAATGCTGTGGTCACACAACCAAAGACAGTGCTGTGCACGGGGGTTCAAGATGCTGTGCTGCAGTTCCTGGTTCTACTGCAGAACCTAAATGAACATATTTTTGCTGCCAAGTAATGATGCCCTCTACTCGAAGACGGCTCTGCCCCAAATGCTCCCTGCCTGCCGTTGCTAGAAAGGACCATTTTGGATCCCTACGGCCGAGAGCGAAGCACGCCTTCTTTCTGCACGGTTTGTGTAGAAGCAAGATGAGTGTTGTGGCTTCTACATGACAGCAAGGAAGAGACAGCTAGAGTAGCGGTGGTTCCCAGGTAGATACAAGGGAGAAAATCTCCAGTGTTGACAAAAACAGCCAGCTGTCTGTCCGTGCTCCTCCAGGCTTAGCTGTACCTGCAGGTGTAGGAGATGTAATTTTGAACTCAAGACAACCCTAAGAGCCTTGCTTTCCAATCCACTTAGTGTTGTCAGTTGTTTTCCCCTTTCAGCTTCTCTTTCATGTTCTCAGGACCAGGGTCATGTTGTCCTCTCCTGAGCGAGGGTACCCTTCTTGCAAGGTACGGTGCAGCTTTTGCCATCATGCCTACCTGCAAAGTGGGGAAAAGCAGCAGAGGTGAAGTGGCTCACCCAGCATTGATGGATATGCGTGCCAGGATCATGCTTTCACCAGTAGATAAGCATTAACCCTCTCAATTTTTTCTCTTTAGATTACCTTTCTGATCTCCAGGGGCGCACTGATGGGGATCCTCGGACAGCGTGGGACTTTTACAGCAGCTCTGTGCTGGGTGAGTTCAGTCTATGCCATTTCATTTACAGCAGAGAAGTAATGCGAGGTAATGACCCATCATTCACTCAGTCTGTCCGTGTCCCTCCCAACTCACGTCTTAGAGATCTTGCCGTAATGTTATGTGCTGGGATTTGCTCCTGAAAGGGACTTTTTCTTTGGGAAGATGTACGTGTGGAACCCTCCAAGTAGGCTCAACGCAGCGTGTGAGACTAGACTGCTGGTGATTCCTGAGGGTCTTTGGCTGTCGGTCCTGGAGCATGTTATTCATGTAGCAATTCTTGTTACTGCCCTGATAACCGGTCACCAAGATAAAACCGAGGAAGGTAGAGGACGTACTTATTCCTTCAAGGTGTGTAGAGGTCTTGAACTTCAAGGTTCCCAGGGCTGCCCATCCCTCTCCTATGCTTTGGAGGGGAGGCGTTCATCTGGGGGAGGTCCTCTTCTTACAGTGCCAGGCATTGCCCAGTGAAGGCACGATTGGACCTGTTACTGTCGCTTCTTGAAAATTGTGGTTACCAGCTTTGAAGTTTTCTCAAAACGATACAGGCACAAGGTCCACAAATTGTTCACTGTGTTGCTCCAGTTCCCCTCAGGGTCCATGAATGAAGATGTTCTGGATCTAGCCGTGGGCCTGTGGCGGACTGCAGAGTCCCTCCCAACCGTGTCTGAGGCAGCAGATCAACACTCTCAAGCCCTTCAGAAGGACTTGGGTTATTTACGCTGGCAAGCTAAAAGGCTATTGATTTTAGTTGCTCCGTCATTTCCGCCATCCTTCTAGAAGTGAAAAAAATCAGATACATATGCTCTTGGTAGAGGACTTATCCTTGGAGGACCCTGATATCTCTTTGTTTCAGAGCAGAAATTCTGTACTCCGAAGAACGCTTTCTTCGTAGGCTTTTGCACCTCAGGCATGCCAAAGAAACAGTTCAAACCACAGTCGTCTTCTGGATTTCTCACTCTTGAAGCTATCACGATCCTTTAAGAAGCCGCCTCTTTACCACAAGAAAAATTCTTTGACTAATATTTTTAAACTGAAGATACTACCACTTTTGATTTATCACTGGTTCCCACTTGGATTCCTCTGATGAACAAGGAAGAAAAATTGCCTGTGGTTTTGTGGGTAGGAGAGTTTGGCTCTCTCTGGTTACTACAGCAGGCTGAGTTCTTGGTTACCCAGAGAGCTCCTGTGCTTGAGTTCTAGTATCTGCGTATGGCCCCTTCGTCGGTGTCCTTTCCTCTTGAAGATCCTGGCCTGGGACTGCAGACGGCCGATTCTCATACCCTCTAGGAGACCCACTGCCACATGCAAGTAATTTAGAAATCTTGTTTTTCATATACCCTCATGCCTGAAATGAAACAAGTGGATCTTGGAAAAGCAAGCCGATTGTGTTTCGTTCAAATTAGCTGCTTGTTTCAGTTCTTTCATTTCCAAATCCCTCGGCTTGTCTTGAAAAAATCTTGTCTTGCATCATGTTTTCCCACATTTCTGTCCTCCACCCTTGTAGGCAAAAAGAAAGGGGTTATTTTTTTCAGTAAGCAAACCACCACCGACTCTTCTGGTGTTTCTTGGGGAGTGGAAAAAGATGACCTTCTCTGTTAAACCTCTTCCAGTGGGCCTTCACACTAAATCCTGCCCACTGTGGATGTGTCTCTACTGGGTTTCTGTCATTCACGTGGTGCCATCTGCCAGGTTTTGTCTTTCTTGTCTCCTGTGCTACCTGAAGTTGGTTAACAAGCCAGACAAATCCTGCACTGCTCTGCCTGTACCCTTTCTAGAAATGTCGTTTTATCCTTGCTGCAGTGGAAAGATCTTTCCAGCATTGGTTGGGCTGATGCGTGCGTCTCAGGCGCTTCAGACTTTACTGGGTACCTCTGCACAGCACTTAGGAGAATGTAGGTTCCTCCTAGACATGAGAGTGATGATCCCTGGAGAAATGTCAGCTACACAAAATGTGCCGAATCTCCGTGACTTTGGTGTTGCTCGTGGGACATTTCTCCCTGGCTTGGAGGGGGCGAGATCCCAAGCTGAAGTACCACCACGCTGCTGTCAGTCACACTGCCCCTCCTTTCACCTCTCTGCGTGGAGCATTCCCAGTGCTGCCCCTGGGGAGGCTGCGTGGCAAGCAGCAAGGAATAACCCGCCTGGGAAGTCATCCTTTATCCGGCCAGGTCTGTTCTCAGCGGGCACAGAAAGGGACCTTCCTTTCCACCCACACCTAGATCGGCTCCCAGCACTGGGGAAAGGGCAGTGTTAGACCGGGGTCACCTCTGCTTTGCCAGGCACCGCTGCAGGACACTGGCGGAGTTGGCAAGGAAGAGCAAGATGCCCAAGCCTGCGACAGCGGTGTTCACTGAGTGTTTCGAAGTGGGCCCTTTAGGCTCAGTTACCTTCAGCAGTCACCTCGGGTCACCAAGAGCGGATACTCCCCGGGGCAGGGAAGTACCCGGTTCCTGCTCTGGAGTAACTGAGCTGCTTCCACAGCAGCAAACCAGCTCCGCAGAAAACAGCTCTCCTCCTTCAGTGGTTCAGTCCTTCAACGCTTCCCTTTCCATCAGATCCACCAGCTGAAGCACAAAGCATTGTGTGTCCCTGAGGGTGGAGGAGAAAACCCAGGCCCCTGCTCGATCTGTTTCTGTTCTTCGAGGCAGGAATGTTGTCCATATTTTCCTGTAGATCTGCAAATCTCTGGGGGCCAAAAGATAATGAGAGAAGCCAGGGTGTGGGATCTCTGAGGTCTGGGTATGGTAAAGTCATCAGCGTCTCGCACTCCGTGCTACCGTGGTTCCAGATACAAAGTCCCACTCCAGGGTGTTGTTCTACACCTGGGACTAGCATTGTTGTGCCTGATTGTCCCCCTGTTACTCTGCGGTGGTACAGGATGTTCCTGTTCTTGTCGCAGCCTTCGCTCGGGCTAACGGACAGGACTGAGTGAGAAGAGTTCTCAGGAAAGACATTGGGCCAAATTGTTGCCACATTAAGTGCATTTAATTCTTTTTTCCTGCGTTGCTCAAGAAATTCGAGTTTTTTCAGTGATGGCAACTGAGCTTTGCCTAGCAGTGACAGCGGAGCAATAGTCATGTCCCTTATTTTTGTCCTATTCTACAGTAAGTTTTCAAGATTTAAACACCCTGTTTTTCTGTTTCTTAGGGACTTTTTTTCCTTGGCAGGACTAAGATATGAAATCTTTTTTTCCGTGAGACCGTGTTTGAGCCTATGTCTCCTGTCATCTGCTGTTGTTTCTCTGTTAAAATAACGTTCTTGCTGGGTGCTGGGTTGATTCGTAGAGCAGTATGGTGCGTGGAGCTTTCTCATGCAGCACACCACAAGATTTTTTTGCAGCCTTTTGTCTCGTGCGTGGTGTTGAACTTTTGTGTGATCGGTTTATTTGCTGACCGACACATTTGGTCCGGCTTCTCTCTGTAGAATCTAAACTCTATTTTCTGGAAATTTTGGGGGTTATCCTGTATTATCTTAGCAGGACAAACTCACTTTGCAAACGCAAGACTATTCATGCCTCTTAATAATAAAATCCAGGCAGCAAGTTATTTTTGAACAGACGCTTTTCAGATTGGCGAATAGTAAATTTAACTGCCTTTAAATGGTTTATGGATCAAGAGTGCTATTCTCCATCTCCTATGGAAGCAAATCCTGCTGGAGCTCAGATACCTCCTGGAACAGCCAGCTTTAAGCCAGAAATCTGCGGGGCTGATTCTCTGAAGTCATGCTTCTTGTTGTTTGGTTGTATTCGTCTCTAGATCTGCGGCACAGTTTGGTGGCACAGCCTTGCGGTCCTTATTTAGACACAGTTGCTGGCACGCACCTCTAGATAACCTGCTGACAGTTGCCGAGAGCAGGATCTGGGTGGAGAAGTACCCAGCAGAGCGCAGTGCCTTCCTTTATGGGATCTGTGCAGACAAAGCATCTCGTACGTCCACCTCCTTCCTCTCGGCACAGGTTCTTCCAGGCCGAGGGCAGCTGTGCTGGCCGAGGGCAGGGGGCTGAGGCCGTTTTGGGGCGAGTCTGGGGGTGAGCGTGTGGCTGACTCAAGAAAAGACTGCCGGGCAAGGTGGCTCATTTTGCAAGCAGGTGGTGCCTCGTCTCACGTGTGGGATCAGTGTAAACCTGAAGGTTGCTGCTGTGACATAAGATGTTCTTTCTACCTAACCCGGTCACCGAGTGGAGCCTGGCTGTGCAGAGCAGCCAGCGCTCACGCAGAGTTTCCCCGAGACGAGGGGCTGGCAGGAGAGCAGGAGGAGCCCCTGGGACTTGGCTCTGACTGCCGCTGTGAGGTTGCGGGAAGGCGCACCGTTGCGGTGGGAGCTGGTCCAGCTGGGCAGAGCTGTTCCCCAGGGAGTGATGAGCACTGGCTGGTGTGAAGCTGTGAGCTATGCCAACGTCTGTTTTCCTTCTTGCAGAGGGGAAAGATAGCATTGGATGCGATCTTCTGCTCAACCCTCCGGGAAGTTCAGACCAGGAAGAAGAGGAACAAGAAGCAGACAACTTCATGTTTGAGTTCTCAGACAAACCACTGCTTCCCAGCTATAACCTCCAAGTGTCGGTCTCTCGGGCGTGAGTATCTTTTCCTGGAGCAGAGAGCATTTGGGTGACAATAATGCTGGGGGGAGCAGGAGCACAGAACAGAGCCCTTGAACTTGTGAGGATAGCAGCCATACAACAAAGCCTTCGGGTATCCGCCAGGTGAGGGATCACGTGTATGGAACATTCATGCCTGCCTGAGAAACTTGGAGAGCCCAAGCTGACTGCGTGCTAAGGAGACAGGCCGTATAGAGTTGCGTTGTGTCCTGTAGGTCTCAAAGCACTCTTCCAAAGGAGGAGATACCTTTATCCTTGTTCTGCAGGTAGAGAAACAGAGGAGTGGAGCTGTTGCATCTTCTCTGGGTGACATGCCTCTTGTGGCACACTCCCCATCAGGCACCATCTCGTAATGAAGCATTGCAAAGACTCTTGTAGAAAAATGTGAGGGTAGAAACCACACTTTGTAAGCCCCAAGTCAGAGAAGCAAGTGGAAGATGCAGGGTAAGATGGAGTTTGTTTGACTGGCTCTCAGAGGTCCACCTCTGAGGAGGTCACCTTGGTCTCTGGTTGCAGTCAGCAAAGTCTCGACAGCAGCATTTATCCAAACGAGGGCAGGAGTGACCGTCAGGCTGAGAAGAACCGCAGGGTGTGACAGATCAGCTCTCCAGTGACCGTGGAGGAACCTGGTGGGGTCACTCACTTGGATGGGCACTCCCACAGTGTAGACGTGCTCAGAGATGTCCCAGCCTGGGATTCCTTGGCTGGTGGCCAGCACAGCACGAAGCCTGTGAAGCCCTTCAGTCCCTGTTTTAGTCTCCTTGGTCATGTCCCCCAGAGTTAATGAAAAGAGGAGAAAGACTGAGGGACTACAGGTGATGGAGACCGATACATGAGGGAAGCGGACAAGGAAGGACCCCTTTGGTTTAAGAAAGGACAGGTTTAAGAAAGCACTTATTTTAAAGCAAAACCCAGAAGCAGCACAGGTAAATCCAAAAAGAGCTGGATTTGCGTCGGCCATCTGGTGCCTGATGTTCTGTACCATGGGAGGTCACAGCCCCAGCATCCCAGATGGCAGCACATCAGTCACTTCAGCTTCCGGAGGCTAAGAGCAGCTTGTGGAGGTTATTTTCCTTCAAATTAGGATTAGAGATACCGGGTTGGAGGCAGGGCCATGCGGGAGCAGAGTCAGTGTCTGGAGATGTGCAGCTCTCGGGGTCCCGCTCCTCGTGTCCCTGCAGAGCTCCGGCCATGCGACGGCAGGGGAAACACCTGCGTCCTGGGACAGAGCTGGCCGTCCCCAGCGAGCACGGGGGTATCACCAGGGCTGTCCCTGTGCAATCCTGCAGCGTGGCCAGACACGTTCTGCTGCCGTGCGGTGTCCCTGGGCCGTGCCTGTCCCTCCCTCCTCCCGCTCTTGTTGCTCCTGGCCCCTTTTTTCTCCAGCCATGGTCAGCAGCAGCTTGCACTGATGGGTCCCAGCAGATTGTTTCCCCTCCATCGTGGGGAAGGCTAAATCAGGTCCCAGCACTGGAGCAGTTCTCCTTTCTCCACCTCCCATATCACCCTGGCTGTTGCATTTGCGTGGACTGCAGAGGGGGCGGAAGGCAACTTGCAAGAGCCAGCGACAAACGTGCTGCTTCTCTGTTTAGCAAATTCTGCCCGTCCTGGGCAAATCTCTTGTGTTTAGCAAATTTCTGCCCGTCCTGGGCAAATCTCTGCCCAAGAGAAGTGTCCGGGCGGGAAATGGAGCCCCTGGTGTGGCTTTTTGCTGGGTGGGGATGCTGCTGGGACACCGGGGGAAGCATGACTTCTACACCCGTGTCCCTGTCTTACGTTGAGTGCTTTATAAAGGTGTGACCTGCCAAGCAGCGATCAAACCCAGGTGCATCTCCGAGCCCAGGTCCTGCACGTGTGGTCTGTGCAGGCCCTGTGGAGGCGAGGCACGTGGAGAATAGTGCCTGCAGCTCGCCGGCCGCGCTGCGTGGAGGGGAGGGCCAGCCCGCCGGCAGCTGGGGGGCGGTGAGGTGGGCAACGTGCCCGCGGACCCCTCCACCCCTAACCCGCCATCCTCTTGCCGTTCTCGCAGGCCCTGCAACTGGTTCCTCTTCTCCGACGTGCTCAAGCGGCTGAAGCTGTCCTCCCGCATATTCCAGGCTCGCTTCCCGCACCTGGAGATCGCCACGCTGCCCAAGGCGGAGTTCCAGCGCCAGGTGTCCCTCAGCCAGGTGCTGGCACAGGAGGAGGTGCAGGAGAGCCCCGAGCCTGCGCAGGGCCCTGCAGAGACAGTGGAGCTGGTGCACTACGAGCCCGAGCTGCTGCAGCTGCTGGGTTCGGCAGTGGAGTACGAGGCCTGGAGCAGCTGACGGGGACGGATCGCTCCCTGCATCACGAGGCAATAATAAGGACCAACGGGAAGCAGCCCTCTCAGCGCCAGCAGCTGGGACCCGAGTCTTTGGCCCACCAGTCCTCCTCTCCTCAGGGTCTCCTCCAGCTGGGGAGAGAGGACCCTTGCCTCCAAGGACTTCCCAGGGTCCCTTCGCCACGAGCAGCGGCGTTTGCAGCCGTTGGCCCCGTCCAGCTACGGCGGGCGATGAAGCCCCCTCCGCGGGGCTGCGTGAGCTGGAACTTGTGGGGCAGCGGCAGCTCTGGCTCTGCCGAAGCAAGGGGTGGTGGGTGCCGCTGCCCGTCCCCGCCAGTCCCCACAGAACTGCGCCTCTCTGTTTGCCCTCCCCCTCCCAACGTCTTCCATAGTATTTATTTAATTAGTATTTAATTTGTAATGTTTCCTTTGTTTTTGCTGAGTCTGTATCACTGTGATGGTGAGCTCTGGGCTAGGGGATGGGGGCTTCCTCCGGCCCTTCTCCGACACTCCCCCTGGACCAGCCGGCCCCTGAGCCCCAGACCCGGGGGGGTCACGGCCCTCGGGGGCTGCGCTCTCGCACCTCGGCCGAGAGCCTGGGGACAGTCACTTCCCTTAGTTTTGGAGCCGGCTTCTGCTGAAGGCACTTGCCTGCCAGCCGAGAGCCAGCCCCGCTGCTCCATCCTCTCACCGAGCTCCTTCCCACATCTCGTTCGTGCTGCTGCTCCCGCTCCCCGGCGGCTGTCCCACAGGCAGGCGCAGCCCGCGCTCCCCCAGCACACCCCCTGCTTCCCAGCAGCTTGTCCCCCCGCTCTGGGGTCTCTCGCCACTGCAGAAGCCCCCTCCTTGCCCTGCGCAGCGTCTGCTCGGCCTCGTCCCGCTCCCCGCGCCCCTCCGGTGTCACCAGGAGCAGTTCTCTGGGAGAGAGCGGGCAGGGTGCCCGCCGGCCGGGCGCGGGGCAGGGCTGCTCCGCTCCCGGGAGATGGTACAGTTTTATTGTACAGGTGCTAACAGGACTGAGGACGGGACAATCTTGGTTTTTCTGGCTCTCCCCTGCTCCGCAGCGGGAGCGTTGGGTGGGGTTTTTTTTGTTGGTTCGTTTTTTTCTTTGTGTTGTGTTTCTTCCCGGCCAGGGCAGATGTTTCCCCCTTCCCCTTGGACTCCCAGCCGCCAGCCTCCCCTCCTGGGGGCCCGGCAGCACCTTGTTTAAGCCGAGGGTTTTTTTGCCTTTGGGTGTGTATTCTGGTTGCTCTTTCTGATTTCTGTTTTATTATAAGCAGCAACAGGCTGTGGTGTCAAAAACACTGATGTACAGAAAAAACCTGCATCAGGCCCCCCGTCTCCTGCCTTTTCTTCCTTGTCCTGTGGCTGATGCCTGCTGCGGGCAGGGTTCCTTGCGCGATGGCCCCCCCGCACACCCCGGGGCCACCAGCCTCCGCAGGGCTCAGTCCTGGAGGCGTTCAGCAGCTCGGGGGCCACCGCCCCGGGCCTGGGGACAAGGAGGCCGAGGGAAGGCCTTCTCGCTCCCCACAGCTCCATGAAAGGAGGGGGAGCCGGGGGGGGGGGGGGGTCGGGCTCTTCTCCCAAGGAACAGGCCATGGGACAAGAGGAAATGGCGCAACTCGCCAGGGGAGGTTTAGGGTGGATACGAGGAGAAGTTTCTTCACAGAAAGGGCTGTCAAACGTTGGACCAGGCTGCCCAGGGCAGTGGTGGAGTCGCCATCCCTGGAGGTACTTCGGGATGGAGGCTGGTGTCCTCTCCCCGGTCACTGCCCAGGCCCTGCCAGGACGAGCCGGACCTCGCGGCCTGTGGCACCACCTTCCTGCAGCTGAGGGACCGGTTCCTCAGGCTGAGGAGCAGCTCCAGCCTGAGCAGAAACCATTGCAGACCATAGGATCACAGAAGGGTTTGGGTGGGAAGGGACCTTAAAGGCCACCCAGTGGCACCCCCTGCCCTGGGCAGGGACACCTCCCACCAGCCCAGGTTGCTCCAAGCCCCGTCCAACCTGGCCTTGAACCCCTCCAGGGATGGGGCAGCCACAGCTTCTCTGGGCAACCTGGGCCAGGGGCTCAGCACCCTCAGTGTAAAAACTTTCGGCCTTATATCTAGTCTAAATCTCCCCTCTTTCAGTGGAAACCCCTTCCCCCTCGTCCCATGGCTCCCCTCCCTGCTCCAGAGTCCCTCCCCAGCTTTCCTGGAGCCCCTTTAGGGACTGGCAGGGGCTGGAAGGTCTCCCCGGAGCCTTCTCTTCTCCAGGCTGAACCCCCCCAGCTCTCTCAGCCTGTCCCCACAGCAGAGGGGCTCCAGCCCTCCCAGCATCTTCATCATCCTCAGATGGACCTGCTCCAAGAGGTCCATGTCCTTCTTGTGCTGAGGGCTCCAGAGCTGGACACAGCACTCCAGGCGGGGTCTCACCAGAGCAGAGGGGCAGAATCCCCCTCCTTGGACCTGCTGGCCACACTTCTTTCAGTGCAGCCCAGGATGCGGTTGGCTTTCTGGGCTGCCAGCGCACGTTGCCTACCCATGTTGAGCTTCTCGCCCACCAGCCCCCCCGAGTCCTTCTCCTCAGGGCTGCTCTCGAGCCATTCTCCGCTCAGCCTGTATTTGTGCCTGGGATTGCCATGACCCAGGTGCAGGACCTTGCACTTGGCCTGGCTGAACCTCATGAGGTTCACGCAGACACGCTTCTCAAGCCTGTGCAGGTCCATCCACCCCATCCATCCCACCACGGGATGGGCTTTCTGGGAACACCGGAGCACTCCTTGTGGCAGGGGAAGCAGGGGCAGCCTGCAGACCCTCAGCTGCACACCCTTCCCTTCACACGCCAAGGGCATCAGCCTGTCTCCAAGGGCACAGTGAAAGGCTCCCTCTCCCTCCACCTCCCACGCCCCTGTCCCATGCTGCGGCCCGTTCCTGGATCCCTTTTACCTGGCACGCACAGCCGAGGGCTCAGCGTTAGCGGAAAGCACCCAAATTCCCACAGGGTGGCTGGAGAGCTGATGACACCCTCCTGACACCATCGTACCCCCCGGGCCCAGCATCACCCTTGGCTGCTTCTCCCCACCCACTCCAGCCCATGCTCTCCAGACCCACATTAGTGCGCCTCCTCCGTCGCTCCCACACTCCCTTCCCTCCTGCCTTAGTGACTCTAAGCCTCCCTCCTTATTCTTCCCGCCCCTTCTACGCCGCACCTTACAACCGGCACCAGGCTGGAGCTCGCCCCTGGCTCCAAATGCAGCCTAGACGGGAGCCATTGCATCCTGCACTATTTCATCCCGCGGGGATGTACTTTATTTCTGCAGAGGCGGCTCTTGCTGCCCAGGGCAGAGCCCCCCGCGCAGCCCGCAGGACTGCAAGCTCACCAGCTGGGACGTGCTGCGTGGAGAGAGGCGGGTCCGCGGGCTCCTCCGCCATCGGTATGAGGGGAAAAACTGCCAACAGCAGGCGGCACGCTGCCCTTTCAGAACCGGCAACGCACAGGTGCAGGAAGAAGGCATTTAACTTAGACAATCTGAATTTATTGGTGCAAACATTAGAACTCTAGGTGAGGGGAAATATTCACAAGTTCTTGGAGGAAGTTGTCCGCGATGAAGGGGTGCCCTCAGCTGGCAGCCCCCGCTGCCCTACTCACTCCTATCGCAGTGTCACTTTCCGGAGTTCAGTCTTCGTGGATGTTGAAAAGCTTTGCCACTTCATTGAGATCATCGTGCTCCTCCCCATCCTTGATGATCTGAAGGGAGGAAGAACGCGTTAAAACCTGCACGAACTAGAAACAGCCGCTGCTGCAAGACTGTGCACGGTCCCCAGCCAACGTGACGGATTTCTTAGATCCTCTCTGAAACTGGGCTGGTGACAACTCACCAACTCAGGCAGTCCACGACACGACACCAGTACTTACCGCAGCCAAAATTAATGGGAGTCTTACAGGGAGCATCACCTGGCTACAGGAATGGCTGGAGTTAAAACCAACCTCACTGTCCCTGCTTCTGATGTCTGGATTTCCCTCTACAGCTGGGGACAACAAGTATCCTCGAGAAGTGCTTCATCTCAACTCTGGGAAGATGAGCCAGTCTCTGCGCACTGACTGAGAGGAGCCAGTGTAAGGGGCTTAAACTTGCAAGCCCATCTTTTAGGCAACGAGACCGAGAGGCCCAGGAGCCCGTAGGTACTTGGCTCTGATTCAGGCAAGGGGCTGCTAAGGGAAGGACAGGATTTCTCTTTCACGGGGATGGGAGAAGTAACAGGTTTAAACTGCATCACGAAAGCTTCGCATTAGGTACCACGGGAAACCTCCAACATTGAGTTCATTTTGGGCCAGATCACCTGGGGATAACGTTTATACTTTAAACTACTGAAATTCTCCAAAGATGTTAAAAAAATGACCTAAGTACAGCTGATCTTACCTTGGAAGATGGAGACAGACTATGGGGGATGGAGACAGACTAAGCACCTACTCAAGGCTGCTTCTAACCCTGACTTTTTGTGGCCGTGTATCTAGGATGACAGACGTTTGACAGTGTTTTAGACACTTGTACGTTAGACAAAGTAGCACAAAACCAGGACATTTCACTGTGGTGCTCAGTCACGTGTGATTCTTGCCTTTGCACGGCTGAAATTTCAGGTCTGCAGTGAGTACAGGCAAGGCTTGAAGGATAAACCCGATTCAAGTTGTTTCTGTAAAACTTTTGAACATGCAGAAGAGCACAAGGACACCTCCCACAATCCACGCGAGACGGGGCTACCACTGGACATTGCACAGCTCTGCTCCAGAAAGAGCATCTGCATTTACTTATTTTAAATTGGTAGATTGATTTTTCCACCGAGAAATCCCCCACCTAAGCAAGCCCCACTGTTCAGCAGCCTAGTCCTGTACTGACCTTTCGAGCAATGGGCATCCTGTTGAAGATGTTCCATAATACAATTCCTACCACAACTTTATCCCTGAGGTAGAAAATGACACCTTTGCCATAATCTTCTCCTTGCTTTGGAACTTGAGGCGTTGGTGAAGAGCTTGGGGAGATGTGAACATCCGAGGCTTCTGCTTCCGTTTCACTCTCTGATCGAATGCCCGTCCCTAACGCAAAGACAAGAGATATCAAACATCCCGTGCAGAAAGAGGCAGCAGTATTTGCCTGTGACGGTGAAAGCAGACTAAAGAGAGGGGTTCTGTAAGAGACTGAGGTGTTTTCCTTCGAGTCGTGTCCAGCAATAGTTAAGTTTCAACAATGGAAGGAAGCAATCCTAAGGTGAAGCACAACACTGACAATTCCCAACTTCCACCACCAAATGCAAGAGACAGAACAGTCTATTTCTTCCAGGTGGCACATACAAGATAAATATTCTTATACTCACACGATCTCTTTTGTGCAAAAACTGATCATTTTATTGCTATGGAGGAAACTAGGCTTCACTGGGAAAAAAAGGTTTAGTTTTGGTAAATGAGTTACGTGGTGTCTTCTTGGAGGAATGTTATGTTTTAATCACATTTTAACATCAAAACCAGCCTTTAAAGCTTGGTCTAGAAAAGAGGCGAACAGACTGGTGTCTCCTAGCGCTCTACGCTGAGATGAGACTGATGCCGCGGCCACCACACGGAGCGAGACACAGAAGCCTCCACGCACGCAGACAGCCCCCAGGCACGACCACAGCCCTACCTGATTGCTCCGTTGCACTTTTCGGTGTGTCTTTTGCTGTTGCTTTAGCAAAGACTCCTACTGTTGGCAAACTACTGTCAACAAGGCCAATGGCTTCGTACCCTACATTAGGGCCCAGATCGCTCCTAGAAATGAAGTGGAAAAAAAATAAAATAATCATTTGTAGCATTAGTGAGACAAATACAAGGCAATTCCAGCCCCGAATCCTTACAGACGGTGTTGTGCGAGACAGAGCGTGGTACACAGGAGAAACGACACGCATCAGTCTCTTCTGCATGCATTAGGGTGGAACAAGGGGTGACGACACAGCATGTCCAAGGCCATCAGTTTCTGAAGAAACCAGTTCAATGAACAAAAACTTTAAATACTTAAGGCCTGCTCCCTTGAAGGAAGCTGGGTGGCTTCCAAGAGCTGCATATATCTCGACCCTTTAGGAAGTCACCCATCTGACCTCAGCACTCAAATGTGAGGATCAGGACGCAGTTAGCAGGGACTTGGACAAATCTTCTGTGTGCCTCCTTAGCAGGAACGGGCCGAGGAGACAGAGCTGGGACAGAAGCAAGCGTTCCTCTGGGTCCTGGCAAGACCATTTGACCAAACTCCTGGCAGTGCCGAGTTACAAGTACTAGACTTTGCAGCACAGACAATTATTTAGCGTATATTTCAGAAAAAGCATTGAAGGAATGTTAAAGAGAAGACCACACACTGTAACACCTCCTTGAACCGAGCAGCAGCTGAATTTGAACGGGGGTGCTCATAGGAGTCAAAGCAGGTGTGGTTTGGGGCCCAGTAAGTACAATGTGTCTAAAGTGTTCCCAACTATGCTGAGGCAATAAATGCATCCCACAAACCAGTCTGGCTGTCTCTGTACGTACAGCGCTACCTTTTTGGCCAGAATCCTCCAGCACAGACTGGGGTTACTGGAAGGAGTACCGGCAACATGCCAGGTGAGCAGAGCCAGCACCCAGCAGTGGGTCAGTCAGAGCTCAGGAGGGATCCTGAACATCCTGGAAAAACGCAAGAGGAGCTCTTGCCGTTTGCCAGCTTTTTAGCACGGGAGAAGGAAGTCTCACTCGGTGAGGGCCGGCAAACCCCCGAGTTAACACCTGTCAGCAAGACACGAGACCGCAACTCCCCGTGCCCCGACTGCCCGCATCTGTGCCACCGCCAGAGCGTCCTGACGAAAGCGCACCATGAGAATGGATGCTTCTGTCTCCTCGTTTAGAAGTGACATGAGGACCCTCTTCTGGGCCCAGAGCCCGTGCAGTATAGACCAAGCGTCCAGGTAAATGACAGCAAGTCGTAAAGAACTATTTTTGAGGGGGTTTCTCCAAGAAAAGTAAAACTCCTTTCCCCTATAGTTAAAATTCCTGCTACCTTTGCATTTCTGATCTTGAGCTAACAGGCCTTGGGATATTTTTTTGGGGTGTTATTTTTTGTTTGTTTGGCGGATTTTGTGTTTTGTTTTAAGAAGAGCTTCAGAGATACAGCAGAACTGTCTCTTTTCTTGATACCCCTCTCTGGAAAACAACAAACTTCCACGTACACTCCTGGATGCAGGGATGTATCGCTACTAAAGCGTCAGTTCGGCTAATCAGCAGAGGTGCAACACAACTGAAACCAACAGATTGCACTGGGGAGCTTCAGATAATTGCAACAGAAAAGCTGTTGCTAAGCCCAGCCTGTAAATTAGCCACCTCTGAGGAAAGAGGCTGCTCTTTATTGCTGCTTCCTTCACTGAGCAGGACTCAGGGAGAAACTGGGATCCTGCAGGAAGGAAAAACATTTCAGAGAGGTCAGGGCAGAGCAGCGGACGCTCAAATGCCCTCCCATTCCCTGAGCTTCTGGGGACAAGCCATACAAGGTATTTGCTGAAGTAATTTCACTACACTCTGGAAACAGAAACCTCTACAAGGTGTATCTTGTCACAGCTCCTGCCCCGTGGCCAAATAAGAAATGGCAAAAGAAGGAATCAACGTTACCAGAACATGGACTGATGCCAGTAGGGCTTTGCAGCTCCTGTCATGTTTTCTCCGGCTAGTCTTCCGCTCACGACAGCGTGGTCATGGTGCTCTACACGTCTCCTGCCTAGTTTGATATCATAGAAGCAAGCAGCATCCCCTGCCTTAACAAGAACCATTCTGTGAGGACTGAACATTGACACCGAAAGCTTAAATTAATGCACAAACAAAAAAGGCTTTGGGAAGAGAACAAAGCGGAACTACGAACTGAGTTTTTCTGACAAACCCCAAACACCCCCACTGCCTTTTCCCACTTCCCCAGGCTACAAAAGTCCCAGTTTCTCAGCACTTTTCACTGATCTTTGGAAAAATAAGACGGCATCAGGTATATTTTTCCAGAGGAATCCAAGTCTCGACTCCCACCAAAGGGACTCTTACGCAACAGAGTAATCCGTGCTATCTTTAGGTTACCCCAACTCCTCTTACACAGCATAAATATTCAAAAACTCGCAGAGTCGTTACCACAGCAACGAAGCGTGCCGTGGTGCATGAACAGACTCCACGGCTGCCGGCAGGATCTGCACTACAATTGGTCTCGTTACTTGCTATTTTTTGCCCCATTCACCTAATCAAGGTCTCCCAGCCCCCATAAGCGTGTGTATTCTGACGGCATCAGCATAACCAGCAGACGGGAAACTCCTCTGCACGTACTCACCACCCAGATATTGGAGCGTGCCTGCAGCTCCGCGTTCACCCTGAACCCTCCGAAGTCCGAGTCCACCTCCAGCCCAGCTGACTTTGCTAATTCCACGTTAGGCTCCAGCCCTACTGCAGCCACAATATGATCCGTCTCCACCTGTTTGGGAATTCGTCATTATTATCTTAATCCTCTCAATGCCCCTGCCAACTTCACCCTCTCCCTGCTTTTAAATTTACCTTTCGGCCATCTTTCAGTTTAATCACCAGCCGATTGCCAGAGACAGAGACAGACTTGACCACGGCATTAGGCATGACATTAACGCCCTCTGGAAAAAAACACAGGAAACATAACTGCTTGCTCGGGGGCAGACAGATTTCAGCTGAAGGGGCATCTTTGGTGCTGCTGCGGGCAGAGCAGCGGCCAGGTGAGGAACCAAGGGAGGGACCACCTTATCTTTGCTGCATGTGCCAGCAGTTTGAGTTAAGCGTGAGAAAGAACCCCGGCTAAAAAGTTTGAAAGAGCTACTTAAATGATAACCAAAAGTACAAGTCTCATATGATGACACGGTCACATCCAAAAGAACTCCCCAAGGCAGGTCTTCAGGCACCAAGGACATCCAATTACCGACTGCTCTGTCACAGCCAGACCCAGAGGTCCGACAAGGCAACTTCCATAACAACAGAACGTAACTCAGACCTGGGGGTTATCAGCCCCTGCAATCTGCAGCCCAAACTACAGCCCTCCTCCCTCTCTCCCCACTCCACCTACCACTGCACAGGAATCGATTCCGCACTCGATACGGCAAACGGAAGAAAGGTGTCTCAGATCCTTACCAACTTTATCAGCTAAACACTAGAGCAGCTGGCCTTACAAAGGTGTACGCATAAGGTGTGGGGCTACCCGACCCTTCTCTCAAAGTCACTCTGGGATGACTGCATTGGGCTGTCAGAAGTAACGTTATTCGAGGCTAGAGCAACTCAGAAGAGGACAGGCAGCTGTTGTAAGGCAACTTTGGTTCCAGACTACAGAGGCCGTTAAATAACTCCAAGTATGGCAGTAGGGATCATTCTGTGCAGGAACAGAGGGAAAAATCTCACTGGCACCAGCACGTAGATTTGCTTGGCTGTCCCAGAGGAACTGCTAAGGAGCCAGAGATTCACGGCAGCTCTGTGCTACCCAAGCTGCCTGAACCGCAGCTTGTTCTGTTCTGCACCCGGGCCACCTTGCAAGGGACCCAGTCTTCCTGGGGCTCCACTGTCACAAGCGGCAGAGAGCTGTATTTCACGAGGAAGAGCTACAGCAGCCACTGGCCTAAACAGCACAGCTCTGCCTCTCGCCGAGGAGGAGCACTGAAGTGCAGCTTCACCTCTTCTGACTTTCTCTGTGGTCCAGTTGCTCAGATATTCAGGCAAGACTTTGCCCATATTGCCGTTCTCTGGAAAGAGCTGAATCACCTCCAGGCCTCTGGTTCGTGCTGGAAGGAAAGCAAAGAGCAGGCTTCTTACAACCAGGGATGAAGAGCAGCAGCACAGACTTCAGGACACAAGCATATGCTTTACTTTACACAAGGAGCTTGACAGAAGTTTCCAAAACTCGGAGTTCTGGCTCCCAGATTTTCCACAGGAGTCACAAAGTGACTGTCCGCTGTTTCACACACACCTGCAAACTCTAGGATATCAGACAGCAGGCTTTTCCCCAAAATACTAAGTATTTTACTTAAAACTTCTCTTATTAAAAAAATTATCATAAAGACACTACTCAAAAAGCTGCGCACCCTTGACAGTAAGAATCCAGTGGTTCACCACCTCTTTGGCATAATCATTTTAGGGTGGCTTTTAGCGTCAAGAGAGCAAATATAACTTTTTCCAAGGTGGAATGACTTTGCAACATGCAGAGCAACTGCAGAGCTTCCAGAGGCCCCAGCTCACAGAAACCTTTGTGGTCAGGGGCTGTTTGACAGCTAACGAGAGGGAAAATGGAAAATCAGGTCAGGCCACACAGACAACAAAACACACGTGCATTAAGGTTACTTCAGGCAAACCACAGGTTGTGCAAACACTCAGCAGTCGGGGAATGAAAAGGACGTTTCTAATGCCCGGCTGCTTACAGTCAATGTCTATCGCTTCTGTCAAGGTGCCAGCTGAAGACCAGCTGCCTGCAGAAGCACACTTACCTCTTCTTCCCAGAGCACAGGCCAGCTCACTGCCGAGGAAACCACCACCAATAATCGTGATGGACTTGACTTCTCTTGAAATCTTCTCCAGGCTTTTGAAGTCCTCAATCTGAAAGAAGATTTATTCTCATTTTAAATATCCTCAAAGAGGAATGGCAGGCATATTTTTCTCCAATTTCTCCCTTTGAAATAAAAGCAAGTCTCTCTCCAGCTTAGAAAGGGAAACCTGTTGCTCCTTCCTCTTGTTTGTCTATTGCACAGACAAAACTCTGAGGCTTCCTAATGTTTGTGCAAACTTTGCCCTGTCCAGGCAACCTCAGAGTCCTGCAGTTTCCCCTAACTTTCAAGAAAAATGACAATGAAATTTCTAGACACAGAGGTACTGCAGCACATCCACACAGTACTACAAGGATGGCACAGCTCGCATCACCCATCTGTCCCCTCCCGCAGCTGAGCGGGCCAGACCTTAGGGGAAGCCCGGCACAGAACAGAAAGGTCCCATAAGGCTTCCTATTCCTGGGTCATTCCCTGAACTAGACCAAGCAGAAGGCTGCATGCCTGTTCTAAATCCCATGCTTTCAAGCAAGTGTAGTATGTCAATAAAAAGCAACTCTGCAGCAAAAAAACCCAGAAGACCATTGACTGACTTCCACGTCTTTTATTCACTTTGTCCCAAGGCACAGGATGAAGGTGAAGAAATGCCAGGAAGAAGGCATGGATATCAGCTTATTGGTTCATCAGAAAAACTATCGAAGCCAATCCGAGAGCTAAGATGAACACTCAACTTCACACTCAGCTAAAATTTCGGAGCATGAGAGTAGTCTCTGTCCTGGCTCAGGCCAAAGGCCAACCTCTCGCCCGTGTGCTGCCGAACTGCGGCATACACTTACTCCAGAAGTGTGTCGGGCCGGAGCACTACGCTAGCTTCCTGCGGCTGCTCGTGGTCCTGAAGGCACACCCTGCCTACAGTCCAAACGGACTCGCAGAGCTTACATTGCTCCTGTTTTTAAAAGGCCTGGAAGGCGCAGCAAAGTCATACAGGAGGGAAACTAAAAAAAAAAAAAATAATAAAAAAAAAAATCACACATTATTACAGCTCTCAGGCCTGAGGCAAGCAGAAGAACGGCCTAGCAGACTCTACCCTGTTTACCTGCCTGGGGAAAAGGAATAAATAGCAAATGGACTCCTCGTTACCAGCTGGGGGAAGCAGCTGCCAAGGCAAGGCTGTCCTGGGCCCAAAGCAGAAGAGTTAAAAAGCTGAAAATAGTGGTAGTGGCTCTGATTTTTTTTCAGCCTCACCCCAGGACTAGCAGCACCTGGAGATTACCTTTCGGAACAGCGTCAGCCTTTGTTGTACATCTTTTCCTGCTCTTTCAATGGCGGGTAAGTTCCTTGGAGAACCACCTGAGGACAAGGGCAGAAAGAGAGCCTAATGATACCATGGCCATGCCACTGGCTACCCACACAACGCAAAGCTGTGATCCGGACTGTGCTTTGCAAACTGTTATGCTCTATTTCCTGTTGCTGTCTGGGTTTTTAACATGAAAGACCTTCTGTGTGAGCAGTAGGTGACCCAACCGCCACCCAGGGCAAAAAGACCTAACACTTCACACCTTGCTCCGCTGACTGGAGACAGCCAGCTCCACTTTATCCACAGGGGGCTGCACAACTCCCAGCGTTAGGTGCTGCAGCAGTGCTCTGCCCAAGCAAGAGCCGGTTGTTCTGCTCGCTGCTGCTGCAGGCAGGATTTGAAGAGGCTGGCCTAGGCAGGAGCTCCTTGCTGGGCTACTGGGGAAGTCACCTTTTCCTCCTTCCCTGCTGATTTGCACAGGGCAAAACTTTGAACGTCCCAGAGAAGCTGGCTGATGTGAGGGAGGTGAAAAACCCAGTGGCGTGGTTGTCTGTATGACTGTCCTTCATGTGACTGCTCTGCCAAGTGTCTGACGCATACTGTGGAAACTTTCTTGTCAAATAAATGCCACTGAAATAAAAAGGCTGTCACAAGACGAAGAACAAAGAGGAAAAAACCCAAAAACTTACCAGTGGCAATTAGACATTTGTCATAGGATATCTGGGTACCATCATTGAGTTTCACTGTGTTGCCTCTAACATCCATATGCACAACCTGCAAAATTAAACAAGCAGGAGAGCTCAAGCTTCCATGTGCTGTAGGCCATTTGAGTTCAACTGCACAGACTAGTCATTAGAGAAGCACACTTGGAAGTAACATTCTGCCACCTTTAAGTTTAGGGGGGGCAGGAGTGGGGAAAGGAGAAGACTGGAAGTAGGAATTAAGAAAACATCTTTGGCAACCATCATAGATCAGGCTGATCTTCCCAGGATCTGAGTCTGAGAAATGGACTCAGACACCAAGTGCAGCTCAGCAGTAAGAGGAGTCACTTAAATTTTATTTCAGAAACATATAAAAACTGAGGAAGAAAATATATTAGAAGCCTCACATAAACTTTTCCACCTTCCTGCTGCTTCTGCACCATGCTTTTGCTCATATTATAACCCATTACTTGGATCATTTTACTCTCCTTACCTCACCCTCCGACCGATACATAGCCTAGTTCATCATATACACTTTTCCCAAACTTGCACACGCTCTCCTTCCTCCTCAGCCAACCCTCCACACCACCAGCTACAGCTGTTTAGCTTCAGCTTAGAGCACAGGCTCTGCTTGGGAAGAAGCGTATGACGCCAGAACAACAGCGAGTGCTGTACCCACCTTCTTGCCACAGAGAACTGCTACTCCACCATTTTCGACGAAAGGCAGATCACGAACAGGCACATAGAACGACGGTGGCTGGAAATATATACTGAAAAAAGCTCCATTATCAAACGGGTTCCACTCTCTCCGCGATACCAGCTATTCAGCAGTTACCAATGATACAAAGATAACTCTATGCATCCATAACGAGCTCCAGAATTCTTATTTACCTATTTTTAAAAATTAAGGTCTTCACACTGTTGAAGTTCAAGGGTTTAGAACAGTAAGGCTTTATCACAAAAGTCACAAGAATCCAATATGATCCAGGGTCCCTGGAGCTCTACTTTAAACCCTCACCTTTGCTATCAACTTCTTTCACAGGATTTCTGCCAGCGGTGGTGCATGTCTGAGGCAATCACAGCAAGACTCATGAGGTATTAAGTACTGAGCTAACTCACATGTGCAAAACAGCACTCTTGACAACTGCCAGCGCTGCCACACCTTTCGGTCTGCTCTTAGTGCTCGACTGACCTGTCTGTAACATCTCAGCATCTCTGGGAAGCCAGGCTTCACCAGTCTGCAGTCTACGTCAGGGAGGCTCGCGGACGCCACAGGGTAGTCAGTCAGCTGCTCCAGCGCAGACCACCACACGGGCTCTGCACACAGCATGCACTGCTCCGTCCCCTCTTCCATCAGCCCAGCGACAACGCACGCAGACACACACGCACCCCAGGGCTCTCTCCGGAGCAGGCAAACACAAAAATCTACCCAGCGGTTTGTCCACACAGCACTCGGGTCCTTCATAGCTCTGCAGTGGCTCTCTCACGAGAGCAGTTTGATCATGGTCAACTTTTCCTTAAACACCTCCTTCATCCTTGCTACCCGTAAGTGACACATACCTCCTCTCCTTGCCATTCCACTGTTTGAACCGCAGAGTCTCTGTCACTTTTGGATCATCTGAAAACCATAGTTCTTTGGAAAGAGGTGGACGCATATAGGGCAGGGCAGGATCTTCAGACACAATCAGCACCTTTAATCGGTCATTAAACACATCAGCTGTACCAATGGCAGGCAAATGGCAAAACACACAACAGAGGCTCTGAAGCAAGCACAGTACTCAGCCATCCGCACAGCTCTGCTCCAGAACAGGGCATCTCTTACCCGGGCACCAGGGTCGCGAGCCCGAATGGATCTGGCAGCAGCAAAAGCAGCAGTTCCTCCACCGATCAGCAGGAAAGGAACGTGAGACGGGACCTCAGGGCGAGCCCCCGGAGCTGCAGGTGACAGACCGGACAGCTTACTGCAAACTCAGCAGGGAAAACAGCCCAGCCCCAAGGAACAGAGTATGGCACCAGATGCCTGTCACATACAGACCTCCTTTGGCAAATTGCCCTTCGAATACCTTCTCTTCCCCTTCCCTTCCATCCCAGTATAAAGAACTATGCTGCTGCTTCACTCAAAGCTGGCTCCCTGCATACATCAAACTGTCAGATTTCAGCAAGTTAATTTTTGTAAGCTAGATCTGCACAGCTGAGCTCCTTGGCAATGGCAGAGTTTTGGAATAGGAAAGAATGCTGCTTACATTTGCACAGCTGGGTGATGTGGTTGCAAAATCAAAGACCCACAAAGTTCACTTCCCGCATTCAATACACAATTTCAGAAGCTTCGTGTGACATCAGGACACACTCCGTACAGTAGATTCAGGATAGCAAAAACATGTTTGGCCTCTATTCTGGCCAAACACTGCACTAGAGGTCCAACATTTGGGTTTTACAGCAAGTGCCAGTTTGCTAAGCTAGCAAGAGGGACTTAGCCAAAAGATTATTCAAGCACCAGGAGAAGAGATATGGCCTGGGTGTCATTCAAACCAGAAAACAATTTTCAAAGTTATATTTGGAAAATACAAACTGCAAAGTGTTCGATCTAGCTGCATGTCATCTTTAAGAACACAAATCAACTTGTGAGCAAGACCAAAACTCTGCACTGGCCATTCAGAGAATGGTTTATAAGAAAGTAAAGTTCCCTAAAATGCCAAGGCAAATTTTTCTGTAATTGTATTCTGAAAGGAGGCCAGCCTTCGGGTCCCTACCAGAATGCACTTCCTCCCACATGGAGGTCCTGTTTCTAAGCAACACATGGTTAAACCGTATGTAGGAATAAAACAGTCAGTTAAATATTACCATCAAGACTCACCTCTTGTGCCCCGAGAAGCAGCATCCGTACCTGGAAGAGAAGACACTGACTTACTCGGCGAAGCACAGGCTACCAAGGATATCGCAGTTGGGAAGCTGCGGCTCCGAGCTGACTCAGGGAGACCACAGGATTACCTCCGCTCTAAAGGGACCGACTCTCCAGAAATGTCGACTTACCAAGACCTCGGCTTCAGCATTGAGGCTCTTACTCTCTGCTCTCCAGCCTCAACCCTGACAAACACGTGTTATCCTCTCCCTCAAACCAAGCCGTTTGCTGTCCTGTCTGCAGGATGTTCTTTCTGTTGGTTTCCTAGTAGAGCGACATAACGCACCCTATCCTCTATCACCTAAAGCCACTGTCAGTAGGAAGTGTATCAACCTCAACGCTTCGGACACAGCAGCTTGAGATCTCGCACATTTAAAAGATACCTTCAAGGTCTGTGGTCCACACAGAGCCCACAAAGCATCATCAAGAGCCTCACTAATTGTCCCAATTCCTCCCTCTACATGGTAGCCCAAGCACGATACTTCTTGCAGGCCCAGCCCACTATGCACGGGACAGGATTTTGTGCTGGCAGACCATATCATCCCTTTGGAATCACAGTGTCTCTGCCAGACTGCGTAAGGGTAAAAACCAAAAGCGGGGCCAACTCTTTTCTCTGTTTATCACAGAAGGCATAAACGGCAGGAAGGAGCCCTGAGAGATAACCTACTTTATCCTCACGATTATCTGTAAAACAGAGCCTTGCTCTGGGTCATGGAAAGCTAGCACCATCTTCTGTGCGGGGAAGACATGGGAGCTCACAAACAACAGAATGCGCCGGGAATTGACAATGCTGTGAAGGCGCAGCTTATGCTAACCTGTGTTTTCAGAAAGGCTCTGTTCCATTTGTTTTAGAGGTCTCAAGTTCACAGCTTACAAAAAACAGGCCCAAACCTAGAACTAGCAGGCTAGTACCCACCAGGAGACGATTCACTGTCTTGAGATCGCGCAGTTATTGTTGTGACACGGCTGGTGAATCGCTCTTTGTTTTCTCTCAATGATCTGTATACCTGGAGAGAGACAAGGAGATTTTTACCTTGCATATCTTACAGCATCAAGGCACCATTCTGCTTCTCCCCCTCGACAGGCTTTTGTCTATCCTGCTTGCTCAGAAAAGCCGTCTGCTTTCAATTAAAGCACACAGATCAAAACATACCTCACTGAAAAAAGTGCCCATAAAGGTACGTATGCATAGCTACCAGAGGAACACACTCAGAAAATTATCTGCTCTCCATATGATGGATCTCAGTGGCCTGGTTGCTTTCCATAAGCAAGCATCAACCTTTCTGCAGGTGTTTGGCCTTTGGGCTGCAGACCTCTTTCAAGAGGAACCAGGTCCAACAAAGCGAATGCAGTCAAACAAACCCCAAAAGGCTATTTGCAAGCTGTGCCGTGCGCCAAGGCCTAACACAAGGCTGCAGAAAAGGAAGACAAATTCACGGCAAAAAGCAAATCCCAGCTTCAAAAACCTAGAGCAGCTGGAGAGAACAAGTAAACAACCGCACTGGCTCTCCTTGGGCCAGATGTTACAGGCAGGGTGGTAGCAGCGGTAACATCACTGATGTTAGCAGCGCTCCTCGGACACGGGAACGTGGCTCTTCTAGGTAACTGCCTTCAGCTGGAAGAGATTCCCGTGTCCGAACGCCGACCTTCCGGCTATTTGTCTGTTAAACAGTATAAGCACAGTCTGCGTGTTCTGGGGATACAATTTGGTGGTGCGGACAAGGAGGGAACGTCTTTTAAGACTACCAATTTTTCTTGGAAGTTAACACGAAATGTAGAGGAGCAAAAGACAACGAGACCGCTGGAAGCAGGTCACAGCATGATATTTTCCCCCAATTAACAAATGAGAGGGAAGCAAGCAATTTTTTAAAGGCAAAACCTAGCCTTGCTGGTAATCCATATCACGTGTGCACAACATTAACTTTCTTATAAAAGAGAAAAAAACCCTATCAAGACAGTCTGAAACAACTGCCTATCCAATTACTGGATTTTGAGTTGTGGAAGAATATTAAAACTGGAACATTTCCAGCAAGAAATAAAAGCCTCTTAAATGTAAAGGCACAACAGGTAATGCTGCAGCTGATGCCAAACCGCTTACTGTTAGCTAACCGAGTGTTATGACATCCAAACTATGTCTGAACAAAAGTTAATTCCTCTGGGGAACTGAAATCTCTTTTACTCCCTAGACATTTTGCATTTTTCCAGTCTCCACAAAAAGGTGTTTTCCGACATCGCAAATAGTCTCAAACGAGAACTGAGGAATGTAATGCCAGGCACAGAAACGAGCACAGGCAGACAAAAGCATATCCAGGGAACTGAAACAATGTCAAAAATAGCAGAAAACAGGAACTCATCAGTGCTGAAATGAAAGAAGATATTTTCAAAGCCTTTTGCTTAAGCATATAAAAGTCAAGGTTAACAAAACTACCTCTGCTTTTGCAAGCAGAACCATGAATTTTTTAAGCCAGTCTGAAGGGCAACATCTAGCAAATTAAATCTGATCCCTTAGAAAAAACAAAATGACCATTATATACATGCAAAATTCCAAATCAGGTCTTCAGGATAAACTTTTCCCAAAGGACAATGCCAAGTTCTTTCTAGTCAGAAATACAGCTGTGTATTTTGCCAGATCAGAGTGATATTTCCATCCTCTTCTCTGAAGAAATCACAGACGAGTTTTCTTTTCTCTAGAATGCTTATATTTAGTTGATTATCTGCTTTTCCTGTATGCCAACATTACTGGTATCAGAATGGACGTGTTAATTTGTGCCTTTCTGATGGTTACAAATCGAAGATGGCCAGTTCTGGTTTTAGATTAATCTAATATAGAAAATTTAATTCCAAAGCAATTTTTTTTCACACTAAGAACTACACTGAGAATATCAAATTTGTAAGTTTAAATTATTTGTCAACGTTCCCTGACATTAAGTGTCTGAGGCCAGGAGGCACAAAGACAGTTAAGTTAATGGCGAACTTGGCGTGACATACAGAACGGTACCCTCCCCCCGCCCTCTCACCCAATTAAAACACATTTATTTAAGCATCTTACATAAGCTCCAGTCCCAGTGACTGTTCCTCCTACAATTAAGTATAACAATAGGTTGCTGCCAGCTTTGCCAGGAACACCTGAAGACGTCAGTGATCTAGAAGGGCATCTTAGATGATGGCATTGCAAAACTGTAGGTGAAGACAGGCAATGAAAGAGAAGAGAGGGAAAGAGCGGACTATTAAGAAGGATTCTTGATTAAACAGATCTTGGGAAAAGCAGAACGTCCTTTGTAATTTCAGTTACCTTGTTTGTCACAAAAGGCACAAGAAGGTAAAGGGAACAGGAAAAGACTTTTCCTCCGTGCACCATTTTGATATTTTATTTTTTTTTATTTCCCAGGAGCCTTCTGCATGCGAAGAGTTTCATTAGGAGAAAATCAGGACTTAGAACTTTTAATTAATATGATCCTCTAAGAGAACGAATTTTGAAACAAAGATTTGTGTGATGTAAACTTTGGACCCTTCCACTCCTAGGTAACGCGGCTGCTCTTCAGCTGCCTGAATGTAATTTACTCTCTAAGTTGGGCTGAAAAGCTTTATTCTTTTGAATCTTTTGAGAAGGACACAAATGTGCGCTCACCGCTTTTGGGTTGCTTTGGTGTACTTACACAAGCTGAACACTGATGCTCTGAACTGAGATTTGGCAAAGAATGGTTTACGTTGGTATGAAAAGTATATGCCATAAAACTGCCCCTGAACTATAGGCTACTATCACATACAAGACAACGGACAGAACCATGGTTGATCATAGAATGTAAAAAAACAGTGCCTTTATAGTAAAAAAAATATTTAAAAGTAACTGAAATTACAGTAAAAAAATAATTATCATAAAGTTAATTTCCAGCCAGCTCAGTTAGCTCCCCGTGAAGTTTTCTGAAGGATGAAATAGCTACAGAGATAAAAAGCTAAGTAGAATTAGCTGAAGTACAGCGAACACTTGACAGGAGAGATGTATTGCAGCTTCTTTCCGTGAGCTACCTTTCTACTTACATAGACACCCGCTCCCAATGTTGACAAGCCCACAATAAGGACAAAAACAGAACTATCGCCTTTGCCCCCGGGCACACCAGAGCTAGCCACTTGTCTGCTCATCTGCAGTTTTATGGGAACATTCCAGCGCTGTAACAAGTTGCCTAAGGAACACAATTTATTAGAGAAAAAACACAAGAAAACTGTCAATACAGAGTTATGTTTTGAAATTTAGAGACCAAGTAATTTCTGAAACCAAGTAAACAAGCTACTTGTTTGAAACGCCCGGTACCACATCTGAGTGACTGCAGTATATTATTCTCTGCCACAACAAACGGCTCCAGGCAGCTGTGGAAACCAAAAACATCTGTAAGATCAAAGACTAACTGAACAAATTAACAGCAGAAACATCTACTGGGAAGCTAGAAAGCCTGTCTCCAGCTGAAGGAGCCTTCGAGCTATATATCGCTGGCAGAGCACATCACAGATGCGCGTACTGCACGTTCACTGTGCTTACACCCTTCTCTCGGCGGAGGTCTACAGATGCACTTTGCTCGGCCACGCGCGAGCAGAGGCTAGCGTAACCTGGTTAGGGCGAGCGGTAGGTACAGTTATACCAGCAAACAGGCCCTTTGCCAACGCTGATTATTCCACCAAGGTAAACTATGAGCAGAAAGAGGCTTCTGCTGACAGAAGGGGGATCCCAAATGAAAAGGAGCAGCAGGGCTTGCCAACCCAGGTGAGCGCATTACCAGCATGCCAGCCAGGCAAAGAGCGCATCTAGCCGAACAGCTATATAACGGGGAGGTTTTTTTTTTTTTTTTTACTACAATTTAATTACAGACTCCCGCCTGTCCCAATTAGGTCTCTAAATGGAGCGGTGGCGGTGATGGCTCCGAGCGCCGTTCCCAGCTCGGCTGCAGAGCTCGTTCCCACCGCGCAGGGAACACCCTCCTCCCCCGACACCAACCTGCTGAACCCCTTTGCCCAAACGCGCACCTTTGTGACACAAACCCGCAGCAAAGCCGCGGCCATCCGAAGGGATACAAACCTGCCGAACGGCTCCAGCCACCCCACGGGTTCCCAAAACACACAAGTTTTCCCTCCCGTGCCCGGGGGCCGAGCCCCCCCCCCCCGCGCCCCGGCTCCGTGCCGCCACCGCGCCGTTTCCCACCCACCGGCCTCCTCCGGCGGTGGAGCGGAGCCGCCCGGCGCCTCGGTGCTCCGAGGGCAGAGCAATGGCCCCGCGCCCGTTCCGCTGCCGAAAGCGGTTTTTTTGCCTAATTATGTCAAATTGCCTCTTCATCCGGCAGCGGTCAGCGCCGCCGGAGCCGAAGGACGGCTGCCCTCTGTCCGCCTAACGGGAGCCGAGAGCCCCCGAGCGAGCTGCAGCTCGGGAAACCGGCGGTTCCCGACCGCGGTCTGTCCCCTCGGTCACCGGCCCGGCGGGGAGGGGGAGCCGGGCCGCCGCTTCGCCTGGCCGCGGGAAGGGGCGCCCGGACCCGCCAGTGGAAGGAAGCCAGCTACGGGGACCGCTCCCGCCGCCCTCACAGAGCCCCCGCCCGGACTCGGGCCTACCGCACCGGCAGGGCCCCACCAGCCCTCCCGCCGCCGTACCGGGGCAGACTGACCCCGGTGCCGGCCCCGACTGACCTGCGGCGGCTCGTCCCCGCGGTGCGGGGCTGAGGGGGCGCAGGGCACGCACCACCCCCCCCGCAGCAGCGGCCACGCTGCAGCGGAACATGTCGCCGGTCGCCTCCCGCCGCTGCCGGCCCCGCCGCCCCGCACCGCGCCTGTGCCGCCGCCCGCTCCCCATTGGCTGCTGCCCCTCGAGCCCGCCCCTTCCGGGCGGCCGCTCTGCCCCGCCGTCTCGGTGGTGGCCCTGCCATGTTGCGACCGCCCCGCCGCTTGCCGCGCCCGCTCCGCCGCGCCGCCTCCACCGGGCCCGGCCCGGGCCGCCGCCTCCTGCTCTCCACCCCCATCTTCTACGCTAACGGGCCGCCGCACATCGGGCACCTCTACTCCGCCCTGCTCGCCGACGCGCTGCACCGCCACCGCGGCCTCCGCGGCGCCGGCCCGGGCCGCCTCTCCACAGGTGAGCCTGGGCGGCAGCAACCTCCGGCACCTCCCCGGGGCTCCCCCACCTCCCCCGGGGCTGTCCCTATCCCCCGTGTCCCCAGGCTCGTCCCCAGGCCCCTGCGGCCCCAGGGCTCCCTCCCCACGGCCCTCTCTGCCGTTTCAGGGACCGACGAGCACGGGCTGAAGATCCAGCAGGCCGCGGCCGCGGCGGGGACGTCGCCACCGGAGCTCTGCAAGCGGGTCTCGGGCCTTTTCCGCCAAGCCTTGAGCCAGGCTGCCGTCTCCTTCACAGACTTCATCCGCACCAGCGAGCCCCACCACCAGCGAGCTGTGCGCCATTTCTGGGGGGCCCTCCAGGATGGCGGGGCTCTCTACAAAGGGTGTTACGAGGGCTGGTACTGCACTCCCGAGGAGTGCTTCCTGCCGGAGAGCCAGCTGGCCGAGCGCAGGGACGCCCAGGGACGCCCCTGCAAGGTGTCACTGGAGACCGGCCATCAGGTAATGGCAGCAGCACTGTTCTCTTCAAGGGTGGCCGGTCCTGTGGAAGCACTGCGCACTCGTCTCTTGGTCTGGTCTGGACAAATTTGGGGGTGTTTAGGGCTTCCAGTAGCCTTTTGTAATCCATGTCAGCTGAGATTCACCTGCATTTCATAGAATGTTTCTTTTGTGTTTATAGAAGACCAGACTGGATGGGGCTTTGAGCAGCCTGGTCTAGTGGGAGGTGTCCCTGCCCAGGGCAGGGGGCTTGCAGCTAGATGATCTTTAAGGTCCCTTCCAACCCAAACCGTTCTGTGATTCTAGTGGTGTGTGACTGTGCAAGGGAGAGCTGCCAGAACCCCAGCCAGCAGATGCAGATTTCAGCCATGTGCCATGGGAAGGATGCTGCTGGGTTCCACAGGCTGGTGGCCTGGAAGTAGCATTTTAAAGTGGTGATGAAATAAGGTTGCTGTGCAGAAGGATAAAGGTGTTTATAACTGAGGTGTTCATTGGGTGTCTGGAATTTCAGACCTATTTTGTGAGGCAAGTCAGTTTGGCCTCTGGACGCTTTTAATCAGTCGTGTTACGTGGGTTTGAGCCCTACATAAAACACCGTAACCTCATCTGCCTGTGGTCTAGTCTGATGACTGAATAGCAGTGCTACCAGAAGCGTGGTAGCCAACCAAGAGTCTCTCTGCCTCTGCATTTTCTGTAAGGTGTCGGGAGTTACGTGATCTAATCCAGCCATTGCAGATAATCATGCTTCAGAGCTAAGCAGAGGTTATGCTCTTGTCATATTTCTATGAGGCTGGGGCATGGGAGTGTTGGCTCACACAGAAAGAGGTTTGTTGGCAAATAATATCTCTTGATAAAGCACCTAACGTAGTTGGGGAAAAGATGAAGTTTCCAGGGAAAGAAATCATTCTTTAGATCTAAAATAGAGTCAGCAGGTTTCAAAGCCAAATATACCCTGAGAACAATGACTTGCTTTAGCTGTACATCAAACTGTCCAAGAGAAACGGTAGCGTGCGTGGTGCAGAGGAGATCTTGCAAGGTGGTGGAAAGAGATGGTGGGTGTTTATCTCCAACCAGAAAGAGACAGTTTGCTTGAGGGTTTGGGGAAGGAAAAGGGGGAGTTTACAATATGCCATAAAGCCCATACTTCTGGTGAGTGTCTGATTTTTGGTATCCAGCAGAGCCTGTGGGTGAAAACGTATAGCTCACTTTTGAATGATGTTCTTCAGGTCTTCCTTGAACCCTGAGAGATCAAAGACTGTTCTGTAGGAAATGATCCTCCTTCTTCACTCTATTACTGTGCTTTTGTGTCATTTAATCTGCGGAGAGGCTGGAGAGGAGCCACCAGAGGCTCCCAGTGTGGTCAGGGTACGCAGCACAGGCCTTGAAGAGGTAGAGGGAACTGGGCCGGTTTAGTTTGGCAAACAGGATGCGAAGGGACAAGCTAAGAGCAGCCTACCACCTCCTCACAGGGCAGTTATGAAGAGCACAAAGCCATTTGCTTCTCGGGGTGCCAGGTGCTAGAGCAAGGGGTGATGATGCCACAAGCTGTGCTGTGGGCTCAGGCCTGGCATTAGGATAAGCTCTTTCCCCAGGAGGGTGGTGCAGTCCTGGAGCAGGTCCCCACTGAGGTGGGGGAGCCCTGTCCTTGGGGTGTCCCAGCCTTGGCTGGATAAAGCTCCAGTCGCCCTTGGCTGGTGCCAGCCCTGCTGTGAGCAGGCTGTGGCGCTGGGGAGAGGTGGAGGGCCCGTCCCACCTCCACTGCTCTTGTTTTATGGGTTCGTTCTGGTATGGGGTGTGGATTAGTTTATCCGTAGAGTGAGCAGATGCTCCGTTGCAGGACCAGAACTGTGGCGTTCTCTGTTTGCTGGGAGGGGAGCTGCATTTAAGGCATTCATTGCTCAGGTCCAGCCGAGAGACAGTTGGTGCATGTGGGGCTGCACGGGTTCTCTTTCTGAGGAGGAATTGAGCTGAAGCTGGGGACTGAGTGCTCAGGGAGCACACTGCAAAGCCCTGCGGGGTTGGTAAACAACAAGCTGAACGTGAGCCAGCAGCGTGCCCTGGCAGCAGAGGCAGCCAACAGGATTTTCTCGGGCTATATGAACTGGAGCAACACCTGTTAAAAAGACGTGATTATTCCCCTCTACTCGGCACTCCAAATGACCACATCTGGGTACTGCATCCAGTTTTCCATCCCCCAATACAGGAAACTCAGTTCAGAAACTGGAGGAAGTTCAGCGGGGGGCCACCGAGATGGTTAGGATGCTGGAGCACTTGCCATTTGAGGAGAGGCTGAGGGAGCTGGCTTCTTAAGCCTTACAGAAGACAGGATTTCTGGAGGGCCTAGTGGCAGAAGCTCCCCAGTAGCTACGAGGAGGTCATCAAGAAGATGGAGCCAGGTTCTAATGGTACGTGGCAGGAGGATCAGAGATCGGGAGTAAGTTGAAACAAGAGAGGTTCAGGCTGGATTTACAGAGAAACTTTTTCCCCATGAGGACGGCCAAGCAGCAGAACAGGCCTGGGGAAGTTCTGCTGTCTCCATCCTTAGAGGTTTTCAACATGTACCTGGCTAAAGCCCGAGTAACCTGTTCTAACCCCGTAGGTGACCCTGCTGTGAGCAGGAGGCCGGACTAGAGGCTTTCTGAATTATCCCGTGCTCTCAAGTTTGAAGGTCAGGGGAGACGGCACGCACATTTCTCTGCAGGGCAGATATTCCAGTAGCTGTTTGCAGGCAAGCCTTGAACAGAGACACTGGTTTTGCAGGTTCTTATAATTACTCTGCCCTTAATCAACCTCTCTGTGTGCTCCAGGCCCTAACTTCGCAGTTCTCAGGAGACAGCCTGTTTCTAATCCCTTTTCCTCTTCCCGCTGAACTACTTTCTACACACTTGTCAACTGCCTTTTCTGCAGGTGGCGAGCTGACGGGCAGCTCAGCTCTTGGCACCTGGCAGGGGACGTGAGGTGGGCTCTTCAGAGCCAGACACCAGACGTGGTCAGCGTTTCGGAAGAAATGATTGCAGCTCCTGCTTTGAGATGGCTTTTGCCTCCTAGGTTGTTACCGAAAGGATCACTGGACTGTGTAAAAGGGAATATTGGATGGAGGACATTGTATTGGCTCTGCGTGACAGAGTGACTCCTGAGCCGAGTGTTGAGAGCTGGTACCCAGAAACTGAAAAAGATTATGGAAAATCATAAAGAATTTGTGAGCTCAGGGGGAACCAAAACATTTTTGTGTAACTTTTTAAGATTTGTGTAGGGAAGTATATTTTTTTGGGGGTGACCCTCTAATCAAGTAAGGAAGGATAGCGTTTGCTACTGGCTGCTACTGAAATAAAGTAAATTCAACTACATCACAACGGCATTTTGTACCCCTAGGATTAATTATTCCGTAGGGTATGTACCACTCAGATTAGTTATTCCTTAGGGTGTCTCAGCCTGAGCTGTGCTAGGTTCTCTACTGCTTGTATTGAGAGCGAGGCACTTTCTGGCACAGTCACAAGTTGTTGGGTTCAGTGCTAGAAACGGAAACTCTGCTGCGTGATGTCACAGCCCATACTTTCTTATCTTAGGGCCTCATTTAGCTTTAAAATGTAAGAATTCTTGACCTAGCCATAGATCTCTTGAGCGCCTTTGCACAGCTCACTCATACCGTATCTACTCACAAAGTTTTCATTGTTTTAGCTAAATGTGTCATTTAATGAATTTAAACGTGTGGGAGGAGTGCTGTCAGTAGTCTAACACGATTACAGCTTACAAAGTTGGCAACTAAGATGCTGTCGTGGTTTAACCCCAGCTGGTAACAAGGACCATGCAGCCACTTGCTCACTTCTTCCCCCACTCCCAGTGGGGGAAATAAGGGAAATAAGGAAAACTTGTGGGTTGAGATAAAGACAGTTTAATAGGTAAAGCAAAAGCCCCACAGGCAAAGGAAAACAAGGAATTCATTCCCTGCTTCCCATCAGCACACAGGTGTTCAGCCCTCCCTGGGAAAGCCGGGCTCCATCATGCGTAACGGTGACTTGGGAAGACAAACGCTATCACTTCAAACGTCCCCCTCTTCCTTCTTCCCCAGCTTTATACACTGAGCGTGACATCACATGGCATGGAATATCCCTTGGTCACTTGGGCTCAGCTGTCCCAGCTGCGTCCCCTCCCAGCTCCTTGTGCCCCTCCAGCCTGCTCGCTGGTGGGGTGGTGTGAGGGGCAGAAAAGACCTTGAGAGCTCAGCAGCAACGAAAACCACCCCTGTGCCATCAACACCGCTCCCATCCCAAACGCAAACCCAGCACCGCACCAGCTGCCAGTGAGTCACCTTCATCCCAGCCAAAACCGCGGGATGGGGAAAAAGAGGAAAGTAGCACCTAGGAGAAAAGCAGAGGCACCCACCGGGATTGTTAGTAAGGCAGTAATTAACAAAACGACAAAAAAATGACATTTTGTCTTTTCATGATTTTCTACTATTATTGCATAACTACATTTTTAAGAAAGTGTATTCTCATCTCCATAATTCTTGCCTGATGACACACAAATCTGGCTGGTAGAAAGGTATTTCTTCCCTGGGGGCACAAGCATCTTTGAAACCAGAGTGCTGAGCCGTCGCAAGGGCTGAAGGCCTCACGTGTTGTCCTGGGGAACCCAGGGAGGCGGTGACAGGAGAGGAGGCTCCCACTAGCCACGGAAAGGTGCCAGGGGCTTCACAGGTGGTGGGAAGCACACCCGGATGCAGACAAACTCCACACCAAGAATTCCCTGTGCAAATTGTACAACTGTTTGCAGGGCGTTTGGGCCGTAATTCTTTTCTCTCCTGCCTTCCCAGGTGCACTGGACCAAAGAGGAGAATTACATGTTCAGGCTCTCGGCGTTTCGGGACCCGTTGCGGGACTGGCTCCGGGACAACCCCGGTGCCATTGCCCCTGACCCTTTCTACCAGCGTGTGCTCTGCTGGTTGGAAGAGGACTTGCCAGACTTGTCCGTCTCTCGGGAGAGAAGCCGGCTGCAATGGGGCATCCCTGTCCCCAGTGACCCAACCCAAACCATTTACGTGTGGGTAGATGCCTTGGTGAACTACCTGAGCGTGGTGGGCTACCCCGAGACACATGGCGAGTGGTGGCCTGCTGCGCACCACGTTGTGGGCAAGGACATCCTCAAATTTCATGCAGTCTACTGGCCGGCACTGCTGATGGCAGCGGGACTGCCCCCCCCCGAGAGAATCTTTGTGCACTCCCACTGGACTGTCCGCGGGCAGAAGATGTCCAAAAGCCTGGGCAACGTGATTGACCCCGCTGCTTGCATTGGCCAGTACACGTTAGATGGATTTCGGTACTTCCTGCTAAGGCAGGGTGTACCCGAGCGGGACTGTGACTATTATGACGAGAAGGTGGTTAAACTAGTGAATTCAGAACTGGCCGATGCGCTTGGGGGGCTTCTCAATCGCTCAACAGCCCTCAGCATTAACCCCAGCAACACTTACCCTTGTTTCTCAGAGTCTTGTTTTCCAAAGGTCTCGGATTACAGGGAGGCAAAAGGCCTGGGTAGGGCTTCTGCTGAGGACTATGAGTTGGTGGCGTCTGTGGCTTCTCTGCCTCTGCAGGTGGCTAGTTACTTTGAAGGTTTCCAGATCTACAAGGCTTTAGAATGTATTGCCCTGTGCGTCAGGCAGACCAATGGTTTCTTCCAGAGACACAAGCCTTGGAAACTTGACCGCAGAGACCCTGCAGAGCAGCTCTGGCTTGACACCATCATCCACGTCACGCTGGAGTGCCTGCGTGTCTATGGGACGCTCCTGCAGCCTGTGATCCCGCACACTGCGGACAGGTTGCTCTCCAGGCTGGCTGTTGAGCCAGAAGAGAGAGGTCTCTCCAATTTGACATTTCTGCCACGCTACGATGGGAAACCATGTCCCTTTGAAGGGAGAGAGCTTGGCCCTGACACCGGCGTCTTGTTTCACAGACTAGAGAAGCCAAGACAGCGTCAGCATCAGATAGAAACCAAGAAGCTCCAGTCTCTGACAAACAGCTGCTGTAAATAAAAGCCTCCGGGAACTCCTGGAAAATCTTGTCTCTGTTGAAAGCATGTTCCTCCCATCCCTTGGTGGTGGTAGAAAGTGGGTGAGTGGAGACCCGGCTGAGCAGGGCTGTGCTGTCCTGCCCAGGTGACTGGTGTGGGTTTGTGCCCACCGTGGGACACAGACACCCCTGGGCAGGTTGGTGTGTGAGCGGGGCTGAGGGCTCCGAGAGCTGCTGGGTGACAGCCTTGGAGCAACACCTAAATTGGGTAAGATGGTAACAATGCACTGAAGGCACAGCCTAGGGCTTGAATATTGCTGCTTTTTTTCCCTGATGTATTTTATGGGACATAAAAAGCATCTGAGGTGAATATTTATCCCCTTAAAATAGGGTACTCTTCCTGTGCAGACTTGGGGCTCCACTAGAGACCCCTCTTGCCTGTCTCCTGTCGTCCCTCCTGGCCCCTTTGCCTTGGCTTTTCTGTGTGAGGAGAGGTCGGGTGCTCTGCTCAGGACACTAAATGTGAACGTGGCAGCCAGTTAGTGGGACCCCCCGGAGCACCGCGGCCCGGGGACACAGCAGAGGCGAGGACAGACCATGCTGCCCTCCCAGTGCTGCAGCACGCCGTCCTGGTCCAGCTCACCCCGGGTGTCCCGGTCCCGCCGTGTCACTCCTGTCCCCCGGGCGCTTGTACCTACCGCCCCCGGGCTCACCGAAGCCCCCGTGCCCTCCCGCCGGGAGCGCTGGCTGGTGGGATGGGGACAGGAGGCGACATCCCGGTTCCCGTCACCTCCCGTGCCGGCAGCGCCACGGCAGCTGCGGAGAGGAAGGCCCGAGCCCCAGTTGCTCTCGCGGGGGCGGCCGCGGCGCTGGGGGCAGCGGCCGGGGCCGGTCCCTGGGTCGGTGCCGGTGCCGGTGCTGGTGCTGATGCCGATGCGTGGGGCGGGGCCGGTGCGCGGGGCGGGGCGGGACCGGAGCGTGGGGCCGTGTCGGTGCCGTGCCGGTGCGTGGGGCGGGACCGGAGCGTGGGGCCGTGCCGGTGCCGTGCCGGTGCCGTGCCGGTGCGTGGGGCGGGGTTGTGCCGGTGCCGGTGCGTGGGATCGTGCCAGTGCGTGGGGCGGGGCCGGTGCGTGGGACCGTGCCGGTGCGCGGGGCGGGGCCGGGGCCGGGGCCGGTGCGGTAGCTGGTGCGCGGGGCGGGGTGGTGCCGGTGCCGGTGCCGGGGCGCGGGGCGGCGCCACCCCATGAGCCGGTGAGGCCGGCGGCGGCGGGGCGGGATGGCGGCGGGCGGCGGGCGGCCGCCGGGCCCCGAGTCCTCGCTGGAGCCCTACGTGCAGACCCGCATCTTCAAGATCATCGTGATCGGGGACTCCAACGTGGGCAAGACCTGCCTGACCTTCCGCTTCTGCGGCGGCACCTTCCCCGACAAGACCGAGGCCACCATCGGCGTGGATTTCCGTGAGAAGACGGTGGAGATCGAGGGGGAGCGCATCAAGGTGGGCCACGGCGGCACCGGCACCGGGCTGTCCCCGGGGCTGCGTCTCCGCACCCCAAACACCTCTCGGGTGCTTCTCTGTTTCCAGTTCCCCCGAGAGAGGGGGACAGGGGAAGGTTTCTGGTCCCCCCCATGTTGCAGAGACGCTGTCAGAACCCATCGCTGCTGCCTTGTCACCATCGGTGGGGTTTGTTGAGCCTGCAGCAGTCTGGAGCCATAGCTTGGGGTGCCACGCTGCTGTCCTGCTCTCCCGACACCCAGCGTAACCCAGTCCTCCCGGCGTCAGGGCGGCCTCCGGCTCCAGGAGCTGGACCAAAGGAGAGGCGAAGCTGCAGGGAGCTGGGGGAAGGAGCTGTGGGCAGAAACCAGCGTGGTTTGTGGGGAGCAGATGGTTGTAGGCTGGCAGCGGCTGCGCTGGAAGGCCAGGAGCTCGCAGGAGCGGGTTGTGGTGGGCTTGGCAGCTATGATATTAACGCTGACGGCCGCTGGCAGCGAGGATGGGGAGGGGGCAGTTTCAGCAGAACTAGAACAGGACAAATTTGCTGTGCACAGGCCGGCGTGACACCTGTAAGAAATGCATCGGCCCAAGCCCGCGGAGCTCTGGCTGATGTGCCAGGGCAGATCTGCAGCTCAACAGCCGCTGGTAGGAAACAGCCTGGGGAGCACAGTGTGCAGCTCCCGGCCTGCCTGGGGGATGCATCAGCGCCGACAGCTGTCGGGGTGTAAGGCCAACTGCTGGAAAAAGCAAATATTGCTATTTTTCTGACAGATGGGTGATCAAAAGTTGAGGGACTCATCACAGTGAATTCAGAGCTACTATTGGTGCATAAGAACTTTAGTTGTGCTTTTAAACTGTCCATGAACGTTTAACTCTCTTTCTCTCCTTTAAGAGGAGCGGTTCTCATTTTTCCCCTGCCTTCCCCAGCTCTATCCCACACTATGGAGCTGCGTTGTTGTGAGCTGTAGTGCAGGCTGGCATGAAGCTTGTCTCACTGCCACTGGCTCAAAAACGTTGCCAGGCTTTCCACCTTTGGCTGTTGTTTGTGCTCCAGCAGGCAGGAGTGGGAGGCAGTGCAGCAAATTGGCCTTTTCCCGGGACCACGCATCCAAGAGGGGAGGAGAGAGGCGGGAGAGGTGCCCTCCCTTTCCTGCTCTGCCCAGATGGAGCAGCCCAGGAGAGACCGGCAGGGAAACAAATGAGCAGCAGCTCTTCTTCGCCAGCATTTTTCCACTCTGAAAGACTCTGGGGCAGGCACTCTCTCGGTGGTGTACAGGGCGATTTGGATTAACCCCAGACACTTGTTCGGAAATTGCCAGTTCCAGGCCTCAAGACATTACCTATGAGGGCCAGCAGAACTCATAGTGTCAACAGACTAACAGCAAAGTGTGGGTTGGGAGGGATCTCTGGAGGTGCTGATCCCCTGCTGAAGCAGGGCAACCCCAAGCCGGTTGCCCAGGACCATGTCCAGCTGGCTTTTGGATATCTCCAAGGATGGAGGCTCCACAACCTCCCTGGGCAACCTCTGCCAGTGCTTGGTCACCCTCATGGTGAAAGGCATTTCCTGACATTCAGAGGGAACCTCCTGTGTTTCAGCCTGTGCCCATGGCCTCTGGTCCTGGCACTGGGCGGCACTGAGAAGAGCCAGGCTCTGTCCTCTTTGCAGTCTCCCCTCAGGTATCTGTACACACTGGGTAGCCACCCCCTGAGCCTTCTCTTCTCCAGGAGAAACAGTCCCAGCTCTTTCGGTGTTTCCTTGTAGGAGAGACGCTCCAGTCCCTTCATCACCTTCACTGGACTCTCTCCAGTCCGTGCCTCTCCTGTACTGGGTAGCCCAGAACTCTACACAGCACGCCAGGTGTGGCCTCGCCAGCGCTGAAGGAAGGGGACGGATCACCTCCTTCAGCCTGGTGACAATACTTAGCTTAATGCAGCCCAGGACACCATTCACTGCCTTTGCTACAAGGGCACGCTGCTGGCCCATGTTCAACCTGGTGTCCACCAGGACCTCCAGGTCCTTTTCTGCAAAGCTGCTTTCCAGCAGGATGGTCCCCAGCGTGTACTGGTGCCTGGAGGTGTTCCTTCCCAGGGCCAGGACGTGGTGCTTCTCTTCAATGAACTTCACAAGGTTCCTGTCAGTGAAGTTCTCCAGCCTGTTGAAGTTCCTTTGGATGGCAGCACAACCATCTCGCACCCTCGCCACACTCCTCCCAGTTTGGTGTCACCTGCACACTTGCTGAGGGTGCAATCTGCCCCACCATCCAGATCATTAATGAAGATGTTGAATGGGACTGGGCCCTGGGGTACACTGCTAGTTACCAGTGTTCAACTAGGCTTAGTGTCACTGATCACCACCTTCTAGGCCCCGACGTTCAGCCAGTTCCCAGTCCACCTCACTGTCTGCTCATCCAGACCAGGAGCTTCTTGTCTCCGTTGTCACTTGGGTCAGGAAGTCGTAATCAAAGGTCTCCAGGAACTTCCTGGATTGCTTGTGCCCTGCTGCGTTGTCCTTCCAGCAGCTCTCGGGATGGCTGAAGTCCTCCACGAGGACCAGGGCCTGCAAACGTGAGGCTGTTCCTATCTGTCTGCAAAGTGCCTCATCCACGTGTTCTTCCTGTCCAGCGGCCTACAGCAGACACCCCCTACAATGGGTGTCTGCCAGTCAGACCATGCCGGTCTGCTCTTCAGTCCTCACTCACAAGCTCTTGGTTGGCTCCTCGCCCATCTCCAGAGCTCTGTGCCCTCCCACTGCTCTCCCACACAAAGGGTGGCCCCCCCCCCCCATCTTCTCTTTGCCCTGACTCCTCTGTACCTACCACTGTGTAATTGTCGGGGTTCTCTTTTATGGCATAGGATTAGGTGGACAAATGTCGCGAACCGGTGCAAGAATGTTTGTGAAATGAGAAGTGCTTTGTGCGGTTCGTTTCTGTGCGATGGCGGCTCCATCAGGAAGCGGATGAGAAGCAGGGAGCAGCCCAGCAGCAGAGAGCTGCAGGAGGGCTGCCTGGCAAGGGCTTACGAAGTCAGGTAAGGCATCAGGCAGGGACTTGTATTGCTGAAAAGTGTGCTGCCCGTTCTCTTGAATATATAGGATCAGCTGCAGTGGCTGAGAAATGGGGTACGCTGTGCAGAGCCTCGGGCTTGCCTGTGAATATCGAAAGTGAATGGAAGTGCTGACATGGTCTCTCTTACTAGCTGAGCTGGGCTCGCGTGGTTGAATTACACAGGCGTGTGCTGGCCTAGACAGCCTTGGGCACCGTCAGCATGGGCCCAAAAGCTTGTGTGACTCCTCCATTGATCCTGGTTCACCTAATAAGAGATTCCCCCTCCCTGCCTCGGGGCTGCAGCACCGCTGTCAAGAGAGACCAGCAGCAAGCCCTCCGGCATCTCCCTGCAGGGAGTCAGCAAGCCGGCCGGCTCCCCGGACAGCAGGCCCTGCCCGGCGGGACGCTCCGCGCTCCTGCAGCCTTCTTTGTCGTCTGCTTTGCTTCCTAGGTGCAAGTGTGGGACACGGCTGGCCAGGAGAGGTTTCGGAAGAGCATGGTAGAGCATTACTACCGCAACGTGCATGCCGTCGTCTTCGTATACGACGTCACGAAGATGACCTCCTTCACCAACCTCAAGATGTGGATCGAGGAGTGCAACGGGCACGCCGTGCCCCCCCTTGTCCCCAGGGTGCTCGTTGGGAACAAGTGTGACTTGAAAGACCTGATCCAAGTGCCATCCAGCATGGCCCTGAAGTTCGCTGACGCTCACAACATGCTTTTGTTTGAGACCTCGGCCAAGGACCCTAAGGAGAGCCAGAACGTGGACGCCATTTTCATGTGCCTGGCCTGCCGGCTGAAGGCCCAGCGGTCGCTGCTCTGCCGGGACCTGGAGGGGCGGCCGGCCCAGGCCCGCAGGCTGGACCCAGCGCACGACGCCGACGGTAAAAACTCCTGCCCGTGCTGAGCAGGGAGCCCCGGCGGCCCCCGGCTCCCGCCGCCCTCTGTCACGGTCCCCCCAATAAAGTCTCTGCGGCTCCAGTCAGCTCTGGGTGGTGCTTTGCGCGGATCGGAGCGGGTCGGCCGCGCTCGGGTCGGCTCGGGTCAGTTCGGTCGCGCTCGGCGCGGGTCGGCCGCGCTCGGCTTCGTTCGGCTACGCTCGGGCCGGCTCGGCTACACTCGGCTCAGCTCGGGCGGAGGGTTGAGCGCATGCGCAGTGCGCGCCGCCGCCGCCGCCATGAAGTAGGTCTGAGGGGCGCGGGGGGAGGGAAGGCCCGGCCTGGGCCGGTCCGGCCGGTCTCGGTGCTGACGGTGTCCTCGCCTTCAGCCCCCTGACGAAGGTGAAGCTGATCAACGAGCTGAACGCGCGGGAGGCGGAGCTGGGCGTGCAGGAGGCGGTCTCGTGGCACGCGGAGTACAAGGACAGCGCCTGGATCTTCGTCGGTATGGGCCGGGCCGGGCCGGGAGCGGGGTGGTGGGGCCGGTTCGGGTCCGAGCCTGGGAGCGGTGCCGGTGCCCGTGCCCGTGCCCTCTTGCCTCCTCTCCCTCTCCCCGCAGGTGGGCTGCCCTACGAGCTGACGGAGGGGGATGTCATCTGCGTGTTCTCACAGTAAGTGTCGCAGCACCTGTGCCCCCCCCGGCCCGCCATGCCCCTGCCGCGGGTGCTAAGAGTGTGTTGCAGGTATGGGGAGGTCGTCAACATTAACCTGGTGCGGGACAAGAAGACTGGAAAGTCCAAAGGTTTTTGCTTTCTGTGCTATGAGGACCAGAGGAGCACCATTCTCGCTGTTGACAACTTCAATGGTATCAAGGTGAGTGAAGCAGCCTGGGACGTGGGCTGGCCTGCCTGCCACGGCCCCCGGGGTGCTGCTGCACGTCAAACGGGAGCCCTGGCAGCACAAGTTGCATGGGGAACTGGTCTGTGCCTTTCCCAACAGCATGAATCCTCTCGTAGATCAAAGGAAGAACGATTCGAGTGGACCATGTGGCCAACTATCGGCCCCCCAAAGACTCTGATGACTTAGATGATGTCACCAAAGCCCTCCATGCAAAGGGTTGTGGAGTTAAAACGCCACCTCATACGTCATCCGATTCCCTGTCGGAAGATGATGATGTGCCCGTAAAAAAGCAGAAAGGTGAGGTGTGTTCCTGCCAGTCTTCAGCCTAGGTGGGAGCGTCTGCATGGAGCCCTCGGCCTCGCAAGGTCCCTGTGCTCAGGGGAACACCAAAGACGGGTGTGCTTTTCAAAAGAGCCACAGCCCTAATGTCTGGGCTTTACTCTGTGGTCTCCTGAGGGGTATCTGAGTGCCTGTCTTTACCCCTTCCCTGTGAATATCCTCCCGCAGCCTCTGAAGAGTTGTATCTCACAGACAATAATAGCACTTTTCCTGGAACAAACCTGCCAGGCTGCAGCGTTACTGCAGGGGACAGCAGCGCTGGGGAGGATGGGGAGAATGAAGGTTTAGGGAAAGCACCACTTAATCTTAAAATCTGGATGCTGCTACTGTAGGACTAAAGTGCTGTAGACGTACGGAATGACCATTATGTGGCCTGCACAAGATAACTGAATTGAGTACAACATAAAACCGGCAGATCTGTATGATATTCTGTGGCTGGAAACTGAAGCCAAAGAAAGTAGGGGGGGTCGGACTAGGTGACCTTTAAAGGTCCCTTCCAACCCCAACTCTTCTATGATTCTGTGAAAGTAGACCTAAAAGTGCATCCGATTGTCTGAATACCTCTTGTTCTCGTGGATGCAGCAGGATTTGTTGCTCTACAACTTTCAGAAGCAAACAGAAAGATGTAGAATATATCCAAGTCAAACGTGCCTCATAAAGGAGCAGCCTGTGCAGCTATACTGATAGATTTTTAAGAAGCCATTAGGGTTTTTTTCCATCTGTACAGCAGAGATCTTGAAAAGCTATCCCTGTCAGAGCCAGAGAAGTGCTAGAAGCACTTGTGTCTTGCAGTAGGAGATCTTGTAGCTACAGCTGAACCCTTGTGCTGTTGGGATTTGTTGGTACTGCACCCTGGCATTGAGAGAGGAGCTCAGCGCTCTGCTGCGTGGAGGAGGACACAGGGTGGATGGGGCCTTAGCGTGGGGCGGGGAGGCGTGTTGGTCAGGCTGGAGCCCTAGTTCGAGAGAAGGGTTGGAGGAGAGAAAACAGGCAGCAAAACTAAGGGTGGGGACAAGATGCCGCTCCAGAGCGCTGAGGAGGTGCACAAAAGTGAGAGAGGCAAAGGAGAGTGAAGCGGGAAACAAATCCTTGTGTCTGGAGAAGAGTTCCCACTCAATGGATCAGGGTGTTGTTATTGCATGGATGTTACTGAGGAAAGATTATGAAAGGAGGGTGCTACAATATTCCAAGCTGTGTTGACTTCAGCTGAGGGCAGCTTTCCTGGGAAGAACGCAATGTGGTGAGTGTTAAAGAAGGAAGTAGGATGGCTCAAGCTGGAGGAGAAAAGTGTCGGGGCTGGAAGTAGAATAGGATCTCTCTCTTGGGGGGGGGAAACAGGCTGTGAAGCCTGTGGGAGAACTTAAAATGGGAGGGGAGTGGAAAAGGTGCTGTGGTGCTGGGGAGAGCTTGGGGAGCTGAGGTGATGTTTGCAGGACTGTCCACCCCGAAAGATGAACCTTGTATTTCAGATAAGGAGAAAAGCAGGCAGGAGCGGCAGAAGCAGAGCTCGCAGGCTGTGAAGAGGGCGGTGTCCACAGAGGAGGCGCACCCCAGAATCAAGATTAAGAAGGAGAAGGAGGACCCCGCCTACGAGCGCTACGCCAGCGGGAGCCAGCAGCCCTGGAAGAGCTCCGAGAGGAAGCCTGTGAGCAGGATGCAGCGAGAAGAGGACGAGCGGAGGATGCAGCGAGAAGAGGACGAGCGGAGGCACCAGAGGCCTTTGGAGAGAAGAGGGGAAAAGAGCTGCCAGGACCAGAGGGGACAAAGCGGTTTGTGGGATGAGAGGGAGAAGAGAGAGCAGGCTGGCAGGAAAGGCGACGGGCACAGCAGCCGGCGAGAAGAGCATCCCGAGGGAGGCAGATCCCGGGAGCGCTGGGAACGGGGCTCCGGGAGAAGCTCCAACCGCTGCTGAGCCCGGGGGCCGAGAGAGACCTGCCCAAAAACCTGCTCAGAGCCTCTCTGCGCCTCTCAGAGGGCACCGTGGTCACACCGCTCGCCTCCAGCACCTTCCATGGTTTCTCGTTCTGTTCTTGGAAGGGGGAGCGGTGCTGCGGACTGGGATGTGAGTCCTGTTCCCTCCCTCAGCCCTTCCTGCAGGCTCCAGGCGTGCCGGGCTGTGCTGCGGCAGGAGGATGAGTCGCTGGGAGGACGCTCTCCTTCCCCAAAACGGCCCAATCCCCCCACTTTTGCTCCCATTCTCCTCCACCGGGCGAGGAGAGACCCGCGGGCATCTCGCCTTGGGCCCAGCGCTCCTGCGGTGGATCCCCGCGTCTGCGGCGGGGCCGGTTTTTGTTTTAAATACCTCTTAATAAAAAAATCAACCTGTTTGTAGCAGAGGGTAGTAGCGTTTGCATCTGCCGAGAGGCGTGCGGCGGGGATGGTTTTTTAGGCCGGTTGCTGTGAGAAATAATAAACTCCTGGTGGGAAGTGTGGGGGTTGGGTAGTTGGGAAAGGGGGATTTTTAACCCCCTGAGCAGCTGGGACCGGGCCCCGACGGCTTTTCAGCCGTCGGGGCCCGGTCCCAGCTGCTCAGGGGGGCCGTTGTGGCGCCATGATGGCGGAAGGGAGTGTCCTCTTCTTCCCGCCCCACCCTCCTTGCTTCCGCTTCCGGGTCGGCCCCGCAGCCGCCCCGCTCCGCCATGCCATGTCCGCGCTCAACTGGAAACCCTTCGTGTACGGCGGGCTCGCCTCCATCGTGGCCGAGTTCGGTGAGAGGAGGACGGGGAAGGGAACTGGGGAAAGCGGGGGTGGGGAAGAACCGGGGCAGGTCTGTCATGGCCGCTCTTCTTCCTTCAGGCACCTTCCCCGTGGATCTCACCAAGACGCGGCTGCAGGTGCAGGGCCAGAGCGCCGATGCCCGGTTCCGTGAGGTGCGGTACCGCGGCATGTTCCATGCCCTTTTCCGTATCTGCCGGGAGGAGGGCGGCCGGGCTCTCTACTCGGGGTAAGCAACGGGCCCCCCTCCCATCTGCCCTCCCCGGCTCCCTCTCTGCCCTCCCGGGTCTCCTTCTGCCCTCCCCGGGTCCCTCCCCGCCTTTCCCGGGTCCCCTTCTGTCCTGATGCCCCCACCCTGCCTTTCCTGGGTCCTCCTACTTTCCCCTCCCGGTTCCCTCTTTTTTTTCCCCCCCCGGCTTCCTCCCTGCCCGCCCTTGGTCTCCTCCTGCCCTCCCCGGCTCCCTCCCCGCCTTCCCCGGCTCCCCCTTCCTTCTGCCCTCCTGATCCCCCTGCCCTTCGCAGGTCCCCCCATTTTGCCTTCCTGGTTGCCTCCCTGCCTGCCCCGGGTCCTGCTCTGCCTGCCTCCCCCGGTTCCTTCTTTTCCCGCCCTGGGTCCTTCCCTGCCTTCCCCGGGTCCCCCCACCCTGCCTTTCCCGGGTTCCCTTCCCTGGGTTCCCTCCACCTCTTTGCCCTCACAGGTCCTCTTCTACCATCCCAGGTCTCCCTACCACCTGTCCTGGGTCCCCCTCTGCCTTCCCAGGGTTCCGTCCCTGCCCAGCCTGAGCCCCGCTCTGTACTCCCAGGTCTCTTCTTGCTCTCCCTACCACCTGTTCCAGGTCCCTCTTTGCCCTCCCAAGTTCGCTCCTGGGTCTGTCAACCACCTGCCTCGCGTTGCTGCCCCCTTGCACCCAGCTGTCCCTGAGCCCCACCAGGGGTCGGGGCAGCAGAGCTGCTGCTGCAGCCTGGAGACTCCGTTTTCCCCAGGTGGGGAGGGAGGACTCGTTGAGGGCTGTGTGGGTGCCAGCTGCCTGCACCACAGGGTGCGTGGGGGCAACCCGAGGTGATCCTTGGGAACCCGGGGTTCTTACCTGACAGAGCTGGGCTTCCTGGGGGCATCTGAGCTGTGGAAGGGGCGTGCTGGGCCCAAGCTCTAGAATTGTAGAATCGTTTTAGTTGGAAAAGACCTTTAATTAAGATCATCGAGTCCAACCATCAACCTGACGCTGCCAAGTCCCCCACTACCCCATGTCCCTCAGCACCACGTCTGCCTGGCTTTTAAATCCCTCCAGGGATGGCGACTCCACCACTGCCCTGGGCAGCCTGGGCCAATGCTTGACAACCCTTTTAGTAAAGAAGTTTTTCCTAATATCCATCCTAAACCTCCACTGGCGCAACTTGAGGCTGTTTCCTCTTGTCCCATGGCCTGTTCCTTGGGAGAAGAGCCCGACCCCCCCTGGCTGCCCCCTCCTTTCAGGGAGCTGTAGAGAGCGAGAAGGTCTCCCCTCAGCCCCCTTTTCTCCAGGCTGAACACCCCCAGCTCCCTCAGCCGCTCCTCACCAGACTTGTGCTCCAGACCCCTCACCAGCTCAGCCCCTGGCAGTTTGGGGGGTGATTTGTGTGGGACCACCACACTGTCAGGGTTCAATGGTTTCATTTGTTCCCCCGCTCAGGATTGCCCCTGCATTGCTGAGACAGGCGTCTTATGGCACCATAAAGATTGGCATTTACCAGAGTTTGAAGCGGCTGTTTGTGGATCGGATGGAAGGTCAGTGAATGTGTCAGTACGGGCACCTCATCTCACCAGAGGTGCGGTGTGAACTCTCCTGCTCTCTGTGCTGTGTGGGTTGGCTCATTCCTTGCTCTGTCCTTCCCAGCTGGAGATTCCCACAGAAGTGGAGTTTTTGTTACTTCACGCTGTGGTTTTGTTTGTACAGTAGTAGCAAGGAGAGGTTTCCATACAGATGTGAGTCTCGCTGTGCCCGGTGCTGCCCACAGTCCCTGGCCAAACGCCTCCCCCTCCAGCCAGGCCCGTCCTTCCCCAGCCTTTCTGTTTTGCCATGTCAGAGCCAAAATAAAAGGTGTCGCTGACCCAGGCTCATCCCGTCTGCGCATCACATGCAGTACATGGGTTGAAAGCTTCAGTAGCGAGTCTCTCCTGTCTTCCTGCTGGAGCGTTTGGGTCCTGGTGCCTGGAGGCAGCACATCTGGATGGGAATGGTGCAGTCCGGCTGTTCAGCTTTGGCTCTGGCCGCAGAGGTGGGGTACCGCGGGCGTTCTTGACCTGTGCCCCTCTGGTAATGAGGGTCTCTGCAGCTCCTCCGAGAGAGTGGAGCAGCCGAAGTCCAGTATGTGCTCCCTGAAGGAGCACCAAGATCTGCCCATGCGGTTTTAACCCCTGGTGTGACATAGGGACTATTTTACGGACGTTCCGACCTGGGAAAGGGAGCTGGGCTGATGGGGCCGGCCAGTGAGAGGACTGGGAAGTGCAGTGCAGTAGAGCTGTGTTCCAGGGGCTGCTCTGTTGCCCAGTAACACCCCTCCCCACGCACGTTCTGCACGGTGCCCTGGGGCTCTCCTGGCTTGCTCTCGCGGCATTTCCAGTTGTGAGTACCGTTGTCTGAATGTTTGTCTCCCTACAGGCCTGGGGCAGCCAGTGGCCTGGTCTCCTCTGGGAAGTGCCGTGGTCAGTACCAGCCAAAGGGCTGTGCCTTTTCCCAACATAACCATCACCCTAATACTGGGCCTGGAAGTCTTGGGTTATTTCACCCGCGCCCCCCACCCCGGGACTAATTGCATCTAACTTTCTCTGCCTGGGTCGCCTCTTCTCTGTTTTCTCAAGGTGGCTGCGCTTTCTGAGCGCGGCCAGCTGGGGCTCCAGATCAAACCAAATTGGAATCAGGCTGCCTTGAGAAGTGTTGGGTTGTCCCTCTCTGTCTCCCTCTGTCTGGGCCTGTCTCCATTGTGAGAAATGCATCACTGGACACTGAAATCTCAGATAATTGTTCAAAACTGTCACGTGTCACAGTCCTTTTCTTGTCTGATCAGCCAGGCTCATCAGTAAGATCCGCTTCTCTCTGAGAGCGTGCTGCTGCGTGTTCCAGCTGCTGCTTTCTGTCCCTGGCAGGTGTGGGGACAGACCTGCCAGAGCTGATGGCACCTGGCCAGCCTCTGCTCCTGCAGCTTCACCGTGTGATTTGCAAACGGAGCTTCTCTGCTCTTCCCAGAGCTTCTTGCTTGCTCAGTACAATCTGTGCACCTTCTCTTTAGATGTTTAGGATCTGACTTTCTTTTCTTGATTGCAGATGAAACGTTGCTAATCAATGTCATCTGCGGGGTGGTTTCAGGGGTGATCTCCTCAGCAATTGCCAATCCGACAGACGTGCTGAAGGTAAGACGCATACCTGGGCAGAGACAGCTCCTGCTTGGCTGGGGCTTGACACGGAGAAGCTGCTGCTCTCCAGTGCAGATGCGTCTCTCCCAGCTGCAGCGAGGTGCTCTCTGAGCCCCTGCTGGCATCAGCTCTGCTAATTTGTTTTTTTTATGAATGGGAACAGAAGTACAGAGCAATAAACAGATTTTTAAAAATGCAGCTCTTGAAGATCATGAAATCTATAATGGCAAGGGGTGGAGGCTGTGTTATCTTAACTGGGTGAGTGGGGTGGTAGCCAGCTGTTTGTCAGACCTTCTCAGCTCCTTTCCGTTGGTCACTGTGCTGCGTGTTGCTGATGCTGCTGCAAAGTCCTGCCTGTTCCCTGCAGGGACCGGAGTCAGTGGGGACTGCCTGGTCGCCTCCATTCCCTACTGCGGGGTTACTGGGGTCATGGTAGCTCTGCTCAGAGCAAAGAGAGCCTGGAGAACTTTCCCACGCCTCTGCCTGTGTAGGGAGCACTGCTGCTGTCCCGGCTCCTTGCCTGCCATCAGCGTTTGCTGGGTGGTTTGCAGGGAGAGGGTGGGTGGGTGGCGGTGTCTCCCCAGTTGCTCTGTTTCTACCAGGAGGTCGTCTGAGTTGGTCTCTCTGCCCTCTGGGCAGGCGCTGATGGCTCCCGCTGACTCTCGCGTTCCTTTCAGATTCGAATGCAGGCTCAAGGCAGCTTATTCCAGGGTGGCATGATTGGCAGCTTCATCGACATCTACCAGCAGGAGGGTACCCGAGGCCTCTGGAGGGTAAGCACCAGCTGCTGGAACCCCCCACTCGTAGCAGAACTAACAGCTCCCTCAACTGGTTTGCTACACCAAGGTGCAGCTTTTGAAGAGCACCAAGTGTAGTAAAAGAAGTTCTGCTTCTGGTTACTGGACAAACAGCAGCGTGTTTATGGTGGAGGCTGGGTCTGTGCTGTGGCAGCATCAGCGCTGGGCCAGGTCCTGGCTTCCAGGACTGAAGCTGGTGTGCATAAAGTCTCAAATACAGGAGTGTCCCGTGAAAGGACCAGCATTTGGGGCTGGATCCTCTCCATGGTCTGCCTGAGGAAGGCTGCTCAGCTTGAAACTTGCCCTCTGAGCATGCAAAGAGACAGACAGAGTGGTGGCTTTTGGGGACACCAGTGATGTATGGCTCTTGGGCTTGAAGGGAGACGTGAGTTACCAGTGCTGAAGCCTTACTGTTTGGATTTTAGCAGTGGTTCTTCGGCTTTTGTTAGAGAATGTCACTTTGTCCTTCAAGTGAGGTTGTCTTCCGTAGGCTCAGTTGTCCAGCAGTCTGCCGAGTCGTGAGGTCAGGTATGGGAACTACAGAATCCCAGTGCTTTTTTCCAGGCCACAGTTTGACTTCTTCCTCTTATGGTCACTGAAATCCTTTACAGAGGGATAGCTGTTGCAGTGTCTTGTGTGGGAAGGAGGAGGAGGAGACAACTGGCAGTGTTGACACAGTATTTACTTTGAGATTATTTCTGCTTTTTAGACAAAGACACACAAGAGAGGAAGAGAGACTAGAAAGGACATGAAACCCTCTGTGTTGGTGCTGAGTGCTGCAGAGAGCACACGGTGCAGAGGCAGAGCAGTCTCGGTGGATTCCAGTGACCAAAGTAGTGTTGCTGCTCTCGGGTCTGGGACAACCACTGTCTCCTCGCTCCAGTCTTCCCTTGCATTGAGGCAAAGACGTTTGTCCTCACCAGTTCTGGCATTCTTGTGGGGTGTTTGAGCTGGCTGTGCCAGGACTGGGTTAGGCAGGAGCCCGGGAGGAGACTGTCAGGCACCACATTAGCACAGGGGGAGCCATAAAGTACTTTTACTTCTTCCAGTCGCTTGGGTTTTATGTGGCAAGAAAGCTGGCTGTCCTGATGGGCTGGCTCATAATTGGGCCGCACTGAAGGGTCGCTCCCAGTGCCCAGGGAGGTCTCTCATGACACCGTGGGTCTCCCGGCGTTACTCGGGTGGTGTTACAGTTCCAGTGAAATGGCCCAGCTCCGCATTGCTGCCGTGTTCTCTTGTTCTGCACGCCAATAAAAAATTGATGAGGGGTTCGCTGGGGTATTTCCCAGAAGGTAGCTGGTTCCCCTTACTTAAGCTTGTAGTTGTTCCAGTAATTATCTCGCCAGTTCCCAAATCAATGTCCTGCTGGCAGCAACTTTTTTAGTACATGAAAATCTAAATCAAAGGCTTAATAAAGCAGACTCAGTGCTGTTATGTAGCAAGGAGGACCTGGAGTCCCACCTGGCTCCTTAAACAGCCGCGCTTCTTGTGGTGCGGGATCTTTCCTGGTACTGAAATCGGTGGGTGCTGCTCAGTGGGGGAGGGTGAGTGGATTATAGCCTGATCCCTGCGTGCTCCTGGCTGGGAGGAGAGAGGCAGTGTGTAGTCAATGTAGCCGGAGCAATGCTGCCGGCGTGGAGGAATCCTCCTTAGCTTTGGCGTAAAGCTGGGAGACAGCGAGCTGGTCTGCCTGCAGAGCTGCACTGCAGGGCAGGGCAAGGAGGCACAGGGCAGATTGGCAGCAAAAGGTCCTGGGAGGAAGCTGGGGGAGACGTTAGACTCGCTGCAGTGCCCAGGCAGCAGTTTGCGCTTGTGACTGACGTTTGTGCTCTGCAGGGTGTTGTCCCAACAGCTCAGAGAGCTGCCATCGTGGTGGGGGTGGAACTGCCAGTCTACGACATCACCAAGAAGCACTTAATTCTGTCAGGCCTGATGGGTGACACCATCTTTGCCCACTTCGTGTGAGTATTTGCTGCAGCTGCTGCACTCTCTAAGCTTGGCAGGGGCGTGTGAAGCAGAGGAGCAAGGTGGGGTTTGGGGTGAGACCTGTTTATAGAGCAAGCGCTGCAGAGCACGGGCTTGGTGCTTCTGAGGGATCTGCTGTGTCGACTGGAGCAGCTCAGAGCGACCAGCAGGTATCCCCAGAGAGACCTCCCTGGAGAAGGAGCCTGGCAGAAATCCCTTGGTGATGTGAAATGTCAGCTTGATTTCAGCTGCCTGCTGACCAGAAATGCTGTTGCTCCGTGCCTGCGCCCCGGTATGAACAAGGCAGGAGTTCCAGGTGTGCGACTACCTGTAGCAGTCACTCAAAGAGCTGCTCCAGTCCTAGGTCCTCATCGGCACGGCCAGCGTCAGCTTGCAGCCCTTGCTGTAAGAGCTTTGTGAGATGAACAGAGACTTGCAAAGCTGACAAGACCCTGAGCAATCTGACCAAGTTTTGAAATCAGCCTGCTTTGAGCAGGGGGTGGGTTAGAGACCTCCCAAAGTCTTTTTTTCACCTACATTTTCCTGTTCTCCTGGCAGACGCTTTAGCTGGAGGTGCTGCAGAGCTTCTGTTGGGTTTGCCTGCTGTGGGCTGAAGGTGACAAGCACTAGACCATACGTGGCGGGAGGAGACTGGCAGCTGCATGCTCCCTCTTGCTGCCTTTGGTCTTCCTCCCTCCTTCCCCACCCCGAAGAAATGTTTGCTCTGGTGAGAAGGATGTGCGCGTCCGAGAGGCTGCCTTCAGGTCTGTGTCACCTTGATGGCACCCAGAGACACTTGCTGGGCTGCAGGCTGCCCCTGGGGAGACCCCGCAGTGGGCTCTGACAAGGGTCTTGATTGGACAAAGCTGAGATTTCCCTTCCCGTAGCTCTCGGGGGCCCTGAGGCGGCGTGGTTCCTGCCCCTGCCTCTTCGGGTGGGAACAGGTAGTGCAGCTAATGCTTATTGCTAAATGCCTTTCACAAAATCCAGTGGGAGATGTTCTCTTGTGCTTATGTCAGGGCCTGTCTGAGCCGGAATGGCGGCGCTCAGAGCCGTTCCTCTCTCCTGTTTTGGTGTGTGTACAGCTCCAGTTTTACATGCGGGCTGGCTGGGGCCATTGCCTCCAACCCTGTGGACGTGGTGCGGACACGGATGATGAACCAGCGGGCGATAGTGGGCAGCACGGAGCTCTACAAGGGCACTCTGGACGGCCTGGTGAAGGTAAGGAGGTGAGAGAGGTGGGCAAATGCCTGTCTTAGGAGGCTGCCCAGGTTGCAGCACCACACGCCACTGGCAGGAGCAGTGAGATCCCACAGCGGCAGAACGTGCGTGTCAGTGAGTGTTTCAGACAAACCAGAGAAGGGCCTGGAGTCCCGCTCCTGAGGTCGCCATCAGCTTGAGCGTCCTCCCAACCTCATGGGACAAAACCTTGTCAGTGATGCACTTTGATTGGGTTCACATACTGTAAGTGACGGTTCACACGTCTTAACTGCATCTCCCCTGGCCTGTCCGCTTACTGCGGCGGCTGTAAAGGCTCATTATCTCACACGTGGCGTTAGGGAGATGGGTTCAGCATGGACCTGGTGTGTCTCCTAATGGATCTGTCTCTTCTCTCCTCCCAGACATGGAAGAGCGAGGGCTTCTTTGCACTCTATAAAGGTTTCTGGCCCAACTGGCTTCGGCTCGGTCCCTGGAACATTATTGTATCCTTCGGTGTGCTGCTGGGAGGTCCTGGGTATGGACAGGCCGGGGAGAACCGTGCTGTGGAGGGAAATGCAGAGCAGACGCCTTGGTGGGGCACCTCTGTCTTCCCTGCAGCAGCCCGAAGCAGATTTCACTGTCCTTGGGCAGACATAAGCTGGTTCAAGTGCCAAAAAATGCCACTGGTGGTGAGTGCTGCCTCCAGCAGCTCTGTGGGTGGCCAGCACAGGGACTTCAGTGTGGCAGCACGGGGGGTTCCTGTAGAGGGAGTCCTTGGCTCCAGACGTTCCCTTTGGCCTGAGCTCCTGGAGGTGCTGCGGTTTCTGGATCGGCTCCTGTTCCGCGGGGGAAGCCTGGGGAAGGTTCTGCTGCTCTGTGGCGGGTGCTGACCTGCCGCCTCCCTTCCGCAGTGGCCTAGGCGAGCCTGGGCCAGTTGGCTTCTGGGTCAGTCTCTTCCCTCTCCTGGCAGCTCTTGTCCCACAGCTCTCTCTTCCCTCTGTGCGGATCAGCTTTGCTGCCTGGAAGAGGGGCATCCGCGTTGGGCTGCAGCCGAGCTGTGCCGATGCTCCGCCTGCCTTGTTGGGAGCCCCGGTGCAGCTGCCTCACGGGTTTGGTCCAATTCCTTGACCTTCCCTTCAGTTTTTTATCACATACGAGCAGTTGAAGCGCCTTCCATTCTGACCGCTGGCTTCATTCCACGAGAGTCATCGTCAAGACCTGCAGCAGAGAGCTTTGCTGCAGCCTTCCTCTCCATCTCACCATCCCCATCTTTTGATGGTTTGGTACCTGTGGGTCCGGGCTGTCCCCCTCCCCAAACGCATGGTCCCTGGAGCATGATCCGCCCGAGGCGGAGCTGGGAGGCTGGTGGCAGGTGTTGCATGTTTTTTCCCTCGGAGGCAAGTATTAACCGTGTGCGAGTGTCTGGGCCTGAAGCAGTATCTTCTGTGAAGATCGGTGCATTCCAGTGGCCTTTGGGTGCAGCTGTGGTTCGCTGTTTGGCTCGTGACCGTGTTTCTGCCGTGCCCACGGGGCGAGGCTGGAGCCTGGGAAGGGACGCGATCATGTTTTCTTGCGGAATTGTAACCTCATTAAATTATTTATTGACTGGATGGCTTGAGTTTGTGTTTGCGCAGATTTACTGCAGGTGTGTTGCAGAGCAGATGGTGTGTCTGCCCTTGGAGAGAACAGGAGCTATTTTTTCAGCACACTGTATGTGTCTTTTTTTCCCGAAGTATATGTATAAAAGCAATCTTTAGGACTCATTGCAATAGAAATGTTTCTAAAATAAAGTTTAATTGTTAGTGTCAGAAAATTATGGTGTTGCACTCAGCTCATTGTGCAAAACCTCAGTCTCTTAACCTTTATTGCTTATGTTATTTTTGCTTATATCATTTTTAAAGCAAAGTAATGTGAGTTAAAGCTGAACTCGGATGTCCCACTGCTTTAAAATAACGGCTCTAACATTTCTAGTGCGAAGCAGAACATCAAGCAAGACATTTTGGTCGTCATCTGGGTTTGTTTTTTTTTTCCGGATGGTTCCTGTGTCCCTACTCCCTTTCCTCTTCATGGGGTGGCTTCAGTTGGGATGAAGGTCCCGTGAGACGCGCAGCAGCGCGTCCTGCCTGGCGGTGCTGGACGCTGGGTTCTCTCGGTGCAAACTCCACAAGGGACGTTCAGCCAAATCCGGCCCCGACAGACGAGAGCGAATCGTTTGCTGGGGTTTTGCAAAGGCAGAGCTGCCTTGTACCAGCGCGTGTATAAGGAGGATGACTCCAATCGCGCCTTGAGCAGAGGGATTACTACAGGGCCACCGCTCGGGAGGCTGCGAGGTACGTTTTCGGAGTTAAACTGTACTTACAAACTACCAGAAACGGGGAGCAGTGGGTTGGACGCGGACAAGGGTCATACGTCTCGCCTGGCTTTAATCTTGAAGAGGATTTCTAAATATTACAAAGTAAATAAATACTTACGTGCCGGATGAACACAAGACTATCTGAGAGATGTATTTTAACTGCAGTTCGTTACATTCTGCTGATTTTCTTCAGTGTTTCTGTAGGTTTAGTTCTGGAGCCATTTCTTCTGTGCGGCTCCACGGGATGTTGCTGCTGCTGTTACGTTTGGAGGGCTCCTCTGACGGTCGGTATTTGCTCCCCTGCCCATCTTCTGCGGGCCACCGCGAGGCGAGGAGCTCCTCAGCAATGCCAGAAGAGTGTCCCCACGGCCACTTCGCTGTTTGCCTTTCCCAGCTGTAAGGTGCTGGCGAGAGGCTCTTCTTTCCCCTCTTCTTCCTCCCGCTGGCCCAGCTCCCCGGGATGGCTTTGGAGAGCCTCCTTCCGCTTGCCCGAGTGGCCCCAGCCCCTGGAGACGTCCCTTATCTGAGCTTTGCCTGCTCTGGCTGTCATACGCGTTGCCACACGTCGCTCTGCCTCGCTTTGTCAATAGTAACCGTGGGTCCACGTGCGGCGGTGACGATCCCTGCGGATGTGACGGTGAGGTGACGGCTGGCTGTCCCCGCTCTGTGCCGGGCGGCTCCCGAGGGCGGTCGTAAAGCCCTTCGTCCCGGGAGCATCTTGCCTTTGCGAGCAGGAAAAGCTGAGCTGCTCGGGGTTTCTCGGTTGGTAGACGAGTATTTTGCTGGGTGTTCTACAAACAACGATCCCAACCCGTGAACGGCCCTGTGAGCGCTCTGGGAGGGGGTGGCGCTGCTGGAGATCCCACGTTTTCTGAGTGGGTCCGTTGCCTTGGGATGGCCTTCCTGGAAGCGCTCCCTAAACATACGTTTGTCGTATGTGCTCAGGCTTTCGTGTTTCTCTCTCTAACCTTTCCCATGCCAGGTAGCGTGTGAGCGTGCCGCTGACACTGTGCCTAGTTGTGTCGAGCGTGTGTTGATGCAGATCCTGTCGCCGTCCCAGGAGGTGGCGGTTCCTGAGCGGCTGCAGCCAGCGCTGTCCCACCGTGGGCGGTGTGGGCCGCGTTCCTGCCCCGAAGCCATCAACATCTTGCTACCTTCAGTGGCTGAAAAATTACTGCGAGCACTGCAGAGAGTGCAGGCACCAGTGTTAGAGCCTGCGATATACGGGGTAAATGTATATCCCATCGAAGGTGGACACCGGGAGGGACCTTCCCCGGGCACCCACAGAAGGGTCCTGCTGGTTTAACGCTGGCGTGGGGGTGGTAGTCAAGGCACCCTGGGAAACAAAGTCCTACCCAAATGCGGAAAGTAGAAATACGCGTGGTCCCTGGTACGTTAGGTATAAAAATGGCTGTAAACCAGGTTAAAACCAAAAGAGGGACCATAGGCATCCGCTTACCAAGACAAAACCTCAACCGTGAGGGCATGTCCTCTTTCAGGAAGAAGGGAGGAGCTTGCCAGGGAGTCCCTGGGGCTGGCGGGCAATCGAGGAGTGAAAGGACCGCTGAACAAAGCAGAGACTGTAGTAGACAAGCTGAAGAGCTTGTCTTGCTCCCAAGCTTACTTGGAAGAGCTCGGAGGGCTCTGTCTGTTGGAGCCTTGTGACAGGGAGACTTGGGGAAGGTCTCGGGCTGAGAGGTTGGCAGAGGAGGGGGTAGGACAGGGAATGTGAGCAGGGGGCTGGGCCGGCGCCCCAGATGGCTGGGGGACCTGAGGATGAAAAGGCCAAAGCTCCTGCTTGAAGCCTCTCGTTTGAAGTTCTCCTCACATTAGGGAAGTGTCAGAAGTGTGGACGGGGTTCGAAAGAAGGTTTGTTTTCAGAGAACTACCAGCCGGCGACTGCGATGTCTGTGCCATGCTGGTAGAAACTCTAATGAAGATGTGAGACAGAAACGGCTGTGATGTGCTGGAAGGGCCAGTGGCTGGTGGATGAGGAAGAGGAGGAACCCAGACTTCAGACCTGCTGGGAGGTTTCTGAAGGAGGCAGCAACACGTGGAGCAGGAAGCTGGAGTGAACCAGGCTGTCTGGGCTTCCAGAAGGCTTTTGATCGAGTCCCTTATGAAAGCCATCAAAGCAGCCAGGCTGCTGCAGGGTAAGAGGGAAATGCCTGCCGGGGACGAGCGAAGGTCATGACTGGAAGTGTTCAGGCTGTAACTGGGAAAGTGGGCGGTGGTGAGCTGCGGAGGGGCATGGTGAAGCAGAAATACGAAGTGGGAAGGAGGGATCGCTGCTGGTGATGGCTGCTGACCCGCTGTGGTCTTGCAGCTTGGATGTGGCTGCTGCTGAGGGAGATGCCTGTTCTGCGCTGGTGGGGCGGGATGGGGGAGCCCCTGCGGAGCAGGACTGCCCGTCACGGCAAGCTGCCGCACGCTACGTATGGGACGGTGCCAGGATGTGCTCACGGGGAGGCACCGGCCCCTGTTTGTGTTTGTGCTCTCCCCGAGCTGTCCTGACGCTTCCCTCTGTCTCACCTCCCCCCCACCTGCATCTCCTGCCGTGGGGCTTGGACCCTCTCCCCCGTCGGGGCTAAAGCTCCCCAGATGTCTCCCCGGGTGTCAGGCCACCAGGGCCCTTCCCGTGGTGCAGACCCAGGGTGTTCCCAAAGGGCTTCTCCGCTCCACAGCTCCGTCCGTAGCGCCCACAATTCGTACGTCTGCTGCGTCTTTCCCCTCCACCGCAGGACCCACGTCCTCTCCCCGGCCCCTGCGCTCCCCAGTTACTGTTTGACAGAGGAAGGCTTGACCCTGCCCTGTTTCCTGGCAGCCCGCATTTTTCCGGCTGAGGAGGCAGGAGAGGTGGCTTGTGGCACTTTGTTTAAAGGGCTGGAGCAGTCGCGGCCGCAGCCTGCGAGGGTCACCCACCCCCCGGGGCGTAAAGGACGTGACGGTGGGGTCGTACGATTCTGTAATATACAAGGATGCGGAGGCTTTGTTTCCGTGAATTTCTTTGTTACAAGTTACTATTAGTAAGGTAAATACATTTATGATTAGTAAAGGAAGTGTGTGTATAGATAATTTTTTTTTTTTAGTATTAGTAGCAAATGTATATTTCATTCAAAATATTATAGTACAGTTCATTAAGCTGCTCCTGGGAGTGAGGTCAGTCGGTGACGGATGAAGTCTCTCTTTGGAGATGATCCGTGTCACAGAGCCTGGAATCAGCCAGGCGTCCCCGGTGGCTCCGAAGGATTGTGCAGAGAAGTTCACGCAGGGGGAGCTCTCGGAGGGAGAGGGGCTCGTTTTGGGTAGGTAACGAGTTACTTTTAGGTGGATCCATAAGCGGGCAGAGGACGCCAGCTCCTGGAACAGCCGTCGTCGCTGACTTCTGCTTGCTCAGGAGGCCCCTTTGCAGGTTATGGCAGTTTCTTTGCTTTGGGCGTGTGGAGGATGCCCTGGGCTCCAGCTGCGCTTCTCCAGGGCCTTGCAGTCTCCCACCTGCGCCTGCCGACGCCTGGCAGACGATTTCTCTCCAGCATCCATGCCAAAGCAGGGTGGTGGACATTCCCCAGCCAAGCACCGAGGACCCGAGCAGAGCCAAAGGCTCTGCTCGGGTCCTCGGTGCTTGGCTGGGGAATGTCCACCACCTCATCTGCCACCGTGGCAGCTTCCTGCCCAGGTGCTCGTTGCTCACCCCCCTGCTCCAGGGTTGTCTGGAAACGTGGCTGGAGGGGAGGGACCTCCCCGGGCACAGCGTGAGTGTACCCGGTCCCTTCCGGCAGGCAGCAGCTCGGCAGAGCTCTGTTTCCCAGCCTGAGAGACGCCACGACACCCAGGGCTTTCCCCGCGCCGCCCCGAGAGCTGCCCGGCTGCTGAGCCGTACGTGCCGAGAAGCCCCAGGTGAGGGATGCCCTAGAATCGTGTTGGGGACGCGCCGCCCGCGGGCTGTGCCCCCACAGGGGACAGCCATGGCTGGCTCAGCCCTGGGAGCCATCCTCGCTGTGCTGGCCTCGCTCATCATCACCGCCAACACGGTGGTGGCCATCGCTCTCCTTCGCCTCATCTATAAGAGCGGCTCCAAGGGGCTCTATTTTGTCCTCAATCTCGCCGTCGCAGATGCCATGGTTGGCTTCACGGTCACGGGTCTGGCCATGGATGAGTTTTCCCAGCCCTTTTATCCTCCCCGGATCTTCTGCGTCCTGAGAATGGCTTTCGTGACCTCCTCTTCTGCTGCCTCTATCCTGTCCCTCCTTCTGGTTGCGTGCGACAGGCACCTGGCAATCAGGAAGCCTTTCCACTACTTCCAGATGGTGACGGGCCTGCGGGTCGGGGTGCGCTTGGTGGGGCTCTGGCTGGTTGCTGCCACCATCGGCTTCCTCCCCGTCCTCGCTCCGGCCTTTCAGCAGACCGCCGACCATGAGAAGTGCTCCTTCTTCAGCGTCTTCCACCCCGCCTACATGCTCTCCGTCTTCTGCGCCGGCTTCTTCCCAGCGCTCTTTCTCTTCATTTATCTCTACTGCGACATGCTGAAAATTGCCTCTGTGCACGCGCAGCACATCCGGGAAGTGGAGCACGCAGGGCTGGCGGGGGGCTGCCCCCCGTCCCGCAACACCAGCGACATGAAGGCCATGCGCACCGTCGCCATCCTCATCGGCTGCTTCACGCTGTCCTGGCTGCCGTTCTTCGTCGCCAGCATCGCGCAAACCGTCTGTCCTGGCTGCTTCCCCTACAAAGTCATTGAGAACTACCTCTGGCTGCTGGGACTCTGCAACTCCCTCCTGAACCCCCTGCTCTACTCCTGCTGGCAGAAGGACGTGCGGCTGCAGCTCTCCCAGCTGGCTGCAGGTGTGAAGAGGAGAGTCCTCTTTTGCCTGGGGAACGGCCGCCGATTCCCTGGCAGAGGCACCAAGCCCCTCCCCAGTGTGTCCTGCCTGCGGCTCCAGGACTGACACGGTAAGGGACGGCTGTCACCGGCTTTCCAGATCATCTCCTGCATCGCGACCATGAACTCGGGGCCTGCCAGCTATGGAGGAGATCATGGACGGGGTGGGACCGATCCGGACGCTAATTCCCAGACATCAGCTTGGCCAAATTCCAGCCTGCCTGCACCCCCATGGCCCGTTTTGCACCAGCCCCAGGCACCCCAAATTACAGGTGCAGGGCACGCGTTAGATTTTGCCTGGAGAGCCTCAGCCTTGCGTCTCCTGGGACCAAGCCCTCACCATTCGCTCCACGGGCTAAAGACCCTTCACCCATGGCTCCCCCTGCCCAGAGCTGGATCTGCCGGCCCCCCCCTCTGCCTGCAGCCTCAGCTCTTGGGGGTCGAGGCCCCTGCGCAGGGCTGCTGGCACAGGGGTGGCTCTGTCACCTTCGGCTCTTGGCCCGGGCAGCGGAGGCTGGGATGTGCACGCGGGTCCCACATCTGTCCTGGACTGCGAGCGCTGCCAGTTGCTGCCCTTCCCAAACTGAACTCGCCATCCTACAGCTGCAGCCTGCGCCACCCCCAAGCCTGTCCCCTGCTGCAGTCAAACCTGCAGCCGGGGAGGGTGGCCCCTGCTCTGGGCTGTGCCCACCCGGGCAGAGGCGAGGGCTGGGGGTCTGGGCTCCCTCCCGCCGTCCCTCGGCAGCAGCTGTATCCGCAGCGGGGCCGGCATGGCGAGCGCGGAGCAGGCGGCACGCCCGGGAGAGGTGCGGGGCAGCACGGGCTGTGCTGTCGCTGTTTGGCTTGGGCTGTAAAGCCAGTTAATGAGTAACCAGCTGGACGCTGAGCTGCGGCAAAGGAGCGGGAGGAACGGCTGCCTGGAGCAGCAGGAGGGCTGCCTTGTCCCCGGGGGGCGGCAGGGCTGGGTTTGGGACTGCAAGGGTCCATGCACATGGATTCATCCCATAGGAACGCTTCTGCATGGCCCTGCCATGCTGCAGCGGTGACCAGGCTGCTCACCCTGCCAGAGGCTATGATGATATTTAATTGCTTCTCATAAAATCACGTCCATTTGATCAGCGTGGCAAGATAATTTCCCTTAAAAGTTTTTTTAGCTAAGAACGCACCCTAATCTCAAAATGAGGGTGCTATGCATAAAAGAGCAGCTGTTTCCACCTCTGTCGTTTGCCCCACCGTAGACATGACGGCTCAAGGCCATATCCAGCATGAATCCAGAACGCGCCTTGGGCCTGAGGCCTTCCCCAACCTAGAGGAAGAGGCAAAAATAAAAGCTCCTTTTAAAAAAACAAACAAACAAAAAAAACCCCGCTAAACAACAGTCCCTGTGGCATTCACTGTGCCTGGGAAAGGCCTGAGGCCAGGTATCACGCGGCAGCTGCTGTTCCTGGCTGTAGGACACGGAGCGAGCCTGAGAGAAGGCTCTGCGGAGCGATGCTGGCTCCGTGGGTGGACTGATGCCTCGCAGGTGGATGGCGCGGGTGGATCCAGCCTGACTCAGCTCCGGGGATCCGCACATCGTCTGTCTGCACCACGCGCTTACTGCCTACTCTGGGAGAAGCCTGAGCTCTGCCGGCTGTTGCTTTGCAGAGCCGCCCCACCCTCGCTGAGCCTCCGGTAATGCCGAAGCCATCCTCCGCCTCCCTCCGACAGCCTTCTCGGGATGCCCACTGCCAACAGGGACGCTTTGCACGTAGGCTTCTGACTGCTCCCCGGGGCCAGCCCTCGGCAGCGCCTGTGCCGGGGCACAGAACCGGCCGAGGACTGCGGATCTGGGACGGGACGCTGTGGGGAGCATCAGGAGCCCCGGCTGGGCAGGCCTGCAGTGACGGCGGCGTCCCCATCCACAGCTGGGATGGTGGCTCGGGCGGCTGCCTCGGTGCCGGGGAGAGACGGGGTCTGGGTGGGAGAGGAGGCACTTCTGCCAGGCTCTTGTGCAGATGGAGGACTTGGTGCAGCTCCCAGGGGCTCTGGAGTGGTGTCTCCTCTCTCCGAGCCCTGGGCTGGAGGAGCCGGGGCTCCGTTCCTGGCAGACCCCTCCAGATCCTGCCGGGACCAGCAGCCATTCCCTATGGGACCATGCCTGCCGCCATCTCCTCTCCCAGCCCCGCGGGGGCTCTGTGTGTCCGGAGCATTGCCCCGACGCTGTGGGGCGGCCAGAGGAGGGTGGGCGCCTCCGAGGCCATGGCGTGAGGAGGGACGGAGTGGAAGGGACAGACAGAGAGCGCTTCCCCTGCTTGCTGTCCCTCAGCTCAATAAACTGCGTTTACTGCCAGCCTGGTCTCCGTTCCTGACAACCCAGGGCTCCCCAGCGCTGTCCGAAAAGTCGGATCCGTCCCCAGTGTGCCACAGCCCGTCTCCCCTGCCAGGACGAGATGTTATTTATTTCAGAGTTGGGTGCTCGGTGGTTTCCCACAAATCAAGCACCCCTATCAGGACACTCTGCACGGTTTTTATACATGTTTTCCAATATTGTTACCAAAATCCGTAACAAAGCTCTCACTCTCTAAACCAGGTTTGTAGTTCAGAAAGCCGACATTGGTTTATTTGCAGCGCCGGGTGCATGGGGGATCTCTCCTCCTGTCACGCACCCACCAGAACTCTCCGTGCGATTTTTGTACACGTTTTACGACGTCATGATGACATCAGTACCTCCTACCTGTATCTGACGGGTCAGTAATTCACATACGGTCACACCATGGAGTTACAGCTACCGCGCGTGCTCAGGGGAAGGGTCTTCACCTGGGCCAGGGTCATCTTGACCCGTGGGGGTGATTTTTACTATTACAATGAAGGTACTTCAGCCTGGGACACTAAGAATTCCCACTTTCCTGCCAAGTTGGCTGAACTTCTCAAAACGCGCAGATTAGTGCCATCCTCAAGGTCCATATACTCGTGTGTTCCAGGACGTGCCTCCTCGAGATGATACAACACTCGCCTCCCTTGATTAGGAGTTCTTTCATTAACTCATGCTTGATACCTTCAAGGACATAATTCTCATTATTCGTGAGAATACACATACGGCCTTCCAGCGCTAGTTACCGATAACATTTCAAGGCTACGCTCTGCTAACGCCGGGGGCGGCGGTCTGACATGGCGGCGGAAGGAGCCGCCCCTCCCGCCAGAGCCGCCACCGTCCCGGCATGCTCTGCGCGCAGCGCCCCGCCCCCCCGCCGGGGCGGCAGCCAATGGGGGCGCGCGGCGGGGCCGGCGGGCGGGGCGGATGTTCGCGGATGGCGGCCGCGGCGGCGCCGGGCCGGGGCCGGGCGGTGAGTGAATGCGGTGCCGGGGGAGCAGGGGCGGCCCCTGGGCCCTGCCGGGCCCGGGACGGCGGTCGAAGGGCGGCCCGGGGCCGGCCCGCCGAGGCCGCCCGTCGGGGGAGGCTGTGGGCGGCAGGGCGGCGGTTTGGGCCTGGGGCGCCTCAGCGCCGGGGCTCTCCCGCGGGTCCCCCCCGTTCGTGGGGCGGAGGGGCAGCAGCGGGGGCTGGCCCCGGTCCTCTGCCGCCCGGGGGTTCTCCTGCCGCCTCTCAGGTCGTCGCGGGGCTCGGTCGCAGGTCCCCCGGCGGGGGTGTTGGCCTCCCGGTCGGTGCTGGCTTTCGCTGACGAGGTGTGTTTGGGTAGAGACATCTACAAGAGCCTCACGGGAGCCCTCAGAGCCCCCAGGGACCAGCTGCTGGTGGTGGCATCTCCAGTGCTCCGTGCCGTGGTGGCCCTTTGGGTGGTGGGGAGGCTGCTGTGAGAGGTTTAGCTGGGTAGGGAGTCCCCAGGCGGCATTTTGGGTCCAGTGGCAGTTAAAGTGTCACAAGGTGTGGGACAAGAGGGAGGGAGAAATGAGTAGCGTTTAAATAAATTACTGAACTGACTGTTACGTGGGACGCTTCTGATGCTCCAAGAGTGGCTGGTTTGCGAAGGGTGGGGATGAAGGTGGCAGCAGCTTCTCCCCCGCTGGGTGTAACTGGCTGGGTTCTCTCCTGAGCACTGGGCAGGCTCAGCCGTGCCCAGCCGTGTATCTCGTCTTGCGCTGGATTCCTTCTGCCCTACGTAGGAAGCACTCTTACCTTCAGGCACGCTCATCCCAGTAACCACAGCTGCCGGTGGGCTGTAACTCGCCCACAGCCCCACTCCATGAAGATCCTGTGACTGCGATTCAGATACATGTGCGTGCACATGTGTATTTGGTTCCTTAAGCAATATACTCGAGATTCTTTATCTGTTTCTCTCTGTCTTAATTATTTTGTTCATGTTTTGATTGTGTGTGCGAGGTCCAGCTGTTAACAGCAATGTGTCTTCAGATCATGCTGCAGAGAAATGCTTTTGTCCTTTAGTGCCATATGTTTGTCACACAAACGTGTTAGTCCTTGGCTAGATTACTCATTAGTCCACACGCTTTCTAGCTCCCCCATACTTCACTTGCACAGCTACAATAATTAGACATTGTATTTTCCAGCCTGCAGAACACTGCAGCAGAGTCCTGAGACGATGGGTAAAATGTAACCAAACTTGCATTCCTTCTTACTCCGGCCTTTCATCTCCTTCCCGCTCTGGAAGCTGACTGGTTGGGTTTTCTGTTTCTTAGTGTTTTATTTGAGGGATTTCGTAACATCTAACTGAAAAGCGTGCTGTGTTAAGTTGTTGAAAGCTCTGTCTGACCACTGTAAGGTCAGGTTTCTTGGTTTAATGTCATGTTTTTGTATGGGTGACTTGAGCTCATAGAAGGGGTGAAGTTCAATCTCTGATAAGGTGTTGCTAGAGAGGCATTCTGTGCACCTTCCAAAGATGGTGTGAGATTTCTCCCCTAATCCCCAACTTTTCTGCTGACGTTCTTCCAGTGCCAACATATCCATCCCAAAGCGACACTTCCCCCCTGCGTCCAGCTGCCTGCGCTCGGCCAGGACGAAGCCATTCAGGTCCTTGCGCTGGTGCTGCCCCTCTGCGAGGCTCTCGTCTGGGGAGCAGCACTCGCCCCTCGGTCCAGGTTTTTGCACTGGGATGTTCCGATGATCCTGATTGCTGGCTCTGCTGGGGTTTTCTTTGGGACTTCACTCTTTTCTTCTTCTTCTTCCCTTCTTTTCCTCCAGTAGATCTGTGCAGTTAGTCCTGCGTTCATTTGCCTGACGGGTTTCTTCTAGCCTTTTGAAATATATTTCTGAAAATGGGAGCTTTTGAGCGTTTGTTACGAAGTGGCAGGTGGTATTGCTCTCTGGGCGTGCTGTGAGTGGGGTTGGTGGGATGTGACCTGCCTGGGGTCAGGCATGTCGCCTCTGAGACTGGAGCCGCCTGCTCTGCACCCCAGGCCATGAAGGACGAGCTGCTCATCCCGTGTAAATCCGTGTTAATGCAAAATGATTTGTAGGCGTTGTGTCGGGAGGTTTGACAGAGCCATGTGAGCAGCCTAAAAACACTCTGTGGAATATTTAGTCATTTGGCACGATGTCTGGGGCTGTTGGTGAGGGCTGCCCGCAGTGAGGCAAACACGGTTGAGTGTCTGGGTCTGTGCCGGTGTACACATGAATGTGTGTACACACCCTGGTAAAGAATTTTTGTCCTTTGTTTGTTTTGGGTTATAATGGTTATAAGCAAACAGCACAGCTCATACACAACTTGAACAAATCTCTGTGTTTTTGCTGCTCTGGAGGTATATTTGTGGAAATATGCCATTCACTGGAAAACACTGCAGATAGACCTTTGGTGTTACTGAATGCTGTGTTTTCAGGGTCAAAGAAGAAAGGGACTCTTTGTGTCTCTTTTTCTTTTTAATTTTTTTTTAACAGTGCCCTGCTAGAATAATTAGCTTTGTCTGAAGTTAATATTTCTTTTGAATACAAGCTTCCAGAATCAAGGAAAGTGAGCGGTGTGCTTCTTACTATCGAGGATTACCAGAATGTAACCTTTCTGTGCAAAGGCAACTAATCTCAGGCATGCAAACAGGGTTTATTTAACTGCGTGCCAGCGCTTAAAAGCATTGATGTATGAAATCCCTTGCAAATTCAGATGTACTTGCTGCTAATCACTTCTCCACCTGCTCGTCCATCTCCACCCCCCACACCCCAGAATCTGCCTATCGGTGTCAGTCACTGGAGACTGATGGTGACACGTGCAGCCGCCGTTTGCCAGCTCCAGTCCCGACCTGTGCTCTCGATGCCTGGGTTGGGAGTTTTATCGTCATTAGGACCCAACTTTCCTGTTGTGCTCGGAGCTGGAGCTTGTAGGCTTGCGTGGAGCTGCACCGAGTGTGGGAGCTCAACCCCGGGCTCCATCTTTTAAACAACTAAACAAGCTGTGAGTGGCAGGAGAACTGGCTGAAATACTGAAATATGATCAGCATCTTGCCATGTTTCTCGTGCAGTATGCAGGTACAGTACGTGTTTTCTGTGCTTTTCCTGAAAATGTGTTTCTCCGATAATGTTGTCTTAAGTGTTGTTAGCTTAAAGGGTTACATGGAGTTGACAGAAGTAACCACCAAAAGTCTGCTGGTCTCATCAGCGTGCCTCGCCAGCTTCTTGATCAAACTGGTGATTATGAAGCTCTAACCATGACACTTAAGGCAGGAGTACAGTAGAAAAGAGGGCAGAAGCCCAACAGTAGTTTGTGAATTTGTGAATTAGTCTCAGAAGGCAAATTGTTGGTATCGCAATGTAACTTGAAAGCCTCAGTGTCTTCTCTCCTTTCCCTTCCTTGCTCTTTTCTCTGTGTTTTCTCATTGATTACTGCCGATGCTGTGTACTTTGGTTTCTTCTGAAATGCATTTCTTCAGAGCTAAAACAGGCGGTATGAGATCAGATGGCAGATTGTATCCTGGAATCCAGTTTATTTCTAAATTGCATTTCTAAACATGCAGAAAAGAAAAGCCTGACTCCTGTTCAGGCTGAGCAATACTTATTTCATATATTTGCCAGTGTTGGCAAAAGGTAAATCCATATTTATAGTAGAGCCTGTGTCAGCCCATTTCTTAAGTTCCTCTTGATGCTGGGTAAGAGAGAAGTTTGATGAGTGGGCATAATCTGTGTGGGCTTTTTAGGTGTGTCATTAACATGCTTTTAGGTATGTGAAAGTGACAGAGTATCTGTTACTACATTTTTTTCTTTGAGTTACTGGGGAGAGATTTGTGTACCTGCATTTTATTACCTAGTTGGGCATCAGGAAATCCATCTGAGTATCTGACTCGCAGCAGTGCAAGGTTGCTGTCAGGTCCTGCGGTTCCCTTGTCTGGCCCCAGGTGAGCTGGTTTGCGTGTCTCTCAAGCAGTGCGAGGCTTGTGGGCAGGGCTCCGTTTGTCATTTGAGTGAACATTAGTAAACCCAGCAGGGAAGATTTTGCAAAAATCTTGAAGTGGAAGCTCTGTTGGGTGCCGTTTCCCTGTACGATCACAGGAGCCTTGCACAGTGAGCTGTGCAAACCTGCGTTTTGGGTAGAAGCGGTGTCAGCACGTTCAGCTCTCAGTAGTAGGAACAATCTGTAAAACAGTGCTTTTCAGTTCACGTTGTGCCTATTTCTCATTTCTTGATTTTTTTTTTTTGCTGGTCGTTAAGGCAGATGGCCAAGCTCTCCTAGCAGGAACTAGTGGTTCGAAAATGAAGTCCTGTGCAGGGTCTGGCACAGGACCCAGTTAGGGTAGATGCTTCTTCCCTTGATTTATGCCTGGAACATTGAGATCTTTCCTGTCTCTCTCCAGGCCCTTTCTAGACGTGTGCTGTGAAAGCTACAGCCGTATATAGCACCAGCACAGACCCAGATCGATACCTGTCCCCAGGGCCAGGCGGGGCTGGGCATTGTTAATGCTGTTTAGGACAGCGGGGGACTGCTGTGTTTCTGCCTGTAAGACAGGACTCAGCATCTGTTCCCAGAGGTGAAGACCACCTACAGCGACCTCCTGCTGCTGGGTAGGAGGACTTGCTGGTAGTTGTTCCCTCCTCGACTTTAAGCATCTTCACTACTTTTCCCCAATCCATTTTTCTAGTGAGGAATCTTCTAGTCCAAGTTGTTTTTCAAAAAAATTTTAGTCACTGCATTATGGCGGCTCCTGATATCGTGCTCCTGAAACTTCACTCTTCTGAAAATCCCTGGAGATACGTAGTGGGTGTGCTTGGAGGTGAAGGACACGCTAAGGCCCGTGCCACATATGGCTCTCTAGAAGTGCTGACACTGGTCTGGCACTCACTGAAAACCCTAATTTTTCTCCTCCTCCCCCCTTAGCTTCTGCATAGCGCTTCACTGCAAATGCAGAAATCTGCTGATTTCTGCCTTTCCCGGCTGGCTCTCCCCAGAGCCTCAGGAAAGCTGAGTGAAACCCCAAGGCTTGCTCCTGTGCCCATGGTCCCTCCCTTCCCGAGCACAGCAGCTCGAAATAGCCAAGGATGCTTCCTTAAAGTGGGCGTGAAGGAAAAGTGCTTGTGCCTCACAGTCGTACTGGCTGATTCTGCCAGCTTTTATCCTGCTCTGTGCCCAGGAGAGAAGCTTTTCTGCAGCTTCAGCTTTCTTCTGTGCATGCTCTTTGTATCCAGGGGGATGTGGCTGGAGCTCAAGCTGAACAGCAGCTCTCTGAAATGGCAGAAGAGAGGCAAGCGGTTCTGAAGGTGGCTGCTGTCTGTGGCATTTACCAATTGTAGGGTGGAAAATCTGATGTAATGAGGAGTTTCTTGCTCTTGGCACAGGCAGCTGTGCACAGGGACTTTTTCTGCCCACCATAACCACCCTGGCAGAGGTCTGGGCACGTGTCATGAAGTAAATGACAGGTTCTATAGATGAAGGCGACTCGGCGACCATCATCAGTAGCTCCTGGCTTTCTCTGCTCGCAGAACCTGGAGCAAAAAACAGGGCAAAGAGCCTGTGGAAGGAGGTCTTGGGATCCTGGAAGCCCTTGTTGGAGGAGCTACCAGGATCTCTTGTGTGAGTGGCACTCCGAATAACTGCATCCTCTCTAGCACTGTCTCTTGCCAACACTACCCAGAAAATACATTCATTTTTGTTTATTGCATGTGAAGGAGCTACTCAGTTTTCAGCCTGTGCCTGCAGAGAAAAATATTTTGCTGTTCATGATCTCATCAACTTCCATTTTCTGTAACTTCTCAGTATTTCGACTTGTGGAATTCTAGTCTGAGGCTGGATAATGACAGTAGTGGGCTTCTGTTCTAGAGCGCTCATACCATGTGTTCTGCATGTCATAATGGAGTTGTAAATGCAGAAGGTTAGTTTTAAACCCAAGGAAGTCCTGTTTCTCCTTTTTGAAGAGGTTTAGGCAGTATAGAGGAGCGTATCAAACGAGAAGGGTAGCTCTAAACCAGTTTTTCTGTTGGGAAATAATTGGCTCGGAATAAAAAAAGCTGTAAATTGGAATGAGGTTTCACAGCAGGGGTGCAAACTTTCCTCCTTTCCTCATACAATTAATGTCTTTGAACATGAAGCTTGATTTGAAGCAATTGCGTTTTAGCTCTTTAAACCTTACATGCTAATGCAGGGGTTTGCAGGAAGGAGTCCTTGCTGCCTCAAAGTGCATTGTTGGCCTGTGAGTATCAGTTGGAAAAAAGGCTGTAGGGAAGTCAATTGCTTATTCTGGAAATCTGAGAGCAGGATAATAATTTTTGGTTTCGTTCATACTCTCATTGTACTGGTGTGGCTGTTTCAGGATTGCTTGGTAAGAGCAATGGATTGAGGTTGAAAACACCACCGAATCCTCCAGTGGGAACACAACGAGGGTTTTATCTCTGACCTCTTCGTTGATCCTGGTGTGGTCTCTCAAACAGGATGACCTAAGCCATGGCTTGATGAGACAGTGAGCCTGGATCTGGATTCCCGGTACTGGTGCCTTAATCATGTCCTGCATGGTCACCTTTGAGAATTAATCTGACACCATGAATTTGTACCAGCACAAAAAACGTTGCTGCATTCATGTCTGGGGATCATGTGTTGCATCTGTTAGAGAGCATATCTGATTACATTTAATGGAGAGCCCATAAATAATAAATTTTTTGGAAGTGGGCTATTCACGAAGTGGCTGGAGCAAGTCCCTGGTCTGTTCGCCCAGGAGTGTCTCTGGTTGTCTTTATGATGCTTCTGCTAGGCTTTGCCCATGTCTCTCACGGGTCGTGCACGCACATTGGTAGATAGAAATGCGTTTGTTGAAGTATTGCTGAACACATCCTCATCCTTTAGGTAGTCATTGGTCTCACACTGGTCTTCACCTGACTTCCCCCCAGAAACACTCCACTGAACTTTAACTTATGTTACTGTCACCCTTAGGCAGCTCTTATGACGAGAGTCCCCCTCCTTGGGGAGGAACAACCCCATGTCCCAGTACATCCTGGGGCCAAGCTGCTGGAAAGCGGCTTTGTGGAAGAAGTCTTTGAGTGTTCTGGTTGACCTGCAGTTGAGCATGAACCAACAATGTACCCTTGGGGCAAAGGAGGTCAGCTCCTCCAGCAGCTTGGCTGTTTTGAGGTGCCCGACTGTAGCTCTGGGATTCATCTCTCCCCGAGGCAGCGCGTCTGAGCTGGCTGGTCAGGTCTTGCTCCGTAGTGAATGGAGAGTTGTCACCACAGGACGTGGCGTGGTTCCTGTGACCAGCTGTGGGTTGATTTGCCACATTCCCAGGTGAGAGGAATTGTACTCTGAACTCTGGCTGTGCAGATGGTGGTTGGCTGTGTGGGTAGCTGTTGTCCCCCCTCTAAAGGGAGCTTAGGGTGGCCCCATCCTCTGCCGCAACATCGTCACCTGTTGGTTGAAATCCCTTCTGTGGCTGATGGGTAAGAGTCTTGCTTTTGGTTTTACAGTACTCTTGTAACAGCTGTCTCTTTCCAATGTCTACATGCGGCTCTGAAAGCTCCAGCTGTGCCACATGTTCACATAGCTGTTTTATTTCTCCTGGCAACGCCACAGCCGTTATGAATACATCCCCTTTTGATGGCATAACTTGATTATTGTAATCCCAGTTCATGGGGGCTTTCAGAGGACTCTTGCCCATGGCTTGCATGGACTGCAGCAGCACGTTACATTCCTGGCAATGCACATGGTGATCATATTATGCTTGTTTAGCATTCTTTATATTTGCTGCCTATTAAGTAGCAAATTAAAAGTCAGCTTCATAAGCTTGCGGTTGAAGCCTCGGTCCATATGCTACCAAACCATTTCTTGCTGTTCTTCAGAGGTGTATGGGACAGCAATGATCTTTGCGAGGAAAAGACGCAGCTGTACTACAACATGTCATGGCTTGCAAAAGTTTTCAGTGGCTGGCTTAAGGTGTTGATGTTTAGATGATCTCAAAGATTTGTAGGCCTGCAAAATGTCATCTAGAAGAGCAGACAACCGTGTGACTGCAGAGCTCCGGGTCTTTGTTTTCATCCAGAATTAGAAATCTTAGAAGGATTGGCCCAACTTGTAGAGCTCATCCTTCTTAGAGCGTTCAGGAGAGTGTGACCCTGACAGAACACACTTTGTGTCTGGACACCACAGCTCCTCCGTGGTATGTGTGACCCCAAAAAAACCTAACAGGAAAATAGTTTCCTCAATTTACTTTGGTTAAAAGCAACAACACAACCTCCAAGCTTAAGCCCTCCCCCAGCTTCTCTGAGGAGAGTAGGGAGGAAGAATCACAGTGAAACATGGGGCTGTTAACACTGGGTGGAAATGTAGGCACATGTACGGGGTAATTTAGCGTGTGACAGGGGACACGCTTTTTGTCAAGGCCCTCAGAGCTGTGTGGCTGGTGAGAACAACACTCTTCTCAGAGACCGTGGTATCCCTTTGCATGTGGGGAAAAGCCACTCAAGTTGCAGGTTGAGACTATGTGAGTGGTGGTGGGAAATGTGAAGTGTCACATGAAGTGATCTCCTGGGACAGCCCTGGGGTGGATGCTGGAGCTGGGGTCCTCCTGGGACAGCCCTGGGGTGGATGCTGGAGCTGGGGTCCTCCTGGGACAGCCCTGGGGTGGATGCTGAGGCTCTCCTGGGTGCGACTCTTCCTTTGAAAAAGGTAACTTTGTGGGTGGGCACCCAGCGATTCCTGTCCTGCTGTTCAGCTCAGGACGTTGGCAGGTAACACAAGGTGAACTAAAGTCTCCATGTTCCTTGTCAGGTTGCCACTCATATCCACCTCATCCTCTTGCACGTGATGGACTTCAACCTTTTAGGCAACCAGTCCTGTTTCAAACTTCGCAGTACTCCTTTTGGAGGGTGTTTTCCAAGCTCTGCTGCTGGTCCTCGGGCACGCAGAGCAGCTCCTCTGTGTGTTTGTGCTGCTAGAGGTTGGCGCCAGCACTGCGAACTCACCCCTGTGCTGCAGAGCAGATTTGGCAGGTTCCTGGAGCAGCAGTGAAACCTGACGTGAGGATCAGCCAAGAAGGGAGAGGTTGAGGGGCTGATCTGAGATTTTCCTTACTCCATCTCTTCTTAATGACATAGAATGCCTGGAAGAAGCTGTGCTGCAGGCCTAGCCTGCTGCTGCTCATCCCCTGACTTGAGAACGACTCTAGGAGCTCTGGGTCAGCATCTGTCCCGTCACCAAGTCAGCAGTCGTGTTCCTCTGCCTGCTCGAGAGTGTTTTACTCGGAATTGCACCAGCCTCCCCTTCCCCTTTGCTCCTCTCCAGCCGTTTAAACAAGTCATGAACGGGTTGACCTTTTGGTGCAGGAGATAATCGGGAGGAGGATTCCTCAGGAATGCTTTTAATTACTGAGCCCTCCTGGGCTTTTCACAGGGCTTGATGAATTCTGCGAATGTACCTTTCTTTTCTTTTTTAATTGCTCTTCATGTAGCTGCCTTTGGGGCAGTATTTAATGCCAGCACCTGGGGTCTGGATGTTTTCAGGTAGAAAAGACAGAAGACAAGAAGAGAAACAAGTACTTATTAATTACTGTTCAGTTCTCCGTCACCACGGTCTCTGCTCCTCCTTTTGTAGGTCGCCTTTTGTTAATCTGTGTGCTGATAGCAGGGGCACATTGCTGGCTCGCAGCGGGTCCGTAGCTGGTTCACAGCCACACGGTGCTTCGTGGCCGATGGGGAGGTGATGGGCAGTTGGGGTCTGCTGATGCTGAGACTTGAGAGCATTTGTAGGTCAGTTTCTGCTCCTTCCTGTATCTCTCAGGTTAGGGTTGGAGCCTAATCAAGCATCCTAGCTCAAACTGACGATGGAAATAATTGCAGTAAGTAGCTGCATTTGCTCTTCAGTGGGTTAGAAAGTAATCACCTGAGCAGTGTGCCTTAACATCCAGGTACTGGCTAATGCCCAGTGTCTGTATGGCGAGTTGCCTTCAGCCAGACCCCACCGTCTGTCCGCTTCAGCTCTGGTGGCATGAGTGTCTGGCTGCATCGCTGCTTGTCCACCTCCTTCCCTACACCCAGGCATGGGAAAACACACTTCCAAGTTTAATGTTGCCTTTTCCATCAGCTGGGTAAAAATAGAGGTAAATCTTACAATTGCTCCTTTTCTGTTTTCCCTGTTTCTTTGCTGCGCGTGGCCTTTCTCTATTTTTAACTTGCTGCATTCGAGATTTGTTTTCCTGAGCCCTCACGACCTCAGTGATATTTTGACTTTGGGGTATTTAAGAAACAGCATTGTAGGCATCTTGCATAGTCAGGCGTGACTATTGTTGTTGCCAGCCGAATAGTACTTTTTTTTTTTGGCTGCTTCTTGTGTTCTCACCTTTCAGTAGCTGAGAGAAGAGGCCCTTCAGGCTCTCTGTAGTCACTCCCTTGTCTATTTACAGCCGTACACAGCAACCATGTTTATTAACAAGTTCTTGGAAGTGGAATCTTCTAGAATAGAAATCACAATGCTGCGGTGTGTCTAGAGCAAGGTTTGGTACAAATGCCTCGGCCCATCAGTGTGTTGGGATGGCATAATTGTCATCTTTGGTACTCCCATAGTTCTGCTCCAAACAATATTTTCTCAGATATGTCTTTTTTTTATAATCCAAACTGTCCATTCCTTTAAAGCTCTCTCATTCAAATGCCTCTTGTCTCAAAAAAACTTATTCCTCTCCCCACTTCCACTGTATCAACTACCACATCAGCATGTTCTTCTGCAATTTTTATGTCCTCCATAACTGAGTTTTCCTTTAAATATTTTGATTTTTCGTTAAAGGGTGGCTAGCTTCATCTAGGGAGATCCTGTAACCATTTAAACAACTAGCTGGCCGTAGCAGGATGGTGCTGGTAAACAACATTGGGCTTCAAAGCTCTTACAGACACCTGAAACTACTTGGGGTGCTCCTGGGAGAGAAGATGGGAGCAGAGCCCAAAATCCATGTTTTTGAGTAATATTTGGTCTATAGGTTACTTGATATTTTAGTGTGTGCTGTATAGTTAGTGAATGTTTAAAAAGTCGTGCTATTTTTGAAACCTGATTCTGATCTTCCTGGGTCTGTATGGGCCTTGGTGTCCCCTTCATTGGGATCCTTCCTGGGGAAGATGAGTTATGTTGGTGTTCCCCAAGGTCATGGGGTACCTCAGCTCCAAGTCATGGGGTACCTCAGCTAGTCAGGCGGGTGGTGGCTATTGAAAAGATGGACAGCTGTGTCTAAAACCACCATACAGTGTGCTATCAGGCAAGGGGGGTCTCGGTGGTACATACTGTCTTCAGTGTCCTGGGTTTATATCTTTACCTTACATTTATTTACTTAGTATGGGTCAATCTGCATTTATTCTTCAGTGAACCTAGCTCACTGGTAGAGCTGCTCTATTAGCAATAACGAACTCTGAGCAACGGGACTCAAGGCGTTCTGTCTTTGAGTGCTGTGGTTCTTAAAATGAGTGTCTGGAGGCACTGCCAGCATCTCCGCGCCATGGTCAGGCTGCGCCCAGGGCGTGGGGTGGGAGGTGATGGGGTGGCTGGGGACCGATGGGCCGGAATTGGAGACAAGTCTGAGCCCGCAAAGGAAAACCCGTTCCTGTGCTGCGGGGTAGGAGCGAGGGAACTTGAGCCCTGAGGCTGAAGAAGTTTGTCTGGACTCTGATAGTGGATCTGTCGCTTGACTGAGGAGGAGTTTGGTCCGGTCACCGGGTCTGTGAGCATCCCTCTTCGGGGTGCACGTTGCAAAGCGCCCTGCCTTGGCTACAGAGGGGGGCAACTGCATGCCAGACTCCTCGAATAAAAATTGCAATAGCACCTTATGTTTTCAAAGGTCATCTAAGATGTGCCTTGTTTTTTGCTAGTAAATAATTCCAGGTGAAGTCACAGCTGGTGACAAATTGGGTGAAACTTAAGTAACTGTTGAAAACTATATTCCTGGACTGGAAGAAATAGAAAAAAATTCTGACCTCTGAGTTTCCAAACATGAAATACTGTACAATACAGGGGAGATGCACCCCTGGTTTACAGTATTACAGGTACAGACAGTTTGATTTGTGAGGGTGTTGGGATTAACGTTCGTGAGTAATATTTTAAAGTGGTATCAGTGTAACATTAAGATCAGGTGTAGCTGGGGACAGTAAAATGGAGGCACAATTCCTCCAGGGGCTGAAGGGCTGCTTGTACCCGGGACTGGGTATTTCTCTTATTACTGTGATCGTGAAGCATCACAAACCAATTTAAAGAAAAGTCTCTGAGTGTATTTTTCTCTCTTAGGCTTAAACCATCTGTCCTTTGATCCCGCCAGCACCAACAAATCTCTGCAGTTCAGTGGTGCTGCTGGCCCACGGGTGTCGGAAAGCCAAAGCCCAGCCGAGAATGGAAGTGATCCGGGCAAGAAGAGGAAGAGAGGAACTGTTCCTCCAGGTGAGCCCAGGAGCAGCTCGGTGGCTGGCGATAGAGCAGGCATCCACATAAACATAGGCCGAAACCAGCTGCTGGGCTGTGCAGACAAGAAGAACAAGCGTATGTCTTGGTGGTACGTGGAAGTAACCAGCTGAAGGTGTGGTTGACCCAGCTGACTCACTGAAGAAGATTTGAATGCTTAATTAAGCCACTTGTTTATATAATGTTAATGGTTCCACCTGGATGGCCAGGTAACTCTGCTAGACCTTGAGTCAACACCTCTGGTACTGCTGCTCTCAGCAGCAGCACGTTCTTTGCTTCGTTTCCCCTTTTAGCATGGAAGAGAAGTGTCTTCGGATGGCAGGGGAAGCACTCTCTGCTGGAACAGGCTGGCCATCTCTGTTAAATCCAGGGCGATTACGACAATTTATACCTGCTGAATGTTTGTCCTTTGTTCATAAATCTCTTGGGAGGAATGAAAGTGTACCCCTTACCTTTAATCAGTGTTTCTTTAAGGCCCCTTAGAGCTGTTGATTGTAGTGGATAAACCGTAATTTATTCAGATGCTTTTGGAAGGCAGTATTTTCATATACGTTGCTTTTATAAAATGTCCTCTGCTCGAGAGGGACACAAGTGGGTTTGGTTTTTTCCTCATTTGGCTCTCTCCTATATGTTATGTTCAAGCCTGGTTTTGGACACCGATACCGCAGAGCCTTGCTGGGCAGCGTATGCCCTGCAGAAGAGTTAAGATATGCGCTAAGCTCTTCATCACTTTATTTTCCTCTCAGCAGATGGTGGCAGAAATCTAAGTCTCGACTCCATTCCGATGGGCTTGCCAATGTCCGACCCAGCTGCCTGGACCACTGCGATGAACAATCTGGGGATGGCTCCCATGGGGATGACAGGACAGCCCCTCCTGCCTGGTACGTCAGCTCATCTTCTTTCAAACAGGTCTTTGCGAAAACCCTTTTTCAGTTGAGCTAGATAAATGCCTGCCATGTACAAAGAGCATTAATGAGCTGCGTTTGAAATGCATTAATGCCTGCAAGTGATTCATTTAGAGGCCAGTGTTTTAAAGCTGTTTCAGAGGAAATGAGAATACATGGTTTTGATGTAAACAGTGGTTGTTGTGAGGTACTCTAGATACTCTGCAGTGGACCAGCAGGAGGAGGGTCCCACACAGAGCCCGGGACACCAATGATATCAAGTAAATCATTATTCTAAGCTGAACTGGAACTGCTTAAAAGAAAGGGTGGGAGGGAGATGAAGAGAACAGCAGTAGGGCAGTAAAATGGATACGGCAGAAACTAATGGAGGTTTCTGCTCCAGAAATGACCACCTTGTGGTCTGGAGTACAAGTGGATGGGTGAGTCATCCTGTCCAGCACTTGTTACAAGAGCTCCTGTAGGAGCTGAGCTGTGCCGTACCTGGTTTCTCAGCAGTGCAGGATGCCTGCACATCAAACTCCTGAAATGAAATTGCTGTTTCAGTGCTTTACTACATTAAGCGCTTGAGAAGGATGCTGTCTCCTGCCTGAATAATTGTCTGCTCACCTGGGGAGGGATTGTCTGTGTTGGCAGCACTCTACATTCCTATTTCTGCTCTTCTGGCATAGAGCAGGTAGTTTGCTGTGCAGCTGATATTATATTTAACTGACAGCATCACTTAACTTGCCACAGGTTTTGCCTGCAGTCTGTACTCTTGTGTCCCCTAGGTCTTGTTTAGCATTTGTCTTTGCTGTTAGGGGTGCCGTTGTCATGTCATTCTCCTGCTCCCATGTTTCTGACAAGTAAAAGTCGATACAAGTCTGTCCTAGCAGAGCACACAAGTTTAAAGTCAGTCTCTGATTCCCTGCTGTAAGAATATGGAAAGGCTTCTGAGTGGTGTTCGTTATGAGCTGTTTGAGATCAGGAGGTCCGCACCCAACACAAACAACTCAATGTTTTAGAAGGAGCAAAATATTTTCTTTCTGATCTGGCTGCAAGAGAACAGGGTGCTCTGGTGAGTATGGGTCAGTTCCCAAGCACAGTGATGGTTTGGAGTTCAGACCAGTCGTATCTCCAGTATCTGTTAAAAATGAGAGACGATGGAAGCTTGATGTGCTTTGGGCCATCTTCGCTGAAGGCTACGTGGGACTAAAGTTTCGGGTCACAGTGAAAAAAAACAAACAGTGAGTCTAAAAAAGTTCTAAGAATTTACCAGCTAATTTCTGTTCCTACAGATGAAATAAAAGCATATAGTTGTGAGATGCTTTAAGAGGACCTCAGCGTCTAAAATGAATGCACAGCACCTTTCGCTCCATCCAGCTGCTGCCAGCTTTGTATAAAAAACGTTATCACAGCTTTCATCAAAAAGCACCTGCCAGGCCTGATGTCTGAGCTTTTTACAGTCCTGGAGACTTCTTTCTTTTTTTTTGTTCTTAAAAATGGCGACTGGCTCTTCCAAATCTGCTTCTTAAGCCTCTCGGCTGCTGGCCTGTAGCCATGGGCTCAGCTTCTTGACAGAAGAAGCACGTCTCTGCGCAAGCTGGCAAGTTGTCCTGGGCGTTGCTGGTTGAGCAATAAAGTGGGGCTCCAAATCCAACAGCCACAGGCCCTGTTTGCCCTTGCATACACACTTTCTACTTTTCGTTATAATGTGATAGTTCATTACCCTGCTAGTTCTTTTGCTTCTGATAATTGTATTGATTCATGCTTTTAGAGAGCTGTAAGTCTTGCTTAGTCAGAGAAACGCCCATCTTGGCTTTCTCCTCCCTCGGATTCCCTGAGCTCCCCTGTTACCCGCATTAAGGACTTTCTCTGCTTGGTGTCCGTGCCCGTTGCTGCCAGCTAACCTTGCAGCAGGAACAAATTACCAGGACAAGGTGAGATTGCTGTCCTTGGCATGGATAATTATAAAATGTGAAGGGGCTGAATTTAGTGGCTTGCAGAAGTTGCAGCAGTGGGTTTACTTGCCTGCCCTTGACGTGTGGCAGACAGCCCAGGGTGACCCCCGGCACCTCTGGGTGTAGGGTTGGGAAGAGCAGCCACCACCCTGCCAAGGACGGTGGGAAGCTGGCTGAAACGCACGCGGCTTTGCCCCGCTTGCTGCCAGCACGGAGGTCGTACCTGTACCAAACTGTGCTGGGAAGATGAGTGGGATCCTGGATTCTAACGCATGGATGTTTCGAACAGTCTCTGCATTTCCCAGCAGGTCACTGCTGCTCCGTATCTCCCATCCCCGGTGCTGTCTCAGCATGGGAGCTTTGGCTCTTCGTCTTCCTTCCAGTTGTTCTCCATAGGCAGCGATGGGCAGGGTCCAGGTCGCTCCCTGCTGGCGCTTTGGAGCACAGTCGACGGAGACGAAGAGTTTCTTTACCATCTCAGGAGTGCTTTTAGCAGGAGGATGCCAAGGCTGTGTATAACAGGGCACGGGCTGTGGAGAGCTGCCGTCCTGGGGTGGCTTCCGTCCTGCTTGGAGGGCTACTTGAGGGCCAGCTCTGGTACCTGCTGCCTGCCCAGGCGCTGGCCCGCCCGCACCAGCAGCACTGTCAGACTGGTCTGATGCTCCACAGCTGGCATTGAGTTTACTGGCAGAGATGTTGCTGAAAGGGTGGGAAGTAAAGAGCATCCCAGTCTAAATCTAGGAAATCTGAAAGGTGTGTTGGTAAGTTGGAGGCCAGGATGCTAGTTTTGGTGAGTGTCCTTCCAGCCCTTCAGGGACGGGGCTGTCTGGTTTGCAAGGTGATGCCCTTCACCCTGTGTCACAAGCTGTCTGCTCTACTAAACTAATGAAACCGGAGCGGGTTAGGTTTTACACTGCTTCCATATGCCACAGATTGCTTTTTATGGATAATATAATGCTTACGGGGGAAGGTTTTGACACTAGATGGAGGTGGTGTCTACAGACTGGAAAAGGTAGTAGTTTGCTTGAACGGGGAAAATCGTATTTGTCTGAAGCAATCAACAATGAAACAGTTTTTAAAAAGTTGTTCTAAGGGTGAAAATCTAAAGTTCTGGTGAGTTGTATTACAACATCCCCTCTCTGTTGCTGTTTATTCAGGTAATTTTACCTGCCACATGTGGGGAGAGTACTCCATTTGCTGTCTGAATAAGCAGCTACTGTATGAGTCCAAACCACTCCCTGAGTCCCTTATTCTCTCCCCCATTTAGATTTTGATCCTGCTCTTGGGATGATGACTGGAATCCCTCCCATCAACCCCATGATGCCAGGCTTGGGGATTGTCCCACCTCCCATCCCTCCGGACATGCCTGCTGTGAAGGAGATCATTCACTGCAAAAGCTGCACTCTCTTCCCACCGAACCCACGTAACTCCCTTTTTATCTTTTTCCTGTTTCTGTCTATACAGGAATACCTGTGTGTGTGTATGTATATAAAAAGAAAATAAAAATTGTACACGAGAGGAGAGCCATTACATTGCATAGACATAGCAGGTCTGGGGGGGTCACCATGGACCAGGTGCTGGCGAGCAGGTGACGAAGCAATAGGAAGAGCCTGTTTTTGTCACTGAGTGTTTGCCATTTCAGTAAATAGCCTTTTCAGTTGTGAGATTGATAAGGACTGTGGAAGAAAGCATTCCAGTCCCTGGATATTTGAACTCTAATCTTCATGATGTGATTCTTGCATGTATTATCTAAGGCTTCAAGGACGGCGAGCTCTTGGAGGTAAGGGGCTGGATCAGCCAGCGTGGTCCATGCGCTGGGTTTTGCAGAATGCGATGGAAGGAGAGCAGAGGCAGTTGGAAAGCAGACAGAAGGAATGTTTGATAAGGTTGTGGAGGTGTACTGGAAAGGGGATTAGACTTGGATTTTGGGTTTTCAGGGGAAACCTAGCAGTTGTGGTCAGTGTTATCCTGAGAAGGGGAACCTCAGCATCTCGTAGAGCGTATGAGTCCTTCCTGGAGACCCTTGGTACAAGCTGGTACTGGGCTGCGCGAGCTCCTGGCCGGGCACCGTCTTGCAGCTTCCCTTGTGAAGTAAGAGTGGGGCGTTAAGAGGAACCGTTGGCGCAGAAGCCGGGGGTGTACAGCAAAGAAGGTTACGGGTGGTGTTTCGTAAGGCTGTAGCAGGTCAGTGGTCAGGCTTGATGTGGGAACCAAAAGGAGCCATTTCCAAAGAAAAAGAAAATAATCTAATAACTGCTTTTGGAAGAACTTTGCCGGAAATATGCCAAAGAATTAAAAGAATGTAATACAACTGTTTTGTTAAATAAATATGTAAGTAGTGTAATTCTGTGAACTTAACCAGGGGCGATAGATCTCAGCACTGAAATTTATTTAGGATTTTCTAGATCATAAGAAACACCAGGCAGCAAGCGCGTAGTCCTTCTCAGCCTTCATGTACTGAGTTGGGAGGGTCTCACTGCACTGCCAGGTGGGCACCTGGGCATGGGAATGGGTTCGGTGTTGGAGAAACACTTCAAGTCACAGCGGTCTCATGCGGTCTCTCTTGGTGCTGCCGTGTCAGAGGTGGTAGGTGGGCACACTCGGCAACCTGCTTCTGGCAGGCGAGACTTTAGATTACCAAGCAGTAATCTGTAGTAAAGTCAAATGCGAGGTGTTCATTTGAAGGAAGGCAGGAAGGTATGGTCGTCTCTCGGGAGAGGTGGGCAGATGAAAGGAACATGTGCTGACAAAGCAAAAACTGACTTGGTCTGCTTTCTCTCTCCTCCTCTCTTCAGATCTGCCCCCTCCAGCAACAAGAGAGAGGCCCCCCGGGTGCAAGACGGTGTTTGTTGGAGGCCTGCCGGAAAACGGAACCGAGCAGATCATCATGGAAGTGTTTGAACAGTGCGGGGAAGTCATAGCTATTCGGAAGAGTAAGAAGAATTTCTGTCATATCCGCTTTGCTGAAGAGTTCATGGTGGACAAGGCACTTTATCTTTCTGGTAGGTGTATTTCTATCTCGGATGGCAGCTTAGATTCTGGGACAGAGACGTAATAACTTCTTTGTGGTTATAATGACAGGCTTTGTTGCAATTGGAATATTTGTCTAATGTTGTGTCAGTTTGCCTCTCGTTCTGCTGCTTTTGCATTTCTGCTTAAATACATGAAAACAGCTCCTGACAGGAGAGAGAGCAATGCTTTGCTACCTTGGGTACTGCAAACCTCTGCAAAATACTGGGATGAGGTACAATCAGAGATCCCCATCTTACCTGGAGCAGTGTCCAGTTGATTCTGTAGATAATGTTTAAGACGCCTATAAAAATTCGCAGTTGCTCTCAATTAATTGGATGGTGTGCTTGACTTTCATCAATTATTTTTTTTTCCCTGTTAGTCATGAGAGCTGAAACACCTGGGCTCCCCTTGCCTAGGGAGCCCCTGTTCTGTGCCTGTAGGGTTTTAAGAGGTTTGTTTCCTGGAGGACAGAGACCTTGCTGTTGGTGTTCACAGACTCTGTGACTGGCAGGTTGTGCGTTTCCAGCCAAGCCCGTGTTTGCTCTGCTCGTTACATCTGCCCTGAGCAGCCTGGGCTCTCCACCTGACTCTTTACCATTCTAGAAAATACAGTAATACTCTATTTTCATGCTAAAAATCCCTTCCAAATTCATCCTTTCAGCGTATTAACAAACCGGGGTATTACCTCCAAAGACAGTACTATCTCCAGAGAGATGAGATAGTCAAGATAAGTGAGGGAAATGCTCTTTGCTGTTTAAAATAACAGAAAACTTTCTGTAGTCTGTTTTGGCTAATCGTAAGCATTGCATCTCACTCCAGAGACTGTTGAATTGAGTTAGACTTGCAATGTCCCATTAGTAAGAGCTGTGTCTCTTTGCGATTACCCCTTCTACATGGCCAGCACAGCTTCTCCAGCTGCGGGCATTCTCTGATTATAGTTCCTCCTGCCCAAACCCGTGGTCATGTGCACAGCCATCAGCGTCCTCCACACGCGAGCATTGTTTCTGGGTTTGTTCTTTGTACAAAGCCTCTCTGTAGTTAATATTTTCTTCCCTACATCCCACCTGTGCTTCTCCTAACCATGGAGGAGAGCCTTTAGCACGTTTGTGCATCCAGACGAGGAGTCCTGCAGACTTTGGTGGCAGTGAGAAGAGTTCCCACACAGTGGATGTACATCTTTGCTGACCTTATCCCCGCTCCCATCGGGTGATGGGGGCTGTTCCAAAGATTACCGCCACCCATGTGCTGCTCTCTTTGCCGTGTCTCACCTCACCCTTCCCATCCCCAGCTTCTGCAGTTTGTGAAAGTGTGGAAGAATCCAAGTCAGTTCTGCCTTCCCCACGTGAGCAGCTGGGCTTAGTCCCGCAGCACGAAGAGGTTACATGCAATTAAACAGTTGCTACTCGAGACCCCGGACCTGTTTAGAGGAGGAACATCCCAAGTAAGAGCTTGCCTAGGATGTGCAAAGCACAGGCAGATAGCAGCAACCCCCCTAACAATATTTCCTTTTCCAGCATTGCTTCTGTGCACTAACCTCTTCTGCTCAGGGCCTTCCTGGCTCTGTAGGAATGAGAGGTGGACACTGGTGGGTGGTTGGAGCCTGACGTGTGTCACCTGTCCCCTCTGAACACTGCTGTCATCACTGCCAGGCTATCGCATCAGGCTGGGCTCCAGCACTGACAAGAAGGATACTGGGCGCCTGCATGTGGATTTTGCTCAGGCTCGGGATGATCTGTACGAGTGGGAATGCAAGCAGCGGATGTTGGCGAGAGAGGAGCGCCATCGCAGGAGGCTGGAAGAGGAGCGCTTCCGCCCGCCCTCCCCACCTCCCGTCGTCCATTATTCCGACCACGAGTGTAGTGTTGTCGCTGAAAAGCTGAAAGGTAAGTGGTTCTGCGGGCCATGGCCACCCTTCTGCGCAGATGCTGGGACAGAGGCTTGTATTCTCCAGGGCTCATCTTGCTGAACGGAAATGATGGTGCCATCTAAGCCTTGCTGAGCCCTCAGCCTGCACACAGCAGCTCTCCTGGCCATCTCTTTTTCAGAATTGTTGGTCTTTTTGTAAATGGTGGTCTTTTCACCGTCCCTGGAGTTACTTAAAAGATGGATAGATGTAGAGCTTAGAGATATGGTTTAGTGATGGTTTTTGTCAGTGTTAGGTTGATGGTTGGACTAGGTGATCGGAAAGGTCCCTTCCAACCCGGGCAATTCTATGATTCTATGAAACACAAACCCATACTAGAGTACGATAGTTTCTGCCAAACCATTTTTGTGCATGTTAAAAGGAGTAGTGTAAGTCCTAAGACCTTTGAAGCCTAAGACCTACGTGTGGCCTGATTATTTTGGAGCTGGAGGATATTTTCTTTCATGAAAGAGTACATCTGAAGAGACGTATGAAGTTTTCCGGTAGGTTTCCAGCAGTTGGTGTCCTCTTGTTGCACCTCAACAGCTGGTTTGCTCCATAAGCTTGATGTTTGGCTTGCCTCCCTTTCTATAGCCTTGTATTCAGATAATACCGTGCTTTCAAGAGTTGTAATTAGTCGCCCGAAGTAAGAGAGCAGTTCAGTGGTGCCTGAGAAGGGTCTGAAAGCTGCGCAGCAGGCCCTGGACTTCTGTGGTGTAAAGGTGTCCTTTCTCGCTGCAGATGACACAAAGTTCTTGGAAGCCATCCAGACCTTGCTGACCTGGATAGAGCGGGGAGAAGTGAACAGGAGGACGGCCAACAACTTCTACTCCATGATCCAGTCGGCCAACAGCCACATTCGCCGACTGGTGAACGAGAAGGCAGCTCATGAGAAAGAGATGGAAGAAGCTAAAGAGAAATTCAAACTCGCGCTCTCAGGGATTCTGGTTCAGTGTGAGTAGTGCTTCTGCGCTGAATGTCGTTTGTCTGTTGTTGTAGGGAAGACGCTTAATTTCTAGACTCTGGAGAGGCCATGCTAAAAGGGCTCCAGGAAAAGAAGCAGCAATTGCTTCCGTGCAGCTACAGTTAATTTATTAGCGTGTGTCATTAACTTGGCAAAAGCTTCATGTGGTACTTTTTATTGGAGTAAGAGCCCACATCTGGGGGGAGGAGAGAGTGAATTCTTAATTTTTTTCCTCTTTTAATTATAGTCTGTTAGTAGTTCTGTCATCTTTTCAACTCCACTTCTGTGCACAGACAAGGTAAGTTCCTGGTAATCTGGTGCCTCAGCGAAGTGTGCAGGATTTATTCGCCAAAGGTAGGACGCAGCAGAGTGTTCCCAACACCCTGTTCTCAGTCACAGCTGAAAACCTGGTGCGAAACAGTATTTCGAACCTGGGTCTTTCAAATCCCAGTTCTTTATTAAATCATGAAATCAAGGAAGAGGCATGGGCTATATTAGTTCCAAGATGTGATTTATAACAGTTCCTCAAACCATTCATTGCCTCTTAAACATCCTTTCTTTAGTAAGTCTGAATTATTTTTTTACTTTTTTTTTTTCCTAAGAGTACCTTTCAGAGAGCCTTCTCCACAATTGTATGAAGTCTCCTTGAGCCCCTTGGCTGGGTTGTGAACGTTATATTCATATAAAAATTTATATTTGATAGTTTCGGCTTTTATTTGTTTAACACTTAATTTTTAGTTATTTTTTTTGAATTCCGTTCATGGTAAAAAATACGGGCACACGATCCAGAGGGAAATACAGTAAGGCCTGCAGAGTAAGTAGTCACAGACAGTAGCACTCAGCTCCGCTCCGTAAAACGCCCACTGGTACCTCAGCCACTCAGGTTAATCTAAGTGGCAGATAGCTGATCTTATTTTGTAAGAATTATGCCTACCACAACATCACAAGGGTGAAAAAAATAATTAATATATTAGATAGATGTGCTTTCTGCTGTTGGGTGAGTTCTCATGCAGGAGAAGTGCTTTGTATTTCCAAAAAACCTCTATTTTTTTCCAAAACCCTCAGATTTTCTAGAGAAATAGAAGGAATAAATCTCCGGAACTAAAAGAGCCGATGGCTGATGCCAGAATCCTTTGTCCGTGGTCAGCCCGGGCGGGATGTGGTCGTGCTCGGGCTGTGGCACCGTCCTTTGGACACTCTTCTGCCCCGTGGGTGCAGTCCCAAAGTGCCAGCGTTCACAGTTGTACCGAACCAGCCCATTTTAGAGAGCGAGTGCTACCCGGGTGTGCTTGTTACACTCACAGGCAGCGTTGCACAGCGGATTTCAATATTTTTCAGCGCAGCGTGTGCCTGCCTTTTTTCCAGTTGAGCGCAGATGCCGTTTCCCCAGTTGACCGTTACTCTGTGGGCGTTTGACACTGGCCTGGTGAAGTCCACACTTTTCTTTCCAGGCGCAGCGTCCCTTTCCTGAGCCTAGCTGCAGCACAGTACAGTGTTATAAGAAAAGGTTAGCCAAACCACCTGCCTGATTCCACTTTTTTACTCCTTTACTCCTCTTGTTCGCCCTCTCTGGATGATATTCTGGCCTGATTTGACTGCTGATTTGATACTACAGTCGAGCAGATAGTGGCCGTGTACCATTCTGCCTCCAAACAAAAGGCTTGGGACCATTTCACGAAAGCTCAGCGTAAGAACATCAGCGTGTGGTGCAAACAAGCAGAGGTTGGTAATTTTTTATTGTGTTAGATCCTCCAGCACAGTCTCTTTCTTGTCAGGATATTGATGTTAAGTTTGCACAGTGCTCGCGTGGATAACACCACCTTAATTCGCAGTGTAAGATGGGAATTACTCAGTCGTCTCTTGTGTTACAGGTAATCAATTTTCTCTTGGTCTTTGTGGTACTAGTAGCAATGCATTGAGATCCGTATGCTGATTGAAGTTGTGCACAATAATAATAATTACTGATCTGGTTTCTGCTGGTTTTTATGTTAAAGCAAGAGGGACTTCTAGAGAGAGGTTAAAAAACCAAACAAAACCAACAAACCCTAAGCGTCATCAGAGATCTGTTTTATCACATTTTATTGACAGAGTGAGGGGTGGAAATTATTAGAGCTGGACAGTCTGCAAACCCTGAGGGAGCATGTTCTCATATTTGCGTGTTTACCCCATGCAGCCACCTTGCTAGTGAAATACGGGGTTTAAAGGTGGTGACAAGGATGGGGATGATGGAAGAAGGCATGTCGCTCAAACTGCCCTTCCTGCAAGAGGAAGAGTAGTTCTCGGTCCCTTATCTGATCAAATCTTACTGCAGTCAGACACAACGTCAGGAAAAATAAAGCTAAGGTAAAGAAAGGCGGTCTCCCAGGAAAGTGATGGTTTTGGGAGATGCTTCTCCTGGAGTCTGTGATGCAATACATGCTGCCTTCTGTCCCCTGCGTAGTAGGGATGTCGCGTTGCTGGCTGCCTCTGGCAGTGAGGCCCATCCTGATGTTTGTCTGGCCCGAGGACGACGGGAGGAGGCAGCTGTGCTCCTGGGAGCGTGGAGGGTGACCGAGAGGCGCCCCATGGTGGATCTTCTGGTCAGAGCTCGTCTCCCCTGGAGTCTCACTTCTGTGTCCCTTCCCTAGAAAGGGGAAGTGGTAACAGAAGTACTGTCATCCCGGGGTACCAATAGTTTTGGAGGAAAGATAAAGAAATGGTATTTTTCTTGCTCATTAAGCTTTTAAAGTAGGATGGAGCTTGAATCAGGTTTCTGCCACTGGCAATAGAGAGTCTTTTGAAGTAGCGGGACCCAGATCTGAAGTGTAGAAAAGAACTGCTATGAAAAATACCTGCCTTTTATCCTAATCCAGGGAGATGCTCCTGTGTTTGGAAACATTCCTTGTTCACTGCATAAATGCTAGCAGTTTGGAGCTGATCTTGTCATTTGTGTGTCTTCTGACACATCAGGCAGAGCAGATGCTTTCTAATCTCAGCATAACCTTGTGAAGGTTTCCAGCCCAGTGGGTTGGCAGCGCCCAGCAAAGCTGTGCTGGGAACATCAATCTGGATGCGTAAGGTGGCAGCCGCGGCTGAGGCACTGGAAAGGAACTGGGTGTTTGGCACCATTGTCCAAGTGTTCCCGTGACAGATGTGTCAACAGCCAAGAGGGTCTTGTCTGCACACACTGCTGATTAGTCAGGTTTGTGTGGCAAATCCTACTCTGCATGACAGCTTTGGGTTTTCGTTTTCCTTTGTTTCAATTCGCGTGCTTGCAAAGCAAAGGTGCTGAGTGCTGGGGCTCGTCGAGTGCCTTTCCAGAGCCCCATGTAGCCAGTAGTGAATGAACCCTCTTGAGATGGGGAAGGGGGAGGCACCGAGTGAAGAGGCATTTGCCTAACGTTGCCCGGTAATTCTCTGGAAGACCAGTTTTCTGGGTCCCAGCTGGGGATTGCCCTCAGTGTTTCTAGCACACAGCCATCCCGCGGGAGCCTGCCTGTAGAGCTGGAAGTCTGGAGATGCTTCATGACCCCCACCCGGGCAAAGGCGCTGCTTGTAGACACGCATGTTCTGAAGTGCTTGGTTATTCCTAGGAAAAAGGACTGTAATACAGAAGCTGTAGAGTAGCAAATAAAGAGCGAGGTTAGCTTTCAACCACAGCATCTTGTTCACTTACTCTGTCAGTATGATGCTGAAATGCTGTTCAGCTACTCCTTCTCAAATCTCTCTTCTGCAATATTCAGGGGTCTGTCTCGCAAGTAGAGCCCCCAGGCTGGAGAGCACATCTGTTCTGCCCAAACCCCTGCAGCGTGCCGGTCCGTCAGGCGTGTGCACTGATTTCTGTTAGGGACCCACAGCTTCTCTGGGCAACCTGTTGCAGTGTCTCACCACTCTCATCATAAATCTTTTCTTCCCTATGTCCGGTCTGAACCTGGTTCAGTTGAGAACCGTTGCCCCATGTCCTGTCACTACAGCCCTTGGTAAAAAGTTTCTCTCTGTCTTTCTTGTAAGCCCCCTTTATGTATCGAAAGGCCATCATGGGGAGTGCAAATTTGGTTGCACAATATCCTCTCTGCATGTTATGTATTGAAAGGCTGCAGTAAGGTCTCTCCAGAGCCTTCTCTTCTCCAGGCTGAACCCCCCCAGCTCTCTCAGCCTGTCCCCACAGCAGAGGGCCTCCAGCTCTGACCATTTCTGTGGCTTCCTCCGGCCCCGCTCCGACAGCTCCGTGTCTTTCTGCTGTTGGTGCCCCAGAGCTGGAGGCAGCACTGCAGGGGGGTCTCAGCAAAGCAGAGCAGAGGGGCAGAATCCCCTCCCTCCACCTGCTGGCCATGCTGTGGGTGATGCAGCCCCAGATACGATTGGCCTGCGAGTGCACGTTGCTGGCTCGTGTCCAATTTTTCACTGCCCGCCATCCCCAAGGCCTTCTCGGCAGGGCTGCTCTCCATCCCTTCATCCCCCAGCCTGTATGGATACCAAAGGTTGCCCCAACCCAGAGGCAGGACCCTGCACTTGCCCTGTTGAACCTCATGGGTTCACATGGGCCCACTCCTCCAGCCTGTCCAGGTCCCTCCGGTTGGCATCCCGTCCCTCCAGTGTAAGTCTTCCTATGGTTCTGCGTTGTTCTCAAGTATCGAGTTCCCTGTTACAAACATGAAAAACAAGTCTATCCCAGCAAAGCCAGAAGTCATCTTTCACCTTTAAGATTATTTAAATCTGGGCAAAGTTGACAGGCTGGTGGACTAGATGATCTCCAGAGGTCCCTTCCAACCCTGTGATTCTCTGATCACCACTCGGTTGGGTATGTGCAGGCCACTTCCCCGCATAGCTGCGACCTGGGAGAAATCTGTCGAGCTGGATAATACCCAGCCAGTGGCCTGGTAAAGGAGCAGATGATCGATCCTCCACAACGTTGGAAAACTCTAATTGACCGTGTCTTCCTAGGAAGTTTTCAGCTGTGATCTCCATGTGAGACTGCACTTCTGGGACTTGGTTTTCAAATCCCACTGAGTCAAACCTTACGCAGTAGCTAAAGGAGGAGCTAACATTTCCTTTTATACCTGATGAGCCAGGCGGAGAGTCTGATTCCAGTTATGCCTCCACTTTGAGCCCTAGTGCTCCTGTTCTTTCCTGCGATTGCCTTCTATGCCGGGGTGGGAGCACTCTCTCCATTTGGAGCTGTCTTTTGTTCCAAGGTAAGTTCTCCTGGTGGGAAGAGGCAGCGAGACCACTGGTGAGGCCTCTTCCAGGAGTACTTGCTGCTGGGCTCAGCCTTCTTAGAGCCTTCTCTTAAAGGAAGGTGGACCCACAGGATGCATCTTCTTGGTACAGCTTTTGGCAGAATTTAATCCTGTGGGTCACCGCATCACAGACAGCCTGGCGGGCAGCTCAGGAAGGGGACTGTGGCAGGGAGTTGTTGGGCTGAGCCAGGGTCTTGTTTTTAACACTGGTGACTTAAGGTGGCTTTCCCAGGCGGTGCTGGTAGGTCCTGGAGCTGCAGGCAGTCATTGAGAAGCCACAGAAGCTTGAGACCTGGTGAACCACCATGCTACGGCAGCTACCAGCCAGCATGTTCCCTTCCTTAGGAAGGGCCTCGCTCAAGTATTTGGCTTCTCTGGTGCTTTTTCCTCTCCCATCCAGGGCTGGCCTCGGGTGCAGTCAGGGCGCTGGTGAGCCATGGCATAGCCAAGCCTGGCCCCGGAGCGTGCTCCACTCTGCGCAGCCATCTCCAGCTTTGAGGCTGCGTTAGCTATTGAGCAGAGTCAATTAAAGACGACGGGAAGATTCTCCTCTGATCTCCAACCCAGCTGCCATGTTACGGGTGGCCTCCAGGGCAGGCAGCCGTTGCTTTGGAAGTGTAGCCAGTGCTGCCTGTCGCGCTCGGGTCTGCCTTGTTCTTGCCCTTTCCCCATTGCTGTCCCCAAGGTTCATCCCAGCTGAAAGCATGGTCGTTATCGCTCTTGGCTGCTCTTGGATGTGTGCTTGGTGCTGGCAAGCAGAGTTTTTGAAAGTTTCAGACCATTAGAGTAAAATCCAGAAAGAGCTGGACATTATTTCATAAGCAAATCTTCTACATATTTTCTCCTGTGGCTGTTTCTGGGGTGTACAGACCAAGTGAAGTTGTGGTAAATGGACACCGGGTAGGGACACTTGGCCACCTGTGCTAGCCTTTAGTAAGTATTCATGGCATCTCCATCTCCTTCAATAACTGACTGTCATTTTCCGAATGTTGCTTGTCCCACTCCGCAGCAGGGATGGGGCGGCTGAGCTAAGTGTTGCCTTCCCTCGCACACAGGGTGATGCGTGTCCATGCAGAGCTCTGCTTCCGGAGCAGGGGACAGAGCAGAGGACCTTGCCTGGAGGAGCAGGGGGGGTTGGCCAGGTCTGCCTGGACGAGGTGAATGGGGCAGAAAGGACATGCACAGGCAGGAGCTGGGGTGGCTCAGGGACCAGTGTAGGAGGTAGCGTCTCTGTTCCTTTCTCATTCCTGCTGTGGACCAAGACTGGGACAGAGAGTGGAGAGGATCCCAGCAGCCGGAGGGAGAGTCACTGGTGGGGGCTGAGCACAGTGGGAGAGGGGAGAGAACCTTCAGGTGCTGCACCGCCATTGATAAGGGTCAGGAGGCGGCCGGGCTGTCTCTGGCCTCGTCTATGTACTTACAATTCCTGCTTCCAGCTGCTGTGACCTCTGTCTCAGGTAGGTTTTGGTGGTGCAGCCATGCAGTGCCGTGGAGGAGGCACGGAGCAGGGAGGAACGCAGTGGGCAGCGCTGGGGATCGTGGATACGGACGTGCTGCAGCGGGGCGAGAGAGGTGCATGGCGAGGTGGTACCGGGCACCGTGCAGGCCAGTGCTTGGAAGGTGTGGGAGAAAGAAATGCCAGGGAGATGGGTCGCTGGCCACCGGGCTGTGTGTGTCGGGGGGGACATCACCAGTGGGGGAGCTGTCGCAGGGGAATTAAGAGAAGTCATCATTGTGGGGTTAATGAGAAGGGTTTTATTGATGATTAAACAATGATCAAATGATAATTAATCGATGATTGAATGAAGATCAAATGGCAGTTAAGTGATAATTGAATAGTAATTAAATGGTGACTTGACAGTGATTAGACAGTGGTCAAACACTCTGTCGCTTACTCTGCTTCTAATAATTAAGCTATAGCTGGATATATCTATTAAAAAGTGTTGCTAGAATAAAATATACTTTTAGGCCGAATGTAAACTGTTGCTTACCTTGTTATAGATGTAAGATGTGGGGTAAGGGGTCTCTCAGCCTTGAGGGGTAACCTTTAGAGGCGTCCCTGCTGGAGGGAGGGCCCCGCTCTGCAGCCTGCTGCTGCCCAGAGAGCCCGGGGGCTCGGGGGGCTACGGAGGTGTAGTGTCAAGTGCTGGACTGGTAGCCGGAGCCCGGGGAGGGGTGCGGGTGGCACAGCCCTTGTTGTGTGGGGCAGGGCAGAGCAGCTCGTGGTGGCAGGGAGGTTCTGATCTCGATGTGCGCTGCGAGCGGGAGGACGCGAGGCAGCGACCCGGGGGAGGTTCCGAGGTTGGGCCGCGCTGAGCGAGGAGAGGCGTGTGGACATCAGGCAGGGCAGATGCGGGGAGGGGGATCACCAAGAAACTACCCTGCGGGAAAGGCGAGGTGCCTGCCCTGGGCAGAGAGTAGAAGGCAGATGGCAAGTCCGTAATACCAGCAGAACTGACAGATCGGCTCGTGCAAGATATTGTCCTTGATCTAATAGGCTGTGCCGATTTTTTTTTTTTTAATCGTTTCCCCTTTCTTGTATCACAGAGTTGGATTTTTCAGACTTAGATTTCAGTATCTTTTTATCCAACCAGTCTGTTCCTTGAAATCAGTATTTAAAAAACCCCTCTACTTTCTGAACCTTAGGAAATTCGTAACATTCATAACGATGAACTAATGGGTATTCGAAGAGAGGAGGAAATGGAAATGTCTGATGAAGAAATAGAAGATCCATCAGAGATGAAAGAAACAGAAGAGTCAGGTAAAAATCTACACTTACTACCGAGAGGTGCTCTTTGTCCAGAGGAGCTTGTTTTCTAAAGAGGCGTCGCAAACAGTGGTTGGGAGAAGTTCATTTTGGTACTCTTGATTTGTAACTGGGCGCTGGGAGCTACAGAGCCACTGTGCACTGGGGGAGAGCACCCGCGGGCTTCTTGCCCTCAGTCCTTTGACTCTTGGTCCCTGCTGCCTTGTTCTCCAGCGCTGGTGTCGCAGGTGGAAGCCCTGAAAGAAGAAAATGACAGTCTGCGCTGGCAGCTGGACGCCTACCGCAACGAGGTGGAGCTGCTAAAGCAGGAGCAGGGCAAAGCGAGCAGGGATGAGGACACGACCAAGGAGCAGCAGATGAAGCTTCTCCAGCAGGCTCTGCAGGGCATGCAGAAGGTGGGCACGACTTTTCTATAGCCATGGCCTTGCTCGAAAGGCAAAGGGGCTGTGGTGTGGGGCGGAAACACAAACAGGCAGTGGCATCAAGACTGGCAAATGGGAGCAACTTTCTGTCATTTCCAGTGTTGCCAAGAAAACCGCAAACCAGCAAACATTCAAAGCAGCGATTATTTATGAACTGATAAGTCACACGGAAACAATGCGTACCTTATGGATTCCTTGTGTGCTCTTTGCTTGGCCACACTGTGACTTCTGAAGTGCTGAGTCTGTGCTTACCTGCAGTCTAGCGCACAGCACGTGCTTTATTTCAGAGGCGGGGAAGGCTTGTTGATGACGGAATTACTGCCCCATGTTTACAGAGTCATGCTGGTTTTGTACGCTAATAGTGTTCACAAAGACATTTCTAAGGTACGTTGTAGAAAAGGTTTCTTGTTGTATACTTCACCTTGTAATTGTTCTGAGTATGGTCTGTCTGGTCTTCGTGGAAAAGCCCATATTCTTTTTATTTTCCCTAAACAGTAGGAGATGAAAGGCAGGTTAAGAACTGAGTTTTATCTTTTCTCTTCCAGCATCTTTTGAAAGTACAAGATGAATATAAAAAGAGAGAAGCTGAGTTAGAAAAAGTGAGAGAAGACAAACTAAAAATAGAAACATTACTGGAAAACCTGAAGGAGCAGGTATGTGCCATCCCAGTGCTTCCTTATTCTCTGTGATAAATGCAGTCCTTGGATTTCGTGGTCCATCGTGAGCGCAGTGAAGGAATTCTGTCCTTCTACACTCTTGTAGAAGATCCCTAGCCCTGGGTTAGGAGCACTCGTCTCTGGAAAGCTAGAAAAAATTACCTGTCAAATTGGAGGATGTATATCAGTAGCGAACTTGCTGATTGCTTCCTGTACCAGCGAGACAATCTACGTAAGCAACCGTATAAATAAGAGAGTAACTTTCATTTTATAGTGAACAATGGCATTGCAGCTGAAATGTGTTTTTCTGCAACTTGGGCTTTAAAAGATAAGAAAAAAGGGTCTCGATTATCAAACATTGATTTTTAGATTTGCACTTCAGGGATGCGTTTGGATTTGGCCTCCATAAAACACCGTTGAATTGAAAGTTTTTGTCAGTGTTATAATATTCTTATGTTTGCTGGATTTATTCTAAACATAATTACAAACTGTTTCTTCTCAGGTGTGATCCGCTGTGTCTCTAGATTGTGGACCCGTGCGTGAATCTCCACTTGCTCGGTCCTGTCCTCTCTAGCACAGACACAATTAGGCAGGACAGACGAGAGACATTGCGCAGCGTTTCTCACCAAGGCTTATAAAGCCAAGTGCTTGGTCTTGTCTCAGATTGTCAATCTTTAGCCCCACCTTCTCATGCTATGAGCTAGGGAAGATAATAAATGTCTTTTTAGTAGCTGAAAATGGGTTTGTATCTCAGTAAGCCTCAGCGCAGCAGTTGCGGTGCCTGATCTCAAAGAACAGAAGTACCAGACCATCATCAGTAACCTTTCCTTGTCTCTACCTCTAGCAAAGCATAGCAGATGAAGAGGACAAGGAGAGAGAGGCAGTTGATTGTCAAGGGAATGTAAGTCTAAGAGCTTCTTTTCTGCTCCTTTAGTCAGAATCTTACTGAGGGCAGTAATGGCCTCATTGTAAAATGGGCGATTTTTTAAGGTTTGGTTTGTTGTGAAGTGTGTAAGCATGGTAGATACAGGCGGCCTTTATGTACAAATTAGAATCATGAAGTTATCCATTTCTAGCAGCTTCTGGCTGGAAGAACAGCAGGTATTCGCAACGCTGTGGTGTAGAAATGGGTTTTGGTGTGCAAGGTAACTTGTTGCACTGTTAATTCAGCTAGCCTTCAAAAATACCGGTCGCATCTCCCAGAGAAAGCCCGTGCGTTTCCAGCAGGACACTGCTGGCTGAGCTGCAGTCCCTGCGGCAGCCCGAAGCTGTCTCCGTTTCCACAGTGCAGACCTTTGCTTGCTCCTGGAGACGCAAATTAGAGCCTGCCTGGGCTGGGACTGCACAGTTTCAGTCTGCGTAGTTGAGAATTGCACTGGCGTAAGACGCCAAGCAAACCCGAGGGACCATTTGTTTCTGTTACTGGCCCAAGTCCAGTCATTTCACTAGTGACTGGAGGCTATTTCCAATTATAGCTGTCTGTAGCTCTCAGACCACTGGAATTCCGCATAAAACTTAAGAATAAAAGAACGTCCGTCTTTTTAGTGCACCCACCAAGTCTTTGCATCACGGGCACTCTTGTGTTTATTGGGGGATAATGAATGATGCAAAATTCTGTTTTAATTCGGTACCACGAACTCAAGTCAAGGACAGTTTGATCCTAAACCCTCTGCGGCCACTGTGCGCTCCGTTACTCATATTGCCTCCGCTTAGGCATCTGAAAAACAAACATCTGCACTGAATTAGTCACTGCAAGGCTTGCTTTCTAGTCTGTTTTTTCTTTTATTATTTAAAATAAAGCCCTTCTAGAGCAGACGTCATAGCAGTGAACAGGGCTGATAAAGTGTGTGTTGTGGCATCTTGCTCAGCTTCATGGGCTTTTAATCTAAGCTGATAATTCAGACACAGCAGCGTGAACGTAGCTGTGCTTTGTTGGCAAAAGAAACAGTAGATACAGCAGTATGATGAATGCAACGACTTGCAGAAACGGGGAAACAAAAATACAGACTCTGGAGAGTCTGAGCAAGCTGCTGTTGGTGTGCAGGATGCCTGCTGTGCTGCCGGCGCCTGCAACGGGCCCTGTGGGTTTTTGCAGGAGAGCAGTACACCCAGAGTCTGCGCCTGCAGCCAGGAGAAGGAGAGTCCGGTTGAGAAGACATTGAGCAATAGTCCTGTGAAATCGGAACGAGAAGTTCTGTTAGTTGGTAAGTTATTTTGATGGGCTTGGTGGTGATGCTGGAGACCCGAACTGAGTGGGAATTGCGTCAAGGTGGCCTTGCAGCTCCTGCTGGCCACCACTTGTTCCTTTGGTTATGCCAATGGAGGTGGGAGTCCTGGAACCAAGGCAAGCCTTGAGCTTTGGTGGGGTCAGGGTTTCAACTTGTGCATTGCTCACGCAGAAATCTTGTGCTGTGCACCTTTGAGTCAAAGCCACACTTGTGTAAAGGGGGCTTGCGTGTAGTGACAGCCCAGGTCAGCACGGACGGGAGTGCGATGGTGGTCAGAAGTGCAAGCCTGTCTCTTTATCCACGGTCCTGGCCATCAGCTGGCACAGAGTCTCTTCATGACGAGGTGCAAACTTGGGTTGCTCTGTTTAATTGAGCGCTGCAAAACTGTTGGGACGGGACACGAATGCCACTGCCGCTCTCCCCATTTGCCTTCTGTCTTTTCCTGCTCCTTGACCTTTGATGGCACAGCTGGAGGAGAGCTCTGCTTTCCCTTTCCTTGGGCCTTGCATCCCCACGTGTACGATAATGTCAGTGTGGTTCATCACTGGGGACGTTCCCAGTCCCCAGCAAGGGGTGAGAGTGGTGAGGTTTGCTCTAAGTGCCGACCAGCGGCATTGGTTGGCTGTTGTTTCCTTTGCAGTCTATGAGCCAAACCTCACCGCACTTACGGCCAAAAATGCCCGATTAGATCCCTCTCTGCTGTGCCGGTAGTAAGAGAGCTGGTGTTCTCAGCTGGCTCTTGTCTCCTGAGAGTAACGCTTGTGGTGTTCCTTTCCCCAGGAATAATTTCGACTTTTCTTCACGTGCACCCGTTTGGAGCAAGCATAGAGTACATCTGTTCCTACCTGCAGCGCCTGGACAGCAAGGTAAGTGCACCAACCCTCCCGGTTCCCTGGGCCAGCCTGGGCGCTGTGTTTGTGCCCCGGCTGTGCTCGGCCCGTGCGGCTGGTGAAGAGCTTTGCTCCCTCCCCGGGCACAGTGTGGGGTTGGACAGTGGGACCTTTCGAGATTGTCTGTTCCACCCCCCGCCGTGGGCAGGGGCATCTTTCACTAGACCAGGCTGCTCAAAGCAGCCCGGCTGCTGGCTTAGCCTCACGCTGCGTGTCGTTATCCTAAATATAGAGCTGAAGAGGATGTTCTTACTGCAGATGTTCATGCGTAATCCCCCGCGTAATTCAGGAAAACCCTGTATTTTGCATCAGTCAATTCCATCTTTAAAGTCTCCATCTAAAATGTATTTTTGTTTATTCTGTTTAAGTTTGCTGCCTTTTTTTCCCTTATCCTTATGACCTCTAAGGAAAAGAGCAAACAGCCTGCCTCTTGCATACTGTTTATTATCTTATAACAGCTGCCATGCTGCTGTTTGTATATATTTTCTCTAAACTGAACAGTCATATCGTTCTTGTGTCTCTGAGCAAAGTTTTTCCGTATTTCTGATCTTGTAGCCCTTCACTGAGCCTTTTCTGTCTCTGTTTTGATACTGTCAATGAAGTCATTTTTAGGAGGGCGCTGTGCGAGGGTCTCATAATCCCGACGCATAAGCACCGAACCGCAGCCCCTGCTCACAGGGCCTGTGCTGGGCGCGGGGGTCAAGAAGGGCAGCAAGAGCAGCGCTCACGCACGTTCCTTAGTACAACAAGAATCTGCTATTTCCTGCGGTATTTCTGGGTATCGCTGGCTTCAGAGTAAACGGGGAGGGACTGAGCAAAGGCTTTTGAAGGTTCAAGGAAATTACGTCTCTCTCCTTACTATACTGTTCATGGGTTGTCTTTCCTTAAAGTGCCCCAGGAACAGGAGACTTACCAGCATGGGAATGTCTCTTGTGATTGGAACTTTCAGCTGCTTTTGTTTATAACTTACTGTCTAGTTTTCCTCATTCTAAGAAAGCACAGCTCGCTGGCCTGTGTTTTCCAGGCTCACTCCAGCCCTTTAAAGATGTATTGAATAATTTATCTTCTCATCCTAGTTCAGAATTTGCCTATGAGGTGAACAGCTGCCTTTGTTTTTCTTGGGAACTCTGAAAGAAATGTCATCACGTAATTCATCTGACTTCTGGCACTTCCTCTTTGGGCTCTCCAGTGTAGAATAGGGCTACTGGAGGTTTCTACAATAAGCTTAGCAGAAAATTATTGTGAAAAGGGCATCTTTTAACCTCTGCGATGGAGTCAGTCGTCTTTTATTGCTCGCTGACGCTCAGGTAAACACATCAGCCTGCGGACTTGCAGAGGTCTCTTGCGCCTGGTCCGTTGAAAAGAGTTCTTCCCGTTTGTTCTTCAGGTTACATCGTGGCTCTTTTACCCTTATTTCTAGTGTTTGTTGTACCTGCGGCCGTCTCACCCCGAAGTGCCAGCAGCACAACTCATGCTGTCCCGAGATTACTGCCAGGAGTATTTGGACAGGGCGCCCGGGGAAAGCCTAGGTGCGCTTTAGCGATAAAATGTGTCTGAGCTTGAATATTGACCGTCATTACAGGGCTTCCAAACCCCTTCATTTTTAGTGATGTTTTGCTTCTGCTTTCACAGATTTGCACCGCGGAAGTGGAAGTTCTCATGACTCGACTCCAGAACACGTTCAGGCAGGAGCTGAGTGGGGTTGGGGCCAGCCTAGAGAAAAGGTGGAAGTTTTGTGGCTTTGATGGCTTGAAAATGACTTGAGCTTCGACTTAACGCTGAAAGCAGCAGCGGGATATGTACAACGTGCGCCAAGAAAACCTGGGATGCCTGGGATTACCTCTGTTCATGTTGATTATCTTGCACGCATCATGGACTCGGGTGGGATAATATGTAAGTGAAACTGTAAGTCCAGAGCAGCACTGGAAGAAACTTCAAGTTCTGTAGCTTCTTTGGTCAGTTATTTGTTAACGGGCAAGTGCTGTTCAATATATTTTGTGAAAAAAATTCACGTCTGATATTTTTAAGCACAGCGTGTTGACTGTATGTTTTGCCAATGTTGTATGTGTTTTGTGTGCCCAAATCTCTCATCCTGTACCTTCTTTTTACTGGTAGGAACAGCCATAGACTGTCCTCTGAAGCAACAACAAAGAGGCATTTTCTGGTTTCTAGAACCACCAAAAGGGGAAAAAAAAAAAGGCATTTTTTAGACATTTCTATGATTAAAAACTGAGCTATGTTTAAACAGAAGAAGATTTAGATGGCTCAGAGTTCTCTGAGCCCAACAATTGGTTCTTTATCATGGTATTTTCTCTGCTCACGGTTAAGCTACGATGAAGCAGCGTCTCTAGGGGCCGAGTGCGATTCTGGCAGTGCCACTGGTGGGCTGTGCGTTGCAGAGTCAGTCTGTAAATAATTTTTTACATGGGAAGGGTATTTAACTTTCTGTTGGTCTGGGTGGAGCAGAGACCCTACATCAGTCCTCAGAAAAGGCTTACCAGCAAATTTCTCCACCTGCTTTTCTTTGGAGACCGAGCTTCTGGAAGTGCTACAAGCAACACAGACTTTTCTCCTCCTGAACCTTCCCAAAGGCTGTTCCTCGTGTTCTCAGGCTCCTCCCCGACCCTCTGCAGAAGGTTGGTAAGATGTAGGGTTAAAATGCCTTGGCCCATCGATCCAGCCTGTCCAGATCCCTCTGCAGAGCCATCCTGCCCTCCAGCAGATCCACGCTCCCACCCAGCTTGGAGTGATCTGCAAACTGAGTGAGGGTGCCCTCCATCCCCTTGTACGTGTCGTTGGTACAGACATTAGACAGAACTGGCCCCAACACCAAGCCCTGGGGAACACCACTTGTGACCAGCCGCCAACTGGATCGACAAGCTCTAGACAGTGAAAACGACTTGTGCCTCTCATCCCTTCACCAGTCGTCCCAAGGCCATGAAGTCTCTCTTGATTGCCCTTGGCCGCCTTCTTGCAACTTCATCCCTGCCTACCTGAAAAATCAATAATGGACAATGTTCCAAGGGCCATACCAGGGTGGGAGGTTTTCTCCTCACATCTGTAACCCTGGCCCCAGGGAGGGGGTCTAGTTGTCGTGTTGGGCCTTCTGTTGCCTCAGAAGGGAGTCTCCTATGACAATGGCCTGTTGTTTTATCTTTATGGAAGTGGTTTTGGTGGAGGGCATAGGTCAACTTAACCTTGACAACACCTCCAAGCTTGATGAGCCATCATCCTCGTCGTTGTTGGTTCCACTTGCAGAGCCTCGTGCCTGTTGTGCACTGGGAAGGTGGGGTGGCCATGGAGGAGACGTGCCTGACACTGACGGCTCGCTACGCTGGGAGCAGGTGGAAACCCTGCTAAAGAAATGTTCTGAATAGTTGTGTCACTGCAGGGGAACACTGTATTTTTAAGGAATAAACATTTTTTATGGGCAAATCTTGGCCCTGCTGCTTTCTTTTGCTCGCCTAGCTTTCATTGGCTGCTGCAGGAAAGGAGCTGCTCCATCCCACGTCCTCTGCCAGCACGGGGCTGCACTGTCCTTGTAGGAAATTTCCAGAGCGCTCACAAATATCGGGCTGGCGAGTGATCAGCAGCAAACGGCTGGGAAATGCTCCCTGCTTCCTCTCCAGCCTCTTCTGATCTTTTACTCACCAGGCAGCGAATGCAAAGTCCTCCTCCTTTCTTCAAAGCAGATGGAGTTGGCTGATGATGGCAGTGTGGGGTGTTGCGTGTCTTGCGGGTGGCCGTAGATGTGTAAGGCTCTCTGGGGTCTGCAACCCACCAAGTACAACGCATCGTACAAGATGCTGCCTGTCCATCTGTCCCGTCAGGCCGGTGAGATCTTCAACACCAGAGCTTTGCAGGGGCCCCCTGCGGTCCCTCAGACCCATCGTGGCTGCAGAAGGCAACCTTGTGCCTGCCCGTGCCTGGCCACGCTGGAGACTCGGTCGTTGGGAAGATGCTGTGACGGAGCAGTTGAGGGTTGGTGTGGGGAGCCAAGGTGAAAACCACCTGCTGGCCCCCATTGACCAGCACCCAGCAGCACATTTCCCTTTCGGGTTTCACCTGCCGGGACAGCTGATGTGTCGGTAGGTGTCCTAGTGCCCCCTAGGTAAGAGTGGGGAAAGCAGGGGGACAGAGATGGATTGAGCAATGATCCATCCCCTGCCAAGGCACAAACACTGTCAGGCGTGGGAAGTGCTGTTCCTTCCCATCTAACCCTGCCCTCTCTCTCTCCACACGATGTTTCTGGCTCTCATTTCTTTTGGCAGAAAATTCACGTTCTCATCCCCCCCTCTCCTCCCCTTGGCCGCCTTTGGCTGCAGCGTCTCCTCTCCGCCACTTCTCCACTTCTCCTCCCGCCAGCAGGCAGGGAAGGGTCTCCCACCCGCGCTGCGGGGCTGCTCGAGACACAACGGAGACGCTGCTTGGAAAACCATCCTGAAGGAAGAGAAGGGAGCCCGGGCTGCCACTGGCCGTGCCGCAAGAAGGAACTGGGGAAGGTAAATGTCAGCCCTTGGTTCCAGCTGGGAAGAGGGTGACTTTGCTGATGAAAATGGGGGAGCAACTGCAGCTCCTTGGGAGTAGAAAGGTCTGAGCTGAGCTTTTCCCATGAGATTTCCTTAAATAGACCCTAGTCCTAAAAATAAGCAGGGAAAGTCATTGCAGAGAGGAAGTGCTGCCTTAACGCTGCCCGCGAAAGGCATCTTATTTCTGTTTTTGAGTTAGTAAGATCCCTTCTGCGGTGTCCCCCTCTGAAGGAGGGTTTTTGTTACTCTGGCTATTGCCCCCGCAGGGAGCTCTGATGCCATTCCCGGCTGGAGCGAGCTCTCGGGGCTCATCTCCCGGCTCGGGGCCGGGACACCCACCCAGCTGTTGGCGCCGCTGTGAAGTTGTCGGTCCCCATCTGGGTTCTTCCATGAGCTTGTTGCCAGAAGTAAGGCCAGTTTTTTTGGGGTTAACACTTGAGGCAGGAGTCTGTTGGAAAGGGAGCAATGGTGGCATGTTAGAGGGCTGTTCTCGTGGCTCCAGGGGCCAGATAAGCAGCCGCTTCCCCTGACTTCTCCTTCCTGCTCTCCCTCCTCTGCTCCCTCTCCTAATCGGGTTTCCTCCTCCCAGCCCTAAGGCAGCTGCATCCTCGGTGACTCCGCTCTGACCGTCCCTCCCGCTCTGCCCGGAGCTGCCAGCTTTGCCTGCAGAAAGGTAATTTCCTTCAGCCCGTCTGTCCCGGGGGCCGTCTGTCCATCGGCAGCAGCAGCGCTGCTCCGTCCTGCCCGGAGGCTCCTGCTCCGGCCCCGCTTCTGCTCATCCCCGTTTCTGGCGTATCAGAAACACGCGAGCTGTTGCTGGCAGGTGGGGTGTCCCTGCCTCCCAAAGCCAATGTTTTGTCTGTGCCCTCGTCTCCCGCCCAGGGGAGCTCATGTTCGGTGGGGACAGGCTGAGAGAGCTGGGGGGGTTCAGCCTGGAGAAGAGAAGGCTCCGGGGAGACCTTCCAGCCCCTGCCAGTCCCTAAAGGGGCTCCAGGAAAGCTGGGGAGGGACTCTGGAGCAGGGAGGGGAGCCATGGGACGAGGGGGAAGGGTTTTCCACTGAAAGAGGGGAGATTTAGGTTGGATATCAGGCAGAAATTGTTTGCTGTGAGGGGGGTGAGCCCCTGGCCCAGGTTGCCCAGAGAAGCTGTGGCTGCCCCATCCCTGGAGGGGTTCAAGGCCAGGTTGGACGGGGCTTGGAGCAACCTGGGCTGGTGGGAGGTGTCCCTGCCCAGGGCAGGGGGTGCCACTGGGTGGCCTTTAAGGTCCCTTCCAACCCAAACCCTGCTGTGATTCTGTGTCCCAGGACCTCGGTTTGCAATGCTTGGCAGGACCAGTTAGTTATTTTAGTTTAAGACTGATCTCTTACTGTCTCAACAGGGCTGCAATGTAAATGAAATACGTTCCTAAAGGGCTGATTCTTCCTTCCACAGATTTTTTTTTTTTTTTTTTCCCTGCAGGATGAAAGTTATAAAAAGCTGTGTATTGCATCCAGGGCTGACGGCTGAGCTCGCTGGGAGGGGGCGGGTGGAGGGGCAGAAAGTGAGGGGCAGCCAAAGCAACTGCAGAGCCTAAAGAGCAGCTCCTGGTGGTGTTTAATAATTTCATAATGAAAAAAAACCCATTTCAGGTAAGGTGTGATCACCTCCATGGGCTGCGATTGGCCTGAAATTTGCCGGGGTGTTGTGATCTCTGCCCCCTTTGCTAACGCAGCCCCTGAGCTCCGGGCCCTGGTGGGGGTCGGTGCCGATCCTGCGGCATTAGCTGCCGGGGAAGCGGGATTGCGCCCGCCCCTCCCGCGGGATTTACCCCCGAGTCCAGCGTAGGAGACAGCCGCGGGCACCCGGCTGCCCCCCATTCCCTCCTCCCGAGGGGCTGAGCTGTGCCGGCGGCCTGGCCCCGCTGCAGCTCACCTCCGTCACCACGGCCGTGCCGCGGCACGCCGTTTTGGTAATAAACGTCAGATGTTTCAAGAATATCCTTGTCTTTAGCCGAACTCCCTTTTTGGTGTGCTCTTCTGGGGAGTTCATAACAACCCTTTTATATTTATTTTTAAAAAAAATTTATGTAACTTTGTAAATAGCTTTAGAAACTGAAAACCTGGCCAAAAGAAACAGCGCGGCAGACAGCAGCCCTCCGCGGGCCCAGGGGAGGGAAGCGGCAGCCCGTGCTGAACCAAGAGCCTTGTCACCCCCCGGGCTGTTCTCACCTGTGTCTCTGCCTCGAGGAGGTTTCCAGGCGTTTACTTTCCATTATTGCTTTAAAGCCCTCTCTGGGAAGCTCCTCTCCCAGCCCTGTACTCTGACCGCGTCTTTTCTGGGTGACCTTGGTCCTTTCTCCCGTTTATGGCTGCTTTTTGCCCTTTGGGCGGTGGCCGGGTTCGGCGGGTGCTGGCGGCGGCGCGGGGCAGGGGCTGTGACACCAGGTGATTGCGGGGCCGGGGGCTGGCACGGGTCCCTCTGCGGGGGCTGCCGAGGGCAGGGAGAGACCCTGGGGATGCGGGAGACGGGACGGGGCACACAGCCATGACCTTGCGCTGGGGGCAAAGGTGCCGGTGAGGCTTCAGCAGCACCGGTTGGGGCTGGAAGTGTGCGATTTACAAGAGATAAAGCTCAGTGATAAGTATTAAATTAAGAAATAAACCAATTTAAAATAGGGGGGAAAGGCAGAGAAGAAGAGCTTGTGAATAACCGGGGGTTGTGAGTCTTATTTGGTGCTGATTTTCAGGTTTTAGAAGACTTTTTTTTTTATGTCTAAAAACCCCAAAGCTCGCTTCCAGCCCCTCCCGGCGGGAGGGGAGCGGGAAGGGGAGAGGGAGCGGCAGCGTGTGCGCGGCCCCGGCCTCCCCGCGCCCAACCGCCACCATAAACCAGCCCTGCAGGGCTCTCTGCAGGGTCACCGCTCCTCGCTCGCTCCTCACACCTCGGCACGCCGTGGGATGCGGGTGAAGGGGAGGAGGGGTGTCCGTCTGCACAGCATCCTCCGAAGGCCGGTCCCAGGCTGGTGTCTCATCCCAAGCCCTTTCCACCCAGAGCCCACGGATTTGCTTGCGTCGAGCTGCCCGCGGGAGCAGCGTTCCGCTGATGTGCGCGGGGATGGGCTGCTGGGACCTGTCCACGCGGAGCCAAACGGTTCGGGCTTGGTGGAGATGGTTGGAGGGCAGGGACGAAGCCAGGGGTGTCCGGGGGAGCTGGGAAACGCTCAGCAGCCGGGAGGAGCCTTTCCCCAGGGGCCACTTCTTAGTTGGGGCAGGAGGGCGAAGAAAGTCCAAGCCTGAATGTATCCAGAGCTGATCCCGTGGTACCCCCACACCCGCAGCTGCGGGTTGGGTCTGGGGACACAGCCTGGGGACGTGCTGGGATGGAGCCCCTCGCTCCGTGTGCGTGCCGTTTGCTGAGCAGCTCCCAGGAGGGAAGGAAGCCCGTTAGATGGCGGCTCAGACCAAGTTGGGTGAAGCGCTTCTTCCTGCGGTTTCCCTCGCAGGAGTTTTTGCCGCTTTGCAAAGCTTTTGTGTGCTTTGGGACAAGTCGTGCCGTCTGGGTTTGGTAAGGAGATGCTTGGACTTGCCTCCATCCTGACTTTGGGCACGTGGAGCGTGGCCGCGATGCCAGCCAGGAACTGTATCCCCATGGTGAGGAATGGCCAAGTCCCAGCATCAGGCCCGCGGTTCCCGCTCTTGCTGGCCGGGATGTGTCCTGTCTTGTGTCCTGAGCCTGGTGGCGTCAGGCTTCACGTGAAAACAGATGGCAGCTGGAATTGGCCCGGGAGCTCTCTGCCAAGCACGGGGATGTCTCAGGGAGCCTGGCGGGGGGTTTCTCGGGAGCCAGGGCTGAGGTCCCCCACGTACTCCCTGGTGCCTCCACGGCCTTTGCTTGGACGGGCAAAGTGAGATGCTGTGGCCGGGGCAACTACAGACCTGCTGGCTCTTTGGCCAGGTGTCTCCTGCACTTGCAGAGACACCCTGAGGCGTTTTCAGCAGCTTCTCTCCTAAAGCAGGTGTCTCTGCGACGTGCTCCTGACGCTTCTGTTCTTATACGTGTGTTTTCAGGAGGATCTTTCTCTCGGCCCTTCTGCCAGGACGAAGCACGGAGATGCAGCCCGTGCCGCTGCACAGCCTTTCGGAGCTGGAAAGAGCCAGTCTGCAGGAGATCGCGCTCTACCAGCTGCAGGAGAAGCGGCTCGTTGGGGACCTCCGCCTGGCCAAAGGTAGCGGGGGGCGAGGAGGGCTCCTGCCGCGGGAGGGCTGAGCCGTTGCTGCTCCTCCCCGCGCTTCATAACTCGGGACGGCGTTTATGGAAAGACGTTTGTGACACGTTTTGGTCCGTCTTATTTTTTGTCTCCTGCTCTGCTCTGAGCCTCGAAGGCCTAATCGGCCCTTTGAGGAGGGTTTGCGTGTCCACAGGAGTGTGAGAACCTGACCTTGCCTGTTGTCCCCCTCTGATCCCCCTAATCCAAACCAGATGCGATGTGACTTGGCAAGGTCTCCCACTGGGACTATCTTAATGCCGTTGGGATGGGACAAGCTTTGTTTTTTGGATTAATGTCCAGCACGAAGTCCTGGTGCTGGGATGGGGCCTGTGCAAGGCTGGAAGCCGTGCTACCGAAGTTAACGGGCGGATAAATATAGACGCTCCAGAGGGACTGAGCTCCTCTGTCCTGGCCCACACAGACGTTGTCTGGGTTCCCATAGCTGCCTGCGTCCCCTGGCATCTACACGTCTAACCAGGCAAGCACAGCGGCTTGGGGACCAGCTGACTCCTTCCCAGATTTACTCAAGAGTGGCCAGACCCCCTTGGAATTCCTCCTCCGCCCTGGATGTACGTTTTGGCATCCCAGCGGGGCAGGAGATGCCCGCAGCCCGGCAGCCCTAGGGCGGCGTGGCACCAGCAGCGCGGGTGCCAGGGCAGCTCGGGGTCCCCGGCCCCCACCGCAACAGGGCTGTCACCAGCCAGCCCAGGGCAGCTGGGGCTGGGACGCCCCGGGACGGAGCCCCCGCATCCCTGAGGAGCCCTCCCAGGGAAGGAGCTTTGCCGAACACCCAGTTTCAACCTCGTACTGGACAGCAAGTACTTACTCAGGGCGACGTCCAAGTTTGGTTTCCTGTCTTAATTGATATTTGGAAGATTTCACGCAATGAAATGGCTCCAAGAAAAGGGAGAAAACGCCCCTCATTCCCAGAACTCCCAGTTGCCCCATGGCTGCAGCACCAGCCACCTCAGCTGGCCCTACAGTCCCCGGGGGACTCTGACCACAAACATCCTGGTTCCTTCTTTTTTTTTTTTTATTTTATTTTGAGCTATTGTGATCCCAGCTTCAGTGATACCCTGCAGCAGGAGTTTCTCTAGGGAACAGTGCAGTGAAAAAAAAAATAGCCTTTCCTTCCTTGCAGTTAAGTCCCTTGGGCTCCTCTTTTCCTGCGGGACGAGTGCAGGGCGCTGCAAAGTCCTGATCCCATCCTTGTGCGTGTTTTGGACACCGCTCTCCTGCTCGCCTGGTTTTTGAAGGAAGCAGTTGCTGTCTGGTGAATCACAGAACCACAGACTGGTTTGGGTTGGAAGGTTAAACCCCAGTGCCACCCCAGACGCCTCCCGCCAGACCAGGTTGCTCAGAGCCCCGTCCAGCCTGGTGCCTCCTTCCTTTTGTCCGTCTTTGTATCCCTTAGATTTCTACCTGCTAATTGCCTTTTTTGCAGTTAGTTGGCAATGTGGGATGCTGAGGATTAGCTACGAATCTATCACACCTGCAACAGCATTTGCCCATCCCAGTCTTTTAAGGGAAGCTCATAATGTTTGGGAATGCCTGAATTTGGGCTGCACGGTCTCCACTGGGGTCTCCACCTGTCTGTACTTGCTCCCCAACATCTACCCACATGAAATTCCCACCTTCTTTAGTAAACAGCCATTGCACAGTTGTTGTTATTTTCCTCAAGGAAGAGGTGTTCAGCACCTGGTTTAACTCTCGTATCTCCAGATACCTAGACGATGAGGAACATCGGGTGTGCGTCCCCTTGTGAACCCTCTTTTGGGGCGGCCTTCAGCTTTGACACCGTCTGGGCTGCTCTTTTCCTCCCGACAGTCCTTTCCTCATTCAATCCCAACAAACTTCTGTGGCGTCTCGGAGCCGGCAGCAAACAGCCCCCTTCAGGATGCCCCTCCCGAGCCGCAGAGCAAACCCATCACGGGCACTGCGTCTCACTTGGGCCAAGTCCGCGGGAGCAAGTCTGGGGCCCAAGCAGGAGATGGCTGAGCAAGATGAAATCTGTGAAGGGTGCGCAGCATCGAGCTCTTGCTGGAATGCATCTCGGTGAAAAGCGGTTGTCCCCATCTCCTGGGCTGGCAGCGGGTCGTGTCGCTCTGTCGTGGAGATGCCGGCTCAGCCTTTCTGGGCAGGGGCATGCTGGTGGGTTCTTCGCTATCTGCTGCCTCATGCTTTGCTTCCCTCCGGACCGTCGGCAGGGCTCTAGGAGTGGAGCGTTACGCTGATGCTCAGCCCCAGCATGGCCCAGCTCAGCCCTCCCCAGCCTGTGCCGGAACGGTGGGGGGTTGCTGGCCTTTCGTATCCTGGGCTGGGAGGGGTTTGTCTCCAGGTTCTTCTTCACCTTCCTGCTCTCCGGTCGTTTGACTGAAACAACACGTATGGGCTGGAGAATAATTAACGTGGGCTGCTCTTTGATGCACGTGTTGCTCATACCGACTCTCATAGCTTTCTTCTAAATCTTACAGAATAACCCAAACAATTTTACAAGCTGTGTCTAGGAAGAGAATTCCTTAGGAATAAGGAGCACAAGCCAGAATAGGACAATCTGTCCTGGATTTAGGGTGGGCAGTGTGTGAGTTTTCAGTTCGTTGCTGTGATCAAATACGGTGACTGGTGTCCCTGGGCGTGGGATGCAGGGAATACTTGGGAGCGGGGCCTGACTCGCTGGGACCAGTACGGGATGTCCGGTGGCATGTGTTTTGTCTAACTTCATTTGTCTGTAAAACATCCACAAAAGCTCTTCTGGGGCTGTATTTCTTCTTCCAGCGTTGAGAGCAGACCTCTGAGGATGAATTAAGGTAGCTTCCAGAGTCGTTAAGGAATTGCTAGGACATCGTCGTTAATGCAGAGACAGTACGTCCGTACAGTGCTCTGCCCGCCAGGCTGTGGGAGCAAATGAATTTAAGGGGAGACTGTGCTAAAACAGCCTAATGATGCAGAACCTTTGCTTTCTTTTCTCCTCATAGTCGGACCTAAGGGCAGCAAATCTATCCGCCAGAAACTGGAGAGCTTTTCAAAGGAGAAGAAAGGTGAGCAGCCCCCCTTTCCCCAGGGTTTGGCCCCCGCTCTCAAGCGGAATTGGTGGGGTTTGATGGGGCTGAGCTGGGAGGTGCCCACAGCCAGCACGGGGCTTTGTCCCGGGGGGGTTTGCTGTTCTCCGGGGAGGGGTGTGACGGTGCGTGCACAGGCACGAGGGCGTCTGGAAGGGACGTGTATGTGTGGGGACAAAAGGTGCGTGCGCACGAGTGTGCATTTGTAAAGATATACGTATGTGAATATTGGCCCACTTTACCCCTGGTCTCGCTGCTTCACATTCTGTTTTATTGTCCCTTGGAGGACGTCAGCCACAAAACTGGGGAAACCGGAGTTGTAGAGCCCAGCTGGGAACCAGCACTTACTGATTTTCTTCACACCAGCGCAAAGTCGCTCCAGGGAATTGTTGAGCAGCAGATCTGCGGCTTGTTCTCCAGTTGCCAAACCCCTCGGCCCAGGGTTGGGGGAGGCTGGAAGGAGGGAGAGCTCTCCTTGCATCTGCAAGGAGGTGTGGAGGGGCAAGTTATTTGGGGAAAATACCATTAATAGCAAGACTGTTACTCTCGAACAAACATAGCTGGCGCAAACCCTGTCGAAAACTGGAGGTTATAATTTGGTAAGAATCTTTGGTATCAAATATTTCTGGTGATTTACGAAGTCTCCACTTGATAGACTCTATGGCATCTTCACGAGGCTGTAGCCAATAAAAGGAAGGAAAGTTCAGGAAAAACTGGTACAGGCTGCAACAAGCACGTTGATGGAGGCCAGTTTTTCTGCCATCTTACCGGCTCCCCTGCATCTCCCTCCTCTTCCTCCGGCATCTCCCAGGCTGTGCCCTCCCCGCGCGGTCCCTGCCTGCCCTGCACCCCGAGTCCCACCACGCATCGCCCGGGGCTTTCCAGGGGCAGCAGCTCCCTCTGGGAGGCCGTTGGGGATGCTCTTCCCACCCACCCCAGGCACTCCGGGCTGCTGGGGGCTGGAGGAGGAGCAGGGGGTAGGAGGGGGCAGGGCACGCAAGGCACTGATAGTTACAGGACTGCCATCCTGGATTCGAGCTACAGATCTTGTCGTGTATTGAATTGATTTTATACATTGTCCTCTTCGCTCTCCTGCTGGTGCTCACCTTTACGGTATCCTGGTATTCCCTTCTGTTGGTTAATTATTTTCTCCAGGCGCGCACGCGTGCCCCTGGCAGCTGGGTCGTGCTAGTGCGGCTCCCGCTTGTTTTTCCTGCTGGTGATACTTTTCCCTTTTTCCCATGTTTTTCCCCAGACTGCTCTCCTCAGACTTTTGGGATCCCCCTCTTCCAAGTCATCGCCAATGACCGTGCCTACAAGCAGCTCCAGGAAGAAGTGAAGAAAAGCCGCCGGCTCTGCCTGGAGGTGGAAGCGACAGTGAAGAGATTCCAGGCCCAGAGGCAGAAGAGGTCCCCGATGGGCAGGAGCTGTGTCCTGGTGCCCTGCGGGCTCTTCCCGGAAGAGCCGCTTTCCCCAACTCTTCTCCACAACGGCTCCTGGAGCCAGCGAAGGGTACGGCTGCAAAAATGGGCTGCACTGTGGTGGTGGTGGTGCAGGCGGGGGGAGGCTCTGACTTCAGCAATAAATATGGTTTCCTATTCTCTTGAACCCCAGACGGGCTCTGTAGACCTCTGCGTTTGTTTGGAGGTGGTAGAATCACAGAATGGGTTGGGTGGGAAGGGACCTTAAAGATCACCCAGTGGCACCCCCTGCCCTGGGCAGGGACACCTCCCACCAGCCCAGGTTGCTCCAAGCCCCGTCCAACCTGGCCTTGAACCCCTCCAGGGATGGGGCAGCCACAGCTTCTCTGGGCAACCTGGGCCAGGGGCTCACCACCCTCACAGCCAAGAATGTCTGATGCTTCCCTTTCCCACAAACTTCTGAGGTCACAGCAGTGACGGTGTACTGGGACCTTGTGGGGTAGTTCCTGCCACCCTGCGAATCACCTCTGCTCCCCCGCAGGGGGCCATGTCCGTGGACTCCATCACTGACCTGAGTGACAACACTTCCAAGCTGCTGGAGGCGCTACAGCTGTCCCACCCCCACGAGCTGGACCCCCGCAGGAGCCTGGGCAAGACGAAGATGTTGAGCCTCAACCCCATCACCTGGCAGGTCCCGCGCATCGTGGAGAGGTGTTGCAAACACATTGAAACACACGGTAAACGGGCACCTCTCTCCAGGCAGACGGCCTGGCCCGCGGTCGGCTGGTAGAACCCACCGTGCGTGGTGGGCTGGGGCGGTTTGGCCTTCGCTCCCCCTGCAAATCCACTAGTAGCTCAGAGCGACTGTACAGACGAGGTCTCCTCCCTGACCCACAGCCAGCCCCGGAAAATCTTATGGCTCCAAAACCTTTCTTTTTTACCCGCTCTGCCGGGAGCGGGGAAGGACGCGCTGCCTCGTGTGCAGCACGGGAGAACCGCTTCCATGGCGGTGAGGGGCTCCAAGGACCCGCCGGGGTGGCGGGGGGCTGTGGGAATGCCGAGCACTAACCTCTCTGTCTCCCAGGTCTCCAAACGGTGGGCATCTTCCGGGTGGGGAGCTCCAAGAAAAGAGTTCAGCAGGTAAAGCGAGACGCTTACTGCGCCCTCTGTAGCAGTGCCGCATGCGAAGGACAGATGCTTGTGCGGGTGGGGAACGAATGAAGCAGACAGTGACGTGGAGAGGTCTGACGTGTCACAGGCATGTGCTGGGTCCTTCTCCCAGCCCTGGAGAGCAGATTCATCTCCCCAGGCTGCCTTTAGCAGATGAGTCTCCATCCCCTGGGCGGCACTTCAGAGCCCTCTCTGGGCTCCCTTCACCAGCCAGGAGCTCCCTCTGGCCCAGGCTCTGGGCAGCAGCAGGCTGCTGGGCTCTGGAATGCCTTCCCTGGGGGTGACCTGCACGAGGGGACACTGGGAGTAGCCAGACCCCCCGTCCCACCACTGCAGTAGCTCTGTACGGGGGCAGATCCCACCAGCACAACTCGCAGACAGGGGAAGAGCTGACTGTTGCTTTTATTCTTCTCCGTTCTTCCATCTTTAAGCTGAGGGAAGAGTTTGACCAAGGACTGGATGTTTTCTTGGATGAGCATCAAAGTGTTCATGATGTGGCTGCTCTGCTCAAAGAGTTTCTTCGGGACATGCCGGATCCCCTGATTCCCAGGGAGCTCTATGCAGCCTTCCTCAGCACAGCTGGTGAGTAGCAGCACTGGGGCGTCTCGCCCTGCATGGTGTCCCCCCACGTTTGGTTTTGTAAGGAAAAAAAAAAAGGGAATTTTCTTCTTGTGCAATAGCGGGTCCCAGCGCAGCCCATGGTGCTGCCCAGCAGCTCACCAGCAGTTTGCGCTGCCCGTAAGGGGGGGTCTTTGCAAACAAATGCGCTGCCCAGGTGCCCCCCCCTTCCCGTTTTGGGTGGCTGAGATTTCCGACGCTCTCCGCAGCTTCCAGCATCACTCTTTCTTGTCTCCTTCACCGTCTCTTTGCTTCCCTTTTGCCATCCTTCTCTCCTCAGATCGGGTTCTCCACATCCTCACATCCCTGTGTTATGGTTTGAAGAACCCGCAACAATTTATTGTCCTTTAGACAATTATTCTCTCACACGATGACCCCTCCCCACCCGGGAAGGGGAATCAGAAAAAACAAGGAAACCCGAGGGCTGAAACGTAAACAGATTTAATAGAGTAAGCCTAGAAAATTAACATTAATAACACTGAAGAAGCAATATTGGTTCTTTATCTATCCCATCTCCAGGAGCAGCCAGGGTCTCTTACTTGAAGCAGTGTGTAAAAACAGTGTTGTTTTCTCCAATTTTCCACCTTCCAGTGGTCTCCCAGGGTTTTTTTTAGCCTTCTCTAGCCCCGGCTGCTGAGTGTCTGCTGTCTCCCCGTCCTCCTCCCGTGCCAGCTCGGCATCCCTGTCGCTGCGGTGAGGTGACTTTCTTTCCCCTTGCTGACGCTGTTAGTAAAAAGGCGGAATGGCCCTGGGCTGTCGGGTGAATCCATGAGTTCACATCACACCACCCACGATTTTCCAGAGGTTTGGCTCCCAGATCCTCCCTCACCACCTTCTTTGCCGAAGCCTCTTGACAGCCGTGGGGCAGCGATGTGCTGCCTGGCGCTGCCGCCCAGAGTTGCTGCAGTTTGTGCCTTTTTTTTTTTTTTTTTTTTTTTTTTTTAAATAAATGGCCCAGGTTGGGAGGGACCTTTCAGATCACTGAGTCCAACCATCAACCCAACGCTGACAAAAACCGTCACTAAACCATCTCTCTAAGCACTATGTCTGCCCGGCTTGTAAATACCTCTAGGGATGACGATTCCACCACTTCCGTGGGCAGCCTGTTCCAATGCTTGACAACCCTTTCAGTGTAAACATTTTTCCTAATGTCTAGTCTAAACCTCCCCTGGCGCAGCTTGAGGCCATCACTGGATTATAATCCCTCTGATCGAGGACAGTCTTTGGCTCTGGGGCTGTACAAAACCAAATGCGATCACGTCGCAGCCCTCGCTGGGGTCTCCCGGGGTGCTTAGCCCTGCATGGACGGGGTGAAGGGTAAGACGCCAGTCTGGCTCCCTCCAGAGCTCGTTAGTGTGGATGTAAACGAGGGCTGTCCAGCTGGAGGTGCCGGGAAGGGCTGGGAAGGCGCTAATTAATGGGCTGCTCTCTGTCTAGCCATGGAGGGCCCGGCACAGCTGGCCGCCCTCCAGCTGCTGCTCTTCCTGCTGCCCCCCTGCCACAGCGACACGCTGCACCGGCTCCTGCGGTTCCTCAGTGAGGTGGCCCAGCACGCCGAGGGCTCCCGGGGCCCCGACGGCCAGCAGGTAAGGCTGGCCCTAACGGGTCGGCTGCATGGAGAAAGGGGTGGCCCAAACGTCATTGGTTAAAACCAAGCAGAACTTCTGGCACGCCGGGGAGAATCCTTTGGCAAACCCAAATTGTTGATAAATCCCCTTGTCCATGGCAGGTCTGGTTGCTCTCGGTCTGGCTGAGTGACCTTCTAGGGTGCAGTAACCCCAGGGAGAGCTGCCTGTGTGTCTGTGGGCAGCGCATGGGGCATCTTTTGTGGGCTAATTCTGGTTTTGCACCTCCAACTTTCATGAAGGACTTAGGATTGTGCATGGAGGCTGATTTTTGGGCTGCCAGTGCACATTACCGGCTCATGTTGAGCTTCTCATCAACCAGCACCTCCAAGTCCTCCTCCTCAGGGCTGCTCTCCAGCCATCCTCTGCCCAGCCTGGACTTGTGCTTTGGATTGCCCCGACCCATGATGATGTAGAAATATTGGTTGTTACCTTCTGGTAGGGGCTGTGAAAGTGATAAAGAGGGGAATGGAGACCCCGAGGCAAGGACAGGGTGAGTGTGTGCTCCAGCACCACACACCCTTCATGCTGGCCCTGCCACCAGCTCGGAGGGGACCAAACTAGACCCAGATCAACACCCCGGCCTCACTCCGCAGCTCGTGTTCCTCTCCTGGGGTGGGTGCGGCTGCCCTGGGACATCTCACGCCAGTGCATCTATAATATGCAATTTCCTTTTGCGCTTGCTTGCTAGATTCCTGGGAATAAAATGACAGTTTCAAACTTGGCCACGATCTTTGGTCCCAACATCCTTCAGAAAGAGAAGCCTGGGGAGAAAGACACGGGTGCCATGAACTTTGAAGACAGCGCGGCCATCATACTGGTACTCCAGAGGCTGATTGAGCACTACCAGACCTTGTTCATGGTAGGTGAGGCTTTCTCGGGGCAGCTCCTCTAGACCTTTCCTGCCCCTCTGAACTCTTCTCGTGGCAGCAGAAGGAAGGATGTACTCACAGCCCCACTTAGCGGCAGATGGCTCGAGTCGGATGGTGAAAATGTGATCCATTCCTCATGGTGTAAATGTTAATTTGGGATGGCTTGTTACTGGTATGGTAAAGGCAGAGCTGAGGGTCATGCTATGAACAGGGTCCCCTCTTCTCTGTCACCTTCCACCCTGGTGACGTCTGACCAAGCTCGTTTGGGATGGGAAACAACTGGCCAGGGGCAACGTGCAGTTCCCAGTGAAGGGGGAAAGAAGAGGAAAAAGTGGGAGACCCTAGAAGAGGGAGGGAGCTGGAAGGCAATGGCATGGGGTGGAGGTGCCGCAGCCTCGGGCAGATGTGGGGAGGATGTAACAGTGGGGAGAGCTTCCGGGGGTACCCGCCTCCAGGGATGGGGCATCCACAGCTTCTCTGGGCACCTGTTCCAGAGCCTCACCACCCCCAGGGTGAAAAATGTCTTCCTGATCTCTCACCTAAATCTCCCCTCTTCCAGTTTGAAGCCATTACTCCTCCTTCCCAGCTTTCTTGTAGGCCCTTTCAGATACTGGAAGACCACTATAAGGTCTCCCTGGAGCCTTCTCTTCTCCAGGCTGAACAACCACCCCAACTTCCAGGGACATTCCAGAGAAATACCAGAAATGTCCACTTCCTACAGATCCATGGGAACGTGACATTTCAGGTCCCCAAAAAGCCTTGTAGCAATTGTCAGGTCTAGAGGGAGAAAGGCCCGAGGTTCGTGTGGGAAAAGCAGGGGCTGAGATCCTGCTCAGCCCCCCGGAGGTGTGTGGGACCCGACACCAACACAGCGGGTCTCTGAGCACCTACTGATCCGGGGTCCTTTCCTGTCCCTGGCTGCCCCTGCGCATCCTCCTGCGGAGAGGAGGAGGTGCCAGGAGCCGGTGTGTCCGTGTCTCCTGCCCAGGTCTCCCCAGAAATGCAACGTGACGTCCTAAGGAGGCTCTTTCAGACAGACCCCGATGTCATTGACTACCTTTTGCGCAGGAAGCTCAATGCCATGCCGTAAGTCCCCGTGAGGTGCCGGGCTGCCGGAGGGCACCTTGCTGCTCGGGGGCAAAGCCCTCCTGCAGCAACGCTCACCGCGATGCTGGCACGTGACGGACAAACCCTGCCCGTCCTCCTGCCCATCTTTCCTCTTCCTTCCACCACTTTCAGTCACAAAATCCCCAGCTAAAATCCTTCACTTGCTGCACTAACGCATTCCACCAGCTGAAACATCCCGGCTTTTCTGTCCCTTGGAGCTCCCTATTCTCCTTCTCCAAATTTTCTTCACCCTTGGCGGTGTCTGCATGTCCGTGCATTTTTTGCCTGTCCTTTGCGCATCCGCGTGCACACGTGTGTGTGTGTGCGACTGCAGCTATGCCCGCACACCTGCGTTCTGGCTGCGGGACAGGTTAGTCCCATAGAGGCTCAGAATTTGAGCTCATGCCCTTCCCAGTGATTAAAAAAGGTGGGGTCTAAGGGCCTCGTGTGCCGTGGTCTGGGCCCCGGATCATGGCCGTAACACAGGAGGTGTTTTGCTCCCCTGTGGTCAGGGCGTGCTCGGCAGCCTTCGCTCTCCTTGTGGAGCTGGTGAGTCCCTCAGCCAACACGCACTGTCCTCTGCGAAGGGGTTTCCTGGAGCACGGACCCTAGAGCCATCTCTGCTGCCCGTCCTTGTCTGTCTTCACCTTCCTTTTGGGACCGTCCAAAGAGGTGGCAAGTCTTCGGGGTCACTGCTAGAGGAGTTGGCAGTAGAAGCAGTTTGCAGATAACATCTCTTCTTTTTTTTTTTTTTTCAAACTTTCTTAGGAGCACAGAGAGCGAGGATTCAAGAGAGGAGCACGCTCCGCTGCCTGCTGGGACCCACACCCTGGGGAGCAGCTTGGTCTCGTCGGAGCTGTACAGCAACGTCTCCTTCCTAAACCTGGACGTTGGCATCTAGCAAGCCTGGCCCATGCCCTCTGCACCGCCTTCTGTGGACAAAGCTGGGCAACCTTTCCCCGGCGAAAACAAGCCCTCTATCCCGCTTTGGAGGAGCGGAGAAGCGAAAGGAGTAAGAACGTCTGTGGGAGCATCTCTGCTGCTGGCAGACATGCCAAATCGTTCTGGTGCAGGCAGGGCCACAGCAGGAGAGGTGTTTGCAGGTTGCCAGCAGAGAAGGGCTTTCCACACCTGGCTTTGTTGCCGGATGGCAACCAAGAAACCTGTGTGCTTGAGCGGCGGCTGTGGGAAGGGGATGGAGCCAGGACGCCACGGGCACATGCTGTAGCCTTGCCTGGGGGGCTGAAGCACTGCCTCTGCCACCTACTGCTCCTCAGGAGCTCGAGGCGCGAGGTGTCCGTCCCCAGTGAGGTGAGGGAGCTCTCGGCTCAGGGGTGGCAGCACAGGCCACCGCAGGGTGGCTTCGTGGCGTCCCTGCCCAGGGAGGACAACCTCTGCCCTCCGAATGACCACCCTGCACTGGGCAGTGAACTGGTGCAGACTGGGGAGCAGCGGGCAGGAGTGTGACAGCTCGTGCTGAGCTCGGTGGATGGGACTCGGAGCTCCAAACCAGAGCCCGTCTGGTGCGTTCGCTGTGGTGGGACTGGCTGCTTGGGAGAACTGGGGGGAGCGGCAGCCTGGGGCTGAGCCCCCCGGCGCAGACAGGGGGGAGGGTGGCCCGAGGCAGACGTGGATGGGGACCGTTAGCAGGGCAGCGAGGATGGAAAAGTGCCGTTCAGCTTTGGGCAGTCGGTGCTTTGGGATCCCGTTTGCTGCATGTTGCCGTATCACAGGATTGTGTGGAGAGGAAGCTCTCTTGGAGCCACAGGAATGCCCGCGGGGGTGAAGCGACGGCACCGCCATTGCAAAGGCACCCTGGCCTGCCGTGCTGAGGATGAAAACTCCTCATTTGATGGACAGAAAACACTGTACCGACCCCAAAATGTATGGCTGGTGTGATAAGAGGGAACAATATACTCTGAGGATTATAAATTTCAATTTTCCTTGAGTTAATATTCAGTAAGTAGACCTTCTAATGTCTTTTATAGATTATGTCATCTTTTCATGGACTTTGGCTGAGAAACGCCTGGTTTGGTTTGTTCGTACTGCTCAGGCATTGGAAGTCACGGCCAGTTACGTGCAAACGTGCATTTCTAGCCGGTGTGGCAGAACGAAAGTTATCAGCAAATACTGTGTCTTGTTTTCTCCATTTACCCTGCCGGACACGGCCCGGGACCCCCTCCCCCAGTACCCCCGTGGGTGGGCTGTCCCCCGGCGGCGGCGGGAGGGATGCTGTGGCCAGCGGCTGCAGGCGGGCTGGTCCGGCACAGCCAGCCCCAGCGCGGAGCGTAGAACGTCGGGGTGTGGAGGGGGAGTCGAAGGCAGGGAGGCAGCAAAAGAGGCGCCTGGGAATTCTGCGTGCAACAGTTCCTGTCTTTCGTCTGTCTTCTGAGGTCGTGTAATTTATAACGAAATTGAATATATATTGAAATGCCAATTGTCGTGTTCAGAGTTTAGATGTTACTTCCGAGGAAAGGCAGTTGGAGTGCCGAGAAGGGGGCAGGCGGGTGGGAAGCTGGTAAGGGGTGCGATGGGAGGGGAACCGGTGCCCAGAGGAGTTCTGGTGTGGGAAACGAGGGCAGGCGGGCAGGGGAGGAAGGTGGGGGACGCTGGAGCAGCAGGGCAGACAGAGGACGGGAATGAGCAGTGCCGGGGGGTTTTGGTGCTGGGGGCAGATGGATCTGGTGTCACAGCTCCTCTCGTCTGGACTGCCCGAAACCAGCTGCAAATCCACGACTTCTGCTGTGGAGAAACCAAGAAATACACGCGGATGGTTACAGCGATGCTTATTCTCCATGAATCGTGGCAAAATACCTGGCTTTATCACTCAGGGCACAGAGAGTTTGGCTTTGCAGTTGCCTCCTTTTGCTGTTCCATAGGTCTCCATCCGTCTGTCATTTTGGGTTGTATTTACACAGCAGAGTTTCTCACCTGTGCTAGAAATGTGTATTCCGCGATGGATTTAATTGTCCGGTTTTGTATATGGCTCTGAAAGTCCCCCAAACCCAACCTTAGCAGAGAACTGATTGAAATTTATCTCTGTAGAGCGATGAGCCCCTCGTCACAGCCGCCCTACGCCGATGTCTGGGCATAGTCTCCTTTTCTTTTTTTTTTTTTTTTTCCCCTCTTGTTGAGGTTTGAAATGTTCCTGTTTACACTGGTGTGTTGGGTAGAAGCCAAAGGACTTCACACCACTTCCCCTCCCCAAACTAGCTGAGAAATAAAAGAGCGCTTTTGAAAAGAAAACTGTGCCGGGGCGTTTGGCAGAACTGTGGCTCGGGGAGGCCGGGGGGGGTCGGGGATGGTTGAAGGACCAACGCTCCATCAGTGCTTCGCTCCCTGTGGGATCCTCTTCGTTTGCAGCCAGAGTCGGTCCACGGGTGAGAGGTGGAACGGGGAACCATCGGCAGAGCCGGGCCCCGGGCAGCTCTGGGCTGTCAGGTGCTCGGTGTGGGGCAGGGCGCGCGCTGGTGGGGCCGGGCACCAGCTCCTGGGGACAAGGGGGGACGTGGGTCAGGGGCTGGGACAGGGCTGAGCTGCGTCCCTGGACCGGTGTCTGGCCTGTGCTCCCACCGCCCGCCCTAAAGGGGGAGGTGACGGCGGTTCCGACAGGAGATGGGGGACAGCCGGTCCCTCCTTCCCCAAGCCTTGCCATTTGGCTCCCAGTGTGAGGTCTTGGTGTTCCCGTCCAGCTCTGAACCTTGCTGAGGTGGCAGCAAGTTTTTACGGAGCTGTGGCTGAAGGGCTCCCTTGTTGGGCTGCGTAGCTCCACCTTGGGATCTCCTGGGGATGCTCCGATTCCCTCGCCATGGACAGAGGGTCCTCCTTCAACCTTCGAGTCCAACCTTCAACCTAACACTGACAAAAACCATCACTAAACTGTATCTCTAAGCACTAGGGCTACCTGTCTTTTAAATCCCTCCAGGGATGGCGACTCCACCACTGCCCTGGGCAGCCTGGGCCAATGCTTCACAACCCTTTCAGTGTAAAAATTGTTCCTAATATCCATCCTAAACCTCCCCTGGCGCAACTTGAGGCCGTTTCCTCTTGTCCCATGGCCTGTTCCCTGGGAGAAGAGCCCGACCCCCCCTGGCCACCCCCTCCTTTCAGGGAGCTGTAGAGAGCGAGAAGGTCTCCCCTCAGCGTCCTCTTCTCCAGGCTGAACACCCCCAGCTCCCTCAGCCGCCCCTCACCAGACTTGTGCTCCAGACCCCTCACCAGCTCCAGTGCCCTTCTCTGGACACGCTCCGGCCCCTCAATGTCTGTCTTGTGGTGAGGGGCCCAAAACTGGACACAGCGCTCGAGGTGGGGCCTCACCAGTGCCCAGTACAGGCCATAACAGTGTCCTGGCTTTGGCTACCACTTGTCACATCAAGAGGATCGTTAACGAACGCAGGAGCCTTTCTGCGCCCCTCGCCTGAGTGGCAGGAGACGTTCCACCACAGCCTCAGCTGCCTCTGCCCGGCGCGTGGTTCCTGTCTCATGGAACTGCGCCTTCTCAGCCCCACCGCTCGGGGCCGAGCTCTCATTTTGTAGAGGTCCCTCCCCTGGGGATGGGGACAGTCGGGATGGGTGGAGAAGCAGCTCCCGGAGAACAGCAGGCTGAAGGGAGCGATGTGTGCTGAGAGATAGCTGGTGAAAGCCTCCCAGGAACTGATAAGCTCCCGAGACAAGCAGTGCTGTTGAGGCTGCAGCAGCGGATAAACTCGGGACACCACGAGTCTGCTGAAGGTTTCTGAGGCCACCAGCACGCTCGAGCACCAACAGCCGGTTGTGCAACCAAGACCATATCCAGGGAGGCAGTGGCTGCTCTGTGTGGACACGCTACAGGGTTAGACCTGCTGCAAGAGCAGATGCTCTGGGGGACCTTCCCAATCTCTTACTGGTCACGCTGGCATGTCAGCGTGACTCCCTGCTCCCCAGTCAACAGCCAGCGTCGGTCCCATGTGGTGCCAGTGACTACTTATCTCCTGTTAGTTGTACCAGCTTGAGTCCGTTAACAGTAACGCACTAACGGGGACAAGGTGTTCCAGTAACTGTTGGCTGGGACTTGGTGGATCCCTCTGTGTCCCTGCTGAGGGGGAGCATTGGGAAGGGGGCAGATCCGCAGGGCGGGAGGAGTTGTTACAAATGTTCACCAAGAATTTTGAATCCAAGAAAAAGCAGATGATCTTTATATCCTCAGTTGGACAAAAGGGCACTCAAATCATTTTGCCAACCTGAAACCTGTGCTGGAAACCAGCCGTTTTGTCATCGTGGGGGAATGTGCAGTGCCGGAGCCCTGGGTGAACGGGGAATGGACGGTTAAGGCTCGCCGGGTGCAGTGGGAGATGGGCCATCCTGGGGAGACCTCCCTGCAAGGGTGTCCTGTCCTACGTGGGATTCTTGGGGACCAAAGGGGAACATATTCTAATGGCAGAGGAAAGGGAAAGGCGCAGTTGTGCAGGAGGGGTGATACGAAGTCTGGAAACTCGTCGTGTGTGAGGGGGACCACAGGAAGCAGGACGGCACACTGCCGCTAGCGGCGCTGGGGACAACGCTGAGCTCACTGCCTGTCTGCCGTGGTGGCAAGACGACAGCCCTGGCCAGTGGATGGAGGTGGCCCAAAGCCACTGCATCCCTCACCGTTAGTTCTTCCTGAGAACATCACAGGCACTTTGCTGCCCCGACACTCCAGCGGCTGCAGCCCTCGCTCTGCTCCCAGAGGAGGAAGCCAGAAGCACCAAGGCTGACACCGAGATCTCCAGCAGAGCACAAACCCAGCGAAGTGCTCCATGCCTTGTCACGGCCGGAGCTCAACCTGCTGCTGCCAGGTGTGGCTTCGACTTGTCGGAGTCAGGAGCAACGGATCTGGCACCAAGGTCTGGTGGTGAGAAGTCCACGCAGACTCCGTCACATGGTCTTGATCAAATTTTTCAATGTCAAAGCAGAAGAGCCCCAAGCAGAGTGAACATTTCCTCATTCCCCGTCACCTCAGCGAGTCACTTGGAGAGTGGCTGTGGTGCAGATCGATGCCACCAACGTCGCTTTGGCTTCTCTCTCTCGATTCCTCTGAGCTTTAGTTTGTTCCTCCACTGCTTTCGCCATATACCTCCCTAAGAAATAAGCATGGAGAAAGCATAGTGGCTGACGTACGAACTCTAATGCTTCATGGCACTTGGGGAGTACCCACTGCGGAGCTACAGCATCTTTGAGGGTGTGAGACGTGGGGGCTGTGTGGGCAGGTGCACCCAGGACGGCAGCGTTGAGCTGTCTGCGTGTGTTACCCCCTTGGAAGCCACACAAGGATTTAAAAGGTGACCGAAAGGTTTGTGGTCACCACTGGGCGTTACAACAGGCACGTTCAAGAGCATCAAGTCATCCCTGTGAAGGTTTCCAGCCAGATGGAGTTCACGCTCCGTACTTTACCCCGCTGCCACGGGGTGATGGGGTGCCAGGCGCTGCAGAGCCGCTTTCAGAAACCCCCCTACACATGGAATCACCAAACAGCTTATTGTCATCTGAGTGGGATGGGGACGCTGAAATCCTCGGTGGCTGTTTGCTCTGCTGGGCGCTGTTTGCTTTCCCAAGGCCGCGCGGGTGGGCAGACGAGAGCCCGGGGGGCTCGCTGGGAAGCACGCCAGCTTTCTCCATTGACTACAGAAAATATGAAAATCACTGTGGGGCCTTTCTACCACCACCTCGCAAGCCTTGAAAAGCGCTCTGTACCGTTTGTCGCTGCCTGCGGGGATATTGCTAAGAACTCCGCCTGAGGGCAGCCCAGCACCGGCCGAGGCTGATTTCTGCGTGGGAACTGCCGCCTCTGAGCCGCTCGCAGACTGTTTGCTCCCTCCAAAGCCCACCGGCGGTCGCTGCCCGGCACGCACAAATGTTTGCTTATAACTTGTTTCATTTCACCCTCACGAAATAAACTCTGCCTTACAAGTCAGTGGCAAAGCAGTGATCCATGAAGCGTGGGCATCGCTCTGGACTGGCTCTGAAAAAAGCCGTTTAACTTTTGTTATGCTTCAGATCTAGCTATCGCCGGGCTCTTTTCCCTCTTTTTTTGTTCATGGCAGGGAACAGGAGACGCAACTTGTAAGTGCAGAGAAAGAGCAGCGTTCTTGTAATGGGTGACCACCTCCCCTCACCCTGTCGTAGGCCAGTTTTTAAGGTCCTGGCAGGGGGGGAAACACAGGAGAAAGAGAATCTACAGCGGAGCCCGTTCTCCCAGGCTGAGGGGTGACTTCAGTCCGCAGAAGGGATGGAGGAGGGGTGAGCTCCGAGGAAAGGGGGCGGAGCTCGGCTGCAGGACAGTGGAAAACTCATCCTGCGGGACTTCAGGTTCTGGTGGACGGACACTGATGCAGGAAAGGAAGCGGGGCACCTGGGAGGAAACCTGAAGATCTCAAGAACATCTGCAGCCCAGGGAGCAGCTGGCCTGGACCAGCCTCCCGCTGACCAGTGCCAAGGGGGAGGCAGGGAGGGCTGGAGGGATGTCCCCCCCGCGGCTGCCGGGGTGTGGAGGGGCTTTGGCCACCCGGCTCCACGGGACACTGGTCCCGGGGCACCACCCAGGGCCACCAGAGCGCAGGGAGGCGGCGAGCCCCGCCCGGGAGAGGCCGGTCCGTCCTCCCGCGGGGGCGAGGGGAGACCCCCGGCCGCGGGGGGGGGCGGACCGGAGGGGCTGGGGGTGACCCGCGGAGACCACGGGGGACGCACCGGGAGCGACGGGGACCCCCGAGGCCGGCGGGGGGGGGGGCAGGGCGGGGCCGCCACGCCCCTCCCCTCCCCTCCCCCGCCCCCCGCCGCGGGGCGGCCCCGGGGCTAAAACCGCCCGCCCGCGCCCGGGACGGCACCGGACCCGCCGCCGCCGCCCGGAGCCCGCCGGTGAGTGCCGTGCCGTGCCCCCGGAGGGGCTCTACACCCCCTCCCACCCCCCGCCGCCCCCTCGGGAGAGCCCTGGGGAGCGGGTCGCGGCTTGTGCCCCCCCGCCCCGCCTTGTGCCGCCGGGGCTTGCCCTGCCTTAGCGCGATCCCTGACCCCGCTGGTCGCCCCTTCCCACGGCTGCTGGTCCAGGGGCGGCCCCTCGCCCGTCTCCGCTCCCCAGCCCTCCGTGGGCCCGCTCCGGCCTCGCCTCCCCCCGGACGGGCTGGCTCTGTGGGGCAGGACCCGGGGGGAGCCAGCGGCACGTCCCTGGGAGCCGGGCTCAATGCCCAGGACACGGTCGCCTGGGCTCGGCGTGGTCCAGGGCCCCTGTCAGCCCTGCCGTAACCTCCCCTGAAGGCAGAGGAAGAAGCTGGGTCCGGGATCAAGACCCTTGCCTGCGTAGGACCAGCTCTTACTGGGCTGGGGCCCTGCTGGGTTGTGGGATGAGCCTGGGGGGGACCGATGAGCTGGGGGGGACGGATGAGCTGCCCAAGGAGCTGGATGTGCTCAGAGCCCTGCAGGGGATGGCGCGGGGCAGTGGTGGTGAAGGGCAATGCCAGCCCTGACCTTGCTGCGTGGGGCAAGAGCTGGCAGCCTGCCTGCGGAGAGGTGGCCCCCAGCCTAGGTCTGCCCCGTCCCCAGCCTGGCACTGCTCCCCAGAGGCTTTTGGTGGGGCTGTCTGCCCGGCTGTGCCCCAAGCGCCTCCCTCCGCTGACTTCTTGCCCCCCCCCCAGCCATGGCTGATGAGCTCAGTGACCTGCTGCGGGAGTTCGATGAGGTGATGGAGGATTTCGACAGAGGCCCCGTGTGTCAATACGAGCAGCACCTGGAGGAGCTGAAGAGGAAAGCGGGACACAGCGTGTACGACAGTGGCATTGATGAGCTGGAGAGTGAGTCCGGGGCTGGGGAGGGCGGTGTCCGTTGGGATGGAGTTGCTTTGGGAGCTCTGGGGTTCCTCCATGGTAAACCACGGAGCTTCCTGCTGATCCCACCACTGAGCTCCCGCCTGACTCATCTCTCATGGGCTGGGTGAGCAGCACGGGGTGGTGACCACTGGATCCTGGCCCAGGGCCTGCCGGTGTCTGCTGGGGCTCCTTCTGCTGGGTTGGCTGCTGCAGGAGCACACGGGGCTTGAGATAACTGGGACTTCAGAGGGAAACGGTTTCCTGTAATAAACCCGAGGAGTCCCCGTGTCTGTGTCCAGCAACCTCTCGTGCTGTTTGGTCTCGGAGAGAAGCTCAGTTCCTTTTTCCAAGTGTTCCTTGCAGCAGGGGAAGAGCAGATGGGCTGGCCAAGAGTGAGGTGGACCAGGGGCCCTATGCTATGCACGAGAAGGGGCAGCAAAGCTGTTCAGAGAAGGGCAACGGAGCTGGGGAGGGGTCTGGAGCACAAGTCTGGTGAGGAGCGGCTGAGGGAGCTGGGGGTGTTCAGCCTGGAGAAGAGGACGCTGAGGGGAGACCTTCTCGCTCTCTACAGCTCCCTGAAAGGAGGGGGTGGCCAGGGGGGGTCGGGCTCTTCTCCCAAGGAACAGGCCATGGGACAAGAAGAAATGGCCTCAAGTTGCGCCAGGGGAGGTTTAGGATGGACATTAGGAACAATTTTTACACTGAAAGGGTTGTGAAGCATTGGCCCAGGCTGCCCAGGGCAGTGGTGGAGTCGCCACCCCTGGAGGCATCTAAAAGCCGGGCAGACGTGGTGCTGAGGGACATGGGGTAGTGGTGGTTTTTGTCAGTGTAGGGTTGATGGTTGGACTCGATGATCTGAAAGGTCCCTTCCAACCTAGACGATTCTATGAGATTGGTCCCTGGTCCTGCAACTTGTTTATAAGGTGCCTGTGGACCGTGGCTGATGCTTCGTATCTGCAGGTACCAGCACGTCCCCGGGAAGCAGCCTCAACTGCAGCGAGGAGGACCTCAACACCCCTGCCGATGGTTACCCCTCCAAAGGTGAGGCTGAGAGATGTGTCCGAAGGGCTGATGCCAGCGCTTCCTTCTGCCTGCTTGGCTGGGCTTGGCAGCGACGGCCTTCACCTGCCCTGAGGTGGGGTGGGCAATGGGCCCCTGCAGGGTTTGGCGGTGGGAATGAGCCCTGGAGTCCTGGCTGGCTCCTGGAAAAGGTCTGAAGTTGGATTGGCATGTTCCCAGTCAAGGCTAGACTGAGCCAGGGGTCTGTTGGGGGGTCCCAGAGAGGGGGTCTGTCCCTGAGCTGGGGTTGTGCAGGGATGAGGGGGCACGGGGAAGGTGAGCACCCTTCCCACCGTGTACGGGTCCAGCTCTGGCCTCCACTGAGCCCATGCTGACCGGCCTCGCGTGCCAGGGAGCACGTGCCCTGCCTCTCTGCTTTCCCCCACGCTGAGCCTGAAGCGCCGGTGGCTGGGTTATGGGATGCCGATCTGTGTGATACCTGCGGGCACCACCCTACGCCCAGAGCCCGAGTCTGAGACTGGGGACAGAGCCGGTGGAAGTGCTGCGTGTCTGCAGGTCAGAGTTAGTCCTGGGGTTTTCCTTCCTCAAGCAGCGTCCTCGGTGAAACCCCCGGCTCCCCAGCCCTGTGCCTCCCAGCGCAGACGGGGGGAGCACCCATGGGGATGGGTGATGCTGGAGCTGCCCTTAAGCCCCACACGGGTGCAGGACTCGGAGCCAGGCAGCGCTGGGCAACTGCTTGGAAAGGTTCGGTGCTGCCCTTTTGATGCCTTTGTCAGCTGGGGACAGGCGTGGGCTGCAATCCCCTAGAGATGCATCGACCTACGGGGACGCTGGGGTTATCCCTGAGCCCCTGTTGCACACACAGCCCCCCATAACCCTCTCCCTCCTTTCTGCACCCGGCCGGTGCAGGAGCAGCAGGGAGCCGGAGCGATTGTGGCTGGAAGCAAGGGGTAGGGAGTTTTCTTCTCCCCAATTTAAAGCTGGGGGCAGGAATGGGAGGGACCTGACGGTGTGTTTCTCTCCGCTAGCTAAGCTTGGCGACACGCAGGAGCTGGAGGAGTTCATTGCAGATCTGGATAAAGCCTTGGAGGGTACGTACACAGCTCTGATCCCTGGGCTTCCTGAGCCCCCGGCTGATCCAGCATGGCAGGACGCCTGTGCTGGGGCTTCTGCTCTGCCTCTGGCTCGGCAGAGCCTGGCCCAGCTCCCCCCCGAGCCGGGGCTCCCAGCGCAGGGCGCTTAGAGCCTGGGTTTGGCTGCAGGCGTGGAATCCTTCTGTCTTTTCTTTTGTGAGGGGGCTCATCTGGATGTTGCCCCCCATCCCCTTCAAGCCCTTCCAGCCAGGGCAGACATTCCACTGCTTGAGTGTCTTCCCCCTCTGCTGCCTCAGTTTCCCCAGCTGGAGGTGGCGGTACTGTCCCGCTGGAGGGAACTGGGGATGTGGAGGCCAGATGGGTCCTGGCAATGGTGGCCTGCAAAAAAGGTGGCCAAACAACACAACCTGCAGAGCTGTGGACGTTTTCAGGAAGATGTGGAGGTGCCTGTGGCTCTGCCCGCAGCCCCCTCCGGCTGCTGCTCAAAGGCTTTTCTTTGCTGGGGGTGGGGGGGAAGGGGAGCAGGAGGAAAAGAACATTTTCCCTTGTATACCCCAGTCTGTAAAAAATCAGTGCTGTGGAAATACCCCGTCTGGAGGGAGGGCAGTGAGGGCTCAGACTCGCTAAGCACCACCCGACACGTGCCTGTGGAAGTGCCCTTTGGCCGTGGTGGCACTGAGCGAAGCCGTGGGCAGGTCTCGGAGCGGGAACCACTTCAGAGGGTCTGGGCGGTGGCAGAGAGGGGAATTGGGGAGCAGGGATGGGTCGTGGTCTCCTCCTGCAGATGTTCTCCTCCCGGTGAGGAGTTTGGCTGCAGGAGCCCCAGGGGACGGTGGTGACGCCGCGCTGGGCATCTCGGGCAGCTTTGCTCAGGCAGCTCTGCAGTCTGTGAGGTTGCCTGGTCCCCAGTAGCTTCCTCACTGGGGAAACTGAGGCAGAGGCTACACTTCCTCTCCAGCGGGGTGCCTGGGTGAGAGGCCGGAGGCAGAGAGAACTTGATTTAAAAAAAAAAAAAAAAAAAAAAAAGAGAGAGAGAGAGAAAAAGAATTCCCCCTGGGCAGCTGCACGAGTCCCAGTTCTCAGTATCTGTTCCCTTCCCTGGGGGGTCCAAAATGAGGTGGCTGGTGGGAAGCGCCGCTTCTGCTGGCCCTGAGCTACCCTGGCAGGCAGTGACGCGGGGGGGGACCGGAGTCCCCCCAGCAGATTTCTGCTCTAACCCTGCAGCTGGTGGTGCCTGGGGGGCAGTGCACCGTGCAGCCTCCCCCCAGCAGTCGTCTCACCGATCTCTTTTTTCTTTTTCTCTCTCTGGTTGTCCTGCAGAGATGTGAGATGGGGTTTTGGAGAGGAGGACCCACAGCAGACGAGCCCCGTGCCTCCCCCACCCACCCTCTGCTTCTGTGCCCCCGCCACCTGCTGCCGGCCTGGGTGACATCTCTCCGTGCCGCCCTGCTCCACGCCGGGAAGGGCAGCGCCCGCGGCCAGCGGGGACTGATGCGGCCATGGGACGGGCAGCTGCGACGGTGGCCGGACCTCGCGCTGCTCCCGCATGAAGGTGCCAGCACGGAGAGGGGACAAGCTCTCACTGGGGTCACCAGACTTTGCCCTGCGAGGGGGGCTGGCGGCTCCTGGGACTGAGTGGGGCTGGGGGGGGTGGGTCTATGTCACTGTTGAAGCCAGAGGAGAAGCCCTGGGTGATTTTAGGGAAGATCATCATCGCAGTACAGCAGGGAGACCTCGATGTCCCGTCTCGCAGGCAGCGCCAACCACTGCCAGCCCTTCGCTTTGCACGTGTAGCCTCAAGTAAGACCCCCCCCACCTGCCCCCCAAGTGCCTCTGCCGCAGCTGCTGCTGTAAATACTGTAAAAAGGATGTTATGTGCTGTACAGGCAGGATGTATTTTTATGAACAGGATTTTAAGTCTCTGTCCGTGTCCGTGCGTGTGTCCAGCCTTTTCCCTGGGCTCCTCTCTCTGCCCCAGTGGGGGGAGCGGGCAGGGCTGTGCTGTGCCCGGGGGGCAGCAGAGATGGGACGGGGGGATGCTGCAGGGAAGCAAATTCAGCAGCATTTGTCTGGCTGGAGCTGGGGAGGGGACCCCCTGGTCCTCCCTGCCTGTGGCTGGTGTGCCCTGACCTGGGCAGTGGGGACAGACGGACAGAGGGGGGGACAGAGGGATGAATGGACAGGCAGAGGGAGGGACGGATGGACAGGAGGGCATCAGGGACAGATGGATAAGAGTCCGCCCCAAGGTTTCCCTTCCCCAGAAGCTGCCCCGCAAGCGGTGGGATGACCCGGAGGAGCTCGGGGGAGAGGAGGGACGTGGGGCTCTTCTCGTCTCTGGGCTGATGTCCCTGTGACGTCCGCGTGGAGCAGGGCCACGTGTGCCTCTGCTGCAACCGCCTGAGCAGGAAATGAGACGGTTTTAGTTTCTTCCCTCACCCCTCGGTTCATGGGGTGCTGATCAGGAGGACATTGGTCATCTAATCTGCTGGCCTGGGGCTCGGTGCTGCCGCAGAAACCTGCTGACCAGGCGTTAATCCTGCGAACTCGAGTGCTCGGGAGGGAGGGCAGGGGCGCAGCTCCTCAGCAGCCCCAGCAGAGCCCTGCGCAGGGCACGGCACGCGTGGGGACACTTTCCGCTGTCACTCTCTCCATGCTGCGTGATGTGGCTGCTGCTCTGCCTCCCAAAGGGAGCCCTGGCCCTGTAGAGGGGCAGCCAGAAGACGGGGCTGAGAGCGGTGTGTGGGGCTGGGGGCGGTGGTGATGCTCGGAGATGTGTCCGTGATGCTCAGAGATGTGTCCGTGATGCTCGGAGATGTGTCGGTGGAGCTCGGCTGTGCCGCGGGGGACGGAGCACCCCACTCTGCTGGGAGACAGCCCACATCCACCGTGCTGCGGGGACTGTCCCTGCCGTGCACACTGGTGATGGCAGCGACCCCAGTGTCACTCAGGACGTTTTTTTTTTCCCCTCTGAGTCACTGCATGCCGGAATTTCGCCCTCGAAGTCTAGCTCTGACTCTGGTATTTATTCCACTCACGGTCACTTTCTGCCTCTGGGCATCACAAGCGCCTTTTCCAGCCTGCGTGGGAAGGGGGTTTTTCGCAGCCCACCCCCAGCCCACCCCACAGCGCGGTCTCCGGCTGGGTCACGGCAGTGCTCGGTGCTGGGCTGGGGAATCCCACACGCTGCCACCTCCCCTGGGCGCTGCTCGCACCAGCGCGGTGTCTGCAGACGTTGCTAAGCAGCTGCAGATATAAATACTTTCAAACCCCAAATCTGCTGCGGCTGATACACCCCTGCAGCAAAAGAACAGACTCCTTGGAGCTCCAGAGGGGTTGTTTGTTGTGGGGGTTGCCAGGAGAGGGGTTTGGGTTTCACCCCGGGTTTCCTCCAGCCCCTCGAATCGGGCAGGGGACGTGGCCGGGCTGTCCCGTGCTGCACGGCATCTTCTCCAGGGCTCGTGGCACCTCCCGCACCCGATGATACAGCGTCTGCTCGGGTTGGGGCTGGGAGGATGGTGGGGCTGGCACTGGGCACCCCACGGTGCCGGTGATACATGCAGGTGACGGGGTGACATGGGATGTAGTGCCAGCGCCGTCTTGCCCAGCCTGCACCGACAACAGCAGCCGTGGCGATGCTCACCCTAACCCCCTCCCCGGGACGGACTTGTGCGCATCGCATTGCTGCAAGCAGAGCCCTCGGGGCACAGCGGCTCCGGCAGGTCCTCTGCTGGAGCAGGGCGGGGGACCTTTTTTCTTGGGGACCCCAGGCAGGGGTTGGGGACGGGCCTGGGTGGCAGGGTGTCACTGGGATGGGAGCTATGGCATCCAGCAGCCCATGGGGGGGGCAGTGGTCCAAGGGCTGTTGTGCAGCCTGGGGCGACCATTGCCTCCCGGCCACACTCACAGGGCGGCTGAAGACCTGAGAGCAGGTCGGTGCGGGGGTCAGACAGCCCCTGCGTGCACGTGTGGTGGAGGTGCTGCAAAAATAATCAGCGCAAAGGAGCACGTCCTGCGGCGCGTCAGTTCCTCCCCTGGGCCCCTCTTCCCCCAGCAGCTCTGAGGAGGCTGGGCCGGGGCCAAGGATCCCTGGGAGCCACAGGGTCAGGCTGGACTTTGTGTGGGGCTCTGCAAAGAGCCTGCAGAGTCCTTTGGACCTGCCAGGGTGGGAACCCCACCTCTGGAGACACCGGGAGCTGATGGAGCCAGCGTTGGTCAGCCCCTCAGCAGCGCTGCCGGGGGGATGCCGGAGCTCTCAGCATCCTGGCCCAGGCCGGTCGGGGCACGGGCTGCAGAGGGGAAAGGGGCCGGCAGCCCCCCATCACACCACGGTCAGTGGAGAAGCAGCCCATCCCCAGCCACGCTGGAGCAGGCACGGGGCCACCTGCGAGGCTGGCACCGCTGCCAGCCGTGCGCTCACCGCCCTGCGGTCTGCTGCCTGCCGACTGCTTGCTTGTTTTCTTAGAAGCGAGAGCAGCGCACGCGGGGCCGCCGAGGGACGGGAAGTGGCTAACCGGAGCTGAGGCAACGGCACGGGCCTCCTGCATGCACCTTTTCCTCCGAGCCCGGCTGCAAACCCAGCTTGTCTGGAGCCCGCGGTTGTTATTTACCAGCGGGGCAGGCACCGCTCCAGCAGTGGGTCCTGCACACCCATCTCATAGGGTCTTCGGTAACCCCCCAGTTCCAGGCTGGGAGCGTCCAGCTCCAGCTGTGATGCCGGCTTGCAGCTTGTCCTGGGGGCCCAAATAGCCAGGCTGGGCCATGGAGGTGAGAGCTTTAGCAGAGGTGGCCCGTAGCCACACAGGGGCTGGCTGGCAAACGGCCACCTCCCTCCCTTGCTGCACGGAGGGCCACCAGAAACCTCCCTGGTGGCCACCACCATAGCGACCAGCTCCGGGCAGATGTCACCTGTGCCTCCCTGTGTTCTTCCTCCACAGGAAGAGGGGATGAGGTGCCTTTTGCTGGAGGGAGGCGTCCCTCGAGCCTTGTGCGGAGGGACAAGCACGCGGATGTCAGGTCTTCCGTCTGGGCACGGAGGCTGATGGAGTGGGACACGCTCCCTCAGCCCACCCAGGCTTGATGTTCCTCGACAAAGATGCTCCCACCTGGAGGGATCTCCCCAGCCTCGCTGGGGGTGAGAAGAGTCACCAGAATTCCCCTAAAGAAATTATAGGCTGAATTTCCTTCATTGCACCCAGCTGACCGGGTCAGCCCTGAGAAAGGCACGTAAGGCAAGGTATTTCTCCACCAAAAGCTGTTGTTCTTGTTGAGCCTAAAACCTAGTAGCAAGAGGGGCTTAATGTCTATCTGCAGAAAAATTTGGATCAGGAGCTCAGTAGGTTCTTCTTCATCCCCGTGTAACCATGGCTCTCTGGTCCTCCCCAGAGAGCGGAGCTCCGCCAGCTCCAGCTGGTGGTTTCTCCTCCAGCAGCCAGGAGGACAGTCCCGTGGGGCCGCCCAGGGCTGCGTGCGCCCGGGGACGTCTGTGCCCCGCTGGGTTCCAGAGGGGAACCACGTCCTCCGGGGGAGGGAAGTCCCTGGCTGCCCAGACAGTGCGGCCGGGCTGATGCAAGAGGCGGTGACTATTTTGGGAGATAGCTGAACCCGGGATGTCGTCTGCTGCTGCCGTTCTTTCCTGACAAGCCCTCTCATGTGTTTGGGGGGATCTTTCCACATTTACGGGAAAGGAGAAGTAGGACCTGAAGTCAGACCTTTCAGATCCTGACTTAAACCCCCGTTTTCCAGCACGCTTTTCAGCTGGAGGCAGAGCTGCGCGGGGGCAGGCGCCGCTCTAGCCGTAGGTCACGTTTCCCCTCCAAAAGCCCGGCTCATGGCTCCTCACCCGCCCAGACCCCGGCTCGTCCCATGCCGGGCGCAAGGTCCCCCCGGGGCTGGCGGGGTGACAGCAGCGAGGGGAGCACCCGCGGGGGTTCCAGCCCGGGGGGAGCCGGGAGGAGCACTGGCTCTGTGGGACATGACCATGGTGGCGACTCCGGGTCCTCCTTGCTGAGCAGTTCGGCTCTTGAGCCTGCCCTGCCGGCCGGGGGGGGCTGTCCTCGGCCCCCTCCTCTCCCCGGGGAGCTGCCAGCCCTGGCTGCGCCCAACCCGGGTCCTGCCTGCAGGAGGTGGCGAGGCAGGTATCGGTGCGGGACCTGGGGAGACCAAAGTCTCCATCACCTGAATCCCTGCCTGAGAACAGCCCCGGTGACACCTGTGGGGGGGCACAGGACCACAGAGCAGAGCCCGAGACGTTTTCCCAGGGGGGCCGCAGATCCCCCACGCCCCAAACACCGACTCGCTCCCCTCTGCTGCCTTTTACCACCTTGTCAGTGCAGCCAGACACAGGGCCCGGGGAGCGTCTCCATTTTGGGGACCGAGGGAGGGCGGGCATGGTGACCCTGCTCTGCCTCCAGACACCGTGAGCCCACCTGTCTCAGCTCTGGAGACATCGGTCCTTGCCTTCAGCCACCGCGGACAGGAGACACCCCAGGAGCTTTGCCTGCTCCGAGGGAGACCCGTGCGTAGGCAAGAGGGGGGTGAGCGTGGGCTTTGGGCGCTCCTCTCTGGTGAAACACCTCCCCAGAAACAACCTTCCTTCCCCGAACCGAACGGGGTGACGTAGCGCGGTGTCACCGGTCCCGTCATCTCTCCACCGACCTTCCCACAGCCTCCACCGCAGAGACAGCAGAGTTTAGCTGCGATGCCGTGGAGGGGTGTGAAACCACGGAGGGACCCAGGGGGGACAAGGGGCGTCCCAAGACACGGTTGTGCTCGGGGAGTCCCCAGGGCGCCAGCCCAGCTGCTGGAGGACAAGGCAGGATGGAGGGAGGCTGGTCGGCGGAGGGCTGCGAGCAGAGCTGTAGTTCAGGCTGAACAGCCTCAGATCCCGATGGAGAGCGGGGGGAACACGGCAACAGGGCCCTTATGGGCCAGGCAAGAGGTCGGGGGCTTCATTAGCCGTGGTGGGCTCGGGCTACCTGCACAGAATAATGCTGCAAGGATGAAGGCAGCCACGTTGCAATGGAAGCGGGGTGGAGGGAGGTCTCCATCACGCACAGGATGCTCAGAGAGCCAGGCTGAGCCCCTCCATCAGCCCCTGCGGAGTCCCCAGCTCCACCAGCCCTCGCAGGGTCTTCTCCAGAGAGCAGCCAGTCTCTCCTGCACCATCTTTCAGGATGTGTTAGGGCCTGGGAGCCGCATCCTGCTCCAACCAGTGCCCGAAGGGCCTCCCCAGGGTGAACCCCTTCACTGCTCGAATTCATCCCCGCGGCGAACAGTGCGGTGCTGGCTCCAACCCGTGTCCCTCCAGGCTGCACCGAACTGGTGTCAACCAGAGCTGGGGGTCTTGCTCCTGCTTTACACCCTCCGCCCTGATTTGCACCATCAGTGCCCCCAAGGATGCTCCCCCCCCACCTCTGGGTTCCTTGGGGGAGCCCCTGGCGAGGCCGGCAGTGAACTGGCCGTGCATGGAGACAGCATGGTGTCTTTGAGAGCTCCCAGGGCACGCAACGGGCCAGGTTTGTCCGGGGTGGCCTGGAGGCTTGTGCCTGCAGACCAGGCTGCAGACCAGGGCTGGGAGGTTTCCCCAGGAGTGCTGCAACTGCTCTTTCTGACTCCCCAAAAAGTCCCCGAGGACTCTCTGTGTGACCCCCCATTGCCCAGAGGACAGGAGAGCTCCGCAGCGCCACTCGGAGTGGAGCGGGTGCGTTCCTCCTCCGAGGATGAGGAGACAAGCTCCTCCAGGTCCTCGCTGAGGTTTCACCCAGGTGGAGACAGAGGCGGGTACCTGCGATCAGAGAGACTTTGTGTTTTTCTCCTGGCCGCTGTTCCCTCTCAACCCCCACCCTGTGCTCCTCCATCGGGCTCTGACTTCATCCCCCAGGTATCCAAAGAGACAATGCCGGCGGTGGCGGCCAGCGCCGCATCCTGTCCCCTCGCCCCCCGGGTCACTTCCCGGGATTGTTCTGCTCGGCTCGGACAGGGGCTGGCTGACCGGCGGTCCCCGGGGACCGGGAACAGATGAGCCTCACGTGCCGGCGGTGTTTCATGCAGCGACAGAGCACGGCTGGGGCACGGGGTGATGGCAGGGGAAGGTTGTCCTGTCTCTCTGGGCTTTGTCCTGCCGCCTTTCCCCCCTCCTTCGTTAGGAGCTGCCCTCCTCGGTCCCACCAGCGGCAACATCAGGCAGCCCTGGACCACGGGACAGGATCCCGATTTCCATCCCGGCCAAAACCCTTGCGCTGACATTGCCGAGCTGGAGGGAGAGCAGAGGGACACAGCTGATCCGGGCCGGGGCTCCCTGCTGGCTTAGCTGGCATTAACCTCATAATTAAACTAATTAAATTAATACCAGGAGGGTCCAGCCCGGTGTCACCATTCCTCGGCACCAAGCCTGCATTCAAGCAGGGGGCTAAGCCTGCAAATAACCCTCCCCCACATAATCACCCCCGATTCTCTGCCCCCGGAGGCTGGCAGTCTATTCGTGCAACGATCTTTGGACTTGAAATGTCGTTTTTTTTCCCCCTTGTAGAGCTTTATGGCTTGGTTAGCGTGATGCCCAGCCGCACGCTCCTTTCCTCACAGTGTCCCATGAGTTTTCGTGTCCTGCCTGTCCTACCGCTGCGGGGCGTGTTTAGATTTTAAAGTTGAACTCCTTTCCCATTTTGCTGTGAGATGTGCTTTCTCTGGGGGTGCATTCCTTGCTGTCCGTTGGCTCCCAGCCGTGAGCTGGCTGCCGGTACTTGGAAGGCCGATGCCGGGTAGGTATCGCTGGCAGCCACTGTGTGCAGGTAGCAGGTGGGTGAAGCAGCAGCACCGCCCCTGCAGCCTCGCGTGGTCCAGAGCATCCCCTCCTTCATGCTTGCCCTCTGTGTGGTCATCTTGGACCTGGCTCCGGGTCCTTCTGTCCCCCTGGGCCAGCAGCTCCATCCCTGCACGGTCACGGTGTGGGGCTGGACAAGAAGGTGGTTGATTCCTTTCAGACCATCGCCTCTGGTTTTGTCCCCGCCCCGGGAGGGCACGGGGCTGAGCTCGCTGTTGGAAGCAGGACAAGGCCATGCCTTCTGCGGGGACATCTCTCTGGGTGTGCTCTCCAAGCAGGGTGCCAGATCCAGGGTGGCCCACAGCGTGGCAGGGACGGGTCCCGGAGCACCCAGCGCTTCGGACTGGGGTCTGCTGGGAGGGGGTGGGTGGGAGACGAGGAAACGGCAGCGGCAGGAGAGGCAAAGGGCAGCGGGCTCTTCACAAAACGATGCCAAGGGGCAAACAAGGGGCTGTGCAGCCGAGGTGGTGGGACACTGGCTGCTCCCAGGTCCCCCAGCCACGTGTTTCCAGCCTCGGCTATTTCAAGGCTTCCTGTTTCCCTGAAGCGAGTGGCTTCCCGGCGCTGGGGACGAGGCAGCGGCCCTGGGGCTGTCCCTTCCTCCGTGTGATGGGTCTGACTTTCGCATTCGGGGGTGGGGGGGGGAGGATTTTTTTTCTTTCTTCTGGTGAAGCTCCTGGGCCAGCAGGGCAGAAAACAATGGGCAGGAAATCAGGGATGGGGTCTGCCTTCCCGGCCCTGGAGCTCTGCCCCGGAGTGTGTCTGCAGGTACCTCCGGGTTTCTCTTCCTGAAGATCCCCCATGGAGCAGCCCCGTCCCCGCAGCAGCGCCTGGGGCTGTTGGGATGGGCAGGAGAGAGCGGAGCAGAGCCCCCTCCTTCCCCCTCTTCCCTGTCCCCATAGCCCTGCTCCTCCCTCCCAAAAAATAGTGCTTCGTGGAAAGTGTCTTTTCTGCCGAGGTTTCCAAGTTGCACATCCCCGTCCTGCTCGTTTCTGGTTCTTCCAGGCCTTTTGCATGCCATGCAAACGAGAAAATAAACGCTGATTACTTTTATTCCGGGAGGAAAGAAAAAAAAAAAAAGTTCATTTCACGGGAAAATGGTGGGGCTGTCAGTCCCGCGGGAGCTGGACGTGAGGCTGCTCTGGGGGGCGCGGGGGGCAAGGTCCTCCTCTGCAGGACACGCGGGATTTCCCAGCCCTGGGGACAGTAACTGGGAGGAGGGGACCAGAAGGGGACCACACCGACAAGCAGGGCGGGCGAGACCCGCTCGCTGCCACGTGTGCTGGGGGTCTGGGTGGGGGACAGGCACTCGTCACCCCTCGGGAGGGACCTGCTGCCCTCCTGCCCCTCTCCATCAGCCCCGATGCCCTGAGCACCGGGAAGGGGGAGGAAGGTGGAGGGGAGGAGGGAGGTGGAAGGCCAAATCCAGCAGCCCCCGGCCCCAGGGAGGTGGGAGCACCACGCCGTGCTCAAGGATGCGGTGGGGCTGGCTGCATCCCGCGGAGCCGCCCGGGGCCGAGGCCAGGGGAGCTGGGGGTCGTTTCTTGGCACTGATCCCTGGGGGAGCCCGTCCGAGCCGTGGCATGGCAGAGAAGATGGAGCCAGGGTTCACCTCCCCAGCACTTGTGGCAGGGTCTTCCTCCTCTAAAGGGTCTTCACTCTCATGGCATGATGCTGGTGGCATCTTCTAGGGTCGCCGTTATGGTAAAACTCAGGTGTCTCTTCTCCCACATCCTGAAAACAGGAGCGTTGCCAGCCCCACGGTGACATTCACCCTCTTTTCTGCCTCTCCTGGTGGGACACGGGGGTCTGTGGGTACCAGGGCACTGGGCACCGGGAGAAGCCTTTCAATGAAGAGGTGTAGGGCCAGCTGAGGAGATGTTCCTCGGGGAAGTGAACACATCCATGCAGCGTCTGTGCATTTCCAACCCAGCAGGAGCCGGGAGCAGGGACTCCCCATCCCGGTGAAGTGGGACGAGCGAGAGCCGGAGGTTTGGACCCTGCCCTGCTCCCCTTGCGCCCACAGGGCTGTCTGCTGCCGGACCCAGCATCTCGCTGGGAATGGGGCAGGTTCCTGCTGGGAACGAGACGGCCCCACTTCCAGCAGCATCGTCCTGCCGCGTCCTCAGCACGGCTCCGGGCTCTCCTGGGTTGTGTCCCAGCAGGGACCGGGCACACTTCCAGGCGAAGCCCGCCGGGTGCTGAGCCAGCCCCCGTGGGAGGAGGAGAAGGGGCCTCCAAGGACGCCCGGGGGTAGCCGGGCAGCCCAGGCCAGGTCTCCTGGCCCAGGCGGGCTCTGCTGGCCGGGCCGCTCCTGCCTGCGCCATTGCCGCCCTCTAGTGCTGCCAGCGACCCCAGTGCTGCCTCCCCGGGCGGACTGGTGGGACTGGGGAGGGACTGGGGAGGGTGCTCATGCGCCGGGGGGGCATATAGAATAGAATCATAGAAGACAGTGATGGGGGGGGTCAGTGATGGGGGGGTGACAGTGATGGGGGGGTGAGTGGTGGTGGGGTGAGTGGCGGGGAGGTCAGTGATGGGGGGTCAGTGATGGGGGGTGACAGTGGTGGGGTGGTCAGTGATGGGGGGTGACAGTGATGGGGGGGTGAGTGGTGGTGGGGGGTCAGTGATGAGGGGTGACAGTGATGGGGGGGTCAGTGATGGGGGGGTGACAGTGATGGGGGGGTGAGTGGTGGTGGGGGGTCAGTGATGAGGGGTGACAGTGATGGGGGGGTCAGTGATGGGGGGGTGACAGTGATGGGGGGGTGAGTGGTGGTGGGGTCAGTGGTGGGGGAGGTCAGTGATGGGGGTTCAGTGATGGGGGATGATAGTGATGGGGGGGGTCATTGATGAGGGGGGGTCAGTGATGGGGGGTGACAGTGGTGGGGGGGTCAGTGATGGGGGGGTGACAGTGAGAGGGGTTCAGTGATGGAGGGGTGACAGTGATGGGAGGGTGAGTGGTGGTGGGGGGTCAGTGATAGGGGGTGACAGTGGTGGGGAGTGACAGTGGTGGGGGGGTCAGTGATGGGGGGGTCAGTGATGGGGGGTGACAGTGATGGGGGTGGTCAGCGATGGGGATCTGCAATGGGAGGGGAGAGCAGCATTGGGGGGGGTCAGTGATGGGGAGTCTCTGCTAGGGGGGGTGGGTCAGCGATGGGGGGGGTCTGCGCTGCGGGGCGAGCGATGGAGAGGCAGGGCCGGGACAGGGGCGGTGCGATTCCCGCTGTGGCCTCACGGCGGCCTCACGCAGGGCGCCTCCGCCCCCGCTGCCCCTCCGTGCCGGGCGGGGTGCGTACCGCTTTAAGAGCCCGGCGCCCACACTCAAGATGGCGCCGGCCGGGCGCGCCCCCGCCGCCACAGCCGCGCAGTGCGCCTGCGCACAGCCCTGCCCGGGGGCCCCGCCCCGCCCCGCCGTGGGTGGAGCCGCCCCTCGCGCAGGTGCGGCGGCGGTGGCGGCGGGGCCCGGGCCGGGCCGCGCTGGGCCGCGGCGGCGGAGCGGGTACGGGGTGAGGGGTCGGGGTGGGACCGGGACTGGGGAACTTGTGGGGCAGGGCAGGGCGGTGTGGGGTGGCCGGGCGCTGTGGGGCCTGCCGGAGGCCCGGGCGGTGTGAGCTCGCCGGGGGCCCTACAGTGGGTCCGGGAGGTGTGGGGCCTGCCGCGGGGCCTGCTGCTTCTTCCCCCTCCTTTTCCCTCCCGGCCTGTTGCTGAGGCCCCGTTGGCCCCGGGGTGGGTTGGGCCGCTCGTCCCGGCACTGGCAGCGTGAGGGAGGCAGGGAGGGAGGGAGGGAGGGAAGGTGCCGATGTGGCAGCTGGAGGTGGGGAGCGGGAGCTCTGGGAACAGCCGGTGAAGAAAGTTGAAGCGAGTCCCGGGCTGGGAGAATTCACGGCTCCCGGGGCCGGGCAGGGATGTTCTCCGTGAACCTTGTCACGAGTGCAGTGCCTGAGGTGCCTGCAGCCCCCCTTGCTGATGTTTACCCCCCCCCAGGCTTCGGCGCTGGGAGAGCCTGTGTGTCCTGGCTGTTTTCTTGCCTGAACAAGCCACTCTTTCTCTTCCAGCAGCTCCAAGAAGCGGCACAGTCAAGGCAGGAGCAGCCCAGCCTTGGTGAAGGTACCGACGCCGCTAGTTGGATGGGTAGGTGATCCTCTTGTCATCGTGACTGGCCTCTCCTGTGGGTGGACACTGCTGCTGAGAGCAGAGATCTGGGCTCAGGCAGCAATGGGATGAGCTGCCCGGGGACACGCTGCCTGCCTTTTGATGGGATGAGCTGCCAAGGGGCCTGCTGCCCACTTTCTTTTCTGTCTGCCTCTGCTGGAGTGCAGGTGGACAGAGCTGGGGTCTCCCACTCCATTCGAGTGCTAAGGGAAAAGTCCTGGCTGAGGGAGCGTCCAGGAATAGACGGGGCAAGAAACAGGGCAGCCAGAGTTTGGGAGTCCTTTAATACAGTGTGCGACATCGGCTTCTGGACGTTGTGAGCTTTCCTTCGTCCAAGTTTTAAAGCCTTCGTTAAGCTTGGAGGTTGTACCTCAATTTTTTTTGCAGACAGAATGAAAGGAAGGATTTAGCTTTTTACGCTCGCGTAAAGCAGCTGTTTGTGAAATGCACACTTCATAATGTTCCAGATGTTGGTGGTTTTCTTCTGGGCTCCTGGTGTCTGTGGGGCAGGGTGGCCGTGGGGCAGGACCACGGGCACTGGCACCAGGGAGGCAGCGGAGACATGTGGCTGGCAGACACCACTGGGCCTCTGACTCCCTTTGTTCCCCGAAGAACTTGAAAACAGGATTTTTTTTGTTTTTAAAATGCTGCTTGAATGATGGTTGTATAGAATAGTGAATTGTTTTTAATTCTTTGGGATGCAATGCTTGAATCGTCTTCTTGCTGGCCTGAGCTGGAGCCTCGCTGAGCTGCTTCTTCCTGAAATAGCCTCCCAGCCCCTGCCTGGCAACAGGTGAAGTTCTGTGGTATATGTCCTTAAACTTGGTTGCACCAAAATATCTTTTGAGGTGTGGATTTGGTTTGCCTGAGATTTTGTGGCCTTGTCAGTAACAGTTGTTCTCCAGTAACTCCAGAAGTTGAAATGGTTTGGGAGCAGCACCCAACCGAAAGTGTTGTTTTTAATGGAGTTGTGTTGTCCCTGCACCTTCCTACCCCCCCGTACGCTGCGCACACTTGAAAACATAACAGCACATTTCCTTTGGTCTCCCTGTGGACTCACAGGTCATGATCTTCAGCTACCAGAAAGCTGCAGAAGTTAGAAAATCACCACAGCTGTTTTCTCCTGCCGTGTTTTGTAGGGGTCACTGGGAAGTTGTGCCATGCAGATGTACTTTTCTTTTCTCTCCTGTCCCTCGCTGTACAGCTGCTTTCTGCTGCCGTGTGTTCTTGGCAGCCTCATTGCATTTCAGGAGTGGGTGATGCTGCGAGGAAAGATTTTCTTTTCATCTAAATGCTTTTCTTGGGTCGTTCTCCAGCATTGTTTTGCCCCATTCATATTTGATCCGGTTTGCTGTGGTTTTTTTTTTTTTTTTTAAAAAAAAAAAAAAAAAACAAACACAGAGCTGGTAATTGAGTAAGAAATGTGGCCGTAACACCAAAATTTCAGGAAATATCTGTTAATGATACGTTATTCTTTCGGCTCTGGATGTCTTGGTCCGGCAAAAAGCTGGTTGTGCAATTGTTGCGTCGCAGTGTGCAATTAGAACATGGAGTCACTTGCTGTCCGGAGAAAGAGCTGCTCTTCATGAACAACTGGTTTAATGAGAGGAATCGTGGCGTGAGCTCTTGGGTCGGCAGCAGTGACTGTCACATGAGCTGGCGGTGGCAGGGTTCAGCGGGGGGGGTTCCAAAAATGGGGGAAGCCCAAAGGTGCAGGGGGTCAGCGGCTCTGGTGTGGGATGGTGGTGGGTGGCTTTGTGCTTGAGGAGGGTGTCCTGCTGATGAGATGCCTGGAAACATCTCCCACAGCAGCCAGGCTTGTGCTGCTGCTGCCTGGATTTGCTGTGGGGATTTTAAGTGCAGCGTGATGTACACACACATTTTCTTTTTTTACCTGGGAGCAGCATTTTCAAGGACGTGCCTGTGTGGCGGTGGTGGCCTCCTCCCCTCGGACCGAGGTGCTTGCTGCAGCTCCGTGGGCTCTCAAGGCTCGCCCGCTTCTTCTGCGCCTCTGCCCTGTGTCCACCTTCACCCACCTCCTCTTTCCCTCGGCCATGGTTCCTCATTTTCTTCTTCCACCCTTGGTGTGGAAGGTGGCACCAGCTATGTCTCCAGCTGGATCTGGTGAAGGAAGTGAAGGAAGGCAAAGCTGATCCCCAAAATTCCTCACCTTGAGCGTGTGCTTGCCTGGGGGTACAGTTCATCCATGTAATATCACAAGTCATTTGGATGTTTTGGGGACAGATGAAGTCCAGCCAGTGCCCCAGACTGTGTGCACAGCCAGGCGAGGGCTGGCAGTGGCTGACGTTGCCATCATCTGGTCTTAGACTCATCCAGCGGGTTTGTCCAGGAGTTTGGATTCAGGTCTGAGTGCCCGAGTGCAGAACTGACAGCGTGGGTTTGAATAGTTATGTGCATCTTGCATCATGCTTGTAATTACTCCCTCTGGAATAACAACTTGCTCTTGGTTACGCAGCACAGCTTCACCTGCAGTTGTTCCTGAAGGACTGCGAGCCCTGGGTTTGGAAGATCGGTTTCTGAAGGAGTCCCTTGAGCATGGTGGCCCATGTGTCTCCTCGGGGTAGCCTGGGTGGCACCCGGAGGCCGAAGAGATGAGGGGCGCTGGGGAGCCGGCCGCCTGAGCCGGACCAGGCATGCCGCTGCAGCCAGGTAACCCTGGGCACACACGTGTCTGCTCAATGGCAGAAGCTACAGAGCCGGGTGATTTGGACTGCTGTGCGCCCATCGCCGTCACGCTGCGGATGTGTGTGTAGTGCTTTTGGTTTAAGGCCAATGGTTGGATACTGTGAAGTGGTGTGAAAACACCGTAACTCATGTTTTGGGGCTTGTTGCGCTGCTGCTGGCAGTGTTTTGTAGTTGTTCCCTCTTTGCACGGCTGTGTCCTGGCAGGTGGGATGTCCACTGCGTGTCCCTGCTTCCTTAGGGTGAAACCATCGAGGGTTTCCTCAACAGCCGTTCGTTTCCCAAGGCTGAGGAAGGGGTGAGGCTGTCTCCGGGGAAGCTGGCTGTTGCAGCACCCTGTTGTACCTGGAGAAGAAAGAAGAGCTGTGCTGTGGGGAGAATCAGGTCTTCTTCAGGACAGAGCAGGCTGCCCTGGAAGTTCCTTCTGTGTCTGTACAACTCTTTTTTGTTCGAACTTCAGCAGCCCACTGACCGAACTTTGGATTTGTCCGGGTAGTGGATGTATCTATTTTATTCAGAAGGAGGGATGCTGCAGGCATGCTTGGGTAATAGAGCTAGGGGAGATGGGAATACCCAGACCAGTTCTTTGGTTGGATAGAGGCAACCGGTGGCTTTTTGGGGAGTGGGAGATTTTCATCATGTCCCTGATTTTCATCTTAATAGTCCTTTTGCCTCTTCATGGGTTTTCCCTTTAAGCAGAAAATTCTCAAGAAATTTAAGTACTGTAGTGAGACGTACCCAGAATGTATAAAAGTACCTCAATTTTTTTTCTTTTTTAATGACTTGTGCTACAATATCACTTTTTAAAAAGTTTTAAATAAAAGAAATGGTGCTGCAGTCAGTGGCGGTCTATTTCTGCTGTTATGTGAGACTGTAAGGACCCTAATCCATAAAGGGAAAATCCTCTGTGTGTGTGTTTGGTGCCCATGATCTCTTCAGTGCTGCAGGACAATACATTGAAGGTTTCCTGATGAAATGTGTGTGCAGTTGCCTTTTCCAGAACGCTTTATAGCAAACAGCACGGAAGGTATCCATTAACGGAGGGTCTGAATCCCTGCTGTGGTGAGGCCAGCGTGCCGCTGCCAAGGCTAAAGAACCTGGCTGGAAATTCGGTAGAGGGTCAGGCTGCTTATTTCATCGCCTGTAGCTACTTTACTCTCCAGCCAAATTTCACTTTTCCCAGTGGGGATAAGGAAACCTCTCTGTATTTTGAGGGTGCTGGCGTTGTGGGTAGCTACAGAGCATTTGGACGCTGGAACGTCGCAGCTTCTGCTGTTGGAGGGTGGGAGGTGAGCTATTGAATCGCGTCCTGGTTTTGTAGGAGGCTGAACCATCTGCAGAAATTCAATGAGCCCTGGGAGCTGCTTCGATACTGCAGTCGGCGAGTTAGCCCTGTTGTTTGTGTGCCAGCCTGTTCGGGTTCAATGCAATGGGCTTCAGACCTGTTGGGCTGCAGTTCAGTACTTCCAAAATGCCATTTTTATCCCCGCCTCTTGAGGAACTTCTGTTTGGTTTTTCAAACATCTAGCGACTGTACGAGGAAAGAGAGTGTATACTTTGGATCGAGTAGCCTGGGGAGGTGCCTGCGCGTAGGATGAAGTCCACTGCTTTGACAAAAATGTATAAAATCAGCTACATCGCATGTGCCGAGCAGCTCAGGTGGATTTCACGGAGAGGGAGATGTTGGAAAGGTAACTTGGGTACACCAACACTCGGGGCCTGGCAGCTTGGCAGCATTCGGTGCAGGCCAGCTGTAATTCTCCCTGCAGTTTGGCAGGGTCTCTCTGGCTCATTAAGGCCAGGTCCCGGGGGGGCTTCGCAGCAGTTCTTGCCAGGGCCCCCATTCTCCTCCCGTAACCCCCTTCTCGTCACAACAGGGAGGCTCTCAAGAGGCTTTTCTCACCGAGGATTTTGTGCAAGTTGGGTGCTTTATGTTCCTTTTGTGCCTTGGAAAATCCCCTCTTAAGTCTGTCGTAGCCTGTATTTCAGTAGATTTGGCTTTTTCTAGATTTTCAAGCGAGAAGCGGAACAGCGGTCTCCCCAAAATAAAGCTTAACCCAACACCACTTAGTGCTTTTTGAATTCCAGGGTGTGCTGTGAAGTGTCTCATAAAAACAAACAAAAGAGATCAGGTACTCTGCTGAAAGAGATACAGTCCTTGGCCCTTAACAAAAATGTGACAGGTGACAGGTTTCCAGCTGAAACTTGATGCAAGCTTGAAACTAAACTGGACTGTAAAATATAATTGGAAATACTTGTTGACATCTTGCTATTATAGCCATGATAGTTCTTATTCTTTTTTTTTTTAAAAAAAAAAAAGGGAAAAAGGAAAGAAAAGGAGGGGGGAAAAAGTCATGGTGTTTGAGGAGAGATGATATTTTATCAGTGGTTATTTGGCTTTTTTTTGTCTGACAGTTTTGGCATAAGCTTTCTCCATGGGATCTGAAGGACTTCAGCTCTGTAACAGCACATTCTTCTTTTTGAATTCCAGTAAAATAACTAAATGTAACAGATAGGGAAAGACTGGGATGATTCTAAGTCACGTAATGGGGAAGTGAAGATGGTCCCTGCTAGTGCTGCACAGCGAGTGGTTACGGTGTGTGAATAGCCTGTGACTACGAGGAGTTACATTTTCCACCTGAAAAGTGAAAATGAGTTTACAAAGCGCTAGTTCTGTAACTGCAGTAACTTTAGTTTTGGAGTAGAAAATTTTCTGTACCTTTATTAGATTGGCTTATTTTCTTGTTTGCCCTACGTGGTAAACCCAAAAGGAGCAGTATTGAAAAGCGCTGCAGTCCGGCAGGCTGTTCCGCGTGGGGTGTGAGTGTCTGGGGTGTTGTGGGGCGCGGGGGACCCGGGTGGGTGTTGCTGCAAACCGTGGGTGAATTCAGCCGCGGAGATGTTTGGGGAGCTCTGCTGCTTGGGTGACCACGCAGTGATATATTTTTGGGAATAAGGGAAAGGATATAAGCCTCTTGCTAGACTAGTTTTTGGGATCTGCCTGTTGCAATATCGGGAATCTCATTTGAGAAACATTACTGAGCCTTGAAGTGTGTCTGGGTTTAAATGAGGCTAATGCATATGCTCTGTGTGCTTCCCTACCATAAAGGGGAAAAAGAATGTTTTATATAAAACCCACGTTTGGCCAGTACTATTGGTTTCGTGCTGCCTTGAAGACTTTTCTGTATTAAGATCTTCTTGTCTTGCATCCAAGTCGTTTTTCCCCTTGTTTTTGGGGCGGATGTGCCTGGCGTGATCTGGATACACTGGTGTGCGCTGCTGTGTGTTGCACGGTGCCAGACTGAAGCTGCGGGTCCAGCACTGGTCCCTCCAGACCCCCTCACGAGGCGAGGATGGAGCGAGGTCCTGCAGCCTTCGGCCGCTTGAGCACCTTCGCTGCCATGTCTCTGGGAGCCCCGGATTCCTCTCTGCTTCTCGTCAGCCTGGGCCTGGGCTGTAGCTTCTTGAGCATGGTCTGTGGCCATCTCGCCTTGGAAACTGTCATCCAAGAAGAAGCCTGCCTCCTTAATGAGAATAGCCCGTAGGGATGTCCTGCTTCCTAGAGCTCTCCTAGGAAAGGAGCTGGCCTTGAGGACAGCTTGGGTTGTCATCCAGTTTAAGACTAGAGATTTTGGCAGGAGGTGGCTTTGGAGTCATCGTCCAAGACTGTGATGTTCTCAGGATGAAAATGATGTCAGATCCGTTCTTCATGCTGTTTCACTCTGGGTTCTGTGTTAATCACGCTCCTCCCATTTACGTTGGGAAGGCTGGGTGAACAGAGTGACATCTGGCTGGATGCTGGCGAAGATTTGCTAACCTGAGGATGGGCTGTGGACACTTTGGAGTCATCGCTTACCAGCTACACAGGTATGTTTCAAAAACAAGGCTGTCGCTCAGCTGATACTCCTACGCAGAGCCGGACTCATCAGCCAGTGTCACCATCCTGCATTTCTAATGAGGGCGGTAGTGGCAGAGAAGCAGTACGGAAACTGCTGTAAAGAACTGAATTTAACCTGGAAGGTACAGAAAGCTTAAAAACCATGGTACAATCACGAACTGCCTGTAAATTTGGGCTTTTGCATTATCAAGTTAGACTGCTTTTTGTCAAAACACAAACCTGAAAAGAAGCTGGATGTGTTTGTGAAGAAGCTCTTGCCTGTTAGAGGCTCGTGTGGTGGTTATGCTTCAGGATCAGGGAGGAGGTGACTGAGCTAAGATTCTGGCATCTTAACTGAGTGGAAATTGCATAAAGTTTAGGAGGAAAAAATCCCAACCCAGCAAAAGCTAGGCGGTCTGACTTGCATCCGGGCACTTACTGCGTTTCTGTATGAAGCATCTTAAAAAAGGCAGAGATTTCTGGAGACAAGCACTGAAATGTCTTGTGATCCCAGTAAACACGCTGTGCCTAGCTGGGAGGAGAGCTATGCAGCACGTAACTTTGGAGACAGGAGCAGGTATTAGGAAATCCAAGGTGTAGTCAGCCTTTCTAAATAGGCTCATTATTGGAAGTGTCACAGGTGCTTGCCCCAGTGGAACAGAAAAAAAATCAAACCTCCCTTTTATGTAACACGTCTGCAGCAGCAAACCATTTCTTTGATCAGTGGTGGATAACTGTGGGGGATTTTTAATCTAATAAATAAAATACTGGAACATCTTACTTCTGAAGATACGCTTTTTGGGCAAGTATACGTGATGCTATTAACAATACTCCCAAAACAACGTTTTATTCAGAAGCCGAGTGTAGTTATGAGCCAAGGATGGAATCAGCTGTGATTGATGTTTGCCTCCACTTGAGTTTTCGGCTGTTCTGGGCTGAGTGGCATGATGTGGAACGATGAATTATTCAAGAGGAGGTGATAGGAGCTCGGACTGAGGGCCATCAGCTGTGGCTGGCTGTGTGCCTGTCAGTGCTCGAGCATCCCGGGCTGGCAGTGAACCCCGTAACGCGTCCCGGGCTGGCAGTGAACCCCGTAACACGCTGCATCAGCCCCATGTACAAAAGTGCTGGGGAAACCTGAACGCTGCAGGACTCATACGCTGCTTCCCGGCGTTACCTGGTGAAAGGTGTGTGTTACCCTGAAGGGTGTCAGACCACAACAGAATATCATCTCCCTGGGGCCCCTGTGAGTTCAAAGAGCAACAAAAGAACCCCAAACAAGCCGTAAAACAATTCAAGTCTTTGTGCTCAGCTTGTGTTGGGAGATTTCCCAGTTTCTCTAAACCCATCCATTGTTCCCGACCAGCCTGGCCGCACAGCCCTTGCCTAATGCAAACAGCTCGCCCAGTGTTGGTTTGCCTTTGCTCCAGCTCGAGGAGGAGATGCTGCGTGGAGCTGTGGGTGGAGCAGCAGGTGCCCGCCGGGGCTCCGTCCTGCCTGTTCCAGCCTGAGAGGGACAATTCTCCAGTCCCCTGCTCCTCTGCTGGCGCTGGGCAAGCCCCGGACCCCCCTTGGCCACCCAGGAAGGGAGAGGAGGGGAGCGGAAGAAGCCGATGATGCTCGAGGATGTTTGCTCTTCAGAGGAGAAACAGGCAGGTGGGCAGCGAGAAGTTAAAGTAGGTAAATTAATGCTTTTAGGAACGTATACTTTAAATGCAATAGCAAAAGGCACATTGATAATCTTAACTGAGCTGCGAAAGCCTTCTGTTAAGTGATTTATGTGGAGCCCAGCCATTGCTAATGGCAACATGTTTTAGAACACTTCATATTTCCCTGAAGATACTGTATGTCACATCCTGCACCCGAAGGGAACTTAAAGACGGTGTAAAAAATCCTCTCCGTTATCGGCTCACCTGTGGCTGTAGTTTCATCTGTACAGGACGGGAGACTGGTTGTGGTCACTTCAGACAGCACTGAGAACTGAAGCAAGGAATGACTTGGAAAAATAGCATCATCTCTTTTATAAAGCTACAAAGTGGGACTTTAAAGGGTTTCACCGGTATCTGGACCCCAAATTGTTTTCAGATGAGGGATGAAAACCTTGGAGCTCTTCTGTGAATGCTGCCTCCAGCTTTGTACAGACGCTGGTTTGATTTTTGTTTTTAGCAGTTAAAGAAGAAATGACAATTGTTTTGTTTGTTTTTTGGGGGTTGTTTTTTCTTTTGTTTATTTTTTTTGGATTGTTTGTTTGTTTTTTTTTTTAATGATGAGTGCCCAGCCCTCTTGCAATTCACTCAGTCTGCACATGGAGCCTGCGCCTGGCAGTGTTCCTGGGATACGAGGAAATCCAAACCAGCTCGCTTAGGTCTGCACTGAAGTTTCTCTCTCGTGCAGTAACCTCCTCTGGAAGAGAAATGTTATTTTTAAGGGCAAGGTGAGGCCCTGGAGTGATAACGTTGCAGGAAAGCCTTGCTCTGCTGGCACCCAGCCAGGTACCCGGTTACTGACATAATGGCTAAATGATATATTTTTCTTTCCTTTCCTTTGTGTACCGTTGGATCTGGTAACTGTGGGAAGGGACGTGCCTGCCCCTGCGAAGAGATGCTGTGGGGCTGGGGAGGAGGAGGAAGTGCCCTGAGCTGTCAGAGCTCAGCTGAGATTTGCTCAACTCTGGAGAAAGGACGGTCTTGTGACCCCGGCTGTGGTTTCTCACATCCCGTAGCTGCTGGGTGCTAAGCTGGCTCCGTCCCCCGCACCACCAACGGCTCCTGAAGGCGGGGTGACTCCCTGCTTTTTTTTAAGTTTTGTTCTTCTGGCGCCATGTCTCGGTGGAGCCGGGAAAAATGCTGCAGGAACTTGTACCAGGCTCTGACTCGGGAAGCGATGGACCCGTGTGCTGGAAGGGCTGCTCTGAGCCCCCACGTCGCTGGCTGGGGGCTCATCAGGGGCAAGAGTGGTGGTGGCGGTGCCATGGCTTGCCTGTGCCGGAGCTCGCCGCTGCCACAGCTCGCCAGTCCCGTTCCTCTGGCTGCAGAGAGGAAGGGGTGACCGTGGTGGCACCTGGATGGGTGCTGCGGCCAGGCTGGGGAGCAGATTTGCTGGGTGTGCCGGTGATGTCAAAGCGCGAAATGGGGAGAAAAGCCTGGAATGTCTGGTGTTGATGGAAAAGCGCTGCGAGGGTGAAGCATCGCGGCTGGGGCCGGCTCTGCTCTGCAGCGGGGTGCTCCAGCTTCCTCCTTGCGAGTGCTGGCATCTGAGTCACTTCCAGGCGTCGTGGGGCCAACCCCGTCAGGTTTTGCTTCGTTGCTTCCCTTTGCTTGAGGGCGATGGGAGAAGCAAGGGCGGGCTGAAGAAGGCAGAGGAGGTGGATGGGAGCAGCTGGAGGAGGATGGCTTCTTGGTCACGCAAGCGCTGGGGGCACCAGGAGCCCTTCGGTACGTACCCTGCTGCCGGGGCATCCCGGAGCATGCTCTGACCTGGTAGGAAAGAAGCAGCCCTTGCCTGATGAAGTCTTGTGGTAAATTATCAACACAGATAAGTATGAGAAGTCTTTTTTCTTCTTTTTGATGCACATGGTTTAGCCTGGAGAGGCATTGCTCGCCCGTAGAGGGAGCGTTCCTGTAAGGAAAAGTGACTTAAAGCTGTGGCTCCAGGGCCTGCGTTAGGACTCGGGAGGGAAGTGAGCACTGAATTGTCATCTCCTCTGTCCTTTTTGTGCTTCGTCCGCTCTGGGTGTTGCCTGGGCTCTGCTGCAACTGGAAGGTGGTGTGCTTCTCGGCTTGGTTTTGGGTTTTAAAACTCTAAATGAGAACCAATTTGGGGATGGATTGGGGCGAGCAGGAGGTGACATTGCTCCAGTTTCTGCTTTTCAAACAGGGGCTTGTGGCTGCCCGTGCTGGCGGTGCCCGTGCTGGCGGTGCCCGTGCTGGCGGTGCCCGTGCTGGCGGTGCCGTGCCTTCTGTCGGCTGAGGGACTCTGCCTCTGGCAGGGCTACGAATTTATGCTTTTTATGCAAAGCACATACGTCAACATTTGACATATTTTAAACTTCGCCTCCCACATATATTATACGTATACAGAGTCTTATTGGAAAATACCTATAAAACCCTGTTGTGCTGCAGACAAGCGCTGTGACACGCGTGCACAGAGTTTCTACAGTTCTCTGCCAGGGTGAACAGACCATCCGTGCCTCCTGGGCTGGGAGCTGGCCTCCACTCTGCGCCCTGGAAGCAGCTTACTGGAGGAGTACTACAGCGCTTTAATGAAATTTAATTATTTTTATTGTTAGCTGACAAGTAACAGCTTTGAATTCCCCAGTGTCTCCTGCCTTGGGTTCTCCGTGTGGGTTGATGGAGGGCTGCAGCCCGCGCCGTCCCGCTGCTTTGGGGGTGTGCTGGAAGCGGTGCCTTCCCCAACACCCAGTTCCCCTCAGCCGGAGCTCAGCACTTTCTTTACTGGTGTATTCTGCACCAGTTTAATGAATAAACAGGGCTTAGAAGTTAAGTAACATCGTGTTCCACAGAAGAAGGCTCAGTGAAGAGCCCAGTGCGTCACTTCGGACAATGCCAAGACTTTGTGTGGTGTGGGGGCTTTTTTTTTTTTTGTAATAGGAAGTGCTTTCTGCAGAGTGTGTAATTCATACTGTTTGCAATTGCTGGCTGGCTTTTTCCCTTCCTGAAATAAGGCTGAGCTGCATATTTGGTTCCTCTGTAATTCTCTTGAAAAATATGTTTGCAAAAGAAAAGCTAACACGGCCTGTCTTCTCATTAAGATAAAAAGATTCCCACTTTCAGGTTGCAAGAGCTGTTTTTGAGGCTGAGACACGATTTTTTTTTTTTTCCAATTTAGTTTATTTTTATGTTTTCAGAGCTTGTGCTTTTATAGTTTCCCTGCCACCCTAGAGAATAGCGGGAGAGACGACGGGTCTTGTGTCATGGTCTGATGCCGGCAGCTCCTTGCTGCCCAGGTCCAGCAGCAGGTCGAGGTGGCTTAATTCAGGTTATTTGGGAAGTTTAATAGGACACTTCCAGATTGCAGTTGGCAGCTTTGTGTGCAGGTGGTTAAGGATCATTGTTCACTTGGGTGGTTTTGATGGCTTGCCCCCAGCTGAGAGGAGGACAGGTAGGTGATCTTGGCACATCTGGAGAGCATCACGGCCGCTTTTGTGCTGTGAGGATCCTTCCTGCGTGGTGGGCTTCGCCCAAGCTCTAGCAGTAAATACAAGGACACCGTGGGAGGTGAAATGGTCAAAAAAAGAAAAAAAAATCATTGCAAACCTGTTGAGAACACACGTGGAGATTATTTTAAAAATACGTCAGCAGATATCACTTGCCTTGTCTAATGTGGTGCTGACCTGAGTAATTTTTTACGTGCTCTTAGAGTGGGTTCCTAATTGCTTTGTCTGGTAGTGATCAGCAGATAGAAATTGATTCACAGGCTTTGTGGGAAATACAAAGGAGAAAAAGAAAATACCTTGAGAGGCTTTTTAGACCAAGAACTTGGAAATATAATTGGTTTTCTATAGAGAAAAACATTATACCAGGCATTTGGTCTGCTCTTGTGTTTGGGATCGTAGCCGCAGAAGTTAGTGCTAACTTGTGCACGCGTATCAGACAGTGCACTTTGTATGACACGGCATGTTCAAAGCAATGCCTGTGCCACCGCCAGTGGAGCTCTGCCGCGCCCGAGTGCCAGCCGTGGCGGTGGGTGACACGGGACAGTGCACCTGGGCCATGGCAGCGGCGATGGGGCTGTCTCTAGTGCTTGGGGCGGATGCTTGCAGTTCGTCGGTCTCGTTGCCTTGATTAAGCCTGTCCTGTGGCTGGCAGCTGGTTAGTCAGAAACCAGTTTGAGCCTTTTTCCAGCAGGCGGTGGACTGAGGAGTAGAGGGTATGTGTGTAGGAGCCCTTTTTGTCGAAGGATTTTCCTCTGTGGGGCCTGGCTGTCCAAAGTTTTCTAAACTTGTTCTCTTGTAAGAACCTGCCACCGTAACGCCGTGGTGTTTGAATGTCTGTCCAGTTGAGTTCAGATGCCATACTGGGACTTGTGTTTGGCTCTGGCATGTGGCAATATGAAATCTAGTGCAAGAGCTTTGCCCAGAGTTGTGAACATCCAGCTTTGTCCTGTTCTAGCCCAAGCTTCAGGTGGTATCGCTGCATTTCTCCTTCCCATGGGAAGAGCAGTGTGGGCTCCTGGTCTCCAGGACAAAGTGCCAAGTGGGCGTCAGCACAGCTGGCTTAGAAAGTGAATCTTCGTGCTTGTGCCCTAAAAACTTTCCCTTTGCTCCCAGGTTTGGAAGCTCTGGCCATGGATCAGAAAGGCTATCGACGGGGGAGTTTCCAGAGCAGCACTAGTGATGAAGACATGCTGGAAATAGCAGGAGCATCTCTGGACTTCTCCATGGCAGATGATGACCCGCCACTCGACAGGGAGATGGGAGGTAAAACCCATGCATCTCTCCTCTTTCTGTTTTTCGTAGTGGCTTTCGGTATGATTTCATGTAAATATTTTCCGTATGGGTCCCGCTGGCCTCTGCCTAGGACGGGTCTTGCGTTTCATGGCACCGATGTGAATAGTTTGCAGGATTCTGTGGTGCGTTGCACCCACGAATAGACTCCTGCGGAACAGCCAAGTGCTTGCTCACGTGCCACATTTGGCTCCCAGCATTGCTTTGTAACGGAGGCTGGTGGGAGGGAGGCGCGTGTTCTGTGCAAAGTAGAAAATCTCCTTAAAATAAATGGCAATTACAAGAAGCGTGTGACTTCGTTGTGGTGGGGAGGCGCTGCCTGTCTGTCTCCAGCCACTGAGCTGCCTGGTCTCGGGCTGTGTGCATCCTGTCAGAGGGGAAAACTGCTCTCTTAGCTGTCCACGTCGTTACTTTGCTATTAAATGTAGCATATCCTCCTCCACTGCTTTGCTTTTGGGGCCTTGATAGTTCTTCCTGGAGTTTTCTGAAAGACCTGCGGTAGGGAAGGGGCTGGTCGTGTCACGAGGGAGGCGTTGTGAGTGTGATGAGCAGCGACGACCACACAGAGCGATTCCTGATACGAACAGAGACTCTCCCTTCCCCTTCCCTCCTTCTTTACCTGTACTTTTAAAGGTTGTCCGTTGTGGAGAGAGTCTCAAAATGTATCAACACGAAGGGGTTTGGTGCTGAGCTTGCATGCAGCCTGAGACTTTGGGCTTCCCCTGCCACCACGTGTCTGTCGCTGCCTCCTCTGGTCTGAGCTGGGTTGTGAAATCAGTGGGGGAGAGATCAGTCTGCACGGTTTCGCTGAGCTTTGGCACTACACAACAAGATTTGTCTTCTGTGCATCATCGTAAGTTAGTTTAAGAGCAAAAATACTTAATTTTGGACAGCAGGCTGCAAGTCTTCCTGACTTCGCATAAACCTTCTCAGCCTCTTCTTCCCCCATCCCTGTTTACTGTAAGGCAAAAAGAAACCCTTCTGGTTTTGCTTCTCAGCTATGTGGTCTGCCTCCAGGTAGTGCAAATGAAGCCAGACTTCCTCAAATGTCGCCTGTCAGTACCCGAAAGGACCAGCTCTTCTGCTGCTGGAGTCCCTGTAAGGAGCATGAGATTGCTTTCTGCTTGGCCTGGTTCCTCCCACCGCCTCCAGGCTCAAGCAGAGGAAGGGTCACTGTTCTTGTAGCGTTTGCATTAACTGTGAGTGATAAGCACTGGTTTGTGGTTAAAAACCCTCTGTCTGTGCACAAAGGGAGGTGCAAGATTTGCATCCCAAGTGTGTTGTTTGCTGGGTTCCGTCCAAGGCGCAGGAGGGTGGCTGGCACATAGGGACCAGCCGCGGGCAGGACTGGGCAGCGTGCGTGCTCCAGCCGGAACTGCTGCTGGAAGTGACTTTCAGAACTGGGCACGTCGGGGGGTGCACTTCAGATCTCCTGCACAGAGCTTGAAATAATGACTTGTGACTGAATTTACTTCTGAAGAGCTATTAATTATTGGTATGTGCAGAATTAAGTACACAGAAATAATCACATTATGGATGCTGGTAATGTAATTGTAAATTCATGTTCTCTTTCCTGCTGGTGGGAGCCATTGGGGTACCAGCTGTCTGAAGTTAAATGTGTGCTTGTGTTTCATATTTAGAGAGAAGGAGCTAAATTCTTTAACTTCTTGTAGGGACATTGTTATTCTATGAAGCTTAGAAGCAGCGGTGGGTACCTGGAAGCAGCACTTGGTTGTTTCCCATCTTGGCTCAGGGTGTTTGAAGGCCTGTGGCTACTTCTGTGCAAAAAGCGAGGGTCTGCCCCGCTGGCATGTGAGTGATGGTGATGGAGGGGCTGCCCTAAAGCCGGCGGCAGAGAGGAGTGGTTCCCCTGGAAGAGGCTCTGCTTAAGTCGCAGGGTGCTTAAGTCCACGGTGGGGGTTGACACAGAAGAAGTAAAAGAGGAAATCTTAAAGGGTAAAAACTTGCTTGCCAAAATACTGGTTTCAGTTCACTCTACAAATTTCACCTACTCAGTTCAGGAAGCGTTTGCTGGCGAATGTTTGGGTGCCAGGTGTGCAACCTGAAGATATGGTGGCCCAGGCCTGAGTGGAGCTGGAGAGGTGGGAACTGAGGTTCTCCCGTGGTGGAGTCAGCTCCAAACCTCTGGCTGGAACCTGCCGCTTTTGCTGCCTGTTGTGTCGTTGGATGGGGGTGAGTTAGTGACACCTTCTGGAACCAGAACCCAGCCCTCTCTTACCGCCTTCTCCAAGACTGTCACTCTCCTGCAAGAGTGGTGGTGTCTCAAGTTGAAAAAACAGCCAGAACTGGAGCCGATAGATCCTGTCAGGGGGGCAGAGGAGGAAGCGTCACTGCTGCTTGGTAGATTTGTGAATCTGGAGTGCATTTGGCAGCCGGTGCTCCTCTGTGCTTTCCTTAGGAGCTCTTGATTAATGAGTGACAGGACTTCTGTGCTGTGTCAGGTCCCCAGTGGGAGCCACCAGCCTTGCCTGGAACACGGGATGCTTGTGTTGAATCATATCTTCAGGTAGGATCTAGACTGACTATGAAACTTTGTTCCTAACTGGTGTTTGCAAGAATGCACCTGCTTCCCAAAGGCCAGAGCTCTTCAAGAGGCTGAGCCAAAGTGTAGATATTCTGAGTTCTTCAGACTTGTCTCAGTCAAAATGATTTAAAATGGACTGCAGGGGCTTTTCGTGCCTGCTCCTGTGCTGTGTGCATTGCTGAAAACTCGCTATGGATTGCATGCAGAATCGTAGAATAGAATCACAGAATCGTCTAGGTTGGAAAGGACCTTTAAGATCATCGAGTCCAACCATCAACCTAACTCTGACAAACCCACCACTACCCCACGTCCCTCAGCACCACGTCTGCCCGGCTTTTAAATACAGGTGACTCCACCACTGCCCTGGGCAGCCTGGTCCAGTGCTTGACAATCCTTTCGGTGAAGACGTTTTCCCTAATGTCCATCCTAAACCTCCCCTGGCGCAACTTGAGGCCGTTTCCTTTTGTCCCATGGCCTGTTCCTTTGGAGAAGAGCCCGACCCCCCCTGGCCACCCCCTCCTTTCAGGGAGCTGCAGAGAGCGAGAAGGTCTCCCCTCAGCGTCCTCTTCTCCAGGCTGAACACCCCCAGCTCCCTCAGCCGCCCCTCACCAGACTTGTGCTCCAGACCCCTCACCAGCTCCGCTGCCCTTCTCCGGACTCGCTCCAGCCCCTCAATGTCTGTCTTGTGGTGAGGGGCCCAGCACTGGACACAACACTTGAGGTGGGGCCTCACCCCAGTCTCTGCCCCAATCCTGCTGGCCACACTAGTGCTGATACAGGCCAGGATGCTATTGGCTTTCTTGGCCACCTGGGCACACTGCTGGCTCATGTTCAGCCAACAGTCAACCAACACCGCCAGGTCCCGCTCTCACTCTTATCTTCTCTGCTTTGGACTTCAGCATTTCGTCAATAAAAGGTAACAGATAAGACTTTCCGTGATTTTTTTTTTTTTTTTTCCCACGCTGTTAAGTTGTGCTTGGGAATCAAACTTGGCTCCTTAATAAAATCCCCCAATACTTTTCTAGTATTCCTTGTAGTCTTGGTACTGTGGTAATCAAGTGAACCTTAGCAGTGCTTTCTCAAAATCGTTGTCAAAGTATAGATTTTACTCCTGGCCAAAGGGCCGATGGGGTGGCACGGTCTTTTTAAGGATACAGTCATGCTTCCCAGAAGTTGTTTCATCTTAGTGGCATCGCCTCCTTTCTGTGCCATAGTAGAGGTGACCAGAACTACACGTGATGTTCAAGGTGCACTTCTACAGCAGTAATTCTTTTCTGCTTCTTAGTTTAAGGGATTTTTTAAAAAGCTATTTCCTTGTTGACCATTCTCAAATATTGAGCAATGACTTGCAGGGCATTATCTGCAGACACTTGAATTTTTAAGTCAAACATGCTGATTTAGTGCATAACACTGTTTACATTTGTCTCTTCCCCCTCCTTGTACGCCTTGCTTTGGCCATGAGCTGCTTCTGCTCTCTGGTAGTCCAGCTGTGGTCCTTCAGAGCCAGCCCAAGAGATGCTGGTTACCCAGCGCCAGTTACCCTAAGCGTAGGCACCACTTTTCCAGAACGCTTAGAACTGTAGTGAATAGTCCAGTACAAGCAGAAGCGAATGGGATTCCAGTGTTGCTTTCCTCCTGTTTCCAAAACAGGAGTTTATGCCTTCAACAATCTGTGTCTTCAGCCAGTTGCTTTTCTGTGAGAAAACTTTCCCTGCTACTCCCCAAGAGCTTAATTTGCTTAAGACTTTCTAAAGAAAATTCTGTCCAAAGCTTCACGGATACCCAAACACATGGTCAGGCTATATCTGCACTCCTGTTGATTTTTATTTATTCATTTATTTTTAATATAAGATTTGTGAGGCCTGATTCCTTCAGCAAAATCTGTTGGAACAGCTGCCTTTCCAAGTCATACTGATCTACTTTTGGGACAACAATATCCCCTAGATGAGGGGTTGCCTCTGTCAAGGGGTGTGTTATGAGGTTAAGTTGTACAGATTCCTAATTCCTTGATATCCCTTTCCAAAAGTATTAAACTACCAATGGTTTCCCCTGAGTGGGTTACAGTAGTTCTGGCTGGGTGGGTAAGTTAAGCAGTGGTGCTGGCTTATTTTGTGCTTTTTTCTCTCCGCTCATTGGGGCAGTGAGGCAGACACTGGGCTGGGGAGGAGCAAGACGTGTCTGGCCATCACCGTAGTCTCTGGATGTGCTTTAAATTGTAGGGAGCAAAGGCAGGACTGTGGTCCCCCCTTCTTTCGATGGAAGACTTAAAAATGTTTCAAAGGCTGGAACATCTTTTTGCTGTAGGATTTAAGAAAGCTTTTTCTCTTTGGGCTCTTAAGGGCAAGAATTGAGAATCGCAATAGCAACAAATACCACCCCAAAGTGCAGCAGGGTTAGTGAAGCTTGGGTTTATGTGGATTTTTGTTTTTATCCACTAGCCCTGTCCTTGTCTAAGCTCTCCATACATGCTCTGTGCAGTGGAAGTGGAGGTGGGTGGTGTTTCTATCTGCAATATGGGGGTGGCCAGCTGGCTCTGCTCTCAGGAGGATGCTAGCCGGGGGATTTCACTCAGCTGCTGCGCCGCTGGCAGGTTCCACTAATGGAAGTGCCAAAGGGCCAACCTCTGGGATGGATCCCCGAGCTGGAGATATCTCTCCAGGCTTTTTCATTGCCCGCCTTCCTCCTTGACCTCCAGACAGAGACCCGGGGTTGTCAGAGCAGCCCCCGGCCAGCGGCCAGCGTATCGGGTGAGCCCAAAGTCGCCGTTTGCCGGGGTGTAGTGTTTCAGAGCCGCCAGACAGTGTCTAAAGGACAAGCTATCTCTAACAAATTGGAGCCAGGAGAACTTAATCACCAGCCCCTTTGAGCTCTTGTGTACCCTGAATGGGGAGATAAAGAGTGCTCCTGGGGCCCCCAGGGCTTGGGGCCAGCTCTGAGGGAGGACAAAGGGACAATTCAGAGCCTGCCTGCCTCCTGGGAGGACGGCGAGCAAAGAGCATCGCCACCAGCCAGTCAGCAAGCAAAATGTCAGCAAGGTGGGAAAAGAGAGGGGGGTTTTCCTCGCATCTGTGACTGACCCACCCGTGTCGGGACGCTCCAGTGGTAAACGCGGGTTTTCCTGCGCTGAAGCTTGCCTTGGGCCGGGCGGCCGAGCCCCTTGGGTGCAGAGCAGGGTCTGCCCCAGGCTGGCGTGCTGGGAGCGTCGCCCGTCGGACTGGGGTAACTGGGTGCTCACCTCTGGGGTGTGCCCCCCCCCCAGACAGACCTTGGGTGCGGTGGGCGGGTGCGGGGTTTGCCCGGTGCGTGGGGGTGAGGGGGATGTGCCTGCACAGCTCTCGCCCTCCCGGCAGCGAGCCGCGGTAGCAGCGAGCCGCTCTCCATCCTACAGCCCCTGCGCGCTCGGCTTCGGCTCTCTGCGCTCCCCAGCCTGTGCAGCACGGCGGGCGGGCACGTTTTAGTCCCGGGGAATACGTTCTACCGGATAAGGCGCCCCGAGGGCTCCACTCGCGGCGTCGGGGCGCGTCGGGGGTGGCCGTCGCCGGTGCAGCCCGGTCCTTCCCCGCCTGCCGGCGGGACCTCTACCCGTGCGGCGCAAATCCTGCCCCTGCCAGCGAGGTGCAAGGGCCAGCTCATGTGACGGCCGCCGGTGACGGTGACGCCACGCCAGGCGTGCGGGGAGGGCCCAGCGCCGCCGCCGGCTCGGCTTTGGCCAAGTCCGGAGCAAAAGGATGCAGCAAGTGCCGCCGTGAGACGAAGGAGCGCACGCCGGCCCTCCACCCGGGTGGCCGTGGGATGGATGGGCTCCCCAGGGCGCTCCGGAGCGGCTGAGCGAGGGTGAGGAGACCCCTCCAGGGAGGAAGAGGGGACGGGAGACAAGGGGCAGCGTGGCTGGGGGGCTGCGGGGCGGCAAACTGCTGGCACTGGGCTCCGGAGCCGCTCCTGCGCTGGGGTGGAGGGGTGGTCGGGCCGGGAGCAGCCGGGTGGTCTGCTGAGCTCCTGCTGCTGGGTTTCCGCTGCTGGATTTCTGCTGTGTAATGGTTGGTTGTTTACTGCCCGGCTCCCTTTTGTCCGCAAACCCCTTCCTTTTTCCAGATTCGCCAGAGCAAGGGGAGCAGACCTCTCCCGGGTGCCTGGCTGTCACCTTGCTGTGCCGGCAGGACAAGTCATAAAGCCCTGGGGGTTTGCTGCGCTGCAATGGCACAGCCCTGTAACTTTAACAAGCGCACAAGCGATGCCTTTTTTTTTTTTTCTTTTTTTTTTTTTAAGCCAGGCAGACTCTCTAAAGTGGAACATTAACCCATTTTGGGGAGAAGAGGTGATCAAAATGCTAACAAATCTGTGTTTAAAAAATGAACTGTATCTCTAACAAGGTCACATTTGACTTGCTGTCTGTAAGCATTAAATACTGATTTAGAGATCTGTACATCAGGAACTGGGGAGACCTGTATGATCATCTTTTGACCAGGTATTACTGAGCTCATTTGCTTCCTTTATTCCTATCTTGTTATCCTAGGATCCTTGATTTGCAACAAGCTGAGGCAAGAAATATGATCTTGATAAATATTTATGCCCGTCAGCCATTTTATAGTTCAGTAATACTCCTGGAAAAAAATATAAGGACATTTTCTCATTATCTTCTGTTGAATGGACTGCTTACCCGCTTACCCGGCTGTGAAATCGCCGTGCATGGCTGGAACGACGGGGTTCTGATGTTGTAATACAAGCCCTGCTGCTGCAGGGAGGGCAGGCTGGGCTGGACGGGGCCAGGCTGGAGAGAAGAGCAGGCTCCAGGCTGGTCCCCAGTGTGCGGGTCACGTCACACCATCCCTTCAGCCCCGTCGCGAGATGCCCCGAGCAGCTGCCGGTGAGATGTGGATGGGATCCGTGGGGCTGGTACCCGCGGGACCCCCAGTGCTGTACGGCAGGGTGGGTCTGAGGGGTGACGGCCTGCAGCCCCTCTCCCGTGTCGGGGCAGTGCTGGGTGCCGAGTGTCCCCTCGGGGTCTTTGTTCCTGTGGCTCTGGGGCAGCTCTGAGCTGGGAGGGTGTTCCCAGGACAGCTAAAAGTCGCTGCTCTGGGCAGTTATTCCAGAAGAGTGAGCAAGGAATGACCCTGATCTCCTCTTCTTGCAGAAAATGCTTCTCAAAGTAGTCTCAGTTAACTAGGTTTAACACCGCTGTATTAGTACTTTTTTTTTTTTTTAAGGACAACTGTATCCTTTTATCTTTAGGAAATATTATGGTAGGTGTGCCAGAATAAATTGAAAAGCCAGTGAAAGCCAGACAGGAATTGTTGTTGCACTTCTGGAAGAGTAGGGTCATTTCTGTAGAAACAAAAGCAAGCTCTTCTGGCTGGGTGCTTGGCTTGGAGAGGTGGGTGTGCAGAGGCAGTCGTTCACCTTCTGTTTCTCCATGTAGACACAGGGTTGTGCTCTGCATCGCTGGGCTTAGTAGAAACCCGTCACCCACACTTAGCAAGGCCTCAAAGACCCCCCTGCCAGAGCCGCCTCATCGCTGACATCTGAACCTGCTCTAAAAGTGATGTGGTGATGGTGGTTCCCTTGTCTGGGGGACAGAGCTAAAGTGGATGCTTGGATGGATGCTGGCTTTCCTTTATGCTGCTAACAACAGTCATTAACCACCCTTCCACCCCCAAATGTATAGTTTACTTTCCCAGAAAAGCAGCCACTATCTAAGTGATGATGTCAAAAGTCTGCCGTAATGTGAGAGGGGACCCTGGAAATGGGAATTGGACCCAGGTGAGCAAGCTGGTGGCCATGGTGAGAGCGTCTGGTATGCCATAGACTGGCCCAGATAGGCGTTGGAATGTTGGGTGGTTTGGGAGGTAGTGGCATGCTCACAGCCCGGTGCCACCATCGAGGTGACGCACTGGATCAAACCCGGGCTTGCCTCCCTGGTTCAGTTGTTCTGCTACGATCATGGTCTCCACGTCCATGGCCTTTGCTGTGAAGATCTGAACTGTAGGTGTGACTTGTTTGAGCTGTGGTTGACTGGGACGATGCCCCGTCTTGTCCCCTTTGTCACATAACTGCTTGAGAGGGGGTTGGTTGCTTTGAGAGGCTGTGAGGAAGCACCACCCGGATGGCTTTACGCGGGCACGCAGGCTTGCAGGAGGAGTTGCAGGTATGCGAGCACTGCACCTGCTGAACTCGGTTGTCTGTTGTTATTAGGACGATTTATTCAAGGAGCGTTTGGTCCAGCAGATTTGTAGAACAGTGCTTGGGAACCCCAGTGGGGATATTTGAACGGGGCGCTCTCTGAAAGCATTGATGCCAGTTTATATTTCCAAGCTGCTGGCTTCATAAGTGAAAACTGTTGTTAAAAACAGAGTAATTCCTCTTGGCTCTCAGCAAACGCGCCCCATTTTCTTTACAGTGCAAGTCGGGCTGGTGGGGCTCGCACTCTGTGCACTCACCACTTAGGAAGATCTCTCAGAACTTCAGTTAACCTTTTTTTTTTTTTTTTTTTTTTGTCCCAAATGAAGCAAGGAGCCTTTTTAAAGTGGGTTATTTGGTGGTAGCTGTCAGTTATGCTACATGACTCATCTTGTTTTCTTGCATCTTTTTTGCTGTTAAGAGGCCGCTGTGCCAGTCTGGGAAATGGCTTGGGAAAACATCATGGGCCTTTATTCCCCTCTCTTGACTTTAGACGATGGGGTAGAGAGCGATTGTTTGAATTCCTTACTTCTCCCCGTCCGAAGGCATCTTTGCCTAGTGGTATTTGCACCCTGAATAAGCTAAATGAAATATTAAACATTATTCTTCTGCATGGGAGTTTTAGTACTCCTCTTCCCCACCACCTTAAAATTTTGACTGCATTTTGGGGTTTGCATCTTTTTTTTTTTCTTTTTTTTTCATCTGGATGACTGTAAACACTTAGTGTCTCACAGAACTGTGCTTAGATTTCCTCTCCTGCCCGTGTCTCCGTGTGTACGCCCTTGGAAGCGCTTTGCAGCTGGTATTGCTGGAGGAAGAGCGTGTGTGGTGTGTGCTCTGCTGGTATGGATTACCAGGAGTACGTGAAGTCACGCTTGCTGCGCAGAGCATACGGAGTAGAAGTGGCTTTGGTGTGCTGTGAATGGTTTGTGGTTATTTCGGGCTTCCCAGCTCAGGTGGGCAATGGGCTGCTGAGGAGTTCGGTCTCTCACTGCCTCTCGCTTATGTTCCGTGCTCTGCTTCCCTTTGGTTTGCTGCTGGCTGGCCACCGCTTACGGAGATTGCTCAACGTGCGTGTTAGCTGGCCGGCAGCACCTTACTCTGCTCCTTTTCCCACCAGCAATATATGTTGAGAAGACTTTTTTAAAAGGTTTTCAGAGCTGGGATGTCAGGGATGTTCATCTGTGCAACTCCCTGCTGCTTCTGCCCCCTCCAAATGCAGGGTGCAAGGACTGCATCGCGTCTCGCTGGGGGGCTGCCTTCCCGGAGGTGGGGGCGGGCTGTGGGCGCAAAAGGAGCACTTACCAGTTGCATCCTTCCCCCCTTCACGTGCGTCAGTTGGGTCCTTTGCTCCTCCGTTTGTTAAACAGAAAGTTGGCACCGCAGGTAGGCTGGTAGCTCGCTGCGGGCTTCTCGTAGGGGCATCCCAGTACGATAGCAGTGCCCAGGACTGCCAAAGGTGCCGTGGTGGCTATCGGCCAACTCCAGAACGTGTGTCCATCATCAGCCAGGCTCGATGTAGAAAACTTGCTGTTCTCTCCCCAGTTTGCTTGTAACAGAAAAGGTGTTCAGCGTGGGAAGGCTGAAGAGCCCAAGTCCTGCAAACGCGGGGGCTCCCAGCTCGCGGCTCCCAGCATCCCGTCCTGGCTCCTGTGCTTTTGTAACTGATTTCCCTTTAGCGTGGTTTTAGTTTTTAGAAATGGAAAAAAACAATACAACCCGGATTGCATCATAGCAGGTGTAAAGCTTGGGAGGTCTCCAGCTGTCAGCCTTTGGGAGCGAGAGCAGCATGAAAGCCTTCTTCAGGGAGCTTCAAAACCAGTATTCAGTGCGTAAAGTAGTGTCACCTGCATGTTCTGAGGGGGCTTTTGCATAATGGATCATGGACCGCAGGGCACCTTTCACCTCTACCGAAACGTAACAGAGTGTTTCTTGGAGTAACCCGTGGAATTTCTGCCCTTTCAGCATTTGGTGGCTTAGAAAGAAAAATACATGGAGTACTTCCTGAAGGGTTCCGTAGGTGTTTGACTTGGAGCGGGGGCCTCGGTGCTTGCACAAGCAAAGGAATGAGGTTTGGGCTGAGTGGCACAGAAAAGCTTGTTCCATGTCAATTACTGTCAAGAAAACTGCTTGATTTCCTTGGATAAGGTTTAAAAGACCTTTGTTTTGTTTTTCCCTTGGTGTGTTTCAACACTCTCCTCAAACTGCTTGCAAGGGGCTTTAAGAAACCTGCTTTTAAAGGAGCAAGTGTTACATTAATGGGAGTTTTATAGGTTCCTTTTAGATCAAAGCTGCTCAGTATTTTGTTGTAGGAGCAAAGGAAAGCAGGAATAGATTAATGGCTGTTTTCCAGGTGGAAGAGATTTCCCAGGGCAGGTAAAATCCGTGCAGGTCCAAGGCTACTGCCCCGGATGCTGCAAGGGCAGGTTCTGCTCTGCTGCCTCCCGCTCAGCGGGGGCTGAACATCAGCTTGGCTGGGGACTGGCCGTGAACTGAACGCCTGGGGACATGGAGACAGCATTAATCCACTGGATCTGACCCATTTTCTATGCTGAGGTCCAGGACTAAGGGGGTTGGACTTAGACGATCTTTCAAGGTCCCTTCCAACCCCAGGAGTTCAACGATTCTATGATTAATGGATTTATTTTCTTGGCAGAGGATGGTGGAACCGGGGGATGCCTCTCCGGAGGCTTTGCTTGGGAGCGTGGCTTGTACCATGTGAAGCCCTTGTTTGTGGTCTTCAGTTGGACCTGGCCACGCTCGTCATGCTGTAGATTAATCAGTTTCTGTAGGCCCTCGCGTTACCCTGTCCCACAGCCTTGTTCTCTGCTCCTGTCTGTGAAGACACTGTCTTGTCACCAAAACCTGGGGAACGTACATCCACACTAAGCATCGTTTTCCACGGGCTGGAGCCGGTTAGATAGAAGATCGAATGATTGGGCCAAGTTTGTTTCACCCGAAGGGCAGTTGCAAGCCCCAGTTTGGTACCGCTTTCTGTTTTTCAGGCCCTCCAGCCCCCCCGCAGCGATGGGGGTGAGATGCTTTCCTTCTCCTGTCTCCCTGTTCCCATCCACAGCCCTCCTGCCCTTCCTGCTTTCACCTTCACCGCATCCACCTGGGACTCCCCTTGGCTCTGCCAGGAGGCTCAAATATTCCCCTTCTCCTCTCCCTCTCCCCTCTGCTTTCCTCAAAGTTCTGGGTTTAGGGAAAAGTTAACACGTAGATGCTAGTGTTGATTTACTTTGCTGGTTCCTGAGCAGTCGTTTCCGGGAACAACCCGTCTCTACGTGAACTGCTGAAGCTGGGGAAGCGCATGCCCTGCTGCCCGCGTCATCCCCGGAGCCTTGCTTGGCCTATTTAGCTCAAGGAACAGCTCATTAGCTCTTTGCTTCCACTGAAATCTGTGGATTTCCCACTAAGTTAGCGTTTTGGCGATGTTTTTTTCTTTTCCTAAAAAGGGTGAAAACTAAGAAATGCTCAATTTCTCCCCCCAGGATTTTCCTCATATAATGGAGGAGGGATGAACGGCACAAGCACAATGATGGATTTCCTGGAGGAACCTCTTCCTGGTGTGGGGACCTACGAAGATTTTAACACTATAGATTGGGTGCGAGAGAAGTCCAGGGACCGGGACAGGCACAGAGAGGTAAAAATTCTTATTACTCCTTGCTGGCACCGAAGGCAGAGTAACTAACTTGCTAGAGCGAATCCCAGTTGTGATTGTCAGACGGGGGAGGCATGTGCTGGAGATAGACCTGGGATGGAGGGATCACCTTTGGGATGGGAACTGAGCCTCTCTGCAGGATCTTTAGTTTGAGAGAAATTGAACGTGCTGCAATCTATCAATTGCTGCGTCTCTTCTGAAGGTTTTTATTTACTTAAAAGCTTTGGTGGATTTCTGATCCGCATCTTAAATGACTTAATGGTGCGTTTTCTTATGCCGTGTTAAACTTGCTTGGCTCTGAAGCACAGGAAAACCTGCACTCCTGCTCATGGAAGGTGCGTGTCTTACTTGGAAGAATTGCATTGCTATTGCATGGTTTCTAATGGAAGAATCTACACACCCATGATCCTGTTTATTGATAAAGAAACAAGCTGGTTTTCTGCTCATGCAATTGCACTTGTGAACGATTCTCTTTCTGTTGGAATTGTTCTGTGCTGCATGTTTGAGAAAACTAAGTGCAGTTCTTCCAGAATTCATTCCCGGAACGTCGCTGCTCTCTGCAATTAAAGGAATCTGCTTGGAAAGCAAGGGATGCTTTAAATAAAGTACCGCTGTCCTCAGCATGCTCCTGATTCACGAGAAGCCCTTGCTGGCAGAACTCTTGTAGGGTGATGACTGAACTCAACTTGTCTATTTGCTTGTCAAAATATTCTTCAATTATTTTTTTTTTTTTTTTCCTGAGCCTCACAAAACAACTTGTGTCTTAATAACAGCGCACAAACTGAACGCGGGCCCTGCTCAGTGTGTGAGTACATACAATAAATACAGTGTAGTGCCCAAACCCGAGCGAGTACAGACCCAATTAAGGGGCTCCATGCTCCCAATACCTCCTGCCCAAAAACCTGTCCCCATCTATGGATGAAGAATACAAACCCGCGAGGCTGCGCACACGTACGCCCCGGGCACAGATGTGCCTATACATAGGTGATGCCCATCAGCGTGGAACAGGACGATCTGTCCCCTGTCTGCAGAGGTGCTCGTATAAAAAGATCGCTTCTGTCTATCGAAAGAAGCTGAAATCGGGTCAAGGCAGAAGTTCCTGCTGGCCAAAGAGCTGTAGGGTTGGTCCAATGAGAAGAAATATAAAGGAAATCATTTTTGGCACCCGCCCCAGCCCCTGCCTTGATTCATCAGCGCTTCCACTCCTGGTCCATGCGGCATTTGAAAGACAAAAATCCAGAGAAAAAAGCAATGCTCATTCAGGCAGAAGGGATTCTTACTTTATTTATTCCTCATTTAGCAAGTGGTAGTTGTTTGCATCAATGTGCCTTTTTATCTGGGAATAATAGTGGTGTACTGGAATGTGTCCCTGGGTCGAGGCAGCCGGGGGAATGGGGGCACGCAATGGCTGTTCTGTCGCCCTTTTGTCCGCCTGTCAAGAGCAGCGACGCTGCCAGGCTTCAGCCCTCAGACGGGGCCAGAGCCCCTGAGGAGGAGCTCACCCTCCTGGGGCATCTCGGTTTGAGATCTTCCCAGTGCCACCAGCACAGCCTGCTTCCAGCCTCACCGTTCCTCCCTGCGGGTGTTAAACCGCTGCCCTGCCTCGTGCCCGGCTGAGCAGCGCTCGGCAGAGTCCCCTCTGCTCAGAGCGACGGCTGGTTGGAGTTGCAGATGTGGGGCAGTAGCTGGGGACTCTGACGGGCTGGTGACAGCCCCTGTTTGCTCTCGCCGCTGGTGGGTATCGGTACTGGCCAGGCGGGATCCAGAAGCTGCTGGGGACAAAGTGAAAGAACTGTTTCCCCAGTCTTCAGGTTTGCGCGTGGCATGGGGATATACTGGTAACTGGCTGTTACTAACAAGTGATGGCCTTAAAACATTAAAGGAAGAATTTTGTCTCGTTTTTGTGCAGAAGACATCTAGGAGGAGAGCGTTACTTGAATACTTTCTTTTTTTGCTGGGAAAGATGGCAATATCCTTGATCTGTTCTTGCACATCTGCTGCCCAGAGCTGCATTTGCTGCACCAGCCGTGGGAGCAGCCGCTGCCTGGTGCTATTCCTCGCGCCCCTCAGAGCAGAATATGTCGTGATAGCTATGGCTTTCAATGTTAGGGGCTAATCTTCCACTGATCACCTCACCATGTAGTTTTTACAGCACTTACACCAAAGTAGATCAGCGTCTTTAACAGATTGTTGTTTCTTTTTGAAAAACCCTTTTCTAGATCACCAGTAGAAGTAAAGAGTCCACCTGGGCGCTGATACACAGCGTGAGCGATGCCTTCTCGGGCTGGTTGCTGATGCTCCTCATCGGGTTGTTGGCAGGTAAGAGCAAACCTCGGTCTAAAAAGTCCTCTAAAGTCAGTTCCTCCCACGAACGCGGGCAGATGGCTGGGGAGGAGCCTTTGGCCCTGGAGCAAGGGCTGTGCGAGGGGCTGCACCGGTATTTATGGCTCTGCTGCTGCTTTGCAATTTACAGAGAATTACTTCTGTGTTCTTTGAGGCTGTGTTGGTGTAAATAGGCAGATACAAAGCTGAGACTGAAAGCGATCCAGGACACTGCTCTGGATCTGCTGGTACAGAGCTCTGAAATATAAAAAATAATTAATTTGGCAGAACAGAGCTGGTCAAATGTGGGTCAGAGGAGAGCGTTGTACATCTCTGCTGAACGCTCCTCACTGACAAAGGAGAGGTTAATCCCAAGGATTGCTGGAAAGATTTTCTTTTTTCTTTTTCCTTCCTATACTTGGATATAAAAGGTGAGAGGTGTTTCTTGGGCAGTCGGCCTTCTTGCAGAGGTTGGCTGGCTGGGACCTTCGGAATGACTTCAGAAGCAAACTTTGGACCCAGTGCAGAAGTAAATCGGCTGGATACAGCTCTTCCCGATAGAAAGCAGCTAAGCATTCATCACGAGGAGTGAAATTAAATCTTCTGTTAATATTTACATAGGAAAGCTGCTCGCCAGTTTTTCATTAACTGGAAGATTTGCTAAATGTTTATTGCTGCCCCTGGAGCTTGTGCTGGCACCTGCTCCTGCAGATCAGAGGTCTCTGGTCTCTGTGCGGATGTGCCATTTTCGTTGAAACGGAGCTGATTGCAGCGTTCATCTGTGGGCATTGTAGGAGTTGTTCTTAACAGAAAAATAAGGAATTGCTTGAAGGTTCCTCTTCTAAAATCTGAATTACTTTCTGTGTGGCTCTCTGCTTGCTTTGTTTCACTTGGCACAGTTGTAACTTTCCTCTCTTTTTTTTTTTTTAAATTGGGATTGGAAATCTTTTCTCCAGATTCAGAGTTATTCCTGTCACAGTCTTAGCGTAGTTAGTATAACTCTTGCATTCCAGCTCTTGTGCCGGGGACCGGTGACATGTTTTGTCTGTGTCCTCCAGCAGTGCAGTGCGTCCCCCTCTGCCTCTCAGGCTGCTTGCTGTGCTGTATAGAACAAGCACTTATTCAGTGTAATTGAGAAAAATTCATTTCTAGTGATGTAGGGTGGGTTTGAGCGCCATTTGCGATGGTCAGCCTCTGAAGTACTATGAGGCATGCTTTGTTTCCTGACCTGCTCTTTTCAATATGTATGCTTAAGCCAATCTTCCCATTTAGCTCTCTATAGAATAAAAGTTAATTGTGGGCAAAAATATCGGTCCTGCTCTATCTGTTGGTAGGAGAGTCAAAAATTAGTAGGGCAGACTGTAACCTTTAGGTGTTGGAGTCTGCATAAGGCTGACTCCAACATTAACATAACATTAAATAATTAAATTTTATTTTTTTTCCCTTTAAACTAGGTTCCTTAGCGGGTCTGATAGACATTTCTGCCCACTGGATGACAGATTTGAAAGAAGGCGTGTGTTTAGCAGGCTTCTGGTTCAACCACGAGCACTGCTGCTGGAAATCCAACACGACCTTTACGGACAGAGACAAGTGTCCCGAGTGGAAGAGCTGGTCCCAGCTGATCCTCGGCCATGGAGAGGTGACGTGTGCCTACAGCTGGCTTTGCTGCTGAAACGCCCCATTTCCCCAGCCTGTACCGCCCCTTGCTAGCGATCTGGATGTACATGCCAGAAGTGCGAGCTCTGGGGGGTTCCGTGGTTTAACGTTCATCGTTGGGGTCTTCCAAGGGTGTAAATAAACCCAAACAAGTTACATGTTGTCCTCGGGGGGAAGCAAAACGTTGCTGCATTTACAAGCCCAGTGTTTTAGCCGCGTGTCTGAGAACTGCTGCGTGGAGGGTTTTTGCCCACCGAGGTTTTAGAGGAATGCCGGGCGAGCTCAAGTTGTGCCTTTCTGGCAGCTCTCCCCGGTGGAGCCGCCTGTGTGACTGGGACAGCACTGATCCCAGTACCGAGCTACTGGTGCGCCTTGTTTGCTGTTTTATAGAACGGTCTTTGGAGATATGATTGGTTCATACTCTCATATCCCAGCAAATGAATCTTGTCCTTGAAACCTCAGACTTACTGTAGTTCTCCTCGCTTTTGGCTGATAACCGTAAGGGAGGTGACCTGTTCCCGTGTGCTGGCTTCAGCGCGCGGCTTTGATGTGATCTCAGTTGAAATCATCTAATCTGGGTAACTTCCTCTGCATTTCAGGGGGCTTTTGCATACATTCTAAACTACTTCATGTACGTTATCTGGGCCTTGTTGTTCTCCCTTCTTGCGGTGTTACTCGTGAAGGGCTTTGCTCCTTACGCCTGTGGCTCAGGGATCCCAGAGGTGAGTGAGAAAGGAAGCGACATGGGTTTTTTTAAGGTGGGGTAGGGATCCACCATGCAAAGATGAGACGTGCCTGCTATGGAATAATAATTCCTTGCACTTTAGATGGTGACTTAATGTATGCTTTTTTCCAAACTATTACTGAGGCATGTCTAGTCCTTAAGTCTCCAGGCAATCCCTTTAAAAAAGCAAAGTATTTTGGCCTTTACTGGAGAAGGTACAAACAAAAGCACCCCGTTTGTGTAAGACAGGCTCCACAAGCCTTGGATTTTTCTTCAGCAGGGAGAATAGTCCCGAAGGAAGGACTCAAATGGCTGTTTCTGCCTTTGCAGGGAGGATGTTTTTACCGACTGTACGTTACTTTGGATGGCGGGGAGGGACTCTGAAAGCTGTAAGGGAAAGTTGAGGGCAGGATTGGGAGTGCCTGGTAAAAGAGGAGCTCTGCCCAGGGCTTGAATGAAAGCCTGTAGAGCTTTGTGTGCTTGACTTCCAGATCAAAACTATCTTAAGTGGTTTCATCATTAGAGGCTACCTGGGCAAGTGGACGCTGATCATCAAAACCATCACCTTAGTGTTGGCCGTGTCCTCTGGGCTGAGCCTGGGCAAAGAGGGGCCCCTGGTGCACGTCGCCTGCTGCTGTGGGAACATCTTGTGTCATCTCTTCACCAAATACAGGAAGAATGAAGCGAAACGCAGAGAGGTACGGAGGGACCCCAATGTTGTCAGGCTGCTGAGGCAGCGTGGGCAGAGCCGTGGGTCTGGCGCTTTGCGCTGGGTGTAGACTGTTCGGGCTTGGCATATTCTCGGTCTTCAGCACAACACCTAGTTGGAGCAAAAGCCATCTCTGTTAGGAAGTGACGCCACAGCATCTCCCCAGCGCAGGGCATCATCTCACTTGTGATGGGAGCGTTCACTGGCACTAACCCAGTTCTGCAGCGCTTGTTTGTGTTTGCCACGCAACTCCACAAACAGTGTCGGGACTGTTTGAGGGACCTGGGCCGTGGGAGTAGAATGAAGGACTTTGCTTTCAGGGACGCAGTGGTGGAGGTGGTGTAAGAACCAAGCTAATGTCCAACGCAAAGCTCATGAGCGTTTCCTCGCAGCGCTGTAAGACTTTTCTCTGGACAAGTCACTGGAGAACGGTTAACCTGAGATGTGTGGTGTCATATTGGCCACTTTACCTTCTGCTGAACCAAACCCAACAGAACCCACCAGTGGGCTGGCAGGGCTTGGGTGGCCCCACAGCACCTCCAGTTACGCTGTTACCTGCTTCTGAGAAACGGTGTGACTGGGAAACGGGCGAATCTGGGAAGAGTCAGTGTTCTGGGGGTGAAATTACTGCTATTCTGTCTTTGTTCCACCTTTACCTGAGGTGAACGCATAGCATGAAATCGGCTGAAACAGCAAAAGGTAATTGCCAGTGACGCCACTTCTAGTTTGGGGAAGGGAGCGCTGAAATGCTAACCCCAATGTTTTTGTAGCTCCTTGCAACCCTTCTCCCTAGGGAATCGGCTCACTCCATGTTTTCCCTGCTGTCAGACCCTGGCTTACTGTGCACTCGCTGGAGATAAAAATCGCACAAATTTAAGTAAAGACAAACAGAAAAGGGGGAAGGTTGCGGGGGCTGAAAATGTCTGACTCCTTGGTTTCTCTCGTAGGTTTTATCAGCAGCTGCAGCTGCTGGTGTGTCTGTAGCTTTTGGTGCACCGATCGGAGGAGTGCTCTTTAGTCTGGAAGAGGTAACATCAGCATTTTCTATTAGCTCTTGGCGAGCTGTTTTATTGCAAGAACTGACCCCGCTGGTTTAAAAATACAGTCTGCTCATAACTGCTTGGGTGTGGAAAGGAGACGCTGTTGAATACTGATTGGTGGTGTATTTACAAGGCCAAGCAACCTAAAAGCTTATTGGGGTTTCAGGTAATTCTTCCAAATACTGGAGAATTTATTTTGGATGATGTCTATCCATAGCTTTGCAATAAACCTGTTGGTTTCCCCTGGTCTGTCCGTGCTCGGCAACACTGACTGCTCACAGCCACCGCCTCTGTCACCTCCACTCTCCTGACAGCTCTGACCCAGGGGACCTGGGAACAAACTTACCTGGCTTGTCAAACGCCTTTCCTTCCCAAGGAACTTCTAATCCTCGTTCTTTGATCCAGACATGCCGTGGGTCACTGCTGCCTGCTTCAGGGCTTAGCTCCGAGGAGGAACAGGATGGTGTTGCTCAGCTGAGCAGTAGTTGTGGTGGCAGCTATGGCAAGCACTGCTCTTTGGCACTTCTGGACCTTGCAGAGCATGCAAGGCAATTAGTTTTCTCCGGATTCAGCTCACAGCTGATTTGTAACAGCTTTTATTACCCAAGTCAGTCACCTCCACTTCAGGGATCGTAGAGGGCACTTGCTGCATTGGAGTTATGCAGGCCGGGACCCAGCCCGTCGTTGCAATCGCGTTGAACGGGAGCTCGAAACAAAGCCTGGGGCGCTTGGCTGGAGAGGAGGGTGTGTGGCCAGCGCACATCGATCTCGGTCCCTGCTTTTACTTCATGCACTGGTGATTTTGTTATTAGGCAGTGATCGGTGTAGTGACAAGTGTTAAAGTGACCGAATCTGCTTTCTTTTTCCTTTATAGGTCAGTTACTACTTTCCTCTCAAGACTCTGTGGCGCTCCTTCTTCGCTGCTCTGGTGGCTGCGTTTACCCTGCGCTCCATCAACCCTTTTGGGAACAGCCGCCTGGTTCTCTTCTACGTGGAGTTTCACATGCCGTGGCACCTTCTGGAGCTTGTGCCGTTCATCCTTTTGGGAATATTTGGTGGGCTTTGGGGAGCTTTCTTCATTCGCAGCAACATCGCCTGGTGCAGGCGACGCAAGACGACCAAGCTTGGTAAATACCCTGTGCTGGAGGTGTTTGTAGTGACCGCCATCACGGCCGTTCTGGCCTTCCCCAACGAGTACACCAGAATGAGCACCAGCGAGCTGATTTCTGAGCTCTTCAATGACTGTGGGATTTTGGACTCTTCCAAGCTCTGCGAGTATGTGAACGATTTCAACAGCACCAAAGGGGACGACCTGCCAGACCGAGCTGCTGGCCCAGGAGTTTACACCGCCATGTGGCAGCTGGCTTTGGCCCTTATAATGAAAGTCTTCATCACAATCTTCACCTTTGGCATGAAGGTGAGAACTGCCTGTGGAGGAGTTCATGTTCTTCTCATCCTCTGCAGGAACCCCAAGTCTTAGAGTTTTTATTTGCTCAATAAATAGGCTTGTTTTCCTCCCCAGGCTCTGTTAAGAAGGAGCAAGGTGATAGACTGCAATTATTCGTTCTGTTCCTTGTAACTGAGGGCAGTAGAAACCTTTTAGCCTGTGTGTGGGCGCCAGATGCAGTGACTGAAGCTGGTGTCTCAGGGTTTCATGTCCATTTGCCAAACGCGGAATGCTTCTAAATTGTCCTGCCATGTGCCTTTTTGATATATATGCAATAGCTAATTGCAAAGCAATCAATATCGTAATTTGTAAATGCTTACTTACCGTAGAATCATAGCATGGTTTGGGTTGGAAGGGACCTTAAAGCTCATCTTGCTCCAACCCCTGCCCTGGGCAGGGACACCTCCCGCTAGGCCAGGTCACGGCTGTTCCCTGGTCAGAGGGTTCTGAACTTGTCTGGGGGCGGCTTCCCGAGCTGTGACGTCCTGCCTGGGGCTGGGCTGTCCTGCAGTGAGGTCCAGCAGGTGGAGCTGAGCATCTCCCACTGGCCCCCAGTGGTCTGTCCGGAAAGGTGACCCCACCACAGAGGTTTGGCCATCATTGTTGCCAGGGTGGTCGCTGGCATTCAAGGGCAATCATCAAGTCTGTGAGAAAGCTGTATGACAGATGTGCAAAGGAAAGCGGGGAGACGCTCTGACTTCAAAGAACAGGAGCTTTTGGAGTCCTGGAAGAGGACTCTGAAGTGCAGAGGTGAAACCTGCCGGCAGCGGCTCTGCTGGGTGGCACTTGTGCCACGTGTGCTGATTCCAGGCACCTGCACTTTCACGGTGGCGTCTGAATGTCTGCCAGGGAAGGATGACGACTCCACTCCCAGTACGTGAAGGGACAGAGAGGGAAAATCCCCTGCCTGCAACCGTCACGTACTGGTGCGGTTGGAATGGCACAGGCGAGTGTTACCCGTGTGCAGGTGGAACTTTGTTATGTTCTCTTGGGAAATAAGCTTTTGAAAAAGGCTTGTGCTGTTCCACACTAAGCTCTTGTTAACTCTCCGACAGGAGTGAATGCAAACTGTTGCAGGGACTCTGGAGCTCGAGGGCGCAGGAAGGGCAGAGGTGACAGGGCAAGGCAGCTTTGCCAGTTTTACCTTCAGCATAACCGCTAACTCAGTCCTGTTTCGAGTTTCCATCACTGGTCTTTGAAATGTCTGAGGAACGGCGTCTTTACCGATGTGTGTTTTCTCAGGTCCCCTCGGGTCTCTTCATCCCCAGCATGGCGGTGGGGGCCATAGCGGGCCGGCTGCTCGGCGTGGCCATGGAGCAGCTGGCCTATTACCACCATGACTGGGCCATCTTCAGCGGCTGGTGCAGCCAGGGAGCCGACTGCATCACTCCTGGCCTCTACGCCATGGTTGGGGCCGCAGCGTGTCTGGGTAAGCGAGGTGGATGTTGGAGTCCAGGCTGTGGTTTGGTTTGGGTCCCGGTTGTCCATGTAAAGACGCGTGGCAGTGGGACGCTGCCGCTGTTCTCGCTCTCCGTGGGAGTTGGCTTCGTCTCAAGAGCATCTCCACTGCTTTGTAGTAGAATGTGCAATGTGTTCTCATCCTGTTTGCGTTGGTTTTACCGCACCAGCCCATTGCTGGACTGACGGGTTTCAGTGGGGAGTCTCCTGACGGAGCACTAGAACAAACGGGCCTGGCCAGGGACTTTAGATTTTCCCGTGGGGTTTTAATTCATTTTACTTCCTTCATTCTGGCCTTAGATCTTATGGTGCAGCTCTTCTTTCAAGTGCTCTGGTTTTTGGTAACACTTCTGCTGCTTGGCTGAATTTAAGAAATCGAGTGCACGTGACTGAACTTCATTTTTTACCGTAATTCCCAGTCCTCTCCTCCACAGAATAATGTGTTTAGCTCTTAGGGGGCTACTATACTGTGCCAGGAGAAACTCTCATTTCAGGAAGAATAAAAGCATGCTACCAAACCCCATCTTTGGGCTTTTTACAGGGGATAAACCCTCTTGTTTGGATGTGACTGGTGAAAAATAAATACAGATCCACTTCATTAACTTCATTAACTGTTCGGTTTACCACTGGACAGTACTAAAGGGTATGTGCCCCTTCAGGAGATGGTTATTGGAGCAAAACTCCTCTAAAATATTTGGGAGTAGCTTTGGGACTTGAATCTCAAAAGCATAATTAAAATATGCCGAGACAAAATGCTGTTATATAAAAATGATGCCAATATTTAACAAGACTCATCTACTTTCTCTTGAAACGCCTCAACTGTTTTAGTGTTGGAAATCTACAGAAGCGTAAGGAAGAGTAGCCAGAGTGGCTGGCTGGAAGCCGGCAAACGGGGAGGTAAGCTGGCTGAAGGGCCTGCTCTCAGGGAACTGGTGCTCGTAGCCAGAGGATGTCAGGATGACACTTGCCTTTCGCATGGAGCCTGTCAGAGTCGCGATTCCTGAACCCACCTGTGGAGCTGTGGACGAGGCCCCTCTGTGGCACGGCCAGGCTGTTTTGCAGCTGGCTAAGTAGCAGGCGAGACGGTTAGCCTTCTTTTGGGGTTGCTTCAGAGTTCAGGGAAAGACCCTCAAAAACATGTAGCAAACCCTTGTGAGCCAGCCCATGGCACGATGCTCTGGAAGGGACGTGTGGTTCCCTACTCTGTTCTGCTTGTCTCTGGCTTCCACTGCGATGCTGAATGTGATGTAGGCATCCAACAGCACAAGCTCTTGCTGATACAAGACCTTCTCCGGATGCGTTGGCAGAGGATGGCCATGGAAGCCTCAGAACAGCTCTCCTGCCTGGAAACCCCTGAAACTCCATGTTCACGACATCTGTCTTCCTGTGTTCTGTTTGCAGGTGGGGTGACCCGAATGACTGTGTCGCTAGTGGTCATTATGTTTGAGCTCACTGGTGGACTGGAATACATCGTTCCTCTGATGGCAGCAGCCATGACCAGCAAGTGGGTGGCCGATGCCATTGGGCGGGAAGGCATTTACGATGCCCATATTCGCCTCAATGGATACCCTTTCTTGGAAGCCAAGGAAGAGTTCTCACATAAGACGCTTGCGATGGACGTAATGAGGCCACGGAGGAATGATCCTCCTCTGACTGTCATCACTCAGGACAGCATGACCGTAGAAGACGTTGAGACCATCATCAATGAAACCACGTACAGTGGCTACCCAGTGGTGGTGTCGCGGGAGTCCCAGAGGCTTGTTGGATTCGTCCTCAGGAGAGACCTCATCATTTCAATTGGTAAGAGGCAAGATGCTGCATAGATAAACGATGCCGTTAGAGGCCTCAAATGGCACTGGCTGTAATTTACTTGACGAGTTTAAACACCTGGCAGTGATGGTGGCTGTGCTTTCTGGCACCTGCGTCTCCATCCCCGAGCAGCACGGGGGCCGCATGCAGGGAGTGCGAAGGCCAGGGTGGCTCCCTGGTGCGATTAGTGTGGCTCTGCTGAATTCAGAAACCTTAGGGAACGGTTGTGAAGCATGGGACTTCTTGCCAGGAAGGACTGAGGCTTCCTGACTTGGCGGATGACTGGACACGGAAAGCTTTCTTAACGGTTAATGCCTCAAACCTTATTTCATGAGGGAAAAAAGTCTGGTTGGTCTGTGTGCTGAATATTGGGTCACTTCTGAGTCACACCTGGAAGTATCTGTGCTGATGTTAAAGACTTCCACCTCTCTTCACCGCTGAAAGCCGGCCTGGTCTTTCACTTGTGCGTTGGTGGTTGTGAGGCAGGTGGTGTGCGGTGCTGGCGACGCCTGGTAAATGCTGTCCTGGCATCACTCTGATACAATTTCTGTGGTGTGAGCTGAGCTCCTTTGGAAACAACATTGCCGTATCACAATTTAGGGCATGTTTAGGTTTCTCCTGCTCTCAGGTTTCTTAGAACCAGTGCAGCCGAGAGCACATCTCCCCTCTCCGCTCGGTTAGCTCCTGCGGGTCGATCCCCGCTCCTGGCTCTCGGGGGGCACGCGGGTGCTGTGCAAGGTGACAGGGCTGGCTGGGGGTGGCGGTTACCCTGCGCTAAAGCAGACAGCGATGGTGGGAACAGCGTGACGGTGAAGGATTGAAGAGGCCTGAGCTCTGCGGTGTGCTCTCCAGCGCGCGGGTGAATGCACTGCCTTAGCTCAAGCGTGACGACGTTCTGTGGGGGTGGTGTGAGGGCTTGGTCCTGAGCCAGCTTTGTCCCGTGGCAGAGCTGGAGTAGTTTGTATCATTAAATTGCCTCTGGCTATGGATCAACCCTGTGTGTTCCTTCTCTGTTTTAAGGTAGGTTTTCGGTGTCAGTTTGAGGATTTCCAATACATTCTTTTGAAGCATGTGAATAACGTGAATGTTGCTGCTGTTCTTCTTGATAAGTATCTGGCCAAAGCTTACAACGATGTGGAATGAAATACAGAAAAAGGGCACTATCATATTATGCGCGTTGCCTTCCTCCTGTAAGGCTGCTTTGTGGTGTGACCACAAATTCTTGCATTTGTGTTGTTCTGAGTGTCCAGGGACTCGTTAAGAGTAATCTTTTCCCCAAGATAAGCACAGTAATGGGCTGTTGTGTGCCACAGGGTGCCATTTAGCTTTTGACAGACAGCTCCGAATATCCAGCCTGGTGTTTGGGCTGCCAGGCGACCCCCTTCCCAGGGAGTCCGGGACTGTAAATACCCGATGGAAGCTGCAATGGGGAAGAGACCCCAACTGCCCGTGTAGCGGGACTGTAGTGCAGTAGTGTAAATATCTGAGGGGTGGCACGTCCTGAACTTGTTTTCCATTCTTTACCCTAGTCACAGCCATCAGCCTGAGCCAGTGGGTTAAGTGCTTAAGAACCCTTCTTTAGCTACTCCACGTGGGACTCGAATGGGTGACTGATAAAAGTGCGAAGCATTTCATCTGCCTTCTCTTAAAACTGGGAAGTTAAAGATCTCCAGAACTTGCATTCTGCTGGCCAGAGCAGGACGCTGAGATGCCTGGCAGCCTTGACGTTAGGCAAAGTGTGTGCTGCTCTCTCCCCTGGGGTGGAACTTTGGAGTCCTTAGAGATTAAGATGTAGTTATTAGAAATTAGGATATAAAAATAGCACACCCTCCTTGGGGCATCGGTTGCCTTGAGAAGCAGCGCAGGTAAAGAGGAGGGATGGACCTTTAAGGCCATCCCGGTGTGGGCAGAGAGAGAAAAGAAAAAGGAGGGAAGATATTTAATAAAATATTTCTTCTTCCAGAAAATGCCCGGAAGAAGCAGGATGGGATTGTGAGCACTTCAATTATTTATTTCACTGACCACTCTCCTCCGCTGCCTCCAAGCTCCCCCTCTATGCTGAAACTCAGGAGCATCCTGGACCTCAGTCCTTTCACGGTGACAGACCAAACACCCATGGAAATCGTCGTGGATATATTCCGCAAGCTGGGATTGCGCCAGTGCCTGGTCACTCACAACGGGTAAGAACGCTGCAGGCAGAACCCGGGGGTCCCAGGATCGTCTGTAGACCTGGGTCACAACCTCCTCCTTCCAGTGCAGAGCACTGGGCGTCAGCTGGAGCGATTGTTAGCTGCAAAACAGCAATCGTGAAGCCCCTGACCCTCTTCCAGTGGAAGCAGTAACGTAAAGCCTGTAAGCAAAGACCCAGCTCCGTGGGGTGACGGGTCTAAGACTGATGAAAGGGCGCACGGCCTCCCCTCAGATCTGGCCGTGTGTATCGTGGAACTGCTTGAATTCACTTTGGTGTGGAGCAGAAACCGTGTGGTTGGTGAGGTGGAAAGGAACGAGGGCAAAGATGAAAGCAGAGCAGTCTGTTCCCTGAAGTGCGGCACCAGCAGGAGTTCTCTCCCTGTTCCCTGCCGTGGTGTGCTGGGACCAGCTGAGCTTTCCAGCTCTGCCGGAGCCGCGCTGCTCGGCGTCCCTCCCTGACCCTGCCTCTGCCCGTTCCCAGCTCCTGCCCTCCCTCTCGGCACCTCTTTGCAAGCAGAACTACAGAGAGACTAGGGCTTAAAATGCAGCGCTAGACATTCAGGTTGGTCTTTTCAGAGAAGGTGGGGTTAATAATTATTAATATTTGTCTTCGTTATAACCTCCTTACCTTTTTTAGTGTAAAATACTGATGGAGTTTCTGTTGGGGCCTGGGAGTGCCATGCTTTGCGTGGAGTGTCATCCAAAAAGACGCTTCAATTAAAATCTCCCGCCGTGAAGCCAAGCGAGAGCCGGGACACCTTCTGTGGTGGTGGTGCACTAAAAACGTGTTTTCACTTTCCAGGAAGCTGCTCGGGATCATTACCAAAAAGGATGTATTAAAGCACATTGCACAGCTGGCTAACCAGGACCCAGATTCGATACTCTTCAATTAAAGGCAGACTAGTAGGTGTTGTGTGCTCAACACAAAAGAAACTTTATAGAGGATCCTGGATATACTTTCCTATTTTTATTGAGACCATGGGACTGTTTTCAGCGTTCCCTTCCATGGAGCTGAAGAAGATAATGTTTTTTTCTACCAGATAACCAATTGCACTACATAATCTGTGGAACATAATCTTCTTTTTAGAAGAAAAAAAGACTTCATTTACGTTGCTTTTGTGAAGTTGCATTGGAAAGATTCCATGAAGGAGTAAAAGCAAAATGCTATAGAATTATATCTCCTCTTCTTATTTTATTTGAACTCTCGTTACTAACGTGGGGAGGAAAAGACAAGGTCTGTACCTTCAGAAATTGTGAAGGAGAAGGATGATTTTGCACACAGCTTCAGGTGGTGGCAGAAGGACGTGGTTGTAACTCAGGGGCGGTGTATTCCCAATTAGCCACTTGGTAAAAAGTCAAAATGGGAGAGGGGAAAGAAATCGGTTAGCTGAGGATGTTTTGTTGAAAGAAGTAAAAAGTCCACAAAAACAACCCCCCCAGAAGACCAGATCTCCTTAAAATTGGGCCCAGTGATTCTGATTGGGAAGAAGCTTATTTTGATTAATCTTTGGTTGAATGTATTTAATTACTCTGATGCTGCCTTGCCGGGAGAACCCTGAGGAGGAGGCAGAAGGAGTTAACGGTGTGTTCTCATCGCCATCCCTTCTTTAGATCTATGCCTAAGGATTTCTTCTCCTTGATTTCCCTTGAGCGTGTAATTAAAATTGCGAAGGCTGACTCCTAAGTTACTGCCCGCCTTCACTGCCCTTCCCAGTAAACTCTGATCACGTTGGATGTTGCACGACTGACCTCTTCTCCGTCAGCGGTGTCGGAGGTGGCTGGGGGTGTCCTGCTGGAGAGCCCTGCGCCCGGGACGTTTACATGGATGCGGGTGCCGTTCCCTGCTCCTCTCCTCAGGCCCGGATCCTGGCTCTAGCATTGGCAGCGCTGCCACTTGACGTACGTGCCCCGCTCGGTGTCTCCTCTTGCCAACAACTATGCAATAAAGCCCTTCCTGACCACTGTTGGCCAACTACCTTGTCCCATGTCTGTGCTCCTCAAGTCCCCGTCCCAGATCTTATCAAATTATTTTCCTGTTAATAAAACTGTGACCGTTTACTGGAATTTTGAAGGTATATGAATGCTTTTGGAGGTTGATGTTGTTCCTCACGGCTTCAGTTGCTTTATGGTCCGTGGCTGAGGCTCGTTGGTGGCAGCAGAGCTTCCTCTCGCCTCTGGCTCACCACTGCGGCTGCAGAAGGGAGCCAAGCTGTTGAGTAACGGCCAAGAGTGACGGAGTGAGGGCTCTGGCTGTGCTTCCTGACGGACGAACCTCCGGCTCTTGAGCAGGTGTTGCCCTTGGCCCAGCCTCAGCCGCAGAGGCCGTGGCAGCAGCTCCCCTCGTCCCGCCTGGGCACCCGCAGCCCCAGGGTGGTGGCAGGAGGTGGTGGGGTGTCCCCGTGAGGATACTGCCTGCGATAAACCTCTTCTGGGGGGAGTGCGGACTCCTGGCTAGAGCTGCCTGGAAGCTCGGTCGGTCTTAAACTCTCTCAAATGTAACCAAATGCCTCATCTCTGCTTGGAGCAGAAGGCAGCTTTATTTATTTTCCAAGGCCATCCAGCAGCGAGTTCCTGCTGCCGCTGCTTCAGCCTGGCAGGGAGGGGGTGATGTCTTGAATTCTTGTGTAGCTTAAAGCGGAATCAAAGTCAGGTGTTAGCCAAGGGTCGGATACCTTCTGCTCAGACAGTAAACGCCTTGACTCTGTCTGGGGTGGGTTTGTACAGCGGGAGGTGGTTGCTGAGTTGAAACAGAGACCGCAGCGTTGCCCGAAAGTCGCTCACAACTTGAAATGCTTCGTTCCGCCTCGGCTGTGGCTGGCAGCAGAAGCTTTGCCTTTAAATGCTTTTTTTGTCCCCTTTGGAGAGGGTTGTTCCCCTCTGGCCGGATGGATGCTCTGTGAGTCTGGGTCTGAGCTCAGGGAAGAGCTGCCGCCTTCCGCTTCCCTGGGGTCCCTCCAGGGGAGGTGGGCACTGGAAGAGGCCGGGGATCCCGTCCCGTGCATGCAGCTTGGGACCTTAGAAGGACCAAAGCTTTTCTTTCCTACTTTTCTGCTTACCTTACAATACGCAGGAGGGCTCCAGCTTGGCAAACGTGGTCCCTGCTTCACTTTGATCTGCAATACATGAGAGCCAGTTCCTCTCCTCCGTGTGGGAAGGCTGCAGTAGCCTGGTGGGAAGCAAGAGGTGCCAAAAGGGGAACCCGTGAGCGGGCTGGAGCCCGGCAGCAGGCTGGTAGGTTATCCCAGCCACTCCTGGGGAAGCGGCAGGGCAGGGAGATGCTGTCAGAGAGGGACTGCGGCCGCTCTGTGCTGGGGAGCACTGGGAACGGGGGCACTCATGGTGGGAAACACCGGCCCAGCAGCGCTGGCAAGCTCCCAGCTCCGCGCTGTGGTTTTTTTTAGCGAGGGAGAGGTGTCCTGGGGAGACTGGGCTGAGAAACCGCGCAGGAAGGTGAGGGTGTGGGAGAACGGCCACGGCTTTGCGGGAAAGCCCGGTGGAGCTGGGCTTGAGAGAGGCTCAGTCCTCGGGACTGGCAGGATTGCGAGTCCTCGCGATGCCAAACCAAACCCGGTGACGATGGGCAAGTAAAAGAAACGTTGCAATGGTACAGGACCTTTCTTTGCCTCTCACTTGAGCAGATCTCTCCACTTGTGCATCTTTTTAGTATGGAAACTGATGATTTTCCCGCGCATGGGGATGCACGCTTTGGTGGCTGGAGGTCTGGTATGTGTGGGCAAGGTGGAAAGAGTTGCTTGGAGCGTGACTCTGTAGCTGCTCTGTCTGCGTGTGAAAACCTCCTGACCTCATTAACCCACGGAAACGGTGTCTGTGTAAGGAGGACACTCATTTCAGCTCCGGACCTGTTTCTAAGGCATGGTTCTCTGTGTAGGGAAACTTGCAGCAAAATTACCCGACTGTCATTCTTGCATTAGGTGACACTCCGTGCCCAGAACCCGAGGCTGGTGCGGGCAGAGATGTGTAGCTCCGTACTGGGATCCCTGCCCTGCCCTGCCCCGGTGAGACGTGGCTTACAGAAGCCCCTGGCTGTTCGCTGTCTGCTTTTATTGAGTTCCTTTAATTCCTACAAAAATACGTTCAAATCTTTCATCAAAAATTCTGTGCAGGGGACGGACCATGCTCAGGTTTTTTAACTCGAGCATTTTCTCCCTTGGCCCTAATGAATGGCGCTGCCTGGGAAAGGGGCTCCCCCTCCCCAGGGCACCCCGAGCTGCTGCCCAGGGTTTTCCCCCGTCCGCTTCTTGCTTTTCCATTGCTTTACCTTCGGAGCGACTCCAGGAGGAGCCCTGGGGTTTCTCTTCAGCGAACGGCTGGTTGTACGTGTCAGAGCTGGAGAGACTCCAGGTGCTCGATAAATGGCACCCAGCCTGCGCTCTCCTTAGCTGAGCGAGGGAGGTTGGGGGCAGCGCTGGGTACAGAGCTGGAGCCCTTCTCTCTGCCTCTTCCATCTCTTCCTAAACCTCCTGACCCCAGGGCTGCGGCCGTGCGAGAGGGGGCCCTCGGGCACCCTCCTCCTCCCCTCGCCCAGAAGAGGACAGGACGTGGCGGGGGCGTTGCAATATCCCGGTTATGAAGTACGTCGCTGGGGAGAGGTTTGGGTGCCTGCTTCCACTGCCCGCCGCCTTAAGGGCAGGATGGCAGATGGGGGGTTGACTTTGGAGCTCCCCCAGCCTTGTGCTGGGGCTTGAAGGGGACACAAAATCAGCGAATCATCCAGGCTGGAAGGGACCTTTAAGTTGATCGAGTTGGACCTTGGTTGATCGAGTCCAACCATCAACCCAACACTGACAAACCCACCACTAGCCCATGTCCCTCAGCACCACGTCTGCCCGGCTTTTAGATGCCTCCAGGGATGGCGACTCCACCACTGCCCTGGGCAGCCTGGGCCAATGCTTGACAGCCCTTTTGGTGAAGACGCTTTCCCCAATGTCCATCCTAAACCTCCCCTGGCGCAACTTGAGGCTGTTTCCTCTTGTCCCATGGCCTGTTCCTTGGGAGAAGAGCCCGACCCCCCTGGCCACCCCCTCCTTTCAGGGAGCTGTAGAGAGCGAGAAGGTCTCCCCTCAGCGTCCTCTTCTCCAGGCTGAACACCCCCAGCTCCCTCAGCCGCCCCTCACCAGACTTGTGCTCCAGACCCCTCACCAGCTCCGGTGCCCTTCTCTGGACACGCTCCAGCACCTCAATGGCTTTTTTTTTGTGGTGAGGGACCCAAAACTGGACACGGCGCTTGAGGTGGGGCCTCACCAGTGCCCAGTACAGGGGGACGGTCACTGCAGCAGCTTTGTCTGGACAGACAGGGGACGAGCGAGGCGCCGGGCTCCTCCTGCCTCCCCCGCGCTGCAGGCAGTAGGTAAGTGGAATTATTTCTCCTCGGTATCTCCAGCTCGTCTGTCTTGGGGACATAATGGGGGAAACCGGCGTGTCTTGCGTCTGTGAGCTCCGTGAGCCCAGCTGGGGCTGGCTTGGCTGTTTCCGCGTGTCCCCAGGGCAGAACGGGGCAGGGTCGGTGCTGGCCTGGGAGCCCGGACTGCGCCAGGAACCAGCTGTGGTGTCCCTGCGGGTGAGGAGGGAGGGACGGCCAAACTGCTGGCACCGGCTGCGCCACGCCGGCAGCCCTGACTGCTGCCTGGAGCCCAGGGTCTGAGCGGCAAAAGGCAATTCACTCTGGAAGGGGAGAGAAATCACCCTCAAGGCATCACCTTCCCTTTCTTCAAAGCAAGTTCGTTCCTCTGGGACCTCGGTGCCCGTCCCCAGGGGCTGCGCCGTTCGGGGACGGTGCTGTGGGACCCGGCGAGGACGGGCTGGGGGAAGCTGGGCTCCTCCGCTCGCTCACATCGCAGCAGCGATGTTTTCCCATCGGTTTAATGAGCATCCCACCTCCTTCCAGCTGTTTGAATCCTTGCCGAAGGAATTAGATTCGCTGTGTTTTGTTTTCCTCTTTTTCAGGCTGATCTAATGCTTTGGGGAGGGCGGTGCTGGGCGAGATGTCCCGAGGTGCCCCGGGGCAGAGCGGCGGGTGCCAGCGGCGTCGGGCGCGTACGTGATAGCGGGGTCACAACCCCGGGCTTGCTTTCTTTGAACGCTTTATTTACAATGTCCCAAGAAATGATTTCCTGGGGTGTTGACGTGTTTTTCAGTGTGGATTTCCTCCTTCCCGCTGCGAACTGGTTCTGGGCTCGGGACTTGAAAGTAAAACGAGCTCTTGTTTGGAAGGGAACAAAAGACCTGGCTGTAGCGATGAACCGGCTAATAACAACAGAAGGAGTGGGGGGGAAGAAAAGAGATTTCGGCCCCTGAACGTATTTGGAGACAAAGGGCGGCACGGCCGGGGCTGTGAACGCCCTGCGCTGGCTGCGTGCTCGGCTGCGCAGCGTTGAAAGCCGAGCTTGGCGGCGGCCGAGATAAGAGGGTCCTGTGGCAGCGACTACAGGGAAGCGGCGTGTGTCCAGATCAAATCCCCGCCAGCAGAAATAAGGTCAACCTGAAAATGTTATTAGAGCCGCGGTTGCGCGCCCCCCGCCCCCCGCCGTGTCGCCCCGTCTCTGGCAGAGCAGGAGGAAGGGCAGGGGCGGCTTCTGGCGGGACGAGGGGCCCCGGGGAACTGCAGCAGCTTTCGGTTTCGGTGATTGATTTTTTTTATTATTGTGTGGTTCTGAGCTTGGCAGACGTCATAGAATCATAAAATAGCTTGCGTTGGAAGGGACCTTTAAAGGCCATCTGCTCCAGCCCCCTGCCACGGGCAGGGACGCCTTCGACTCAGGTTGCTCAGCGCCCCGTCAGCCTGGGCTGGGGCATCTCCCGCCTCTCTGGGCAACCTGGGCCAAGGTCTCACCACCCTCAGCCTAAAACATTCCTTCCTCGTATCTAGTCTAAGCCGTCGTGCTGGCAGAGGCCAGGACAGGCCCCCCCCCGCAATCGTGCGGGCTGATCCGGTGCCTTTGGCAAGGGAGAGGCTTTTTCACCACTTTTTCAGGGCGGGAGCAGTGTGATGACTGGCCTGCTGGCACCCAGGTTTAGCACCCATCCCTTTCCCTGAAACCACACGTCTTCCCGGGCACCCCCTTCCCCGGCATCGCCCCCGCTCTGCCCTCGCAGCGGCGGGGAGGAATCCCGGCAGGGCAGAGTGACGCCCCCGGGAACGCGCCAGCCATTACTCCATACCCTGCTGTGCCAAACGCCGTGTGTACGTATACACACGTGGGCTTTTGGGTGTCAGGTCCATGCCAGAGAGTGGCCGAGGTCGTTGCCTGGTGGTGTCTGTGCCACCAGAAATCACAGAATCAGAAGGGTTTGGGTTGAAGGGACCTTAAAGGCCACCCAGTGGCACCCCCTGCCCTGGGCAGGGACACCTCCCACCAGCCCAGGTTGCTCCAAGCCCCGTCCAACCTGGCCTTGAACCCCTCCAGGGATGGGGCAGCCACAGCTTCTCTGGGCAACCTGGGCCAGGGGCTCACCACCCTCACAGCAAAGAGTTTCTTCCCAATATCTCATCTCAATCTCCCCTCTTCCAGTGGAAAACCCTTCCCCCTCATCCCATCACTCCACCTCCTCACAGGGTCCCTCCCCAGCTTTCCTGTAAACCCCCCCAGCCCTGTGAGGTTCAGCTCCTCCCCTGCGCTCTGACCTGTGGGGCTCGCAGCCTTTTACAAAGACCCACATCCTTTAGGCATCTCCTACGAGTGGGGAAATGGGGGCACGGAGGCTTCAAGAGTGAGCACTCGAGAAAGGTTATTGCCTGACTCCATCTGCTTTCTCCATCCCCGGCAGCTGTAGAACCCCAAGGTGGTGAGGGCCAGCAGGTTGACTAAAGACTCCCCCGTCCTCGTCACGCCTCCAGGCCGGTGGGCAGGTATTCCTGAAAAAAAATCTCTGCGTAATGTGTCAAGGAGCTCTCAGCTCGGAGAAGGGGCCGAGCTGGGTTCGCTCCCTGAAATGAAAAGGCTCCGTTTCCGAGGGTGTCGCACTTGTGGCCATGGGGCTGATCTTGTCTTCAGGGCTGTCCATCGGCGGCAAACTGAGAACAGCCAGGGCCCGCGTCCGAGCGAGCAGGCAGGAGCCAGCCTTGCCGAGGGCTGGGATGCGGGGTCAGGATGAGCTGGGTGCCCCTGGGGGGGAGGTTTGGGGTTGGTAAGGATTTTAAGAGCCCTGGGAGCCGGGCTCCTGTTGATGCTCACCAAGGTGGCTGAGAAAGCAGCAGGAGGACTGAGAGGTGGAAGAAAAAGGGACCGTTTCAAAGGTGGTTTTGGGGGGGGTGTGTTTGTTTGTGGAAGAAAAAGGGACCGTTTCAAAGGTGGTTTTGGAAGGGGGGGGGTTTGTTTGTGGGTCCCGGCGTGTTTTAGGGATGATGGGAGGTGGGAGCCACCTGGCACCGGCTCCCAGCCCCAGCCGAGGATGCAGAGGGGGGGGCTCAGGCCTGGAAAGCCGAGGGACGGACAGCGGGGGCAAAGAGCTGCCCCTGCCCCACCATGGCGTGATGGGGAACGAGCCCCTCTCAGCACCGGGGGGTTCAGCTGCGCCTTGGGCTGGGCTTGGTGACCCCAAAGCGGGGAGAGGAGGAGCAGCACCGGGACCCCCCCAGGCAGCTGGGCGAGATGTGGCCCCCGAGAGCTGCCGGAGCAGCAGGGGAGGAAGAGGAGTGGGGCCGGAGCTGGTGGAGGAGCAGCCCCTGCTCCCAGAGAGAGGAAGGCGCTGGCTCAGGAGCAGGAGCGTGTCTCCCTGGGAATGCCCCGGGCACCCGTCCGGGAGAGGCGGCGGAGCCTCGGAGGCGCTGCCGCCGCAAGACGAGGCAGGACCCGGTTATCGCCCGCAGCCTCGGCTGGGCTCTGCCGCAGCTCTCGGGGCCACAGCTCCTGGGAACCGCACCAGCCCGGCCCCCCGGCACCGCACCCGGGCGGCTCCGCGGCATCCCGGCATCCCAGCGCCGCCGGGGACGGACTCTGCCTAGGCAGGGGGGGAGGCTGGAGGCGGCCTCGGGGGGGGGAACTGCACCTCTGCTGGGGCAAGGACAGGGAAAAAGGGGGGGGGGCTGAGCTACAGGAGGGGTCCCTGCAGTGTGCCAGCCGAGCGTGGCTACCAGCCCAGCTTAGGGTGGGCTCGTGCAGCACCGTGGCTGCAGCCCTGGGGTGCCTGATGCAAAGAGGAGGGAGAGCAGTGCTGGAGTACAGGCTTTATTGACCCAGCACTGAGAGCCCCCCCGAGCCGTGCCGGGAGCGGGGAGGGACTTGCATCCTTCGTGGGAGCTGCCGCCCTGTCCCCACACACCAACAGGCTCAATACGATACCGCGGGTACGCAGGGAATTACAAAGGGGCCTGTGTCCAGCCCCGCGTCCGTGGGCCGAGCCGCTTGTCCACGCTCTGCCCTGCCTGGACCCACCTCTTCCATCCGCCACGGCCCTTAACAGCGAGGGGACGCTCTCGTCCCTCCTGCGTCCTGCGCTGCCGCCGCCGGGGCTCACCCCGGAGTTGAAATCCTGCAGGGTAACCACGGCCGGGGCTGCAGGTGCGAGCAAGCGGGTGGCCGCGCTGGCCCGGTGGGGCTGGGAGGACCAAAAACCCTGAGGGAGGAGATGCTGGGTGAGGAGCGACGGGGAGGTGCGACGGCGAGCTCCCGGGCCCATGGTCCCACGCAGCTCGGCTCGGGCAACATGCGGCTCTCTGCCACGTGCCTGGGAGCGGCTGCTTGGGCTGGTGACGACTCCAGCGTCGTGGTCCCGCTCTTTGACCTGAAGCTGACTGCTGGCATCGCTCCATGGCGTCGCTCCAGGACTCTAATGAGCCCAGACTGAAACTCCTTCGCTCTTTTCCAGATGACGCTGGAGCTGCCTCATCCCTGCGGGCTGTCCCCCGTGCCCGTGCTCGCCGTGCCGCTGCTCTCCAACCCCGGCGTCTGTCCCGGCACCCCGCAGCCGGGCTGGCCGGCTCTGTCCCTGCCAGCCGTGGGCTCAGACTGGCTGAGGGTCCCTCTGCCACGGGGATGCTTTGTCTGGCAGCGGCCGCTGTGACCCCAGTGCCTCTCCTGCAGCAGGGACACATTCGGTGCTACCCCTCTCCATTTGCTCAGACAGGAGCCAGGGAGGTGATGTGCCCCCGGGGCTGGGATGTCCCCCCCTGTGCATGTCTCTCTGTAGGCCCTCGGAGACCCTTCCCGGATGGTGGGCTTCCTCCTGGCTGGATGGAATGGCACCGAGCACCGCGAGTCCCTGCGGGCAGCCATCCCCCGTGCCCTCCTCTGGCTCGTCCCTCGCCGCGAGGGACAAGGCACGCAGGCACGGACCCCGCGCCTGGCATTCCCCGGCCGTTCGGCTGTTGTCCGGTTCGGGAAGCTGCCGCCCCGGGAGCAGCGGGGAGGCGGGAGGCGGAGGCGGCCGTCACAGGTCGAGCCGAAAGGCCCCGAAGTAGCTGGCGGCCGCGTCGTTGTAGTCGATGGCCAAGGAGGAGACGGAGACGAAGAGCTCGTCGCCGGCCTTCAGCTCGAACAGCCCGCCCTGGTAGAGAGCGTGGAGGCCGTAGTCTGCCTCGGGCGCCCAGCACTTGGTGCCAACCCCCTTGAGCAGGAGGATGGGCTGGCTGTAGGACGTCTTCCAGTTGATGCACTGGACGAGCTGGGGGACGGAGACGCGGGCGCCGGCCCTGTCGCTGGGGTAGCGGAAATAGATCTGGGAGTAGACGTAGTACTTGCCCGCCTGGTTGACCCGCAGCCGGCCGTCCCGGTAGGTGATGTTCTGCAGGTGGGAGTGGATGGTGCTGTCTTCCCAGCGGGCAATGGCGTGGCGGCAGGACTGGGAGAGGTTCCCGAAGCGCTTGGAGTTGCCTGGGGAGAAGGAAGGGTCACCGAGGGCAGCGAGATGCTCTGGGGAGCACCCATCAGGTCAGGAGAGAGGGAGGGGGTGGCTGGAGCTCTCTCCCGCTTCATCCAGCTTGGAGGGGTGGAGAAGGCGGTCTTGGGCTGGACAGGAGAAACATGTCCCCATCTGCCACCAAACGCATCCTCCCGCCCTGGTCCCTGCCCTTTGGGTGACACCTTTCCCCTGCTCCCAGCTCGGAAACCCGCGGTGCCCAGCGGCGCTCCCCGACTCACCGCCCTGGGCCAGGCTCTGCGGGCGGAGGGTGAGATGTGCCGAGGGTTTGCCGGCCGTTTTGGGAGGAACCTGCCCCTCTGAGGCGTTGAAGTAGCTCCGCCGGGCCTCTGCAAGGAAAGGGACACAGGGCTGTAGGGGACGGAGAGCGCGGGGACGCCCAGCCCCGTCCCGGCAGAGCAGGTCCTCAGAGCGAGCGGGGCAGGGAAATGCCCCACTGACCCTGTGAAGAGGGGGGTTATTTGGGGATGGAAATGTCTAGTCAATCATTATCTAACATTTTGCGCTGTCCCCTGTGGCCCTGGCTCCCCGGACTCCAGACAGACACACACGGCCGTCCCTCCAGCCCGCTCCCTGGGGACGCTGTGCCCTTCACCCGCCCGGCGGGACAGTCCTCGCTCCCCCCTCTCCTGCCCCAGCGCGGCGCCCGGCGGAGTTTGCCCCGGGAGCCCCCGAGCCCCCCCGGGCTGCTGGCACCCCCGGCCGCACGCCGAGCCCTGGGCACGTGGACCGCGGCACCGTCTGCCCGGCCACTACCCCGGCACTCACCCTTCACCGCGCTCCGGCGGATGACATTCTCCGTCACCTGGACCGTCAGAGAAGAGAAACAGCCCCGCGGTTAAAGGTGACGCAGGCGTTCCCCGCGCTCCAGCTCCTCTTCCTCGCCTTCATGACCTTGACTTTCAGGCTGGGCTCCTCCACCAGCTCCTCGCTGCAGCCCCCTCCTCCGCTCCCCTCTTAACCCACCCCTGCCATCGCCCTCTGCCACCCCCCCGGCAGCGAGGCCGATGGGGAAACTGAGGCAGGGAGGCAGACAGGAGCTCTCCCATCGGCTGCCCCATCCTCCCCCGATCCCCAAAGCCGGCGGGTCCGGGCTCACCGTGGCCACGTAGGCTTTGATGGTGTTGGCCAGCTTGAGGCAGGACTGGTTGCTGATCAGCTCCTCCAGGCTGGAGCCCTCCTGCTGCCGATTGAGGACCTGCAGGCACCGCAGCTCCTCTGCGCTCCCTGGCACCTGGGCTTTGAGCTGGAACACAAACACGGGACACCCCCGCGTCACAGCGGGCCAGGGGCTCGCGGGGCCCGGGGACGCAAACACCCACGGGGTGTCCCATGCTGGCACGGGGCTAGGTGGCAGGAGGCTGGGTGGGTGCCAAGTTCTGCCAAAAATCTGTGTTTTTTTGCGGATTGGGCAGGTTGAATCCCATCTTGTCCTCCTGTGGGCCCTGGCAGAAGGGATCCTTGCTCCTCCCAGCTCTTCGGGAAACACTCGCGGAGTTCCAGCCCCGAGCGCGAGGGGGAGGTGAGACTCGAGGACTCTCGCAAGCTGCCGAGCACCAGGTACAGAAAAAGAACTCGCGTTTCCCCTTCTCCATCTCCTCCGCCTCTTCCGCCCCAGCCCCGGGGGGAACGAGGCTTCTCGGGCAGCAAAACCCAGCCCCAGTTTGAGCGAGGAGCTCCCAGCTGCGGGGCAGCGGTGGTGCCGGGAGGCTTGGCAGGAGGGCAGAGCTGCGGCTGGACGTGCCCAGGCAGCCTGGACCGCGCTCCTCCTGCTTCTCCGCCTCTAAATGTGCTTTCCCGACCCGAACTGGGGTTGCAAACCCCAAAACTAAGCCCTCCCACAGCTCTGCCCCTCCACTGCCCAGCTGTGCCGGCCGGCGCCGGGACCCTGGGTGCCCGGGGGCTGTGTCGGCCCCAGCAGAGCTGGGACACTTTCCAGCCTGTGCCGGCTCCTGGTCCAGGCTGGGAAACCCTCCCTCCGTGTGACGCCGGCTGCTGCCCCTTCCCAGGCTGTCCCAGGGCTGTCCTGGCTCGGCTCCGGCCCTGGTGTCATAGCAGGGGGCAGGCAACGGCTGGCCAGCGGGCTTCACCCCACTGTGTGGCTGTGCAGGGAAACTGAGGCACGGATGGGACACTGCCCTGAGATCAGCGGGCCGGGAGCTGGGAATTAACACCTTGACCACCCTGCCTCTATCACCGGGGTCATTCCCAGATCCCAGGACAGAACCCAGGAGTCCTCGGGCTTGGCCACATCATCACCTGGGGCTCAGCCACCTCCAGCCCCTGCGTGCTCAGGCAGCACCCGCGCGAGCAGCTCCTCCGCGCTGCCAGGAGCACTAATTACGCCAGGAGCACTAATTACGCCAGGAGCACTAGTTATGGCACGTGCCCACACAACTGGGGTCATCCCTCCTCCGACCCCTCCCGCTAAGGTGGTGGCACATCCCCAGCGTAGGGACTGCAGCCATGCGCCTCGTCCCTCTGCGTCCCAACAACCGCCCGGCACCGCCTGACCCCGCTAATTGCCTTGATGAAGCTCCCTGCGAGAGGCTGCACGTCCCACCAGCGCCTCTCCCCCCGCAGGGGACACCCCGCCCCCCCCGCCACCTCCGTCTCCCTCCTGGGGACCTTGGGCTGGGTGGGCTCTTTAAATTAAGGAGAAACTGGGAAAGCTTTGTAAAACTGGAGGCATGGGAATCACCCCCCGGCAGGGGGTGAGGCAGGCGGCCATGCCCAGTGATCCAGTGTCCCTGGAGATGCTGAGCTCTGACTATCCCCAGCACAGGTCCCATGCGGGGATCCAGCGAGGAGCCTCTGAAATCAGCCCAAAGAGGGCGATTTAAGGGGTTTTCTCCTGCCTTCAGCCCTTCCCTGGGGCTCTGCCATCCCGCATTCCCCTCCTCTCCCAGGCCTCTCATCTAAGTCCCTCACAGCGGGCGCCACATGGGATCCGGGGATGGAAACAAAGACCAGAGCTTTGTCTGCTCCAAAGGATGCTCCGCCGGGCACCAGACAGGCGGTTCCTCCTGCACCCACGGCCGGGGCTTCCTCCTTCCTGCCCCCCCGCCTCTGTTGTGGGTTCGTGCAATGCTTGGCACTGTGGGACCCTCTTCTTGCTGGGCCCCCCCAGCAGCGGGGACGACGGGCACCGGCTGCCCTCTCCCACAGCAGAGTCTCCCGCTTGGTGTTTTCCCCTCCTCGACTCTCCCTGCGCAGGGATCGCTGCTGGGGGGGGGGGGGGGGGGGGGCTGTTAGCAGGATCAGGCCCGTCACGTCTGAGTTTGGGAAGGGTTTGGCAGGAGCGACGCTGCTGCGGGGAGGTGGGAATGGCTGGATACGGTCGTTTCGTGCGATTAAGCCGGAGCGAGCACTCAAGAGCTGCTGGGATGGGGGGGGTTTCCCAGCCGGGCCACTTCCAGCATCTCCGGGAGGGGGTGAAGAGGATTCAGCTGTCCTGGAGCCGGGGTGGGATGGCAATGGAGGGGGGTGGGGTGGGAAAGGAGGGGGCGGGGGGGGATGAAGTAGGAACCGGGGGCAAACAGGGCCTGAGAGCCCAGGGCAGCCCCCCAACATCCCCAGCGGGAGCTGCAGACTCTGGTGGGACACCAGGGCAGGGCCCCCCCTCCCAGTGCGGACCCTCAGCTGCGGACGGAGCCCAGGACAAAGGCTCCGTCTCTCCGCAGCTGGATCCGCGGCTCGGGGCGGAGCCGGGGCCGGTGTCCACCCCCCACCCCACATCTGGATCCGCGGCTCCCGGGGGGGCCGGGGACGGTGTCCACCCCCCACCCCACATCTGGATCGGCCGCTGGGGGCGGAGCTCGGGGCAGTTCCCCCCCCCCCCCCCCCGCCTCCCCTCCCCTCCGCCTCCACATCTGGACCGGCGGCGGGGCAGCCGGGAGCGGGGAGCGGGCAGAGCCCCCCCGCAGCCGTCGGGTCTCCGGGGGGTGCAGCCCCCCCACCCCCCGCGCCGTTCCCGGCCCCCCGGGGAGGAGGTGTGGGGGGGTGTGAGTCGGGGGTCGCAGGACAAAGCTCACCTTGGAGATGGCCATGGTGAAGTAGACGAAGAGGCCGGTGGTGGAGGCGATCTGCAGGGCGAGGATGGCCATCACGGCCACGCTGCCCCACAGGGGCCCGCAGCGCCGCCGCCGCCCCCCCCGCGCCCCGCCGGCCCCGGGAGCGGGGTCGGGACCCTCCGGCAGCATGGGGGTGTCGGAGCCGCCGCTGTCGGAGCGCAGGAAGGGCCCGGCGCTGGGCTGGTGCGGGGCCATGGCCCGGCCCGCCCCGGCTGCCGCTGCCCCGCGCCCGCCGCGCTCCGACGGGGCCGGGAGGGACCGGCCGAGGGGCGGGGACGGGCCGGGGGCGGGACCGAGGAGGGGGGGGATCGAGGGGCGGGACCTCCCCGGCCACCCCCGAGCGCGGCCCCGGGGCTGGGGGACCGTGTCCCGTCGGCAGCGGGAGGCGGGGACGGGGTTGTGTGTGTCCCCCCCCGACCCACTGGGCAGCGGGGGGTGGTCACACGGGGCTGGGGACACCCGGGTGCGGGCGGACAGAACCCCCCCGGGCTGAGGGGAGGAGGTCGCAGGGCTGGGGGGGAGCGACCTGGAGGGCTGAGAGGGCTGGGGGGGTTCAGCCTGGAGAAGAGAAGGCTCCGGGGAGACCTTCCAGCCCCTGCCAGTCCCTAAAGGGGCTCCAGGAAAGCTGGGGAGGGACTCTGGAGCAGGGAGGGGAGCCATGGGACTTTCAGTTTTCCACTGAAAGAGGGGAGATTGGGATGAGATATTGGGAAGAAATTGTTTGCTGTGAGGGTGGTGAGCCCCTGGCCCAGGTTGCCCAGAGAAGCTGTGGCTGCCCCATCCCTGGAGGGGTTCAAGGCCAGGTTGGACGGGGCTTGGAGCAACCTGGGCTGGTGGGAGGTGTCCCTGCCCAGGGCAGGGGGTGCCACTGGGTGGCCTTTAAGGTCCCTTCCAGCCCAAACCAGTCTGTGATTCCCTAATGATGAGCTGACACAGGTTTAGGTAATGGGCCACACATCCCTGTGGGGCACTGGGCCACCAGGCCTGGCCAGGGCTCAGCTGGCCACCCCAAGAAGCTCAGACAGGTAAAGGTTTGCAGAAAGTCGGTCAACTACTGCTGAGCATCTCCCAGAGCCTTGCCCAGGGTGGGGAACGTGCCCAGAGCCCACCCTGGGTGGCATTTGGGTGCTGAGCCCCACGCTCCGTCCTGCGGGTGGGCAGAGGTCCCAGTCGCTCTGAAGCCGAGATGTGGAGTTGTTTGGAAAGCAAACAGAAAGGCTGGAGAAAGGGCTGTTACCCGAGGACTGCGACAGCCGCCCCGCGGTCAGGTGAGTCCGCGGCTTCTCGTGCTTTTCCCTCTGAAATGGACGCGAGATGTTGATACAACCCAGGAGCACTTTGGTCCCCCCAGAACCACTCCCTTTCCTCTAAGGATGGGGCGTGGGAAAGCGTCTGCCTCCACCCAACCCCGCGGCAGCCCTGCTGACCCCAGCCTGCTGCCGGGGGCGATTTGGGATTGACGGGGAAACAGGGACCGGGAACTGGGAGCCCAGTGAGCCCCGCAATGGAGATGGCTGCCCGGTGGCCCACCCCATCCCCAGAAATCTGGGCTTGCAGCCCTCCCTGGGCTGGGACACAGCTCCGTGCCACAGCCACGGGGACGTGCCACAGAGACGTGGCCACGAGGCCAGGGCTGCTCCGAGCCGAGCAGGGCTGACCTCCCCGCGTGCCACGGGGGTCCCCAGCTGCGTCCTCAGCTCCTGCTGCTCTCCCCGCGCGGGAGCTGTGACCCAAAGCCCTGCCAGGCTGAGCCTTCATCCTTGAGGGGCTCAAAACCCTCAGGGATATTTCAGTCGTGACATCGGCTCAGGATTTGGCCCTTAAGCCTGGACTTTCTGGGCTGGGTCGTGCAGAGCGGGTGTCACCCCCCAGCCTGGGGGACAGGGGGAGCTGGTAGGAAGAAGTGGCTCACCAGTGGCTTGCTTCTCCTGCGCTCGCATGCAATGAAGGGCATTTTTTTTTTTTCCTTTAAAAAAGGAACTTTCCCCGCTTCGCATCCTGCCTGCCGGGAATGGCACTGTCTCCTCCGTGGAACCCTCTTGCCTCCCCCCGGCTTCGCGCAGAGCAGGTCCCTGCGGGGAGCCCCGGCAGACACACGGGCAGGAGAGGGCGGCTATTCACAGGTACCACCTAATTAAAAGGGAAAGAGCCGTTCCAGTTTCTCTTTTGAATGATTTGTGGGGCTGGGGGGAAGCAGCAACTCCCTCTCAGGTCCCTGATTGCCTTGGGCTTGAGGCGGGGGGAAGGAATTGTCCTGTCCCTCAGCTGCCGGGGCAGGAGCTTGAAGAAAAACCACTCAAGCACCTTTCCAGTCCTGCTTTCCTGCTTACGTGGTCTTGTCCCCCGTTCCGGACGGTGTCCCTGTCCTTGGCCGTGCAGCACTGCCCGGCTCTTTGCCCGTTTGGGGCGTGGGTCGGGGGGAGGATGGCGTCTGGGGTTCCCTCCCCGGGACACGGGGGAGACGGCCCTTGGCAGAGGACGTTGGGGGCCGAGAGCGGGTCCCCCCGCGCAGCCCCGAAGGCAGCCACCACCCGGGGTGCGGGGAGGGCCGTGGGTGGCCCTGTTGTCCGAGCGTGGGGCAGAGCATGGCAAAGGCTCAGGCAGGTCCTGCCTTTTCTGCTGCCCGATTTGGAGCAATCCTGCCTGTGAACCCAGGCGGTGCCCGCGTGCGGGGAGCGACCCCCGGTCCCCCTTCCTTCTCCTTTCCCAGTCACCCTCGGTCTGGTTGTGGCCGCAGCCACTCTCGGTGGCCCGTGGCCGTTCCTGGCAGTGGGTGCTGTCTCTGGAGGGGCTCATACCTATCACGCGGGTGCTGCTCCCCGGCATGGGGCTGCGGAGCACCCAGGGAGGGCACCTGGAGGCTGGAGGTGGCTTTTGCGTAGGACACGTTGTGAGAAGGGCCGGCGGCCATGCGGTGGCGACTCGCCCTGCCCTCCCTGCCCCACGTTTCTCCCGGAGCAGATGCCCGTTTTGGGGTGAGGGCTGCCTGCGGGGTCGGCACTGGGTCTCTCCTCGCTCCTCAGCCTGGCGTTTGTGCTCGTGTCCCTCCTCCTGACCCTCGCTCTCCGGCCCCGTCACTGCAGCCCGGCTGGGCCGGCACCGCACGGACCCCAGGAGCAGCTGGAGTGGGGCTGCTCCTCAAGCCTCCCTCCACCGGTGCTCGCTTTGCCCCCAGCAGAGTGTGGGGACACGTAATCTCAGCACTTTGGGATCCCCAAGCCCAGTTTTATCCTTAGGCGTGCAGAAACGCGCAGTTGTCTCCCTGCAGCACCGGCCGGGCTCGTCGGGCTCCTGCCAGCCGTCGCAGAGGGGCTGCCTGGCCAGCGGCCATGACCCCCCCCAACACGGAACGGGGTAACTCCCCACCTTATCTGCTTTTATTGCTTTTGTAAAAGTCTTTGCCAAGCCTTGAATAATGCAAGCTCTGCATAAATGTCTTTCAGCCCCTGATCTAATCGCTCGCTCGCCGCACGAGTGTCTCCAGTGGACTGTGACGTGCGAAGGGAGAGGATGGGGGGGGTGCGTGGAGGAGGCTGGCGGTTTCCTTGGCATCTTCTGGGTAGCAAAAATGTTTTTCCTCTTGCTCTTCTAGCAGCCAGGCGGCACTGATGCTGTTTGGGGGCTGCGGGTCCCCCTGTTCCCCATCTCCCGTCGACCTGCACTGGAGCCTGTCAGAGCAAAGCCGCGGGAGCAGGGAGAAGCGGTTGGGACCCGACGCGGACCGGAGACGTGGAGGGGGATGCTGGAGGGCTGAGGACTGATTTGTTACCAACCGTCCCAGACAAAGCCTTTCAGCTTGGGCGGCTCCTTCGTCTCAGTGCCCGCTCTCATCTCTCCCACCCTTTGCTCTTCCTGCGGGAAGGGGCTGCCAAACTCCGGGTGACTTGTCTCGCAGGGACCTGGGTGGGGAAAACGCTGCCCCTTCCCGCTCCGTGCTGTGTCAGTCAGGATGGAGCATCCTGACTGAGACGAGGGGATCTTCCAGCCCCAGGCATCTGCCAAGCCCACGGGGGGTTTGTGCCCCTCTCTGCCCGCTCGGTGCCTGCCCAGGGCGGGCTCTGCTCGGCTCAGCGCTGCTGCGGGCACCATCCCTGCCCCGGCAGGGACCCGCTGCCCCGGGCGAGACGCCTTCGTGGGAGCTGGGGAAGGGTGCTGAGCTAGGAGAGAGGTGACTGTTCATTTCTGAAGGATCCAGTGGAAAAATGAACCCTCCTGGTTATTCTTCTTATTAGAAAGGCTCGGGACCTTCAGAGCCAGGCGGAGGGGGGAGAGCTACAGAAGGCGCATCTGTGGCACAAAGTATTTGGCAAACCCTTGCCCTGGACTCGGGCAGCAGTTCTGCCTGTCTCTGGCGTTGGAGGGCTGCCTGCACGGGGGGCTTGCGGGGACCCCCATGAGAGGTGGGGTGGAGAGGGCGCAGAGGTGGCCAGGCTTTTGGTGGCTTTTGGTGGAGGTGAGCTGGAAGAGCCAGGTGAGTTTGCAATTTGGGGTGCGGATGGAGGTGCAGAAGCAGCCCCGGTACCGCTCACCCCAGTGCTGCCATCCTGGGCGGCGCGCGGCCCCCTCGGCCGGGGCGAGGGCAGAGGTGGGCTCTGGCCATGGGCAGAGGGGAGCCCGGGGCGACGAGCACGGGGGGCTGCGCTCCGTGGCCCGGAGGCGGGAGGTTTGCAGGGGAGCCAAGCCTGTGAGCCAGGGCAGGACCAGAACTGGGACTGTGCAGAGAAAGCTGGGTGGGAGCCAGATGAAAAAAACGCCTCCTAATACTGGCTGAGGAGTTGTTTTTCACTTTTAATGTTTCCTGGTCTGTGCACTCGGGGATCTGGGTCAGCCCAGCCGGGAAGTTTGTTTCCTCAGCGCTCGGTGGTGCAGGCAAGTGCAGGAGAGCAGGAGAAGGTGTTTCGCTGGGGTCGTGCCGGTGTTGGGGTCGTGCCGTTGTTGGGGTCGTGCCGGTGTTGTAGCGAGGCACCGGGGGCTGGGGGGGAGAGCGGAGAGGACCCGCAGGGAGACGCGCCTGGTGTGTCTGGGATTTCCCAGCCGGTCCCTTGGATTCGCTTCAGCTTCGCTTCAGGCAGGATGGCTGAATGTGCAATTTAGTCATGTTATTTTCCCATGTTTGCCGGGTCTGATAGCACCTGCAGGATCTGTCGGGTTCCCCTCGACCGAACCCCTCGGGAGCCGGGTTGGTGACGGGGCATCCCTCCCTGGCTGGCGTCGGGAGCGGAGCCCAGTGCCAGGTCCCGGCTGCCCGAGGCTGCTCCTTTAAGACAAGCCCCAGCCTGGCGTCTCCCTCGCTCCAACCGCTGATAATTTCTAACATGTGTTGGCTACAGGATCGTCAGTCAGGAAACAGCAGCCCCCCCGGGATGTGAAATCATTGCGTGCAGCTCAGGAAGGCCTGCGCTAACCTCCCTGGTATGCTCCCCCGGCCGCTCGTCTCTCCATTTGGACTGATCAATTCCTGCGCCGAGATTTTTTTTTTGGGGTGGAAAAAAAACCTCTTCCCCATCACACCGTACTTCCAGGGCTCCATGGGAAGGTCAGTGCTTCCAGGCAAGGAACCTTCCCCACCAGGTCTGCCCCAGCCACATGCAAGAGCCGGTGGGACCTCTGTGCCGGGCTCAGCTCTGCCCTCACCACAGGGAGGACCCTCCCCTGGGGTGGCCAGCACCAACCCTGTGCCCTTGGCCAGCCCTAGTCCATGGCCCAGCAGAGCCAGGGTGCTTCGCCCCATCCGTGGGGCAGAGCGACATCGCACCTTGTAGCTCTCGCAGGGACCGGGGAAACCAGAGGCTGCCCATGGCGTGCCCCAGCCCCTGGCCCTCGGGGCCTGGGGACAAGGAGGCTGAGGGGAGACCGTCTTGCTCCCCACAGCTCCCTGAAAGGAGGAGGTAGCCAGGGGGGGTCGGTCTCTTCTCCCAAGGAACAGGCGATGGGACAAGAGGAAACGGCCTCAAGTTGCGCCAGGGCAGCTTTAGGGTGGATACGAGGAGAAATTTCTTCACCGAAAGGGTTGTCAAGCATCGGAAGAGGCTGCCCAGGGCAGTGGTGGAGTCGCCATCCCTGGAGGGATTTAGAAGCCGGGCAGACGTGGTGCTGAGGGACATGGGGTAGTGGGGGACTTGGCAGTGTTGGGTTGGTGGTTGGACTCGATGATCTGAAAGGATGAAGGGTAACGTTTTCAAACTGAAGGAGGGGAGATTCAGATTGGATACGAGGAAGAAACTCTTTGCTGTGAGGGGGGTGAGCCCCTGGCCCAGGTTGCCCAGAGAAGCTGTGGCTGCCCCATCCCTGGAGGGGTTCAAGGCCAGGTTGGACGGGGCTTGGAGCAACCTGGGCTGGTGGGAGGTGTCCCTGCCCAGGGCAGGGGGTGCCACTGGGTGGCCTTTAAGGTCCCTTCCCACCCAAACCCTTCTGTGGTTCTCTGATTCTATGAAAGGTCTTTTCCACCTGGGACAATTCTATGATTCTATGATTTCTGCCCAGGGCTGGTGGTGCCCCTTCGCCCTCCCCGGGGACCTCGTGGTGAGGAGTGTGGGAGCACACTGCGTGGGTCCCCCCCAGCAGCCTGACCTGGGGACAAGGATGTGCCAGCAGGACCGAGACAGGGGCTGACCCAAGCAGACGTGACTCAGGACCCAGAGAGCGTGACTCAGCGCCCCCGTTGTGCTGCTGGCAGCGCCCAAGTGCTGACGCCGCAGAACTGGTGCTGCAGTAACTGGGTGCCCAATTTCTCCCTGGGATCAGCAGTTCCCATCGGCCCGAGACCACCGATGAACCAGCAGAACATCCCCCTGCCAACAACCCCGACAGTTCACACGATGGGAGGGATCTGTGGCTTTGAGAGATGCCCAGAGAAGCTCTTTTTCCTCAGCAGCATCCAAAATATCCCTCTGGAAAGGGAGCCCCAGTAGCGGGAGCAGCAGGATGGTGCAGTCCTGCATCCGGGGGTCCTGGAGGGTCTGGAGCCCTGAGCATCAGGGGCCATGATGCCTGAGCGTCAGCCCCGGGGTCAGGCCGTGTTGCTGCTCCCGGTAAGACTTGTGGAGGAGTTGTTTTAGGCTTTGTGACCAGTCTTACCAGTCCTACCCCTTCTGCCCTTCCTCCCACATGGCCCAGGTTTGGCCCAATTCCTTGCCTCAGTTTCCCCGCGGCGCTGTGCCGTATGCAGCATCCTTTGCTGCCACGCTGTAGTGGACACACCTCGGTCCCAGCAATCCATTTAAATGGAGACTTTGCTTTTCGGCCTTGTCTTTTCCCCTAAACTCACCTGGGTCAGGCTCAAACTGCCCGGTTTGGGTTGGTCCTTTGGCCAGACCTGTGCAGAGACCTTCAGCCTGACCTCCACGAGGTCCCAGGACCCTGCCGCCCCCGCACACGCAGACACCGACACACTGATCACAGAATCACAGAATGGTTTGGGCTGGAAGGGACCTTAAAGGCCACCCAGTGGCACCCCCTGCCCTGGGCAGGGACACCTCCCACCAGCCCAGGTTGCTCCAAGCCCCGTCCAACCTGGCCTTGAACCCCTCCAGGGATGGGGCAGCCACAGCTTCTCTGGGCAACCTGGGCCAGGGGCTCACCCCCCTCACACCAAAGAGTTTCTTTCTAAAATCACATCTCAATCTCCCCTGCCGGGGATGCAGCCCCGGGTGCAGATGGAGGCAGCGTGCTCTCGCTCTGCGAGGTGCCGAGACCCTCTTCTTTGTTCCTGGGAATTCGGAGGACCGTGGAAGCCATGCGGGGGCTGTGGGGGGGGCCGGTTTCAGCAACGCCATGGTTGGAGCTGACTCAGAGCTTCTCACCGCAGGTTTCCTGCTGACTCAGGGTTTTTTCATGCCTCCCCCTCCCTAGAACTCTCCTGCTCCTTGTGAGGATGCTGAGACGCATTTACTACCCGCAGAGCTGCGAGAGGCCCCTTCCCCTTGTGGAGGCAGCTCACGGGGCCAGCGTGTGCTCAGTGCTGGCTTCTGTCTTTGTAGGAACACTCCTTCTGGGTGAACCTCGCTCGTTCCGGGATGGCGTACGCCTGCCTTTGGCTGCGCAGTGCTGGGGGGCAGCAGGTTTTGGCCCCTCTGCCTGCTCTCAGCCTGCAGCGGAGATAAAGCAGCCTTTGGGCTGGCTGCGGGGCTGCAAGGGCAGGACATCGGCCGTGAGGACCCAGCCTCCCCCCCCCAGCCCTTGTCTGGTCACTCCCTGCCTGGGGCTGGGGCCAGGGTTTACTTCTCCCTGTTATGAAAGGGATGGAGACCGTCCCTGCCTGGCTCCATCGGGCCACCTCCAGAGCTGGGCCAGCTGCTCCAGCCCCACACGTTGCCAGGTGTAGGGTGGAAGCTGGAGGGGGTGGTGGTCACCCTGAATGGGACAGGAGAGGTTGACTTGGATGGCCACAAGCTGACCAGGAGCTCCCGCTCCCAGGAGCTGTGATGGAGAGCTGTGATGCAGAGCTGGCCTCCTGCGCACCAGCAGGACCTGGGCTGCTTGGGCTCATCCCCTCCTCTCGCGCAGCGTGGCTCAGCCCCAGGACCCGCCGTTGCACCCTGAAGGAAGCTGTCCCCATCCTAGGGCTGCTCCTGCCGTCCCTGGCTGTTCGGCTGCGAGATGATGCCTGGCCGCTCTGGGGTTGCAGAGGGTAAAAGGGAGCTCCAGCTTGTTTTGACTCACCGCCTGGGTTTTGCAACCTCCTGGCAAAGCAGAGCATCAGGAAAAAAAAAAAAAAAACAAGAAAAAAAAAACAAGAAAAAAAAAACAAGAAAAAAAAAACAAGAAAAAAAAAACAAGAAAAAAAAAAACAAAAGGGGAACGCGGACAGCCCGATCTGAGCCATACTCTGCCCAGCCCAGCTGGGTCTGGGGTGTCAGCACTCTGTGCGGGCCAGCCCCGCTGCCCATCACCGCCCCAGCCCCGTGTCCTCCTTCTCCTTCAAGAGCCTCTGCGCTGGCTCCCCAGCTTCCCTGGTCGCTGGGCAGCGGAGGATGGATGGAGGGGGGAGGCTGGGGCCAGCCCCATAAACCCACAGCCCGGCAGCCTTCCCCGGGAGGAATGCAGAGCCCCAGCGCTGCCGACGCAGCAGCACCCAGTGTGACACCCCAGGGTGGGACTGCCAGCTCTCGAGCCACGCGTGGCGTGGCCTGGCCAGGAGCATCCCCAGGCTCCGGTGGGGGACGAAGGGCCGGTTTCTGCCTGCAGCTGCTTCTCTGGGCCCGGCTCCCTCTTCCCAGCTCCTCCTTGCCTCCTCCGACAGCCGATCTTCTCGCTCCCTCTAGTGGGACGGTTCGGTGGCCTCCGTGGGCACAGGCGTCTGCCCACGGGTCTCCTCTTGCGCCTTGATGTCTTCCCGGGGATCCTCCCCCGGCCACGCTGGGTCCGGTCCCTGCTCTCCCCGCAGCCCCATCGCTGTTCCCAGTGCGCCGTCTGGGAGCCGCGGGGGGCGCAGGGCATCCTCCAGGAGACAACACCGAAAGCCCTGGTGTTCTCGGAGCCCGGCTTGCGGTGTGGCGGCTCAGTCCCCGAGTCCTGCTCTCCCTGAGCTTCTGGGCACACACAGCTGCCCAAAGGTGGGGATTCGGGACCTGGGCAGGTCTAAGCTTCCTCTTTCCAGCTGCGGCCGCGTCCGTGTGGGCTCTGCGTGCTGGCACAGCCCTCTCCCTGCCCTGGAAGCACCTCAAAGCGGCTGCGTTCACCCCAGGGCACAGATCCTGGCACAGCATCTCCCCTCCGAGGAGGTGCGGGCTGCCAAAGCCACTCTCCTCCCGGCGCGGGGACACTGGTGAACCCCTCGTGGGATGAGGAGCGCAGAGACCTGACCCTGACAACGCACTGCCCCGGTGACGGGTGTCTCCCGGGCTCCCCGGCCCCTGCCACGACCCAGGGTTTCTGCAGTGATTTTTTTTTTTCCCCCAGCGGTTTGTTCCTCCTGGCTTTGTGCATTAGTCGGGGCTGACTCGTCAGTGCGTGTTCAGGTCGCACACACTCGGTTTCTGCGTATTCACCGCATGCGGCGGTTTGTGCGTGTCCCGGCGGTGCCGGCGGGTTGTTGCAGGTTTAGTGCGACCCGCAGGTGTGTGCAGCACGACTGCGCCCAGCCAGTTCCTGCAGCAGGTTCTTGCAACGTGTTTGTGCAGCAGCTTTGGGCATATCCAGTTAGAGTAACATCCCCAGTTAGAGCGGCATCTGGGGGTCACTGGAAGGTGCCCCAAACACCAGCCGCCACCCTCCGGGCCATCAAAGGCATTGGGAGGGGACGGAGGGGACAGGTGCTGAGCTCACTGTGCTTCTGAAGTTGCTCGGGGCTGGGAATAGATGCTGCAGTGGTGTCTGAACCTGCCTTCCACAGGAAGCTCTCCTACACAGGAGAGCTCAAACCAGTTTGGCTTGGCTTGTTTTATACATATATATATGTGTATATACGTGTATCTCTCCCTCCAAGTTTAGTTCCCCCAGACACCAGGGGGCTGGGCCACGCAAAGCACCGCACAGGGTTTTGCAGCTGCAGACACCCTTCCCCGCCCTCCCAAGCTGCTCAGGCGATGGAGACAACGTGGGGAAGGAGAAAAAAATCCCCACCCGCCTCGTACTTTCCGTGCTAAACCTGGGGTGGGAGCAGTGGGAATCCCTCCCGTCTCCACGGGCAGGCAGAGCCGTTCCCTGTCCCCGTCCCGGTGCACAGCCCTGCCTCCGGCTGCTCCGGCAAATCATTCCGACCCCGTTCCCTGGTGCTGCCCTGGGCTGCTTCGCCTGCCCTCAGTCCTGCGGAGCCCCCCCGGGGCAGGGAACACGTCTGTGCCGTTCCCCCAGCGCCCTTTTTGACCTGGCATTTGTTTGTTTTTTTTTTTTTTTGCCCCCTGGCATATAGAGCGGGTACAGGAGGGGCAGCCGGGGGGGGCTGCACTTTGGGGTCTTCCTGCAAGAGGAGAGGGGAAGGGGAACGAGGAATGAGCAAGAGTTAAGGGAAGGGGAAGGAGAGAAGGGAGAGGGGAAAGAGAAGGGGAAGGGAGGGGACGGGAGAGGAAGAGGAAGGAGGGGAAGGGGAAGGGAAAGGGGAACGAAAGGAAAAAGGAAAGGGAAAAGGAAAAGGAAAGGGAAGGGGAAGGAAGGGGAGGGGACAGGAGGGGAAGGGGACGAGAGCGAACAGGGGAAGGGGGAGAGAAGAGGGAGGAGAGGAGAGGGGAAAGGGAGGAGAGGAGGAGGAGGAGGAGGAGGAGAGGAAGCGGGGCTGGGCCGGGCCGGGCAGGGCACCCGTGGCCACCGCTCGCCTGTCCCTCCCCGCTCGGAGCCGTCGCTCCGCAGCCCGGGGGGGTCACACACGGTTCCGAGCAGCCCGGGCCGGCCAGGGGGACCCCGGGCTCCTGTCCCAAGGTCACCCGCTGAGCGACAGCGGCAGCAGCCGGGCGGGGCGGCCCCGATCCCGGCCCCCGCCCCGGTCCCGCCCCGCCGTCCCCGCCCCGGCGGCGGGAGCGTCCCGGGGACTCGTGGCGGAGCCGCCGCCGCTCCGGCCCCGCAGATGGTGCCCCTTCTCTTCCTCCTCTTCCTCCACCTCGCCTGCCCCGGCAGCTCGGTAGCCGGGCTGGGTATCACAGGCAAGTCACCGGGGGACGGGGCGGGGGGACACCCGGGCCCCCCGGGAGCGCGTCCCGCCCGGGCGGTCGGTGCCGGTGGATGGAGCTCCGCGCGTTTTGGGCCGTTTTCCTGCTTTGTGGAGCGTTGGGAGCTCCACAGGCCAACCCCAGCGCCGGGGGAAGGGGGGCTGCACCTCGCCGAGCCGCACCCCCCCCAGAGGAGGTTCCCCTGGCTCCTTTCAGAGCAAGCCAAGGCCGGTCCCAGACCTGGGCTCGCCCAAACCCCGGCTTTTGCCCGGACAAAAGCTTTTAAAAGACGATCAGGAAGGGGCTCTCGGGCTCTCTCGTCTCCTACAGCCCGTTCTCTTGGCCGGGATCCGACGGGAAAGCGGTTGTGGGCGGTGAGGGCTCCTTCTGCTCAGTCACCCCGGCCTTGTGCCCCTGGTGCAGGGGAGGGAGGAGAAGGGCTCCCCGAGTGGGCGCTGGGAGCTGTGGGGTCCCCAGGGGCGGCAGCCGTCCTCGGGAGCGGTGCAGGTCCAGGAGCTGAGTGTTAAGGCAAAGAACTGTGTTTTTTGGGCAAGAGATACAAAGGAAACTTCGTACACAACCATCAGGACCTTCTGCTTTTCCATCTCGCTGCTTAAAGCCCGAAATAATTAAGTCCCCAGCGCTGCTGTTTGCAGAGCGGCTGAGCCGGGGAGGGTTTTTGCGGCCACCTTGCAGGTGGATGAAGTTGAAGCTGTAGAGTAAAATCTGATTTCTTTTCCAGCCCGCACGCTTTCCCCGTGCTACTCCGCTGATCTCCGGCCGGCATCGGAGAGACTTGTCTCGGCCGTGGGCTGCACCGTGCTTCTGACGATACCCCCGCTGAGGGCCAGCAAAGCTGTCTTCTGGGAGTACAAAAGCGGCCCGCAGGAAGGGGTCATCGTCAATTATGCTTTCGATAGACCCGCCAACACGTCTCGCCCCTACGAGAATCGCACGAGGTTCAACGAGACGGACTTCTCACTGCAGATGGTGCTGCAGCGGGGGGACGACCGGCTGTACCGCTTCAGGTCCGAGTCAGAGGCCACGGGCTGGTTCCAGCTGCGCGTTGTCGGTGAGTGACGCGATGGCAAAGCCTCCGCCGCAGCCGGAGAGCGGGGAATCGCTGCGGAGGAAGGTGCTCTGGGTCTGGCACCCAGGGAGCTGCGGGTTTGAATGCTGACAGTCGCTCCGTCTCTCCCAGAACCGCTGTCCGAGCCAGAAATTCTGGGCAACTCATCAGTGAAGGCAGGAGGCAACACCAAACTGGTTTGCCACGTCCCGGAAGGGAAGGCAGACTTGTACTGGTGGAAGAAAAATGGGGAGCTGCTGCTGGGAAGCGACCACATCCACTTTGTTGACAACAGCACCCTGTGCATCGTTAAAGCGTCGATGAACGACAGCGGCTACTACGCTTGCGTGGTCCGCAACGAAGTTAGCCAGAATGAAACCTCCTTCCTGCTCCACGTCCAGCGTAAGTGGGGATTTCTTCCTGATGCCCCAGCCCTGGAGGTATTTAAAAGCCGGGCAGACATAGTGCCTAGAGATACGGTTTAGTGATGGTTTTTGTCAGTGTTGGGTTGATGGTTGGACTCGATCATCTGAAGGGTCCCTTCCAACCTGGGCAATTCTATGATTCTATGAAATGGCCCCAAAAACCGTATCCTCTCGCCGGGTGCCTCCATGTCCCGTAACTGCCTGCTTTTTGCTCGGAGTGTGTGGGGTGGGGGTTAAATTCCAGCTGGCCGCAGAGACGGTGGATCCTCTCCTTTGCAGACGCTGCCAATGTGCTCTTGCCCGTGATCCTGGCGTGCGTGGTCATCGGCTTGCTCGCAGGTGAGTGCCGGGACGGACTCTTCACCCCGGCTTTTTGGCCGGTGGGTGCTACGGCAGGGGCGGGATGCGACCAGGGATGGGGTGGGAGGGTCTGTGCTGGCTGATGTGCCACGTCCTTGCAGGGACCTGGGTTTCCCACCCAGGCATCCCCTGGCCGGGGCTGGGGCTTTGTCACTGCCTTCGTTTCAAGCAGGGTGTCCCTAACCCCAGGCGGTGATGTCTCCTCCGTCACCTTCCCTCGCCTCCCTGCTCCCTGACGCGGGAGGGAGGGTGGTCATACAAACGCCTCCTGCGTGTCCAGAGCAGGCATGAGATTATAGTTTACTCTCCTTATCTGGGTCACACATCCCTTCTAGGGTAGGAGCACTGAGCGTCCCCGTCCCACCGCGGTCTGCTGTGGTTTTCTGCCTGCAGCAGCGAACCGTGCTTCCTACCTCAGTGGGCTTGCTTTTCCTCCTTTTTTGGAGCTGAAGAGCATTTTTTCCAGCCCATCCCCAGTCCCTGGCAAAGCGGGGATTTCAATTCTGAGATTGCCAACTGCAAACTTGGAGGTGGGATGAAAAACCAAAGAAATGCCCAAGTCTGGACTTGAGAAGAGGATCTGGCAGTTTAAAATAGAAGTAGGAGGTTCTCCCTAGGTGATTTATGTGTGTTTAGCTATTGCACAAAGTTTTCAGGTTTTTCCTGTGAAAAGCCTCCAGGCGCTGGGTAGGTGCTGGAAGAGCTCCTCGGTGTTCTCCTGCTCTCCTCATCCCCATCATGATCCCTTGTACCTGCTCAGACGTGGCCAGGGCTGGTGGCCGGCTCCGCTCCCCGGCCAGTGGCCAGGCTGGAGCCATGGGTACCCGTGGGGCAGCTTGGCCATGGGCAAGGGTGGTTTCCTCCAGCCCCCAAACACCAGCCCTGCCTCAGGGAGCCTCTCCCAGCTCAATGTTTCCCGGCCGAGCGATGCCACGCTTTGCCTGAGCACCATCTCTCGGGCGTTTAATGGAGGTGATGACTGGTTTGTCCCCAGGTCTCTTCGTCTGGTGCAGGAGGGACCGCCCGTGTCGCAACGTCTGCAGGTAAGATGCTTTCGGCCCCTCTCTTCGTGGTGGCCCAGCTCCTCCAGCCATAGCTACCAGCCAGAGTTTGTCGTGGGCTGGATCGGGGCTGGACAAGCGGGAGGGCTCAGGGTCCTTTGCCAGCCGCTCCTTGCAGACATAAGAGGCAGATGAGGAGTTGCTCTTCCCACTCCAGAGGCTCAAAGGATGTGCTGTCCCCCCTATTTAGTTTCCACTGGGATTTGCTCTGGAAATATCCTTGATCCCCGCCCCCCCCAGCCTGATACTGCTGTTATCTCCAGCAAAGCAGGCACGGGACAGCGGGGAGCCTCGGCGTTCCTCCTGGCCCCCATCCGTTTGCTCCATCGCCTGGTCTCCCTCTGTGCTATCTTTTTAATTCCCATTACACGTTTTCTGAAGGCAGGTGTACTGGGGTAACGAGTGGTGGTACTCTCCCAGTTCCTCCCGTTGCAAAAACAGTCAAAACCTCACACTCTGTTTTTTGGGAGAGCAGAATTTTGCCCAGAGGGAAAACTCAGCTTCTCCAAAGCACGTCTGTGGCTCAGATGGGGCCAAACTCGGGTTTCACAGAATCATTATAGAATGGTTTGGGCTGGAAGGGATCCTAAAGGCCACCCAGTGGCACCCCCTGCCCTGGGCAGGGACACCTCCCACCAGCCCAGGTTGCTCCAAGCCCCGTCCAACCTGGCCTTGAACCCCTCCAGGGATGGGGCAGCCACAGCTTCTCTGGGCAACCTGGGCCAGGGGCTCACCCCCCTCAGTGTAAAAACTTTTGTCCTTATATCTAGTCTAAATCTCCCCTCTTCCAGTGTAAACCCCTTCCCCCTCGTCCCATGGCTCCCCTCCCTGCTCCAGAGTCCCTCCCCAGCTTTCCTGGAGCCCCTTTAGGGACTGGCAGGGGCTGGAAGGTCTCCCCGGAGCCTTCTCTTCTCCAGGCTGAACCCCCCCAGCTCTCTCAGCCTGTCCCCACAGCAGAGGGGCTCCAGCCCTCCCAGCAGCTCCGGGGCCTCCTCCGGCCCCGCTCCAACAGCTCCGTGTCCTTCTGCTGTTGGTGCCCCAGGGCTGGGGGCAGCGCTGCAGGGGGGTCTCCCAGAGCGGAGCAGAGGGGCACAATCCCCCCCTCGCCCTGCTGCCCACGCTGCTGGGGATGAGCCCAGGCCGCGGGGGGTTTCTGGGCTGTGAGAGCACATTGCCGGTGAATGTGGAACTTCTCATCCACCAGCACCCCCAAGTCCTTCTCCCCAGGGCTGCTCTCCAGGCATTCCCTGCCCAGCCTGGATTTGTGCTTGGGATTGCCATGACCCATGTGCAGGACCTTGCACTTGGCCTTGTTGAACCTCACGAGGTTGGATGTGCCCACCTCTCAGCCTGTCCCTCTGGATGGCATCCCTTCCCTCCAGCGTGGCGACCGTGCCACACAGCTTGGTGTCGTGGGCAAACTTGCTGAGGGTGCCCTCAAATCCCACTGTCCACGTCGCTGACAAAGATGTTAAACAGCACCAGTCCCAGCGCTGGCTGAGGAACGCCACTGCGGTAATGCTTTCCAGATTGGCATAAACCTATATATACATATATATATAAAAAAATAACTGAAGCTTCCTGGAGGGTGAGGACAAGGATGTGATCCCCTAAGGGTGGAAGACCCCAGCCCACATTGCAGCCAGTCAAAAATGAGAGAGCTCTCGGTTCTCTTGTGCAGCCAGGCCCCAGATAACTCCTCCCAGAGAGAAGCTGGCCGAGGTAGCTCCTGAAATTCCGAGTAGAGCACAGCTCCAGACCTTCTCGGCACTGCCACCACCGGCACGTGACACCCTGCAGCTGCTTGAAGCCTTGGAGAGGGTCTAAGTGGGTGGCAGATGGAGGATCCGCAGCCCGGAGGTGGCTCAGACGGAGACCTTCTTCTCCTTGCAGGTAGAGCCTGAGCAGCGGCGCCCTTGCTGCCTTCCCCCCGTGGTGGTGGTGGTGGTGGTGGATGCTGCCTGGGGAGCGCCAGACGTCTGCTGCTGTCCCCACCTCTTCTGGGCTCACCGCTGAATTGCTCAAGCTGCCAAAGCCTACAAATATTTGTTTGTAAAACACAGGCTTGGACTATTTCTGTGTCGTCCTGCCCTTCCCCAGGGCCCCCGGCACACCCCTGGGGGAGAGGTGGGCATGGCCGTGCCTGCAGACCCGGCTGCTGCTGTGCTCCAGACCTCCCTGCCTCTCCTGCCTTCCTCCAGGGTGGGCTAAGAGCTTGTGGACGGGCTGATGGCTCTGGAAAGAGCCACCGTCCCTGCTGGACAAATGCTGGGGAGTGCCACGGTGCCAACCCCTGTGTCCCCAGGGCTTGAGTCCCTCACGGTGTCTTCCCGGTGCGCTGCTGTGCCTGGGACCTGCCGGGGTGGCTCAGGGGCTGAGTCCGTGGGCATTCTACTTGGGTTGGCCCCCGGAGGGAGGAAAAAGGGCAGGATTTTGCTATGGTGTGCGCTGGGGGGGGCCAGGAGATGAGTGGAGCCAGTGGAAGGCGGCAGGGGACGGAGGAGCAGCAAAGCGGTTTTGTTTTAGGAAGGAAACCCCAAGGAAACCCCCGTGGCTGCGTTACAGCAGCGATGCAGCCTGGCACGGGACACCCAGGGATGCTCCTGAGCCCGCCTCCTCTGTCCTCCAGCCTTGGGCTCCGGCGGGACCTGGGGGACATCACTCCTCTCGACGTGTGCCCAGGCAAAGCTTGTCCTTCCCTTCTGCGGCTCCTGTGGGTGACAGTGACTCGCCCTGGTTTGACGTGGCCAGGGCAGCCCCGCTCCCAGCCCCTGGTCCTGCTGCCTCCCTTCCCCCTGCTGCTTCTGCAGAGTCCTCTGGGCTTTGCTCGTGAAGGGGTCGTTATTCTTACAGTTGAAATTAGTTAGGGGTCGTTATTTGTTCTTAGAGTTGAAATTAATTAGCCTGGAGGCACAACTGGCATACCCACCCTGGAGAAAACTGGATGCTCTCCCAGGAGCGCTGCCCCTCGCAAAGTGCCTTCCTGATCCTCAGGCCGGGGCGTTCGCACCCACCTTTTCGTTCCGACGGGGACGGCCCCAGGTCCGGCGCCCCGTCTGAGCCGTCGCCCGCGCCGGGGCAGGGGCTTTGGGTGCCCTGGTCACCGCTGGGCGGTGGCTTCTCTCCCGGAGCAGCTGGTGGCTGGGGGCCCTCTCCTCGCCCCGAGCCGCGCTCAGCGTGGAGAGCGGGACGGGCGGAGGTTTCTCCCGCTTGGGTCTGGCCTGCAGCCCTGCTTCTGCGGCAAGGGGCTGTCCTGGCCAGGGCAGCGGTGGGTTTCCCTCCCCTCGGAGTCGTCCCCTCTCTATGGAGAATAGAGGCGCACCCAGATCATATCCCACGGCATGAGCAGTCCCTAAGCTGTCCTACACCTATTTCTGGGGCAAATTGGAAAATCGTGGGAGAGGGAACTGGCTCGTGGCTTGCCCGTCTTGGCCCCTGCCTGCACTGCCGCTGCTCGGGCAGACGGTGCAGAGGAGCCCTGACCCGGGGAGAAAAGCGGGATATAAAGGGTCAGGCAGCAAAGGGGCATCGCTCAGCCTGGGATCTCGTGCTGCGACTAAAGCGTGGAAGGAAGCAGAGCAGTTTGGGTGAGCTGAACTAGATTTTAACCTCAGTTTTAGGCTGCAGTGCGGGTTGTCGAGTTCCCTGTTGCACTAGTGGGTGTAAAACAAATGCAGCCGCGTTTTACAAAAAAGAGTTTTCTAAACTTTTTGAAGAGTTGTCTGTAACTCATTTTGGAGACGTGGGGGTTTTTTTAATGTCTGTTGCTACTAATAAAAGTGCGTGTGAGATCCCATTTGACATTGCCCTGCTCTGTAGGGGTGGGAATAACCCCGGGGGGCTCCAGGCCCCGGCGGTGGGCTGCGGCTGGTGGCAGACCTTGGAGGTGCCGGATTTCCCCCCGACGTCCGTCCGGCTCTGCGGGAAGAGCCGCTGCGCTTGGGGACGTCGTTTGCTGCCGCTGTGGGGGTCCTGCATCCCCGTCCCCCCCCCTCGCCCAGGCAGCCTGGCTCCTCCTGCGGCTGTCGCAGCTCAGGGGGGGCTGAGCTGGGGTTAAAACCAAGCCAAGCACCTCGCGCCGGAGCCGGGTGAGGGTATTTTTAACCTGCATCAGTTCCCTGAGTCACCGTGGCCTGGCAAGCGGCCGCCCTGGCACGGCCCGTGGTCCCAGGGGTGGCTGGACTTGTGAGACGATGCCACAAGTGCGACGGGGCTGGAGACGCCGCTGGGCTTCACCCTGGGGCGGCTTTTCAGGGGAGGTTTTGGCTTCGAGGTTTATCTGGAGGCCTCTGTGTGCAGGTTTATGCGCAGGAGCTGCGTTTGTAATCAGAAGAGCATCCTCCGGGCTGCAGGAAATACCTTTGGGCGTTGTAACAGCTAAATCTGGTGGGGGAAAAATAGCCTTTGGGAAAGAGAAAGCGTATGCCGAGTTTAAACGTGCCCTGAGCAAACAGGTCCCTGCGTTTGTGTGCCGGAGCACAGCCGATGCGCTGGGAAGAGATGCTGCCAGCACCCATCGCCTCCACGTCCTTGTGCCTTCGGGACCTTCCTCCCTCCCGCGGCTCTTCCTCCTCCCCGGGAAGCCTTGGCAGCTTCACGCGCCGTACACCTCATTAGCAAAGCCGCGAGCAAAAGACGGTGAAATTCAATCACTTTGCTGTAACAGCGTAGGCAAAAATCTGACCAAGCGCCTCTCCCAGGCAGCAGAAGCGTTTCGGCGTGCTGGAGTTTTGCCGAGCAAACAAATCCCTACCGGTAAAGCAAGTATCTGTTTCAAGTTGCTGTAACATTACTCCCAGAAACGCAAGTGTATATATACATTTTTCAAGCTACTACCAAAGTCACCACTACCAAAGCAGTAAGTATCTACTTATCTGTGTCTCCACGTAGCTCACTATCTATAGACCAATGTTTGACGTCTGTGTATCTATGATTAATTTCTATAGTAACACCTATACGTACATGCATTATTTGAAACGTTAGCGGTGCAGCGCTCGTCAGGCCGCTCCCAGGGCTGAGGCCGATGCTGCTGGACGAAGTGTCCCTCGGGGGTGAGGGACATCAGGGCACCCGGAGCCAGGCGACACCCCAACCCGGCGCCCGCGGGGAGAGGTTCTTTGCAGGGAGAGGCTCCATTTTGGGTAGAAAGGGAGCATTTTTTCCACCATGGTGACAGGAGGGGGCGCAGGACACCACTATTTGCAGCAGAGGTTTCTCTTTCACTTGGAACAGCCCCGAGATGACGTTGTTTTTTATTTTTCCCAGCCAAATTTTTGCCTTCCCGGGATGTTTCTCTCTTCCTCCAGCTGAAGCAGCCAATACCTGTCACCGATTCCTACTTTCCCAGACTGTTTTCCGCCTTTTTTGACTTAATTTCCCCTTTCCGTACCTCGGTTTTGTGGTTACGGAGGGTATCTGGGGCTGTTTCAGGTTCTCGGGCGCCCAGCTGCGCGTCAGGGATGCCGGCTGCGCTGCTCAGGGATGCTCCCGGTCCCCGGGCTGGCTGACCGCTGCTGCTGCCACCATTTTCGCAGACATTTGCTGTCAGTGTTTTTCCCATTATAACCTTTACGGCTGCTCCCATCAGCCGCTCAGCCCAGCCTGCTCACACGCAGCCGGCCGCTTTTACCTTCCTCCCCTCTACCTCTTCCCCCCCTTAATAAGCTTTGCCCAGTCCCATATCCCCCCTCAAACACCCCAAATCCTCACCTTCCTCCTGCTTCCCCCCTCTCGCTAGTTGCAAACTCCAGGTTTGTCCTTTCCAAGGCTCTGCCGGTCAGTTCTTGGTGGCCCATCAATTGGTGACCAGAGATGTTTTGGTCTTTGGCGTCATCCCCCTTCACCCCTGCCTACCTGGGCTATGTCGCCACGTGCTTTTATTTATTCCTTCCCCCTTTGTAGAGGGAATGTCCTTGATCGGATAACCTGAAAGGAGCCGGGACAGGATGGTCACAGCCCAGGCTGCACTGCTGGTGGCGAAACGGTCCCCTGCGCCCCAAACCCAGCCAGGGAGAGGGCTGTTTCTCTTCAGGACACCCTGAATCCAGCCTGGTGGGTATATCTGGGGGCGAGGGCTATCCCAAGGAAGCCAAGGGGATAAGGGAAGGTGGGAAGAGAGCCCGCTGCTACCCGCAGCATCCCCGCCACCACGGCTTGCAGGGCCACGGCAGCAGCCGGAGCTCAGGCAGGGGCAGCAGGGCTTGAAGTAAGGAAGTGGAGGGAGGTGGGGATGGGGGGAACCCCCCCAGCCAGGGTGCAGCACCCAGCACCCTCCTGTGGCTTACCAGCCCCGAGGATGCACCAGGGGAGACCCCGAGCCCCATCCCAGCCTCGCCGGGAAAAAGCAGGTCCTCCAGGGAGGGAGAAGCCGCCGGGGGCAGGGGCAGCAAAGCCCTGAACCCCCCGCCCCGGGGCAGAGGAAGCCAGTCCAGCTGCCCCCGGGGCAGGAGCCAGCCGGCGAGCGGGGCTGGGAGCCTGACGGAGTCGTCTTCTCCTTGAGGAAGCAAAAGGGGGATACATGCGGAAGTATCCGTGTGAAATACATTTATTAGAACAGCTGTAACAAAGCAAATTAAAAAGCAGCATCAGGTGTTTTTGTCCTTGTTTTTTTTTTTTTAAACAGGTGAACATGACATCCAGCATTTAGAGCTGATGTCCTGTCTGAGGGGGACAAAAAAAAGGACCTTGGCAGGATTTACTGCAACTTCATCTAAAACGCCACAACCTGCAAAGGGAGCTGCTGAAGGGCACGGCATGAATGCGAGGTCAGTTGAGCCCCCAGGAGGGGAAATCAGCTCAGGCCAGTCGAGTTCAGGGATGCTTTAAAATATGCTAAAAAAATCCCACCCTGAATGACACAGGGATACTGATGGAGCTGCCTTTCCTGGTGAGCCTTCCCAAAGCCAGGGCTTTCCAGGGATGGGGGTGTGGGGTCAAAGCTGTGCCCGGAGGAGCTGGCAGCAGGCGGGGAAGGACAGGAGCGGGCACAGGACACACGGACAAGGGCTTGGGCTGGGTTTTCTGAGGAAGGTGCTGCGACACGGCGACATTTGCCTTGCAAAACTGAGGGCAGGCGAGCTGCAAGGGGAGCGTGATCACGGAGCTGCCTCCCCCGAGAACCGCCCGCCCGACTGGCTGTGCCTGGGAAAGGCACTCATAAAAGCAGGAGGAGGAAGAAAGTAACGTCACACATGGGGGTGACACCGAAACCCCGGCGTGGGCAGAGTCGGCAGAGCTCTGCCGAGAGCAAACCCGAGGCAGCTTAAAGCTTCGGCAGCAGACGCCCGGGCAGCTCCGGCAGCGGCACCTCGGCCGTGCTTGGGCAGCAACGGTGCTTGTGTACCAGACCCATCACCAGCCGCTAACGCCGGGAGTCAACCTGCTCTTTGGCAGTTGTCGGCTCTAATTAATAGTGGCAATATATTCCAGCTGAGAAAAGTGGATTGAATTCCTTGAAGTACAGCTTTTTCCCTTGGTGGACATTTACTTGTCTTTTTGGTTAGGGTTTTTTTGACTGATGAGCATACTAAAAAAAGAAGGCGCGTGGCATGACGGCGTTAGTGAGGATGGTTTACCTCCAGCTCGGCATCTGATACAACTTCTGGCTTCATTTTATAAATAGGGGGCAGGGAAGGTGGGTGGGGGGAGTATCATTTGTCGCCTGGAGCTATTGTTTGGAGACCTGGGCGGCAACATTTTGGCAAGATTTTGGCCCAAAGCCTCACCTCGGTGGTGCCGGGCAGAGGCAGAGCTTATGGATGTCTTGCTTTGTCGGACGGCTCCCAGCTCCTGGGGGCTTCTTCCCGGCGGGTGGAGGGACAACACTTTACTCCCCTTCCTGCCGCTGTCCTCGGGTTTCTTCCACCACCTGCCAAAAACAGAGGGACCATGTCCTTTGGTGGCACGGAAGGAACCGGGAGCTCTTCAGCCACACTGGGAAGCATCCCGCAGCCAGCCGCGCTGCTGGCGGGGGGCAGGTTGTCCCAGCCCTGGGATGAGCATCCCCCCCCAGCACACGGTGCCATTGCACTCCTACGGACATCCCAGTCCCTCCAGTCACCCCCAAAGACTGGCCTGGGGGGAGGCAGTAAATCCATCCCCCCCACACCATGACCCCCTCCCAGCAGCCCCAAAATGCAGGGCTGCAGCATCAGCCCCCCCCGTGCCGAGACCAACCTCAGGCTCAGCTGCAGGAGGAGTAAAGGGGGGCTCCCCTGACCCCCAAATCCCCCCAGCATCTCTGAAATAAGGAGGCGGGGGAGGGAGGAAAGTGGGAGGAAGGTGGAAGGGAGGGAGGTTTCCCTGAGGCAGAGCAGGGCAGGAGGAGAGCGTGACGCGAGTGCAGGTGTGTGTATTTAGCATTGATGTGATGGGTGAAGGACCTGTGGTTTTGCTCCGTGTCTTATTTGTAGCTATTTTGGGGTGAGGTGTAGTAGAAGAGTATGTTTTCACCCAAATCAAACTGCAGCAGCCCTGAGAACTGGCATACTCAGCACACCGAGATGCTTCCCCGGCAGCCGAGCACTTCCCTGCGGTTCTGTCACAGGCAGCGCTCGGGACATCCTCCACCGCACCCCCAAAGCCAGGAAAACTCCCCAGGACGGGGCAGAGCCCCCCCGGGTCCCACGGGGATGCCATCCAGAGGGACCCGGACGAGCTCGAGAAGGGGGGCCCTGTGAACCTGGGGCTCTGGGGAGACCTTGGGGCCCCTTCCAGTACTTACAGGGGGCGTAGAAGAAAGATGGGGACGGACTTTTTAGCAGGGCCTCTTTCAGTAAGACTTTTAAACTAAAAGAGGGGAGATTTAGACTAGATACAAAGAAACTCTTTGGTGTGAGGGGGGTGAGCCCCTGGCCCAGGTTGCCCAGAGAAGCTGTGGCTGCCCCATCCCTGGAGGGGTTCAAGGCCAGGTTGGACGGGGCTTGGAGCAACCTGGGCTGGTGGGAGGTGTCCCTGCCCAGGGCAGGGGGTGCCACTGGGTGGCCTTTAAGGTCCCTTCCCACCCAAACCAGTCCATGGGACTGAGCTGAACTACAGCAGCAGCTCCCAGCAGCTCATCGTGTCTCCCCCAGGGTGGGGACAAAGCCCGTAGCATTCTGCAGGAAGGCAGGCAGATGCTTCTTTGCTATTATAAATTAAATATTCATAAATATCCATTATGAATTTAATATTCATCATTAAATAATAAGGATTTGCAATAGCAGGGAACCAGCTAATGGCAGTGAGTTACCAAGGTGTCCCTGGCTTGTGTGCTCTGGGTGGTGCACCGGCTTTTCATCGTCTTCTCCTTCTGCGTATTCCTGTGATCTGGAAATAAAGGAAAGGCCAAGTCACTCTTGGGTTTCCAACAACGCCCTGGCAATTCGGGCCGCACCCTGCCTTTCATGGGGCGGGTGAAGAAAAGCTGTCAGCAGAGAGCAATGGAGATGGGAGCTTTGGGCTGGGCAGAGTCTCTGTGTGTCCAAAACCTTTGGCCGTATGGAGTCGGTGCGGTATTTCCTGTGTTTCAGACTTGCCAATGCTCTGTCCGCTCTGGGAAAGCCCGAGAGTCCCCGTTCAATCCTCTCCTCGAGGGCATCCTCCCCTCAACACGCTGTTGTCCCTCCTTCTAGCCAGTTCCCCGAGATGCTACCTGTGATCCCGAAGGCTGAGCCAGCGCTTTCAGGAAGCCCACTGGGATGGCCAGCCGGTCCTTGAGACCGGGCCACCAGAGAGCCTGTGCAGGGGGGGAGGCCAGACACAATTGCTGATCATGGCTAAAGGTGATTCGTGTGGTGAGACCACAGAAACCAGAACTTTCAAAGGAGAAGCTAGTAAACCCACAGTAGACACGTAGAAATCACCTCCCTGATCTCTTCCCTCCCACCCCGGAGCTCGCTCTGAAAGTCCCACCTCACTGGGATGACTGGTCAGCTGCTCTCCTGACTAAGATGACTTATTCTCATCTGAAGATGTTCTCAGACCTATTTCTGCCTGTTTATCAGATAGTTTTCTCCTCCCAAAGCTTGCCGTAGCTGAGGTTCTTTTGACCAGGGTATGGCTATTGCTAGGGAAGACCACAGTAGGACATTCTGGAGGAGAAACTCGCTTTCCTTGAGCATCCGTGGACAAAGCAGAGGTGCTGGCAAGGACCGCAGGCAGGGACCGGTGCCTACTGTGGCTTTCCTAAAAGGATGGACACCAGAGTTGGGTCCTCAGCTGATTTGGACAGTCCAGCTCTTTAAAAGTCTGGCTTTTGTCTGACTGGAAGCATCTTTCCTCGTGCCCGCTGCCAGGGGAGGGTGTGAGAGCTGAGCCTGGCGATTCTCCGGGGCTGAGCAGCTCGTTACGGTTGCTGGAAGGAGACCGCGGGGCGACTTACGCCACAGGAAGAGGAGCAGCAGCGTGATGAGGATGGCTACCACAGCAGAGACACAGCTGGCGGTCAGATCGACGGCTTCCGAGCAGCCTCGCTCTGCCGAGGAGAAAGGGAGAACTTGTCAGCAGTTGCTCCTCTGGCCAACACCCCCTTTGAACATTCAGACGCCATGAATTTAATCCAGGGACTTCCTATGCGAGAGAGAGGGGGGATCCCTGTGTTTCAAATCATGGAGCCACTGGGGCAAACCTTGCTTTGCCACCTGAGAGCTACGACCTCCCCGCTCAGCGCGAAGCTGCCGCCACCACGTCAACTACAAGGTTTCTTGAAGAAGCAGCCATGCAAAGCCACCTAAGGACTCTCTGTGCCCTGAGTGAAGCCAAGCCCCCCCAGATACCCCACCGCTCCCCAGAAGAAAGGCGAGCAAGAGCACGAGCGGTGCAAACCCGGGCCACCCCTTACCATGGAGCTGCTGGGTATTGTGGAGCAAGAGGGTGGCGAACAACAAGTTGACGATCAGTGTTGTGGGGGTTGTGGAGTTCCGGATAACACGGTGCCCTGGGGGAGGGAAAAATTGGTGATGGATGAGAGGAAAACGCGTAAGGAATGCCAGCTGGCATGCGGAGGAGACGGGCTTCTGGGAGGGTGGTCAACATGTGGACAACGTCTCTGGACGTGCGCCACAGCAGCGTGCCGAGCCACCGCTCCCTCCCGGGAGTGAAAACCTAAGGAGTTTCCTCCTGGGCTCCCCTCAGGCCTTTTTCACCAGAGGTTTAGACCATAAACAGCAACTTACATGCTTTGCTTTTGAAGGGGATGAGAGCTGCTGGTCTCCACACCGCTGCCGCCGCCGCCTGGGCGGTTCCTATCGCCGCAGCAAAGAAGAACAGCCCAAGCAAGACGAAGGCAGCAGAAAGACCTGTGGGAGCAGAAGCAAACCAGGAGGTAAAAGATGGAAACCAGTGGAGGTCTGAGAACAAGGCAAGGGAAGTCGGCTGGTGGTGGCCCTGCGCCCAACGGCTGCGTCTGGGAGTGCAGGATCCATCACCCCCTGCAACGGGGCTGTGCAGCGGGAGCAGGGCTGCGGCCAAGAAGGGTCCCCATGGCCTGGGGATGGGTCTGGAAGCGGGACTGGCTTGGCGCTGCTGGCCAGGGGACCGTATCCTACAGCCGAGAACGGCTCCTGTCCTGGAAGTTGGGAGCAAGCGATATCTATTATAAACGTACACACAGGGAGCATCCTTTCAACAGAGAATGGGGAGATGACCCGCGTGTTTCAGAGGGGGTTCCTTTGGGCTTGTTTGCCTCAACGTCTGCTTGCAGACACGCTGCTGTGTGCAGCGAAGAGCCCCCATGGCATGACAGACAGGGAGCCTCAGCCCGGGGCAGGGAAGAACTGGCTACAGAGCGGTTTTAGAACAGCCGAGCTCTGTGTTCGTCACCCATGGTGCCTTAAGGTCTGGTGGGAGTGGTTTCTGAACCGCTTTTTAACTTCTGAGAAGTCCTGGAGAAGGGGGAGTGGTGCCTGAAGAGCGCAAAGGGACAGATGTAGGCCTTCGGTTTCAGAAGAGCAGAGAAAGAGGAGCCTGCAGGCTACCAAGCAGTGAAGTCTAACTTCAGTTTCTGCAAGTCAAATACCACTACATCAAAGACGCTACTGCAAAGACCTGGAGGAAAAAGAAAGATGAGACACTGAAGCCATCAAGAACAAAGCAGGTTAAATGAATCCTACCTTCTTCCTGCATCCAGATGATGGAGACGGCAAGCAGGAGGAGAGAGGAGACACACAGCAGTCCGTGGGTGAACAGAGTTACCTGTTTCAGTGCTTCCGTTCCTGGGAAAAAAGTCAAACATGCTCAGTACCACACAAACAGGATGGGTGCAGCCTGCCAAGGGAAGATAAACAACAAGCCCAGGTTTTCTTTGTAAAGAATTGAAGCCCTGAGGCTTAGAAACCCTGAAGAACTGGTGAACTTTCAAGGGCTTTGTTTGACTTCAGGATGAACCAGGAGAAACCAGCCACATTTGGGGCTGTTCCACACTGAACCAGGCACCAGTTCCACCTAGTGAGGCACTTCGCAATGCTTCTGCCCCAGTTTTTGCCTCCTGTAATGACCTGACAAGTGCTGGATTTCCTCTGGAGACCCATTTCATGGGGGAAAGCCCACACGGCACAAGCTCCTGCCCCAAGCAGCAGGCATGCAGAGCTCCTCAGGAGGGATTACCCCCACAGGCAAGTCCTCACGCCCCAGCCTGCACGTGTCCCCCATGTTAGTGCCGAGAGACAAACACATGTGGGAGAACGTTCCTGCTGTAGGGCTTCACCTCTGCTCTCCAGGTGGTCTCTGTTACTCTGGGAATCATTCCTGGTGGGTCGAAGGCGGCACTAGCAGGTTACAAAGACGGTGTGGGAGGACTTTCTGTTGCCTACGTCTTTAGGTTTGTTTTCTGCTAATCACTGTATAATGTTGCTACAGAAGCACCCATGGTAGCCTGTGTGCTCCTGGGGCATGGATCCAATGTCACGACTCAAACACCAGCGTGCTTGGTCACCAAAACCCATGAGACGTGACCTTTGGCCACGGGAAGGCTCTTCCCATGCAGCCTGCATGTCCTGCACTCTCTATTTCTTCCCAGGGATGCCTGAGGAATGGGAGAGGAATGACTCGTACGCTCGGTACTGTGATATTTCTGGCTCCATGTCCCACAAAGCCCTCTGGGATTAGCTGCTTCTAAGGAGTTTTATTTCCTAGGCAAGCCACAGAGGCATAAGAAGAAATGCACGAGCTGAGCACATTTCCCCCCGCTACCGAAGTGAATTAGGACGACGGGAGAAGGAACTTGGCTGAGGCTTTCTGCCACCCGCCCTGCCCACAGTGGGGAGAGAAGGGTTGGGTGTGGGGGCCGGGGTGCAGTCCTGGCACTCACCGAACCTCTGCTCCCTCAGCTGCCAGAGCCGGACAATGAAGCCGATGGCGGGGAAGGCGACGAACATCAGCGTGACAACAGCCAGCCTCCGCACGTGGCGTAGAGGAGGTGTGAGACCTGCAAGGCAGGGCAGGAGGGAAACCCCGCGCTGGGGACAACCCCGAAACACAGAGCGGCAATCCCAGGAAACTGCAAAATGCTGGAAAACCCAAGGGACGAGTCCTGGGTCTTCCTTGCTCGGGAAAATGGATGAGAGACCATGGTCCACACTGCGGGATGGACCTGCGGCAACACGACAAAGCGCCGGACCTGCCAAGGCAGGGCAAGACTGACCTGTCACCGTCAGGTCCAGGGATGCCTCCTTCCAGCTTATCACGTTGCTGACGTTGCAGGAGTAGGAGCCGCAGTCCGACTTCTCGCCATTCCTTATCTGCAGCACGGTGTCTTTTTCAGAGAGCAGATAGCACTTTTCGGGGGGAAGGGGGTGTCCGTCCTTCTTCCAGGAGATGGAAGCCACCGTTCCCTCTGGCACCACGCAGACCAGCTCGATGGGCGAACCTGCCACCTTCGAACTGCACTGGAGCTCAGGCTGGGGCACAGGCTCTGAAAAGCAGAGAGCAGCGTGGCAGCGCTCCCAGGAGCATGAGAACTGCCTTGCTTTGGACCTGAAAACTGGCCGACATGCAAGCACACCGAGCCCCTTGGGGAGAGAGCAGGCCCTTCCCTTCTGATTTACACCCTAGGCCAGCTTGGAGAGAGAGAAGTTACTGCAGGAGCAGGACAACATCCACCAAGTTCAACGTAGAAAGCAGATGTCCCCATCCCTGCCACCACGCCACCCCTAGGATGGACACTGCCAACCCCTGGAGATCAGGCATGGCACCCTGGGCTCAGGGACACGGATCCGAAAGAGCAGTGAGCTGGGATTACGCTGGGAAGTGATGGCAGAGACTTTCCGGACACTGTGTGCCATGGGGCGTCCCAGGAGGAGAAGGCTCTTCCCACACAGCAGTGGCTGTGGAAGTAAAGGAGAGGTCAAAGAAGTCATGAAGTTCAGCCAAAGGGCAGCAACATGGGACTCTGCTGCTCATTACCACAGCGTTTGTTTTGCTCATCACATGTCAGCAGAAACTCCTTCTCCTGAAGGAATTTTATGCCATACTCTTGTGGCTGTTCATGACAAAACAACTAGATAAAAGTTAAGGCAGAAGGTGTTCCCGTTCCCCATTTCTATCACTCCAGGATGAAGGCACCATGCAGCCTGATGTCCCAACCAGGAACTCAAGCCACAGTCAGACTCAGTTGCAAAAAAACCCCTCTGGCATTTCCCAACAACTCCTTTAGGGCTTCCAGTCTGTGTCTTTCAAGGCAGTGATGAAATCCAAAACCCTCCTCTAGTTGGAGACTCGCTGTTCCAGCTGGATGTACATAAACGCCACGGGATTCATCCCAGGGTCCTGAGACAGCTGGCTGATGTTATCGCAGGAACTCTCTCCATTATTTTCCAATGGTCTCGGGAATCTGGAGAGGCCGAGTCAACTGGAAGCTGGCAAATATTGTCCCAGTTTTCAAGAAGGATGAGAAGGAAGACCCCAGTAATTAATTACAGGCCTGTCAGTCTTGGTGCCTGGTAAAATTATGGAGAAGGTTATTCTGGGAGTAACTGAAAATCACTTGAGAGACAACACAGTTGTTGGTCATAGCCAACATGGGTTCACGAGGGGAAAGGCCTACTTAGCTAACTTAATTTCCTTTTATGACAAGGACCAAGGGAAGCCAGTAAATGTGTTTTTTTGATTTTATCAGTTTTTGATACTGTCTCTCACAGCATCCTTCTGTGGTGGAGGTCACAGCACACTGCTGGACAGGTCCATAATACGCTGGGTGCGCAACTGGCTGACGGGTCAGGCTCATAGTAAATGGGGTGACATCAGGCTGGCGGCGGGTCACCAGTGGGGTTCCCCAGGGCTCAATTTTAGGGCCAGTGCTCTTTAATGTTTTTATAAATGATCTGGATGCGGGAGTTGAATTAATTAAGTTGGCTGATGATACTAAACTAGGAGGAGCTGTGGAGTCCCTCGAGGGCAGAGAGACCTTGCAGAGGTCTGGAGAGACCAGAGAGCTGGGCAATCACCAACCGTATGAAATTCAACAAGAGCAAGTGCCAGGTTCTCCATGTGGGATGGGGTAATCTTGGTTATACGTACAAACTGGGCGATGACAGGCTGGAGAGCAGCCCCATGGAAAGAGATGTGGCGGTTGGGTTGATGGCAAGTTGAAGAGGAGTCAACACTGTGCCCTGGCAGCCAACCGTGTCCTAGGGCGCATCAAGCACAGCATGGTGAGCCGGTGGAGGGAGGTGATTGTCCCACTCGACACTGCACTGGTGTGGCCTCATCTCGAGTTCTCTGTGCAGTTTTGGGGGCCTCAATAGAAGAAGGACATCAAACCATTAGAGCGTGTCCTGGGGAGGGTGACCAAGATGGTGAAAGGCCCCGAGGGCAGGACTTAGGAGGAGCAGCTGAAGTGACTTGGCTTGTTCAGCCTGGAGAAGAGGAGGCTGAGGGGGGGACCTCATCGCAGTCTACAGCTTCCTCAAGGGATGCAGTGGAGAGGGAGGTGCTGCTCTCCGCTCTGGTGACCAGCGATAGGATACGAGGAAATGGAATGAAGCTGCATAAGGGGAAGTTCAGACTGGACGTTAGGAAAAGGTTCCTCACTGAGAGGGTGGTCGGTCCCTGGAACAGGCTCCCCAGGGAAGTGGTCTCGGCACAAGCCTGTCCGGGATCAAGCAGCATCCGGACAATGCTCTTAGTCATATGGTTTAGTGTTAGGTAGTCCTGCGAGGAGCAGGGAGTTGGACTCGATGATCCTTATGGGTCCCTTCGAACTTGAGAAATTCTGCGATCCTGTCCTGGTTTGAGGTAAAACAGAACCAATTTTCTTTTCAGTAATTTTACTTTTCAGCTAAGCCTCTTCTAACCAACTGAACTCTCGGAAATTAATGGCATGTTTTTCAGTGTCGGCTTCTAGCAGAGATAAGATCTGATGTTGATAGTGAACACCGAGGAATGGCGTGCTTACGCTCATGGCTGTAACAACCGGGGTCAGCTCGCTTTGTTGTGTGCCCCGCTGGAGGCTTGGAAAGGGAAGAGCACAGAGCAGAGGACAGGACAGGACAGGACAGGACAGGACCTCTTCCAGGGAGGAGGGGACAGGATAGGGGACCCTGAACTGACCAACAGGGTATTCCATCCCATCTGCATGATGCTCAGTATAAAAGCTGAGGGATCAAAGGGTCAGCCTCTTTCTTCAATGGCAAATGTCCCAGGAGCGCTCTGTTTGTCTGCCTTTGATCCCAATCCAAGCATTCCTCTATCCAGATCCGGAATCCAGTTCCCTTCCATCGCTGAGTCCAGTCTGGGACTTTCCCAGTGCTGCCGGTGACGGGATCGTCATCCTGGGAGCTCCATACTGGCTTTGTATATCTTGTATGTATTTCATTATTTTCTTATTAATATCTCATTCTTTTTATTGTCATTATTTTGTTACGTTAAAGTAGTTGAGTTTCTTTTCAGCTCGTAAGTCTCTCTCGCTCTCTCTCGTTCTCTCTGCTCTCCTCCGAAGGGAGATGCTCTCTCTTCTCTGGAGGGGAGGGCGGGAACACAGAGCATCTGCGGTTTGCTGCAGTGGCCAGCCCAGCCCAAACCACGGCAGAGCCCACGGCTCTATCCTGGTTCCCACGGCTCTGTCCCACGGCTCTGTCCTGGTTCCCATGGCTCTATCCTGGTTCCCATCGCTTGGACCTGGCTGCTGCACTGACTGGTGAATCTTTGCCTGAGAAAACCACCCTCTCCACACACTTGACTTACGGATAACTTCGAGGAGGGTTGTCCGCGCTTTATCCTGCATCAGATCAACTGTTGCCTTATAGACGCCGCTGTCTGTCTCCCGTAACCTCTGGAGGAGGATGGAGCCATTCTCCGGGTAGAACACCACCCTGCCTTGGTAAGCCGCGTAAATGGTCGGAGACTGGTGATCTGCGTAGTACTGCAGGATGAATTCCGGGGTGGTGTTGGTGGTGTTTCTTATGTATTCCCACTCGGTGAAGTTCACGTTCCTGATATCCGGCGCGTGCATCAGAACGGAGGATCCTTCAGCTGCCACTCTTCTTTCTGTGACTGCCACCATGGCGGAGGAGCCCTGCAAAACCACCAACAGGTCTGGAAACAGGAGAGATGCCAGAGCAGGATGAGTTAGTTTTAAAGCAAAAGCCAAAGAGCGATTTAATCTGCATGTACATCCTATTTTTTTTTTGGCACAAGTTACCAACTGACTTCCTGAAGTGCGTTATCTCAGATATCTGATTTCCTTCCTCCTTTGTCAAGATAAAAACTAACATTTTTATTGGTGTGCTATATAAATGTTTTTTAGATGGTTGAGACAATTTCTTGCCCTTTGGAATCAAAATGATGGGAATCTGGACTTTTGGGTGTTTTCTGCACAGGAAGTTGCAGAAAAGTTGCCAACAGGGGCCATAATGAGCGCGGCTTCAGCCCTGGATGGCCAGCTCTTCCCTCGGCACCTGGAAGGATGAGTGTCGCTTGGAAAACAAGCTCTGAAACCCGCTTTGTTGGGACTATGTAGTCCTGTCTGCGAAATAACCGGTGTCTGAGAGCTGACCTTCCTGAACGCAGCGGAAACCTACAGCCGAGCTGCTTTTAACACAAAAAGGAATCTGAAGGGCCTTTACACAAGAGCCTTTGTCATGACAATGTTTTATAGTTTCCGCCGGAGACAATGGAGCTGATGTGGGGCTCAGTCTGCAAGTGCGACCCTGAAACTCGCCTCGGCTCTACAAAACCCTGGCGTGAGAATCCCACCGCAGCCCTGCTGGTGTTAACGGGACGTAGCAAGTGGAAAGTCACAAGCGGAAAGTCACATCCGATATCTCCAGCCCCCAAAACCTGCCAGAACCGTCATCCTGGAGCTGCTTTTAGCGGGTCTTAGAGGTTATGCTGGTTGCTGAAGAGAGAACAAGCTACAGGAACAGGGACGTAAAGGAAAGCTGGGCTAAGCAAAGAGGGAAGATGCTGGAGGGGAGGCTCAGAGGCGCAGGGAAGGGTACCGGTGGGCACGCCACCGTCGGGGAGCAGAGAAGGGGCTGGAGGGAAGCGATCCTTAGGCATGCGGTGGAGGAGAGGAGGTGGTGGTACCCAGGTGCGGTGATGCCGCGGCACTGGGAGGAAGGAGGCGGCTGCCAGGAGGGCTCCCAACACCGCCGCCGCCCGGAGCAGGGTGCACGGAGAGCACGGAGACGCGGCGAGGAGATGCTCTGC